>NC_134700.1:15243066-15845816 GCF_043290135.1 Rhipicephalus microplus | reverse complement strand
TTTTTGGTAAGTAAAAAAAAGTTGCATGTGAATGCCTTGACCTGTGCATAAACTATTCAGTTTAAAAAAAAAAATTTGTCACTTGTCCTTATGTTGCAGCTCCCTCAAGGACAGGAGGTGTTCCACTGTCACTACAAGGACTTACTGGACTATGAAGAAGAACAGGCTGGACTCCGGGCTGTACCGAAGTTAACGAAAGCCCATATTTTCCCCAATGCGTTCCAAAAGATGAGCGTGAAGTTGGCTGTCCAGGCAAGTCATGCACGCAGCTATGTTCAGTGCAAAGTGTATTTCAAAAACATCTGCTCACACGTTTTGGGAAGTAAACTTAAAATCCTTTTTTTCCACACATTTTACAGCTGTTCAGTGAGAGTACTGCTTCGGCCATGGAGTTTTATAGCGAGCAGGAAGACTGCAAGAAGCTCCATGGGTCGGCTGCAACATCGCAATTCACAAGAACATTGAACAAGCTGTTCGACTGCCTGAACTCTCGGAGGCCAGACCATGTTCGATTCAACGAAGCGCAACACATTGCTGTGAGATTATTACATGTGTTATGAAGTGTTTTTCGTGTACTATAGATGAAGCATAATTTTATTCCAGGTGTTGAAGGACAGCATTGCATGGCTGGACAACTGGGAGAAATACATCAAGACATTACCGACCCAGAGGCAAGTCTGCTTTCTGAGTAAGCAGACATGTGGAGCCCTCAGACTGACACTGCATAGCTCAGTTGCACTCATCGAGAGCTTGCTGTTGTCTGGGTTTCGTTACGTTCTCGTTGGGAACTTCGGACAAGATCCTCTAGAGGTAAACATGATGACTTTTATGTGTATAAATGTGCTATGAATTTCTCATTGTTGTGATAAATTGATTTTTTCTTTCTAGAGGTTTTTCGGCATCGTCAGGCATGTTGCTGGTAACGGAGGGCAGCCGACTGTGCAACATTTTTTGTTCATCTATCGGATGCTCTCTGTAAACAACCTAGTTCGGCCGCCAAAACGGGCCTCGGTCGAGGGAGATGGACCCCAGCTGTTGCTCAAGCTCCAGGGCCTCTTTGACAAGGAAAAACCTGCCTCCAGTCAGGTAACGTGCCCTTTGCTTTTATTTATTAGCTCTAGTTTCTTTTTTTCAGGAGCAGTTTCACTACACAAATGACCAAATAACCAAATGAAACATAATGTGTTTTTGCATTTACGAATCTCAACTTATACATTGCAAGATTTGAAACTTGGAATGTATTTTGCAGATTGACATGTTGGCGGTCCTCTTTGATGACGTTCTTGAGGAGCCGGGAGAGGCAGTGAACAATGCATCCGTGCCTGACGTTACGCTCTCCACCAAAGAGTGTATTCTTGATTATCTTGCCGGTTACGTGGTAAAGAAGTTTTCAACGATAAGCTGCACTGACTGCGTGGGAACACTCAAGAGCCAGACACGAGAGCCAACTGACCTAATCCAGAAGAAGTCAAGAGGATTCCTGCAAGTGCCCTCATCCCAGCTTCTCAGCCTGTTGCGCATTGTGGAAGGACATGTTGAAGAACTGACTGTGGACACAGTTGCATGTGCCGATGTGTATGCGAACATTGTTGACCAAGTTTTGCTCGACAGCCGCATTGCTTCTGCTGGTGTGCGCTGTAGGTTGCACTATGTGGGTACCACAGCAGAGGTTGTTCATTTTTTCTTGAGGTGCCGCCTGCACTTTTACACCAGGGAAAAAAACAAGCTGACACGAGCGACGCGGCGAGCAAACTGCCCAGCAAATGGTGGCAACAAGCCCCATGGGTAGCAGATGTTCTGTTTGTCATGCTATGTAAAGCCCAACTGTTGTGTTTTGTGTTTGCTAGTGACAAAAAAAACACTTGCACATTTGTGTTCCTAGTTGCTTGTGTGACGTTGTTTATTTCCTTTATCCGCCATGCTATTGCCGTAAACTTGTATGAATAAACACTTGCACCACAGCCGCGGCGCGTTTTCTAGTCATTTGCATGCGCTTGGCAGCTGCCTGCGACGATCAGCAAGTGGCCAGCAGGTTACTGTCATCTGTGTGGCGGAACCAAAATCCACGGCGGCGACATTTTGATTATCCAATCAGGTATTTCGAATTTGCAAAGCGGAGCATGGCTAGCTTTGCCTGTATTTCTTTTTTAATTTTTTTTAGTGTCCCCGCCGCGGTGGCTCAGGGGCTAGGGCGCTGTGCTGATGATGATGAGCCCAAGGACGCGGGTTCCCAGCCGCTTTTCTGATGAAGGCGAAAAGAGAAAATGCCTGTGTTTTAGAGATTCCCGCGCATGTTAAAGATACCTGGGTGGTTAAAATTATTCCGGAGAGCTACACCAGAGTCTTTCAATGCTTGAAAGACTCTGGCTACACTACGGCGCGCGCCCGATTGCCTGCATAGCGTCAGCGCGTTAAACCTCATAAGCAAGTAATCAATTAACTTGTCGTTTTGGTGGGACGAGTGTGTCAGACACTGACCATACGAGTTTTTCTGTTGACACCCTATACCTATGTTGACAGCCGGGAAAGTCGCTCAAGTGTGTAGCATTTACTCCTACGCGCGCTCATTATGCTGCTTCCATTTCGTGAGCGTTTTTCTTCATCATGTTGATGCTCACTTTCCAAACCTAGGTTATTTTTGTACATTATTAGCGCGCTATAAAATCGCGCAGACACAGCGCTAACCCAACGTGCTGTACGTTTGCACACCTATTTGCTAAGCGCAGCATGTCGCCCAGGGCTGTATATACCGATTTAAATCTGGTGCTAGTTAACTCAAATGCAGGAAACTGCAAAGACTACTCAAAAATCGAAAACGCCAGATGTCCTCCTTCTCAAAGCGAGAACGTAGCGGCCGTGACTACCGCAACGAACGAACGCTGCAACATATACGACTCAGTAACACGCGTGGCCTTGCCTCTATTTCACAGCTAAGCTAAGCGTCAACTGAATCAAAAACACGCACACTTCGCTCGCGTCGCTCGCGTTTTTACAGGTCGCGTTTTTACAGGTGGAAATGAAGAGCAGATGAAATTAGGCGCATTGCCGACGGAGAAACAGCCGGCCCGCAAGCGTCGCCGGCCGCCGGCGAAGCCTTCACGCTAACAGGGGCGATCCTAGCGGCAGCTTTTGTCCCTGAATGAAACTTCGGCCGGAGTTTCGTGACCAGAAAAGCATTGAAGGACTCTGGTATTATTGAACACGAAGGAACCCCGATGCTCACCCTAGACTCTAGCACGAGCCTCGCCAGTAGAAACTGTATAAGCGTCTTCACAATGTGCACGCCTAAAAGCAATCAAGTTTCGTAACTTTTTAAAAACAATAAAAAGGAAGAAAGATCAAGAAAGAAAACAACAGGCAGGCATATTTAAACGTGGAAATTATTTCCACATACCAACAAATTCCTGTTAACAGCTGTAACTTCTTCGACCGCTGAGGGTAATAAATTAGCTGCAAGTAAGAAACAGCCGCTTCAAAGTCGAGAAACAAGTATGATACACAACAGTTTATGAGCAATTAAAAGATTCTGTGCTCAACACAAAATTGCGCCTTCGCGCTTGCGCCGACCGCATGTTCGAGTGGTGGTTGGTGCGACAGCCTAAAGAAGTCATGAATGAAATAAAAAAAAAATATTAGAAAAAAGCTTTTAATATGTTGCCGGAAGGTGTCAGTCCTTGATTTATTTTATTTATTTATACAATACTGCAGACCAATTTAATGGTCCAAGCAGGACGGGCAGAAAAAAAGAATGTTCATGCACATACAATGCAATGCAAAAAAAAAACAATGAAGCAACAAAACGCAGAATTCACTTAGAACTTAGAACAAAATAAACAAGCCACGGTGAAACCGACTTTTCGCACAAACATAGCAGGGTTTCCAATCCAAATAAAACTAGAAAATCACGCACAACTTCAAGTAACATTGCTAAAAACCCGATCGTCAGTAATTAAAAGTTTCTAAAATGATCGTGTAGGGCTGTCATAAAATTTCCACTAAAAATTCTTTCTGGCAATTTATTCCAGTCATCTACCGTGCGTGGAAAATATGAAAACTTAAAGGTATTTGTTCGGGCAAAGAATGGGGATAAACTGTGGCTATGTGTGTGTCGTGTTTTCCTCGTGGTGGACGGACTAATGAATGGAGTGGGTGATAATCCAGTCTTACACTTAATTAGGGATTCCATAAAAGCTAAGCGGGCAATTTGGCGTCTAATGTGTAGTGGTTGGATTTTATTGAGTGTCATGATACCTGACGGAGAATCACTTCTTTTATATTTATTATAAATGAAACGGACAGCCTTCCTCTGAACCTTCTCCAATTCGTTAATGTTTTTGTTTGTGTACGGGTCCCAAACAACCGCTGCATACTCCAGTTTAGGCCTAATTATGGAATTATACGCTAAAAGCTTAACGTTACTAGGTGTACCTCGAAGTTTATGCCGTAAAAGACCAAGTTTTTTTAGCGCTGAAGAAGTTACCTGCTGAATGTGGTCGTTCCAATCTAATCTGGAGTTCAATACGATACCTAGGTATTTAAACTTACTAACCTCCTCGATTAAGGTGTTTTTAATTTTGTACCGGAAAGTTATGGGGTTTTGTTTCCTGGTTATACGTAAAAGAACTGTTTTTGTAGTGCTAATTTTCATGCCCCATTTGTCGCACCAAGATGATATGTCACATAAAGCCCTATCTAGCCGATGTTGATCAGAAGCAGACTGCACTTCAGTATAAATCATGATATCATCCGCGAACATTCCAATATTCACAGTATCGCCAACCACAGACACTAAATCATTAACATACAACAAAAAAGCAGGGGCCCCAGCACACTTCCCTGGGGCACACCTGATGTCACTGTTAGAGAGGAGGAATAAGTACCATCGATGTCTACAAATTGCGTTCGATCTTTCAAATACGAATTAACCCAATTTACAAGTGTAGAAGGAATTCCTGCTTGTTTAAGTTTTAAAAGAAGGCTACCGTGAGGAACCCTGTCGAATGCCTTGCTTAAGTCTAAAAACAAAACATCAATTTGCCCGGAGTGATCTAAGATTGAACTAAAACTATGAACGGCGGTGACCAACTGCGTAACGGTAGAAAATCCCCTTCTAAAACCATGTTGGAAGGGACTCAATGTTTTATTTTTTTCCAGTACATTAAGAATATGGTTAGCTACAATATGTTCTATCATCTTGCAACAACAGCACGTTAAGGAAATTGGTCGATAATTGTCAACATGGAAACGGTCTCCTTTTTTAAAAACTGGAATTACCCTAGCCATAAGCCAATCATGGGGCAGCACGGACGTCCGAAAAGACTCACGAAAAATCACTGTCAAAAACCGAGCTAAAGATTCTGCATAGCGACGCAGAAAGGCGTTCGGGATTTCATCTGGGCCAGTAGTGCACTTAGGATCTAATCGCAGAAGCATTTCAAAAACTCCTTCAAAAGAAACAAGCTCGATCTGTTCCGAATGAGCCTCCATATAAAATTCATCACCTAGATCGTTTGAAAATACAGAATGAAAAAAGGAATTGAAAGCATTAGCAATGGAGAGACGAGATGTTTCCATCTTGCCATCAACCAATAATTGATCGACCGATTTACGTGCACTGCGGATGTGATTCCAGAACTTTCCTGGATCGTTTAAAATGAACTGAGGCAAACTTTCGCAAAAATACCGTTTCCTTGCGGATTTTACGCTGCTCGAAAGTTTGGAGACTAACCTATTTAAGACATCACAATCGGGACTGCGACTCTTCTTGATACGTTTAATTCACCGTTTTAGGTGAATAATATCTCGGTTAATCCATGGATTGACCCTTTTGGTTCGTTTTTTCTTATCAGGTATAAAAGACTTTAAACAAAATTTGCAATGCTCTTTAAACATTTCCCACAAATGCCGCACATCATTACCTTGAAAGCTTTCGTAAGCTACGTCAAGGTAATCCAAAACAGACTCATCCCTCGCCCTGGAGTAGTCTTTGACATATGTATGCTTAACTCCCGCTAAACGTTTTTTAGGTTCTAGAAAGACATTGGTAACTACAACCTTGTGATCAGAAATCCCGTCACTTACATGTAATGAATAATCAGAAAAACTGCGATCTAAGAACACAAGATCGAGTACGGACCTAGCTGTACCGCAAATTCTGGTGGGCTCAAGAACAACCTGGTTTAAATTATGAGTTAGCATAATGTCGGATAGAATATCAGAGTGCTCTGCGGCTCCGACACATCCAGTAGGCCAATCAATACCTGGTAGATTGATATCGCCAACAAGCATAAGCCTGGTTTTGCGGAAACTAAACAAATGATCTTGGAGCTTTCGCAAATAAGAAGAATCAGAACTGGGAGGTCTGTACAGTGCACATAGGACGAAAGTAAAACTAGAAAATGTTATCTTGAGAAGTAGGCTTTCGTGGTCTTCTATTTGATTTAAAACCACAGCTTTCACATTTTTCTTTAACAGAACAGCCACACCCCCCCCTCGTGACCCACGTTCACGTCTGAAGACCGAAAACGATAAAGGAAAGACGCAGTCGTCAGTGATATCGCTGGTTAACCAAGTCTCAGTTATTACTGCTACGTCGGGGTTGTGCACAAGTAATGCAATTTCCAGGGATTGGGATTTATTGACAACACTTTGGGCATTCATATTCAATACAACGAGCCTGTTGCGATAAGAATCGCTGCCGGGATCATGTCACTTCGACTGCGACTGCGCGGGGGACAATATGAGCTTCATTCGTCTACCTGTTAAATCATCCCAAACATATGTTTCGTCATTAATTTTAAGTTTATCGTCATAAAGTTTTGGATCCAGCCCTTCATCCTTATCCTTGCGTGCCGACTCCCAGAGAAGTTTTCGCTTGCGGAGAGTTTCTTTGGAATAATCATTCTGAATGTAAATTTTTGAGCCTTTCAGCTTCATTAACGTTACTGAAAACAGCCATCTTCTCATTGAAGTCTTGGAAGTACAAGATTACTGGTCGGGTTTTTTGCTCGCCTCTACCGCTATCATTTTCACTGTTACCGGTCTTCTTGATGCGTTTTCCCAGTCTGTGGATACGCCCAACGGATGCAACCTTCACACCAAGCCGTTTATCAAAGATGTTGCCGATAACCTTCTCCTTCAGTTCATTTTCAGATTCTGATTTAGCCTCGGGTACACCAAAAACAAGCAAATTTGACCGCCGGCTGTAATCTTCGAGATTCAATACCTTTTGCTGTTGCGAAATAACCGATTTATGGAGCGACTGCAGATGTTGTTCGATTGGTGCTATAGGCTGCAGGGAAGTTTGAAAACCTGTCACATGTTTTTCGATCTGTTCAAGTCTAGCCATTACACTGCAAAGCGAAGCATCAAGCTTGCATTGCAAGGCTTTCATTTCGGATATATCGTTCTGCATTGACTCCTGGGATTTTATAATCTTATCTAAAGATTTCTGGATATCTGGACCAGGGTTACTCTCAACATCGCCACACAACAATATTTTGAATACAGAAAAACACTCGTACGCAATGCAAAGACAGCGCCGAGGGCACGGCAGAACCACTAGTAGCATGTCATCACTTCGACAAGAAGAATCATGACCAACCTGGATAAGCAAAACGGGTGGCATGCTTAGAGCCAAGTTCGACAGCGGTTCGCCGTGCCCAGTGAAGACGAAGCGATGCAGCTCTTCTTTTATACCCGGTGGCCCTGGTGACGTCACACCTCCAGCGAAGTGGCCGATAGGCGGACAGTCAGGCACCGGTGCGTCATGCCAAGATGTCACGTTCGTAGTTGATACCGGTGGATTGCCGAAGTTGCAGAGCACGTTGTTGAAACCAGTGAAACCAAGAAGAACCTGGATAAGCAAAACGGGTGGCATGCTTAGAGCCAAGTTCGACAGCGGTTCGCCGTGCCCAGTGAAGACGAAGCGATGCAGCTCTTCTTTTATACCCGGTGGCCCTGGTGACGTCACACCTCCAGCGAAGTGGCCGATAGGCGGACAGTCAGGCACCGGTGCGTCATGCCAAGATGTCACGTTCGTAGTTGATACCGGTGGATTGCCGAAGTTGCAGAGCACGTTGTTGAAACCAGTGAAACCAAGAAGAACCTGGATAAGCAAAACGGGTGGCATGCTTAGAGCCAAGTTCGACAGCGGTTCGCCGTGCCCAGTGAAGACGAAGCGATGCAGCTCTTCTTTTATACCCGGTGGCCCTGGTGACGTCACACCTCCAGCGAAGTGGCCGATAGGCGGACAGTCAGGCACCGGTGCGTCATGCCAAGATGTCACGTTCGTAGTTGATACCGGTGGATTGCCGAAGTTGCAGAGCACGTTGTTGAAACCAGTGAAACCAAGAAGAACCTGGATAAGCAAAACGGGTGGCATGCTTAGAGCCAAGTTCGACAGCGGTTCGCCGTGCCCAGTTAGTGTGCTAAACAACGAATCAACATGTTCCCATGCTTTTCCAACCAAAATACAGTGCATAAAATATGTGGCGTGGACCATTTGCGACCCATAACGACCTGCGCCTTACAAAAGCATCATCAATACTCAACAGATCCAACATCCTCAGCACCTCTCACAGACTCGTTTTTGTTAGCTGGACGGCATCACTTGATGCGAAGCGCAGTGCGTCAGAATGAAAAAGCCGACTGCAACTGCTGCCGTACAGACGTGCCATACAGACGTGTAGCTTCGCACAAACCAGTGGGTTGCGAGACCTGAAACGGCGTCACCCGATATAGGTAATGTGGCGATTCCCATGAAGAAGAAATGTGTATACTTTCGGTTAGTAAAGTATGCTAAATTTTCACTAAAAAAGCAATAGCAATCACTAGTCGATTCTCACAGCTATATGACGCTGTGTAAGCAAGACTAAGGAACATGTTTAGCTAAGCTACTTTTGGTTGTTAATATGTAATAGAACAATATAAAAGTTACGAAGGAGTTGCGCCAAAAAAGCTTCTACACAATTCGATTATCTTCTAATTTATTATGTCACTTGATCCAACGTGCAACATTTATCGATAAATAATAACATGTTTCAAAGATGAATGCACCACAGGAGCTTTTCTGTGTTGAAATTCTGGAAAGGAAAACAGGTTGAACAGCTACTCCGGGTGCTAACGAAACTCAAATTTAAGCTGCGTGCCTGAAAAAGTTTGACTGACATTTTATGAAATAATGTGCTTGGTGCATTCGCCAGGGTTTTGTCATTTGATGCAATGCTTTTTTTCGATATGATATGCGAGTAAGAAGAACTTTTTCAATAAAGAGCTAACTAAAATCAAAATGCTTGAAAAGAGATAAATTGTATTGGTTTTTCGCTTTCGATTTTTGCTATTCGACAACATATTATCGTGCTCAAGTGGTATAAAACTGCATGTGTATTGTTATGTGGTCAAAATGAAAATGCGCAATTTTCACAAAAACAAACACATTACATTTATAATAAACCAGAAAACAAAAAAGTTAAAATGACGCATGAGATAATGGCCCTAAACAAAGAAGATGCGGCATATTTTTTTTTTCCCAGTATATATTATGAAACCACGTCCGGTACGGCAGCAACCAGGTTATCTTTTTAATCCAGACGCACGAGCCAGAGAGGCAGCCCGCGTGACATACGATGATGATCACTACAATGGTTAGGTCATACAGATGAAGATGAAGTACATAGTCAGCGCTCACACTGTGTTTACAAATGGCAGCCACCATAGGGGACTCCGGCGGCGATTGTTTACTTAAATCACTTCTAATCGCACTGATTACCGCTTCAGATCCGTCGTGTTCATCGTTTGCCGATCCGGACATTAGCGGCAATCCGTGCCGACGTGATATTGTGCTTTCATTGCCGTGACAGTGTACAGAAGAGGCGATGAGTGAAGAGAGCGATACGACGGCCGCCGAGGCTACGCTGTCTCCGAAACCCGCGGAAGACTGTGCGGCTGGTGATGCCAGTCCCAGTGCCGTTGCCACGATCGTGTCCGCTACAGACGAGAGAGCCAGAGAGACAGCCCGCGTGACATACGATGATGATCACTACAATGGTTTGGTCATACAGATGAAGATCAAGTACATAGTCAGCGCTCACAATATATATATATATATATATATATATATATATATATATATATATATATATATATATATATATATATATATATATATATAAACATGGCGTATGAGCCAGGCCACGTCTCCCATTCATCATAGCATCACACGAGTCGACAGGATAAAGACCTTCCAGCCACTTCATCAGTGTCTCATAATCGACGCAGTTCTCCACAAGACGTCCTGACCATACATCGACCACGGAATCATCTCCTGGCCGCACACAGCGACCAGCACCATGCCAGAATCATCGACTGCCCTTCCCATCCCCAAGTACACCGGAGCAGCGTACGATGGACCTGTACAGGACTGGTTCGACCTGTTCGAGCTCCACGCAACCGCTGCATCATGGTCGGAACGGGAGATGATCATCAACTTTACCGACTACGTCTCTGGTGAGGCCTTCAAATTCTACCTTACCCACATATTTCAAAACGATGAGTCATGGAAAAAGATAAAACAAGAAATGATCATTTGGTTTAAAGAAGACAATGACGACTACGACGAAGATTCGCTTATAACCGACCATCCATGGACAACCGCGCTCAGTCGCTGCAGTCAAAAGCACTGCTCACGCATCAGGACACCAAAAATGAATAGGCCTTTGAAACAAGAGCAATTAAAGCACCCTCTCGATGAAAGGCAGCCAGATCTGTTTGCAGGAAGAGTGTACCATCCACCGCACCACGTTTTGCAACTGCCCGATCGAAAAACTTACCCTTACGTCATCACTGCACTGTAGCACTCACATTAGGGAGCCACCCTGTGCACAGTACTTTCCGTCTCGCGCACTTCGACCACCTCCTACTTTTCCGCCGCTTGGCCCTTCGGTCGCTCACAACGCACACCTCGCGTCTCACCCGTTCACTATGGTCGGAATAGAGCGGAGAAGCTCCGAGCATACTCAGCCAAGCCTATGATCTACCGTCCATACTGATGCATCAGAACAGTCAACCTTCAAAGTTGCGCAGACAGAGAAACAACACCAAGCAAAATCCGACCAACTCAAGCGTTTTTCAGTGTCGCCGTCTAGTTCCCAGCCACCTAAGAGTCCAACGAACACAGTAGGCTCGGAAGAATCAACTCTCAAGCACTGCTCTGTACCAGAAGCGTCTATTAAGAGTGGTTGTGCAAGAGCCTCCAAAGACTTCCCTATCGATTCTAGTGCACCACCTTCATTTTCTTTCGAGAATCATGACAACTCAACGACTACCAACTATCTGCTAGTCACATCAACTACGGAGAAAAGCAGGCTCGTGTTACCAAAGGAGTACCACCTCGGAAGATTCCGCAACATCAGCAGTGCCATCAAGAACTCAAAGAACTCCGGAAACTACGGCAGTTACATCAAGCACAACGGCGAACTAAAATGAGACCACAACCAGATTTGTGGCTTTAGGGTGGTCTTCAGAAACGACACCAACTAAAGGAAAGACCAAGTGAACATCTGAGTCATATTCGTAGAAGAAAACGTCAAGGAAGACTTCTGTACCAGATACCAAGGCATCATGTACAATCCTACCGACAGATATGCCACATGTCACTGGTCCCGTACATTCGGGAGGTGATCGCCGGGCTAATTCCAAGGGCCAAAGTATCGGCCCCCCGAACCGCACTACGAAAGCGTGGACAATTTAGAAGAGGTCCTTTTTGTCGCGCCAGCGGATGCCGGCTGTGGCCCAAAGAACAAGTCAGAGCCGAGAGTTGATAAACCAAACAAAATTATATTCTCAATAATGGCAGATCAAAAACAATACACAAGTATGCACACTCCACAATAGTTGAATACAATATGTCACCAATCATACAACGTACTACACAGTACAATTAGCCACACTCGAAACAACGGACACAGACAACAAGACGCACTACAATGCAGTGGCATGCATTGAACAACCAAGACACTTAAGAATTAAAGAGTTAGAAAACTTATTCAGCCCAAAGTTCTTGGAACAAAAATCTGAATGATACTCTTCCGAGAATCACTCACTCAAATTCCAGCGTTGTTGTCGTTCCGCTGCCCCCGAAGTTCTCTTCCAGGAAACCTCTGTCGTTCTGCTGCTCCCGAAGATTCTCTTCGAGGAAACCTCGCGTCTTCAAGTGCTTTCGAAGTTTCTCTTCCAGGAAACCTCTGTCGTTCGGCTGCTCCCGAAGTTTCTCTTCCAGGAAACCTCGCGTCTTCAAGTGCTCCCGAAGCTTCTCTTCCAGGAAACTTCGCGTCTTCAAGTGGCCACTCTCCAAGCTTCAAACTTCTTCGCCGGAAACACGTCAGCTTCACACACGCAGCTGTTGCCACGCGTCTTCACTCGATAGCGGTAAACACACACTCTTGCCTGTAGCTCGAGTCGTCACCCCTCAGGCGGGAATCATCTTCTTCTCCTGCTTTGTCTCGACGGACAAAACCTTCGCCAACTACACGGCGGAATCCCTACGCACTCTGGCGCTAACTTCTGTCTTCTCCTGATCTCGCATCTCCGCCGCTCCGTTAAATACCTTCCGCGCGCGATTCCGGAAAATTCTCATCATTTCGTCAGCGCGATGCGCAGCGAAGGCTGGGGGAAAGCGCGAGATGGACGAGGGCCGTCTGCGACGGATGACTCAACCCGGCATCACGACGCCCCTCTCCATCGAGAAATTTTGAGTGCTTGCTCGGCCGCCGATGTGGGGTGAGGAGGTTCGTCGGCGAACCTACGCTTCCGAGAGAGAGGGACACGTGCCCGGGGGAGCCTTTGGATACTTGTTTTCTCTCTTTTTTTATCGTTGACCTCGCGGCATCAATCCGCCGTTTCGTCGCGAGAATTTGGCAGCGCGCCCGTTTTTTGAGCGCTCGTTTTGTGACACTGCCCCCCACCTTAAGAATATTATCTCATAATATTCAAAACCACACAAACGAGCGCGAACAGTCACCACACACTTAAAGACTGTAACATCGTCCGTTTCTCAAGGCTCGTCACATTTACAATAGAACACTCAATACAATTGTACATTGCAACTGAATCTCCCAACACATGAAATATAACCACAGGTACCTGAGTACAACACTTCATCAGCTATTCCAAACAATACAAATGTACAAAGTTCTCTCATTACAACAATCGTACAATACTGTACATCACATCACCGTAACAAAAATTTTGATTCACTCGACATACAGTTGTGACACAGGACAACAACCAAATTAACTTAACATATAGCACTGTCAAACACATTTTGATTCGTCCTCAACACTTATGCTGTGCATTTCGAACGGCGCTTGCGCCCTTTCTTGCGGTGCTGGCTCGATCTCTTCTTGTGTTTCCACGTTCTTTTTCGGCGAGCCCTTCCAAACGACGGTAATTGAGACGGCACCTCAGCCATCGTTGTCACTTCCGACACCGTTAACGGGTCATAACGTTCAACGGGTCCTCTCTGTTTATTTGCCAGCTTGTTCATGTCAGGCAGTGGGCCTGGCTGGCCGACTCCGTCACCTTTACACTGTCGGTCGGTTGAGGTCGTGCCGACGTAAGTCCAGCTGCCCAGCACGTAAACTCATTCAATACGATGATGTTCTCATTCACTGTCTCTTGCACCCAGGCTTCACCTTGGGCTCGAGTGACATCATTCACGGGATTTTTCTCCGCTGTATCTCGCGCTCCCTGTGTCAGCGGAGGTTCCGTCTTCGGGTCTTCCCCCAAACGTTCTGGTTCGTTCAGCCCACGCGCCCCGTCGATGTTTCCGATGACGAGGTTGTACAGGGGGGTCGTCATGCATAGAGCCGTAACCTTCCCGCTGAAGTACGGGGTTTCAACCTCAATCTCTGCTTCGGGAAGCACCCGAACCGTACTGTCAATTAGGCAAACCGGTTTTGCTTTGCCTGTTAACTCACTTTCCCGTACCAAATTTCTCCTCACAATAACCGTGGAGCTAGCGGTGTCTCTTAAAACCGTAATCTTCTTGCCCGTAACTTTTCCAGGCAGCGTTGGCATTTCCTTCATAACACCGGTTGGCTGTTTTGTCAGTACAGCACCCACAATAGGAATTTTCTCCTCAATTTTCAACTCTACGAATCCATCGGGGACGGCATTATTACCGGATTTCGGTGCCGCTTGCACACAGGATACCTGGTGAGTTTGACTCGCTCCGTTTCGACATGTGTCTGCTTTGTGCCCAGTCTGACCATACTTAAAACACTTTACTACCGTAGGGCTCGTAAAGTTAGTACGACAGTTGTTCGCGCGATGACCCACTCGGTTACACAGAAAACATTGCGGAACACTCTCCGGTGCACGCTTCTTTTGTTCGGGTGCCGATTTTTTCGAATCTTTGGGACACTCCTTCTTGACCTTGGCCAAATTACTTCCACCTTGCGCTTCTAAGAATTGATCAGCCAATTCAAGCATGCCTTCAAGTGACTCAGCCTTCCTCTCTTCCAAGTACAGCGACAGGCTTGGGTGGCAACTAGTAAGAAATTGCTCACTAATTAGGAGCTCTCTAAGCTCATCCTACTCCTGCGCCGTCCCTGACAGTTCAATCCATCTGTCGAAATAATGGCAAAGTCGGGCGGCATACTGCGTAGCCGTCTCACCATCAGCTGGCTTTCCTGTCCGAAATCTGTCCCGGAATCCTTCCACAGTAAATCTAAATCGCTTCAGCAAAGCAGCTTTCACCTTTGTATAGTTGGCTGCATCGGTCGGCGTCAGCCTACCGTACACACTGAGCGCTTCACCACTCAAACAACTACTCAAAGCAGTTGCCCATTGATGTTCTGGCCACTTCTGGCTCCTCGCAATCGTCTCAAATCTGTGAAGGTACGCGTCAAGGTCGTCCTTCTTTTTATCAAACGCTACGAGCAGCTTGCTTGGGTTCAAGCGGAAGCCATGATCTTCCCGTTCGCTGCTTTCAACTCTAGCTTGGACGGGAGCTTCACTTCGCTGTTGCAAAAGGAGCCGCTCGAGTTCCATCTTGTGCTGCTGCTGCCGTTCCCTTTCAGCCATCTCCGCTTCTCTTTCTTCTTTGAGCTGTCGCTCCCTCGCTTCTCTTTCTTCTCTCGCCCTTTCGGCTGCTCACTTCTCTCTCTCCAACTCAGCTGCTTTTTCTTCCTTGGCTCTCTCAGCTGCCAACCTCTCTCTCTCCAACTCAGCTTCTCTTTCCGCTTTGGCTCTTTCGACCGCCAACCTTTCTTTTTCCAGCTCAGCTGCCTTTTCTTCTTTGGCCCTCTCTTTTTCTTCTTTTTCCTTCTGGGTGACCCACTTCCGTAGTTCGGCGCCAGAAAGACCCATCTTCTCACCAAGAGCGACAAACTTTTCGAGATCCATTGTGTCTCGCAAATAAAGTCTTGCCGCGTGTAAAAAGTATCTGCATAAATCAGTCTATCGGAACACTCCCCTGCACTCGTTAACGAGAACACTAAACAACACACAAAATCGTTCCGATAGCACTATCAACAACACGGGGCTCTTTCTCACTACTTTGGATGCACTGTGCACCAAAAGGTCCTGTCGCGGACGCCAGATTAATTGTCACTGGTCCCGTTAATTCGGGAGGCGATCGCCAGGGTAATTCCAAGAGCCAAAGTATCGGCTCCCCTGAACCGCACCACGAAAGCGTGAACAATTTAGAAGTGGTCCTTTTTGGCGCGCCAGCGGACGCCGGCTGTGGCCCAAAGAACAAGTCAGAGCCGAAAGTTGATAAACCAAACAAAATTATTTTCTCAAATTGGCAGATCAAAAACAACACACAAGTATGCACACTCCACAATAGTTGAATACAATATGTCACCAATCATACAACGTACAACACAGTACAGTTAGCCACACTCGAAACAACGGACACAGACAACAAGACGCACTACAATGCAGTGGCATGCATTGAACAACCAAGACACTTAAAGACTAAAGAGTTAGAAAACTTATTCAGTTCAAAGTTCTTGGAACAAAAGTCTCTTCCGAGAATCACTCACTCAAAGTCCAGCATTGTTGTCGTTCCGCTGCCCCCGAAGTTCTCTTCCAGGAAACCTCTGTCGTTCTGCTGCTCCCGAAGTTTCTCTTCCAGGAAACCTCGCGTCTTCAAGTGCTCCCGAAGTTTCTCTTCCAGGAAACCTTTGTCGTTCTGCTGCTCCCGAAGTTTCTCTTCCAGGAAAGTTCGCGTCTTCAAGTGCTCCCGAAGTTTCTCTTCCAGAAAACCTCGCGTCTTCAAGTGCTCCCGAAGTTTCTCTTCCAGGAAACCTCGCGTCTTCAAGTGGCCACTCTCCAAGCTTCAAACTTTTTCGCCGGAAACACGTCGGCTTCACACACGCAGCTGTTGCCACGCGTCTTCGCTCCATAGCGGTAAACACACACTCTTGCCTGTAGCTCAAGTCGTCACCTCTCAGGTGGAAATCATCTTCTTCTCCGGCTTTGTCTCTACAGACGAAACCTTCGCCGACTACACGGTGGAATCCCTACGCGCTCTGGCGCTAACTTCCGTCTTCTCCTGATCTCCCATCTTTGCTGCTCGATTAAATACCTTCCGCGCGCGATTCCAGAAAATTCTCATCTTTTCGTCGGCGCGATGCGCAGCGAAGGCTGGGGGAAAGCGCGAGATGGTACGAGGGCCGTCCGCGACGTATGACTCAACCCGGCATCTCCACGCCCCTTTCTATCGAGAAATTTCGAGTGCTTGCTCAGCTACCGATGGGGGGTGAGGAGGTTCGTCGGCGAACCTACGCTTCCGAGGGGAGAGGGACGCGTGCCCGGGGAGTCTTTGTATACTTGTTTTCTCTTTTTTTATCGTTGACCTCGCAGCGTCACTCCGGCGTTTCGTCGCGAGAATTTGGCGGCGCGCCCTTTTTTGAGCGCTCATTTTGTGACACCACCGCAGAAAACCACGAAACAGACTGAACGCTACCATTTGCAAAATGCAGGAACACAGGCATCGTACCATCAACTTTGGTTCTGACAAGCGCCAGCTGGAAGCAATGCTTCTGTCTCAACCACCACACAAAATACAGCACCCACAACAGAACAATCGGCGCATACGATGTCTGACCTTCAAAGACTACAAGGACGTCCAACCTCGTTCATTCTTCGCAGCTGCTAAAGCTGTGTCATGGTCAGTGCAGTTGTGCAAGACGTGGTTATCTTTTCCAGAACGCCACAGTCAGCCTCGCCCGCCCGAACGCTTGTGTTAACCGGACTGCGGCTTTCTCTCCTGAAGTCCTTGAAAGTGTACGGAACTCCTCTGGAGCATAGAACCAATTGAATTTGGACATTTGTGACTTTTCAACCTCTCCTTGTTTACTTTTTCTGGTTCGTAATTCATGCATTCTTACGGGGGGGGAGGGGGAATCGTGTGACGTATGAAGCGATGGTTGGTAGAGGCCGAGAAGGAAGAAGTGCAGAATGGAATAAACATGGTGTATGAGCCAGGCCACGTCTCCCAGTCATCATATTGCCACGAGGAATTGCTAAGGCGCAGTACAACGCAGACGTTGTTAAAAGAGGAACGCTGACGGCATCGCTACGACTCATGAAGCCCGCCGGAAGGCACGAGCCGGCCCAGCCTGTGCACGAGCTGCTACCGAGCAGCGGCAAAGAAAAGAGGAGAAGAAGAGGACGACGAGCGTTCGCTGCTTTCTCCCAGCTACTGTGTAGTTCTTTTGGCTTTGGGCACAAGTTCGCCCTTATTAAACCTTGTAAATAGGACGTCCCGGTTGTGAGGTTGTTATATCCGTTACATTTTCTGGTGGAGGAGCCTGGGTACATGATTCCGAGCCCCACGCAAGAGCGAAGTCCAAGCACTGACCAGCCGCAACCAGTGGAGCTTACACCGGTGCACCAACGAGTCAGCCGCCGTATCCGAGGAGAGTTGCCAGAATTTGGGCCACTCCCTTCTGTATCAAGGGCATCGGTGACGGAGACAAGCGCCGCCACCACCATGACGAGCCAAGTTACGCCGGCACAACTCATCGTAAGCCAACCGGTCATTCCAAAGGTGTTTCATGGTGACCCATACGAGGACGCCGAAGACTGGTTAGAGCATTTCGAGAGAGTGGGAAATCTAAATCAGTGGAACGAGGAAGGCAAGCTGCGTAACGTCTACATTGCGTTGGAAGACTCTGCACGAGTGTGGTACGAAAACCACGAGGCATCTCTGACGTCGTGGCAAGAGTTTCGGCGGCAGCTACTGAGTACGTTCGCCAACAGTGATCGCCGGGAAAGGGCGGAAGCAGCTCTCCGCACACGGATTCAACGAACGAACGAAACTGTCGCGATGTACATCGAAGACATGTCCCGCCTTTTCAAGCGAGCTGATCCTGGCATGACGGAAGACAAGAAGGTGCGCCACCTCATGCACGGGGTAAAGCAAGAATTGTTCGCGGGACTCATCCGCAATCCGCCCCGTACTGTTGCTGAGTTTCGGTCGGAAGCAACAACCATCGAAACGACGCTTCAGCAGAGAGCCCGACAGTACAACCGCGACGTAGCCGGTGCATCCGCAGGAGTCTACTCAGCAGGCGTCGTGGATAATCTTGACACATTGCGCGAGCTCGTCCGGTCTGTTGTCAGGGAAGAATTAAGGAAACTGCAGTCACCTGATGTCACCCCCGAGCTGTCTCTTGCTGAAGTTGTCCGAGATGAAATTCGACAGGCCATGCGGGAGCCGCGGAGTGATGTGCCAGCGACACGACGGGCGGTAACGTACTCCGAGGTGCTCAGGCGACCTACTCCGCACTGTTCGCCGATCGAGACACCAAGTACTTATGTGCAGACAATGCGCAGCCCGCCTGAAATCGTAGAGGCAACACGCACTCCACCTCGTGCGAGAGAGATGATGCCACGGAAGAGCGATGTGTGGCGAGATGCCACACGTAGGCCCTTGTGTTTCCACTGTGGAGAGGCTGGCCACCTGTACCGATTCTGCCGATATCGTCAAGCTGGTCTTAGGGGATTCGCCATCAATGCACCGTGTCCGCGAAACGGCGAAAGACCTTCCGAGATTGAAGAATACCTATGCTCACGTCGGGAATTTGACCCGCCTCGTCGTCATCAACCACGCTCACCATCCCCTATGCGCTACCGCTCGTCTAGCCCACGTCCCTTCCCAAGCACGTCTAGGCAGCGTTCGCCTAGCCCAAATCCGGGAAACTGAAGAGGGCGACCTGTGGAGGCGAGGCCGCTGGCGACTTGGGATATGAAGATCCTCCACTGCGGTACGAGCCTGATAACGACGACTGTTTCCAGGTAAAGGAGTGCAGTACAGAGAAAATTACTTCAGACTTGCCGTTGGTGATTGACGGACTAGAGCTCAATGCTTTGATCGATACTGGTGCGGATTATTCTGTGATAAGTTACGAATTAGCGAAGCGACTCAAGAAAGTTCTGACCGAATGGGGTGGACCTCAAGTACGTACTGCAGGTGGTCACCTCATAACCCCTTCCGGCCGATGTACCGCAAGGGTCATGATACGGGGCTTCACTTACGTCGGTGACTTTGTCGTCCTACCTGTGTGCTCGAGGGAAGTGATACTGGGAATGGATTTCCTACAAGCTAATGGTGCGATTATCAATTTACAGAGGTCGAGCGTGTCCTTTTCGACGGAGCAAGCTTTAAAGGTAGCACGATCAGATGAACGATGTACCACTCCACTGCGCGTCGTCGACGATGATGTGACTGTACCGCCACGGAGCAGTATAATGGTTCTCGTGCATAATGATGCATTCAGCGACTACGAGGGTGTGGCGGAGAGCAACGTGGATGTTTTCTTGAAAAGAGGCGTTTGTGTGGCACGAGGGATTATCCAGCTGCGAAACGGGTGCACAGACATCCTCTTGACGAATTTCGGTAACGAATTCCAGCACATCGCAAAAGGGACGGCAATAGCGTTTCTTCATGAGTTCTGTGAAGTGACAGAAATATGCAGTCTTGAAACGACGTCACCGAATGTGAAACTTCCATCTGATGCCTGCGACACAATATACGTAAATCCTAATCTTTCAGAGATTCAACGTCAACAGCTATACGACCTCGTGCGGGAATTTGGCAGCTGTTTCTCCAACAGTTCAAAGGTACGGCGCACGAGCATTACAAAACACAGGATCATAACGGACGAGACAACCAGGCCGGTATGCCGGCACCCGTATCGTGTTTCCCCTAAGGAAAGGGAAGTCATCAAGAAGCAGGTACGAGAAATGCTTGAAGATGATGTTATCCAGCCTTCTAACAGCCCGTGGTCATCTCCCGTGGTGCTTGTCAAGAAGAAGGATAACACGCTACGGTTTTGTGTCGACTACAGGAAACTGAATGCTGTGACTAAACGGGATGTATATCCCCTTCCACGCATCGACGACACGTTAGATCGACTTCGGTGTGCCAAGTTCTTCTCATCACTAGATCTGAAAAGTGGATACTGGCAAATCGAGGTTGATGAACGTGATCGCGAAAAGACTGCTTTTGTTACCCCGGACGGACTTTACGAATTTAAGGCTCTCCCGTTTGGTCTCTGTTGTGCGCCGGCAACGTTCCAACGCATGATGGACACTGTGCTTTCCGGATTGAAGTGGCAGTGTTGCCTAGTGTACCTAGACGACGTGGTCATCTTCGCGGCTACATTTGAGGAGCACATCAAGCGCCTTCGGTCAGTGTTAGAGGCAATCCGTTCGGCAGATTTGACAATCAAGCCAGAGAAGTGCCGATTAGGTTTCGAAGAGCTTCGTTTTCTTGGGCATGTCGTCAGCGCCCAAGGTGTTCGCCCTGATCCTGATAAGACGACCGCCGTCGCAAGGTTTCCGGTGCCAACAGACAAAAAGTCAGTACGGAGATTTCTAGGTCTATGTGCGTACTATAGACGATTTGTGAGAAATTTTTCAAAGATCGCAGAACCCTTAACGAGACTTACGAAAGAAGATGTGCCTTTCCAGTGGCAAAACGAGCAACAAAGCGCCTTCAACGAATTGAGAAAGAGGTTAGAAAACCCCCCGATTCTTTCTCACTTTGATGAGACAGCCGACACGGAAATACACACAGATGCCAGTAACATCGGCCTTGGATGCGTTCTAATACAGTGGCAGAAAGGTGAAGAAAAAGTGATAGCTTATGCCAGTCGGACTCTAACAAAAGCAGAGACAAACTATTCGGCCACGGAAAAAGAATGCCTTGCCGTCATCTGGGCCATCAGTAAATTTCGGCCGTACCTATATGGTAGACCATTCAAAGCAGTCAGCGATCACCATGCGCTTTGCTGGCTGGCGAACATAAAGGAACCATCCGGACGACTAGCAAGGTGGAGCCTCAGACTGCAAGAATACGATATAACCGTGGTATACCGATCTGGCAAAAAACATACCGATGCCGACTGTTTGTCACGGGCTCCTACAGACACACCACCATCAGAAGAAGACGACTTTCCGTTCGTAGGAATTGTCGAGACCACTCAAATAGCCGAACTCCAACGTACAGACAAAGAATTACTCCCGCTTATCGAACACCTGCAAGGAATTGACGTACAAGTACCCCGTATATTTTCTCGAAGCCTCGCATCGTTCTGCCTCCGAGGAAACGTTCTCTACAAGAGAAACTTCAAGCCCAACCGCGAAAAGTTCCTGCTTGTCGTTCCAGCAACTATGCGACAAGAAATACTTCGAGCGTGTCACGATGAGCCCACATCTGGACATTTGGGTGTGACTCGAACGCTTGCAAGGATCAGTCTCCATTATTATTGGCCCAAGCTACTAGCTTCAGTGCAACACTACGTCAAAACATGCCGCGAGTGCCAAAGACGAAAAACACCAAGTTCTAAACCAGCGGGCCTTCTACAACCTATAGATCCACCGAAAGCGCCTTTCCGCCAAGTTGGAATGGACCTCCTTGGACCCTTCCCGACATCTTTACTCGGCAAGAAATGGATCGTTGTGGCCACTGATTATTTAACTAGATACGCCGAAACAGACTCTTTGGAACGAGGAACGGCAGCAGAAGTGGCCCAATTCTTCGTACACAAAATAGTCCTGCGACATGGCGCTCCAACGGTTGTAATCACCGATCGCGGAACGGCTTTCACGGCGCAACTTTTGAAGTGCCTGCTCAACATGACTCACACTGTTCATAGGAAAACCACTGCATATCATCCTCAATGCAATGGCCTGACCGAACGCCTTAACAGAACTCTAGCAGACATGATATCCATGTATGTGGATGTCGAGCACAAAAAGTGGGACGAAATTTTACCATACGTCACTTTCGCCTACAATACGGCTGTGCAAGAGACCACCAAAATCACCCCATTTGAACTAGTTTACGGTCGTGCTGTTACCACAACACTGGATGCTATGTTACCAATAGACCAAGATGACTACCCCCCCGATCTTGACGACTTTCTACAAAGAGCGGAAGAAGCCCGCCAGTTAGCAAGATACCGAATACGCCACCAACACCGCATCGATGCCGACCGCTACAACCGAGGAAGACTTGACACGCGATATGACGTTGGCGACAAAGTGTGGATATGGACTCCAGTACGACGACGAGGCCTCTCCGAAAAACTCATTTCCCGGTATTTTGGCCCCTACGAGATCGTACAGCGACACAATGACCTCGTCTACGAAGTCAAGCCTGCAGGCCACCTGCATCCGAGGCGACGCAATCCCACGGAGCGTGTACACATTGTACGGATGAAACCGTACTACGACCGATTCCAAACCTAGCCACCCCAATCCCTTGACGTACTGCAACCTCATTTTTACAAACTTGTACACACAAAAAAAAAAAAAAAAAAAAGTACTGAACAGCCTCATCGCAAGCATCGGGGCGATGCCGCTTGAGAGGGGGGATAATGCCACGAGGAATTGCTAAGGCGCAGTACAACGCAGACGTTGTTAAAAGAGGAACGCTGACGGCATCGCTACGACTCATGAAGCCCGCCGGAAGGCACGAGCCGGCCCAGCCTGTGCACGAGCTGCTACCGAGCAGCGGCAAAGAAAAGAGGAGAAGAAGAGGACGACGAGCGTTCGCTGCTTTCTCCCAGCTACTGTGTAGTTCTTTTGGCTTTGGGCACAAGTTCGCCCTTATTAAACCTTGTAAATAGGACGTCCCGGTTGTGAGGTTGTTATATCCGTTACAATATATATATATATATATATATATATATATATATATATATATATATATATATATATATATATATATATATGGCAAGACAAGGCGA
Source organism: Rhipicephalus microplus (assembly GCF_043290135.1). Classification (NCBI taxonomy): domain Eukaryota; kingdom Metazoa; phylum Arthropoda; class Arachnida; order Ixodida; family Ixodidae; genus Rhipicephalus; species Rhipicephalus microplus. The sequence continues at coordinate 15,822,546 of NC_134700.1, read as the reverse complement.
TGTCACGCGCACAATGCACGCTCTGTTTTGTTTCTACTGTCACTTGTGAACAAGAGGCTTATGAGTGTCCTCTTCCACGTTAGGGGCATCTCACGGACAAGAAACGAGAAAGTCGAATGAATATTGCAATTTGCAACATAACAGCTTTCCGCCTTGCCACAAGCTGCAAAACATCACGCGGTCCGAAAGGTCGTTTCGTAGAAGCCGCATTGGCATTTACTGCACAGAAACTATGTTTTATCTCGGGGTCGCATAGGTTTTGTGTCCGCAGCCTCACGTGAAGACTTACTGGAGCTTGGCCCATTCACACTATACGTGATGCACTCAAGACGTAGTCCACACTGCTGTGATGCAGGAGTATGGTCCGCCAGAATTCACGCCTTACGAAATCTTTGATAAAATTATTCTGTTTGAGGGAGCCTGTGGCGATGCGCTTACTTGAGTAGTGGTGTTGTGATGAAGGAAAATAACTTAAATGTCTTAGAAAAGGCATGTCACATTTGTGTGCAAAAAGAGTGCAGTCTCGCGATCCGAAGAAATTAGCTCAATGACTGGTGGCTGCCCTTATTGTCGCGTCGTGTGTGGTCGTACTGAGTGGCGGGGCAATCAGCGCAGTGACCGTGGCTCCCACCCCTTGCTTGTCTCATTGACCATTGTGCTTCTTCTCTGATGGCGTTTGTGTTCTGGATAAGCGCATATAAAATGAGGTGGTTCAGCATGGTCTTCATTTCATTGTCCCTAACGACAGGTCTCCAGATCCTTGACACCATCTTTTATTTCGCAGACAATATTTACTTCAGGACAAGTAAAGTCGGCTTCCTTAAAGACACACACCGACTACTGCTGTTTATTTGCCGTACACTTCCGCACATTTCTTGTAGAAACTTGTTTTTATCGCATTTACAATGACGACATAATGACATTGCTTGCGCAGTTATCAGAACGTTTTTGTCGTAAAGGACCGCTCGGAAAACACGAAAGGACGTCCAGCCTGGTGGGTGCACTTCACGCGAGCATACGCTAGTTAACTAAACGAAAAATTGTATTTCGTCACCTTCCTTTACGAGCTAACACGCGAGTGCAGTTTGATTGGAGAAATAGTGACAATGCTTGTGGCACAACCTATCAGCCTTCTGCTCGCTTCGCTGACATAGCCGCCACGAAGCCCCTCATAGCGCCTGATGAAAAAAAACTACATCTGCTTAACACCAAATTTCCTCACGCAATAGATGAACACTTTTCGCTTTATGGGAAGCTCTGCGTGCAGGGTTCACTACAAAAGTTGGCTTCCTCCTTTTTCTCACGCACATACGTCTTTAAAAAGTGCAGTGCTTTGGTATCGCAGATTTTACTAAAACAGTTGACTTTTTGTTGTTGTTTCAGTTTTACAAAATGTATAATTGCAGAGCTGCTGCGTGGTTTATATAAGCTGTTGCACCATAGCCCCCCCTCTCCCCACGGCAGATGGAAGAGCCAACATGCGCGTCCTCATTTAGCTCGCTGGTTACTTCAGAGCAGTAAAGAGAAGGTGTGTGACAAATTATCAAACAGCAGATAGGTTGGCGTGAGCTCGTGCACTCTACCCTGCCACTTCGCACAAAGGATAAGAAAAGAGGGAAAAGGAGGAATGAAGGGTGATGAGGGGGACAGGAAGAGGTGGTGCATACGCACAGAAGCCACTTGGCACAATACCTTAAGCAGAACAGCAGGTCATGAAATAAGCACCCGGCTGTTAACCAAAAGTAGCAGTCATAGAATTGACTGGGTATGCATCAATGCGATGTCACTCTGCCCGTGCTGCACGGTGAAATTCACACCTTTTAGTGGACGCGTTCTCCATTGACCCGATTAAGAATAATATTCACAACAAGATGGAAGCTATCTGAGGGTGCAGCAACAGCGCCTCTACTAACACTTTCGCACGAGCCAGATAATACATCTAGGGCCTTGAAAAAAAGCACATTTCTAAACTCCCTACAGAGGCGTCTGCACAAGTAGGCGTTAGGTGCGTAGTGATACAACGGACCCGAGCTAACGGAAGAGTTTTGACTCCCTCCCATGCCTAGCCATGCGTGGCTTTGCCGTGTTTCGGGAAAAGAGGATCCTCGGGGTTGAGCCAACACTGGGTGATTGGACTTTTAAGGCCCCCCGGCAGGTGCAACCTTTTGTCCCTGGCTTCACGTAGACGGCACCCCTGGGTTGACCCACCCAGGGGAAATTGGCAGTCGCATTTTCCTATCTCTCTCCCCTACAACTTCGTCTTTATCTCCCATATTTTGCCTGTCCTGCCTACTTCTCTGTTCTGTTTACTTCCAACTTTCCTGGCGGCAAGGGTTAATCCTGTGCAAATAGCCTACCTTGGCCTAGGCGCATTGGGTTATGGCAGTGTTGTACGGCTGAAGTCTGCAAGCTTTCAACACCCGCAAACTTGCAGCGTGCCCTTTTTGGGCTCCATGGTGGGTGGCCGCCAACACTACTGAACAAAAATAAGACTGGCATGCATAGAGCATTCCTCCTACTTACTGATCGTACCGGCTTAAAGCGGGTACGCACCGACGACATAATTTTTTTAACCAGCCAACAGAAACATTTCCTCACTTCCACGCCATTCACTGTGAGAAAACTGGAAAGCAAGCCAGGACAGTATCTCCTTTCGTAGTTGCCAGGTGTCTTACTGAAACTCTCGAGGCTGGATACAAGGTAACCAAAATGGTTAACAGTTCCTTCTCTCGTCGAGCATGTGTCTCCTAAATTGAAACGAACCAACCTATTATAATCTCGCTAATAATACCTACTCCTCCATAGACCTAAGCATAGTATCGCCGTCTCTTGTGCCTCTGCTCCAGTGGAAAGTGATCAGTAACCCGCACGGAAGTTACCACTTTCCCGTAGTTTTAAGCACAACCACATCAACTGAGTGTACACCACGTGCTCCCAAATAGCTCATAAACAGAGCTGACTGGGAACAGTTTTATACTATCGCTCGTTTAGGTAGGAGTGACATATGTACTTTGAGAATTGATGTCGCTGCCAACTACTTCACAGCGTTTTTTTTATTGATGCTGCAACAAAATACATCCCACAAACAAATGGACACCCTGGAAAACGGCGTGTGCCATGATGTAACTCTGAATGCCGACACGCGCGCAAACAGCACAACAAAGCATGGAGGTTGCTTCGGAACTCACCAACAGCCGAAAATCTTGACACCTTCAAGAAAATAAAGTCTCAAGGCAGGAGAACGCGTCAGCAGACCAGAAGAGAAAGCTGGCAGAAGTTTTTGTCAGGGATATATTCATACACACAGGAGGCTAAAGTCTGAAACATTGTTGGTAGGGTAGCAGGAAAACAAGTACATACACACCGCTCAAAAACACACAGGGTGATACCTTGGAAGATCAGGCGAACTTCCTCGGTGCACATTTCGAACGGGTGTCCAGCTCGTCACACTCTACTGACGCTTTTTAAAAATACAGAACAAGAATAGAAAAGCTGAAACTCGAACACAAATGCACTAGATACGAGGCATATAACCAACCTTTCAGTTTAGCTGAGCTCCAAACATTATTAAACTCCTGCAGTACTTCTGTCTCAATTTCTGACCGTGTGGTGCATGAAATGTTAGAATACCTACCAATAGAAACACAAAAAACCTTACTTTCTTTGTACAATGCTATCTAGTTTTCTCGCACTATCCCTACTTCTTGGAAAGAGGCTATTATTATTCACATTTTGAAATAGGGCAAGGACCCTTCTTCAGTTTCGAGCTATAGGCCTATTGCACTTACAAGCTGCGTGTGCAAAGTCTTAGAAAAAAATTATAAACTACCGACTTGTACATTTCCTTGAAACAAGCAACTTACTCGACCCATTTCAGTTCGGGTTTCGAGGGGGTAGATCCACCCCAGACCACCTTGTTCGTATTGTGGCACAGATCAGAGACGCTTTCGTATATAAACAATATTTTTTCTCTGTGTTCCTCGTTATCGAAAAGGCTTGCGATACAACATGGCATTTTGGAATATTAAGAGACCTGTCCTATCTTGGCGTGCGCGGAAGATTGTTTAACATAATCAAAAGTTACTTGCCAAATCGAACATTCCGAGTTCGAGTAGGCAGCATTCTTTCCCAAACATTTGTCCAATAAACAGGCGTGCCGCAAGGTGGTGTACTTATTTGCACATTTCTTATTGTAAAAAGGAATTCTTTAAGCTTGTCTATCCCTCGGAATATCTTTTACTCCACATATGTCGACGACGTCCAGTTCAGTTTTAAGTCTTGTAATTTGGCCATGTGTGAGCGGCAGGTTCAGCTTGGTTTGAACAAAGTCTACCATTGGGCTGAACAAAATGGGTTCCTGCTGAATGCACTGAAGAGCACGTGTGTCTTGTTCTCCAGGAAGAGAGGTATTCATCCCGAACGCGATATTCAACTGCATGGGCAACACCTTTCTGTTAATACCAAACACAAATTCTTAGGCCTAATCTTGGACACCAAGCTAACCTTCATACCACACATCAAATCTTTAAAAAACAAGTGCATAAAAGCTATGAACGTTCTAAAAGTGTTGTCTCGCACTACGTGGGGAAGTGACAAGAAGAGTTTAATGAATTCGTATAAAATCGTCCTACGTACCCGCCTAGACTATGGGGCAACTCATATCAGTCTGCGACACCTACTGCCCTTAAAATGCTTGATCCTGTTTATCATCTAGACATCCACCTCTCTACGGGTGCTTTTCGCACTAGCCCTGTGGAAAGCCTGGACGTGGAATCGAACGGATGGGCGCTCCACCTACAGAGATGTTACAGGTCTTTTAAATATTATCCTAATGTAAACGCAGACAAGAATCACCCATCACATTTCACAATTAATGACATGTAAAGCCTTGCTGTGTTGGAAAAACGGCCTTCTATGAGACAGCCCTACTCACTCCGTGTGAGCGGCCCAGCGAAGGAAACCGGTGTGCCACTCGAACACCGCTTGATGGCTCCCGCAGTATGCCTGCCCCCGTGGCAGTGGCAGGCGATAGATTGCGACGTGTCTTTCTTGGAGGTTACAAAGCATGCACCAGTCACACATATCCAAACATACTTCCTTGAACTACAACATAAATACGTATGTCCTGGGTTCTTTACGGATGCTTCAAAGTCTAACACTTCTGTCTCGTATGCAGCCGTTGGCCCATCCTTTTCGGAAGCTGGCGTTCTGCACTCTGATACAAGCATTTTCACCGGCGACGTTTATGCCATACTTGCGGCCGTTAAACACAATAAACAAATAAAACTACAGAAGGCAATAATATATACAGATTCCCTAAGCGTACTAAAAGCTCTGAAAACACCTAAAAAGCACAAAAATTCTGTCCTTGTCTCACTTTATTCACTCCTATGCACACTGTACTCATTCAAGCAGCATGTTGTAGTCTGCTGGGTGCCTGGACACCGCGAAATAAAAGGCAACGTTCTGGTGGGCCAGCTAGCTGGATCTGCCAACAAAACGGCTAGCAATACATCGATACCAGTTCCTGCACTCGACTTGAAAGCCTTTCTGAAACAAAAGCTCAGGGATTACTGGCAGAGCACATGGGACACACACACAGGTAATAAATTGCATGTCATCAAGCCGCAACTTGCTCATCGGCCGCCAGTATCAAAATCACGCCACACAAAAGTAATACTTACAAGGTTAAAAACAGGACATACATACACTACACATTCATTTCTTTTGTCTGGTGGCGATCCACCTTTGTGTGAAAGATGTAAAGAAGCACTCACCGTACTTCACATTCTGATCCAGTGCAAAAAATTAGACACGCAAAGACGACAACACTTTCCGTTACCCTACCGACAGCAGATACCCCTTCACCTTGCAATGTTCGTCGGTAGAGAACCACTTTTCACACATAAATTATTGTTAGCGTGTTTAAGAGCGTTTCAAACTTTTCATATTGTTACGAGGCAGTGGGCATGGCTCCGCCGTCGTAGACGCATCGATGAAGAAGAATTGGATTTGGCGCGCGAGATCATAGGAGCCCTGGGGTGTCACACCTACCTGTAAATATTGCAAATACACTCGTTTCTCTCTTCCGTGTATTTTTAACAATATTATATACCCAGGCATTCCGTAGCACGACTTCTCCGCTGCGGTGGCTACACTCAATAAAGCACTTGCCTGACGGCCCTTGGATGCAAGGGTGTGAATGATGGAGGCACTTGTGCTAATTCCATACATGTCCATCATCATTTTATTATCCCAAACTTTTGTCATCCATTAACATCACCACTATTCACGGCATGGTCATGTTTTTATTACTTCTATGTTTTTACCCGCCTTAAATCGAGGAATTTTATGGCCCATTCACAGCCGCTTATCACAATCATTGTCCATATCTCCTGTAGCATGAACTGGCGCTCTTTGGCCATGAAATGGCCCTTGCGCCACAAAACATCAAACATCATCATCACATTTGTAAACTATTACCACGGCCGTGATGTTACCAGTGCTATGTTACATGCCATCGCCGTAGCAGCATTGAATACGACCCCCTACTACCGACATTTTTGGGGCAAAGCTCCTTAGGGCGTAGGCTAGCCTCTCTGCGTTGTTGTAGCCACACGCTCGGAGTGCTCACTAGATGGTGCTGCGGTGCTCGCTTCCATCACCAGCCTGTTTGCATGGAAACAACTTGAGAGTCGCGGGAGCTAGCAGTCAGACTCCTCACCATAGAAGACGCTGCATGCAGCGATCGCTTTCATCACAAGCTCGTTGGCGCGGCAGCAACTCGAGAGTGACGGGCACGAGTTTATGGACAAAGTGCTCAACCGATACCTGGTGTTCATGCGGGGCGTGCCCAGCACGGTGAAATACTGGCAAGAACCCCCCAAGGAGCTCTTTGCCATGATTCGCCAGCTAGGGAAACCGCACGCGTTTCTGCCGCTATCTGTCCTGGACATACACTGGGACATGCTTCTAGAATCTGTGGGAGTCTTACTCCCACAAATTCTAACGGTGTAGCAATGTACATCCGGTGCTTCGCTCACTCATCATCATTCATTCTGCGAATGTGCTGTGATTTTTTATTTAAGGCTTTGTTTCAGTAACATCGGAATAACAAGAAAATGCATCCACTTGATCAATCGTCTTGTGCTTCTAAGAGCTCATCGTCATTGTTATCATCTGCATAATAATGACAGCGCCCACTGCCGGGAAGGTATTTCAAGTCAACCCGCCTTGCTGTGCTTGTTGCGGCCACGTCATACCTACACACGTAATTGCATCTGTCCTCCGATCATTCAATGTTCGCCTCGCTGTTGGCCGTCGATTAGGAGCCAGTGTGTTAGGATACTCGTAATACCTAGTGGTTCTCTCGATTGCGGGCTGCATCTGCAACTCATGCTCATTTATTCTTTTCGATTAAGCCGTTCTCGAAATCCGTTTATTCGCACATCCACTTTGTTTTCTCGTTTTTTCTTGAGATAAAAGCTATCATTTTAATGAAGGGGTGTCAAACTCGCCTCCGCCGCTTTTGCACAATTCTGTCTCGTAAGGGCCGGGATTGGGAAAAAAATAGAAGCAGTGTTGGAGCGGGGGAAGTGGAATTTATAAGACGCCTCGCGAAAATGAAATTTTGAACCGCTCATGGCTTTCAACCTCACCAGTATACTTACTAAGAAAATGAAACGAAAAATACTGGATGGAGAAAGTCATGTGCGAGCTCCGGGTTCGAGACCTATGTTTATCGCATAGACAGTGAACATACTTCTTGTGGAACTTACACTTTAATTCAGCAGAACTTGTACGTGCACACAATACCACCTGCGAGGTTCACTTTCAGTTTAGTAATGCGTGATTACTCTTCCTCTTCCCTTTCAGAGACACTGCGCGTCAATCGGCACAGTCTCCGCCTCGTCATCAGCTAGCCCGGCATGACACGGCTGCACTCTGCACTACGTCTTCGATAACACACAACGCCACTGTAGCGTCACTCGTGGCCTGGTTACCAGCCATGTCTACAAGAGCAGGCTGCCACGCGTGGAAGAAGATAATTGCTCCGCTACGACTGACGATAGATTCCTTGCTTCATGCCTTTGCTAAATGAATAAATTGTTGTTATGTATTTATGCTGCGATTCGTCCTTCCGTCGACTCGGCAGCCCACACGCTAAGGACCCTAATCGCCATTTACAAATTGGCCTTTCACTGCCTACCTTTTGACCAGTTTTCTAAGGTACGACGATATTACATTGGTGAACCATTCATTTCAACAAAGTGCGTAAGTACTGACACTAGGCTAGACTGATCAGAAACCAAACGTACTAGCCGATCCAGTAAAACACGCAGTACAATACTCCAGGCAATCACGGGCATCCGTCCTCGATAAAGTGATCCTTGGTGTAACGGGTCGGCTTTATTATATTCTTTATTGTACCTACCGCACTTATCGCTCATGCTTGTGTAAGTTTCACATTTTATACTTGGCTTGCAGTGTAGCAAAGACAATAGACGAGAATCGTCAACTATGTTAGACAGTGTTCCAATACACTTGGACGTGACTTCCGTTCACTGGTAACACGTCCAACAGTTTTGCCAGATATCCTCACCATCATGCTCACTACGCCCACATAGCCCAGTGCAAAGCAAAGCCATCTTCCCGGTACCACTAATCAAGCCAGTCTCGTGCTTTCTGTTGCCACGTTATCCCTGCGAATTACTCAATCTCACTTGCCGAACTGATTTTGTGTCTGCCCTAAAATGTTCACTTTCTTTTTAATCCAGTCAGTTATACCTAATGACCAGTGGTTATCCTGCTCACGCGCCACGTACCCAGCCAATGTTCACATTTTCTTCTTAATGTTAACTATGATAGCTTTAACCCCCGTTTCTTCTTTGACTCATTGTGCTCTCTTCTTGTCTCATAAGGTTACACCAATCATTTCCCTTTTCATCGCTTGCTGCTTCGTCCTCAATATAACCTGAATCCTTTTTGTAAGTCTTCAGGTTTCTGCTACGTAGGTAACTACTGGTAAGGTGCAGCTGTTATACAGCTAACTCTTGAGGAACAGCAGCAGACTGCCATTCATGATTTGAGAATGCTTGCTGAATGAGTTCCACCCCACACGTATTCTTCTAGTTATTGCACTTTCATGGTTTGGCTCCATGGTTACTACCTGCCCCAAGTAGACACATTCTTTCACACTTCCACTGTCTCACCACTTAACGCAAAGCAGGCTCTGCCGAGAGTGCTGCAAGTTATAGTTTTGCGCGTATTACAATGAGTTCAAAGAAAATAGGTTGTAATTCATGCCCGGATTTACTCATCAGTGCAATGTCATAGGCGAATCACGGGTTGCAAATGCAAAGCACATCTTAGTGAACTTTGGTCACTTTGGCCGAATCTATCTATCTATCTATCTATCTATCTATCTATCTATCTATCTATCTATCTATCTATCTATCTATCTATCTATCTATCTATCTTTCTAGCCACCGACGACTTTTAGCTCTTCTGGCCATTGTGATAACAGTATCGATACCAAACTTGGTTTGGTGTAACATGACTGTATGAAGAACATATTTGACTAGTCATGACATGAAAATTATGACATGTATGCAATGAATGTCATGATTTAGATTTCATAATGCTGCAGCTCTTGCGGTGGTTTTTTCACATGGCATGTTGCAAAACTGGTATGGTATAGCATGATTCCATGGCGAACACAAGCGACAAACCCTAACAAGAAAATCATGACATAACTTAAATTGGTCACCTCATATAACACGCGTTATGGCCTCGGCCAACCAAAACATTGGATTCCTAAAACGCCATCTCCGCCGTGCACCACATCACGTAAAACTTCTAGCATATAAGTTACTCGTACTCCCGAAGCTTGAATACGCTTCTCCTATTAGGTCACGTCTTCAAACATACCTTATCAAAGCCCTAGAAACCATTCAGAACCGCGCAGTAAGGTTCATTCAATCATCTTATTCTTATTATACCAGCGTATCACAACTAAAAATTCAGTCTGGCTTGAACACGCTATCGTCCCGGCACCGCATCGATTCAATAATCCTTTTTCACTAGTTTTTTTTACAGCTCACTTCATCATGCCCCATATATTCTGACCCCGCCACTGTGCACATCTTTGCGCACAGGGCACCATTTACAAGTTACTCGTCCCCGCAGCCACATTACGACTTTTTCTGAATCTTTCTTTTGTCTATCATCAGCTGACTGGAACGGCCTGCCCCGCGATATCGTCGAAACTATCTGCTTATCCTCATTTTTCGAAAAAAATTAATTTATTTTTATTTATTTAGTACCCACAGCGCCAGAGGCATTACAGTGGGGGAGGGGTTTACAGTCAGTCTGGACAGTTCAATATTTTGTCTTATATAAAGCGTGGAAAACGGTAATAGCAACAACAACAGCTACAGCAGATCGACAACATAAGTTATTCACAGCAGTATGCAGTATATGTGAGAAACAAGAACACTACAAGGTTGAGTCACTTCAACAGGAAAAATAAGTGATTTGATACCGGAGTATAGCCACAATTCCCTTCTGCATATAGTGTGAGGACAAAAGAAAGAAGAACAAAAGATAAGAACAGTAATACATACAGTACGTCCTAAAAAGATCAAAGAAACAATTATTTCAGCAGGGCAAAAAACATCTCATTCGAAACTACGTTGACGATGTCAGCAGGTAACCTATTCCAGTCGTGGATTGTTTTTGGAAAGAAAGATTTCTTAAAAAGTTCCGTGCGGCATAGAACCTCTCTTACTTTTCGCTCATGGTCCACGCGTTGGGACCTATAGTTAGGCGGTATTATATATATGTCTCTCTGTATGTTAATCGTACCATAGTAAATGGAATGGAAAAGCTTCAGGCGCAGCTTTCTGCGTCGTTCTACCAGGGTATCCCATTTGAGTTCTTCCTTAGTTCTTGTTGCACTGAAATTAATTGTGTATTGACGGGACACGTACCTCGCACCGAGATTCTGAACTCTTTCAAGTTTAATAACGTCGCGCGCCGTCGTAGGGTCCCACACTACACAAGCGTACTCGAGGACGGACCTCACGTACGTCTTGTAGAGTAGCTCACGTGTGGACTGACTGAATGCACCAGAGTTCCTGCGAATGAAGCCCAGCATTTTTCCCGCCTTTCCGGTTACGTAGTCAACCTGCTTCTGCCACGATAATTCTGGGGTATACCAAACACCTAAGTATTTAAATTCGGTTACTTTACCAATTACAATGTTATTCAGGGTGTAGCAGTAATTTAGAGGGTTCTTCTTTCGTGTGAATGTCATATTGACAGTTTTCGTGAGGTTTAGCTGCATGCGCCACCTAGTGCACCATGTGCTGATTCGATCGAGGTCTTGCTGAATCAGGTTGAGGTCTTCCGTACCGTTAGTGATCCTATAAACCACACAGTCATCTGCAAACAGCCTCAACTGCGATGTCAAACCGTCGCCAATATCATTGATGTACAATAAGAACAGCAAAGGTCCCAGGACGGAGCCCTGGGGTACACCAGATGAAACGCTTTGTGCCCGTGACCGAACCCCATTTACAACCACGAATTGCCGGCGTAACGTTAGATATTCTTTAATCCATGAGACAACCGCCGGATTTATTTTATATGTGAGCATCTTTTCAATGAGTAATGAATGGGGTACTGTGTCGAAAGCTTTCCTGAAATCGAGGAAAATACATTCAACCGCAAGCCGTTTATCTAATGCAGAAGCAATATCATTTGTGAATTCCAATAATTGGGTAACACAGGAAAAAACTTTACGAAATCCATGTTGGGCTGACGTAATCGCACAATGAGTATTCAAGTGAGCTACAATACTCGTGAATAGAATGTGCTCCATTATTTTACATGCAACGGATGTCAGCGATATCGGGCGGTAGTTTGAAACGTCGCTTCTAGGGCCGGACTTATGAATAGGGACCACAATACCTGCTTTCCAATCATCAGGAAGAGAAGCTTCGAGTAGTGACATATCAAATATAACTTTCAAGTACTTTGCTATCGATTCAGCGCATGATTTAAGCAGGAAATTGGGTAAGTCGTCAGGACCACACGCTTTAGAAGAGTCGAGCCTTCGAAGCAACGATTCAATGCCGTGTGTACATATGACAACATTATCCATGTCGCTTATCGTTTCAAGTACCGGTGGGACGTCTTCAGAAGGCATTACTGCAGGAGTGAAGACGGAGCAGAAGTAGGCGTTAAAGCATTCTGCCTTGTCAGCGTCTTCGCGAACAATGACGTCACCAGACACGAGTGGAGGGATAGTTACAACATCCTTGCCATTCTGCTTCACGTGCTTCCAGAACACTTTCGGTTTATCTTTTAGTCTTGTTTGAATAGTTCCCGAATAACTGTCTTTGGCAATGCGTGTTGCTTCTTTAACTTCACGAGTTATTTCTTTCAGTTTTTTCTCTGTCTCTTTTGAAGGTTTTCTGCAATAAGCGCGATAAGTTCGTTGTCTTTTTTGTGTGAGCTGGCGCAAGGTTTTCGTAAACCAAGGCTTGCTTCTACCCTTTCTCGCCGTCAACACCCAAGTTGGGACGAACAGCTCACGTAATTCGAGTATTTTCTGCTTAAATAACCGCCACAGCCCGTCCACACTCCTACACTCGGCTTCCGTTTCGAACACTACTAAATAAGCCTGTAATGCTTGATTTATACGATCGAAATTGGCTTTTTTATAATTGTACAGTTTTCTGTTAGCATGGTTTTTTGTTTTAACATAGGCCAGCGACATCGTCGACACGACAGCGTGATGGTCGCTTATGCCAGGAATCACAAGCGTTGACTGAACAAGTTCTGGTCGATTGGTAAGCAGAAGGTCTAAAATGTTGTTTCCCCGCGTTGGGGTGAGGACTAGCTGATGCAGAGCATGCAGGTTGACCATGTTCATCATTTCTGTATTGCATATTCCAGTAACTGTGGCGGTGTTCGATGCATCCCATTTCAAGTCCGGAAAATTGAAGTCTCCCCCAATGACCACAGTATCTGAGTGAACTTCATCAATCGCACTTTGAAGTCGAGTGAGAACATCCGGCGATGCATTAGGGGGACGATAAAAGCTACATACTGTTAAGGCGATGCGGTTCGGAAGTTCTAGTTTGCACAACACTACTTCACTCACGCCAGCATCAACGTCAATCTGGGAGGACCTAATGCTACTATCAATGAGAATGAACACACCCCCTCCATGACCGTTCCTGTCTTTTCTGTAGCAGGTGTAACCAGTTGGAAATACCTCGTGGTCACCAATGCCAGGATCTAACCAGGATTCCGTACCGAGAATCACGGAAGGCTTAACAGTTTCTACTAAGGCGGAAAATTCATCTCTCTTATTCTTTATGCTCCTGCAATTCAGCAGAAGAATACTAATGTTCACAGAACTAGACTGGCACGGTCACTTCTGTGGGGTCACATGCATTGTTGCATCATCGCAGACAAACTTCTGCCCGTTCAAAAGAAGGTAATCGTACCTAAGCATAGCTTTCGCGCCATCCTGTTTTTGTGCTTTTGCATATTCCCACAAAATTTTTCTTTTCTTTCGTACTGCTTCGGAGAAATCTTCGGAAATGCTAGTCGTAGTGCCTTTTAACTTTCTTGCGTTGCTTAGGACATGCTGTTTTTCTTTGAAAGATGAAAATTTTGCGATGATGGGTCTGCTCCTCCCAGCTCGAAAACGTCCCAACCGGTGTGCCCTTTCTATTTCTATAGTGGGAATTCCTAACTTCGAAGAACAGATATCCAAGATCTGTTTCTCACACTCCGCATTTGTTTCGTTGGCTCCTTCGTCGGGTATACCGTGAAAGATGAGGTTGCACCTTCTGCTGCGGTTTTCAAGGTCGTCAACCTTTGACGTTAGAGACTTCAACACTCGTGCTTGAGTCTCACATTGTACAACGCACTCTGCTAAAGACGATTTCATTTCATCAAGGTTTGTGAACTTAGTTTCAAGGGATTTGATACGATCACCTAGATCGTTTATAGCGAGCTTGTTTGCAGCTTGAACGGTTTCAATAGCATTTAGTTTATCCTTAATTATGCTTTGACCTGCTAAGAGCTGCTGCAGTGTCGCCTCGGTGGACGGTCCCGGATTCACCTCTACGTCGCCACATATTAGCAGAAGTAAAAAATAAAAAGAGAAGCGACGCAGCAAGCGAAACTGTTTCTGCGAACGGTATTGCGTGCATGAATGTGACAGAATGCAGTCAAACAACTTTTGGGGTGAAACCGGCAAGAAAAAGGGGAGCAAGAAAGGGGGTTCCGTATGACTAACCTGCATAAGCAGTAGGAACAGCGTGAAGCGTACTGCTGCAGCCATGCCGGTTTCACGCCCCACTGACGCACTGAAGAGTCCCGCTTTATGAAGCTGAGCGTTATCGTCGAGCCGGTAATCACTCAGATTTTCACTGGCAGGAATCGCACATGCGCCGGATACCGGAACGTCTGGTGGCGTCATCCCGCTGTCGTCATCAGGTGCTACGTTGGTTTTAAGGGTTGTTCCTCGTAGTCCTTGCGTTGTGGCTCCTTCCGGTGGAAGAAACGCTGCGGCTTTCCTGGGACACTGTCTTGCAGAAGCGCCGTTAACCTGCATAAGCAGTAGGAACAGCGTGAAGCGTACTGCTGCAGCCATGCCGGTTTCACGCCCCACTGACGCACTGAAGAGTCCCGCTTTATGAAGCTGAGCGTTATCGTCGAGCCGGTAATCACTCAGATTTTCACTGGCAGGAATCGCACATGCGCCGGATACCGGAACGTCTGGTGGCGTCATCCCGCTGTCGTCATCAGGTGCTACGTTGGTTTTAAGGGTTGTTCCTCGTAGTCCTTGCGTTGTGGCTCCTTCCGGTGGAAGAAACGCTGCGGCTTTCCTGGGACACTGTCTTGCAGAAGCGCCGTTAACCTGCATAAGCAGTAGGAACAGCGTGAAGCGTACTGCTGCAGCCATGCCGGTTTCACGCCCCCACTTGGTATGTCTCAATAAACTTGGTATGTCTCAATAAATGTATTGTAGCCACTATACTGTACGTGCATTGTAGTCACTATCTTGTAAATGTATGTAACCACTGTTTTGTATGTAGCCACTATTATGTTAACCCCACCCCTTATGTAATACCTCCCTGCGAGGTCTTTAAGGAAAATAAAGTGAAGAGAAGTGAAATGACATGCGTGTCATGTAACTACATCACTACATGCCATGCTCATGATGCACTCGCGGCCGTTTCGCCAGCGGCACATATACCAAATTTGGTATTACAGTACGTGAATGGATGACGAAGGTATATGACTGGTGCAAACATGATAATCATGAGATGCGTGTCATGTAACAACATGACTACTAGCTACGCTCATGATATGCTCGCGGCCGTTTCGCTAGCTGCACATGTACCAAACTCAATATTACGCGACGCGAACGGACGACTTAGGTAAATGACAAATCCAAACATGATAATTACGACATGCATGTCATGTAACGACATGACTACATCCCACACCGATGATGCGCTCGTGGCCGTTTAGCTGGCTTTACATATGCAAAATTTGTTATTACGTGACGCCAGTTGATGACGAAGGTATGCGACTGGTGCAAACATGATAACCATGAGACGCATGTCACGTGAGAGCATGACACTACATGACACAGTCAAGGCACCAAAACATTTCGGCGTGACTCGTCGCGCGTGCTCGCCGGCTTTCAGTTCGTCGCGGCACGCCGGCGTTGCCACGCCAGGCGCCGGTCTCGCCACGTGCCGCACTGCGTTGCTTTGACGCATGCGCGTTTCAGTGTGTCGGGCATCCCTCTGTCGCGAGAAGAGGGAAAGCAGTGTTGTCTGAGTAATGCATCGACGCGAAATGCAGCATGTCGCACTTCGCGCCGGTTGCCGTCAAGCCGCGCCGACTGACGCTGGTCGCGTCTGGCGTCGGACTATAAATTGCTCGCGTTTTGCTAGGGTAGCGTCGCTGTGCCCAGCGTGCGCACACGTCAACGCTACTTTGGAGTATATTGGGTCCTTCATAATGCGCTCGCGGCCGTTTCGCTAACTCCAAATATACCAAGTTTGATGTCATGTGGCTTCAGTGGATGACGAAATATATGCCTGGTGCAAACATGATAATCCTGACACGCGTGTCATGTAAGAACATGACAACAAACCACGTTCATAGCGTGCTCGCGGTCGTTTCACTATCTCCACACATTCTTTCATGTCACGTGACGTGAATAGATGACGAAGGTAAACGACACATTCAAACAAGATAATCATGACACGGAAGTCATATACGGCATCACTTACCTGCACCTTCTAACGTTGTGCTGACTTTAAGATGATATATCAACAGTTCTCATTCGTGCTTCGCATATCATCGATTCCCACTGAACGTGGAATTTGCCTATTTTTACTAACTCTTTTCAGCATAAGGCCTTGAAAATCTGCTGTAAACACACGGTCAGTATCATTGGAGAGATCGTGTCTCCTTGCCTTACACACTTTTGTATTGGGATTCTGACGCTTCATTTATGGCGGACTATGGAGGCTGATGATGCACAGTTGATTTCTTTCAGTATGTTTGTATAAGCTTTGTCAATGACCCAGTTCCACAGTGCCAGCATGACTGATGATATCACGAAGTTATCAAATGCCTTCTTCTTATCTATGAAGGCTATATAGGTACAGAGTTTTTTGTATTCTGCGCATTTCTTTATCGCCTAATTGATAGTCGGAATATGATATTTAGTTGATTAGCCTGTAAGATTTTATAGAGGTTTTCCATGTAAAGCCCATTACCATTTAAATCAAAAACTTGTACATTTTCATATTTAGGGTAGTGCATTTAAAACGTGTGGCCTGTCTCCAACCCCAAGCCGCACAGTTTTGAGGCACATTGTTTGTGACCTATCAAACCTTCTTTTTTGACAAATTCTCAAACTAACACGTATGACGCATATGCCCAGAAAAGCTGTTTGTCTGCTAGTGAATTAAGGCCGAGTGTGCTCCACCCCATTCTTATTCTTCTAGTTACTTCAATCTCGTGGTTAGGCTCTGCGGTTATTACCTGCCCTAAGTAGACGTAGTCTTTTACAACTTCAAGTGCACTATTACCTATCTCGAAGCGCTGCTTTTTTCCGAGGTTGTTGTACATTACTTTCATTTTCTGCAGATTAGTTTTAAGACCCACCTTTCTGCTCTCCTCGTCTAACTCCGTAATCATGAGTAGCAATTCGTCCCCTGAGTTACTGAGCAATGCAATGTCATCGGCGAAGCGCAGGTTACTAAGGTATTCTCCATTAACTCTTATCCCTAACTGTTCCCATTCTAGGCTTCTGAAAACCTCCTGTAAGCACGCGGTAAATAGCATTGGGGAGATTGTGTCCCCCTGCCTTACACCCTTCTTGATTGGTATTCTGTTGCTTTCTTTGTGAAGCACTATGGTAGCAGTTGATCCCCTATAGATTTCTTCCAGAATGTTTATATATACTTCATCTACGCCCTGATTCCGCAGTGTCTGCATGACGGCTGATATTTTTACTGAATCAAACGCCTTCTCGTAATCTATGAAGGCTATGTATAGTGGCTGGTTATACTCTGAGCACTTCTCTATTACCTGATTCATAGTATGAATGTGGTCAATTGTTGAGTAGCCTGTTCGAAATTCTGCTTGTTCCTTTGGCTGATTGAATTCTAATGTTTTCTTTACTCTGTTAGCAATTACCTTCGTAAATAGCTTGTATACTACAGAGAGCAAGCTGATCGGCCTGTTTTCTTCAAGTCCTTGTCATCTTTTTTCTTATGTATTAACATGATGTTAGCGTTCTTCTAAGACTCTGGTACCCTTCCCGTCAGGAGACACCTCGTAAACAGGGTGGCTAGTTTTTCTAACACAATCTGTCCTCCATCTTTCAGCAGATCTGATGTTACCCAATCCTCACCAGCAGCTTTGCCTCTTTGCATGCTCTCCAAAGGTTTTCTGACTTCTTCTATCATTACTGGTGGGGTGTCATCTGGGTTACTGCTAGTTCTTATAGTATTAAGGTCGTGGTTGTCTCGGCTACTGTACAGATCTCTTTAAAACTCCTCCGCTATTTTAACTATCCTATCCATATTGGTAGTTATTTGCCTTCTTTGTCACTTAGTGCATACATTCGACTTTTGCCTATCCCAAGTTTCCTCTTCACTGCTTTGACGCTTCCTCCGTTTTTCAGAGCGTGTTCAATTCTCTCCATGTTATACCTTCTTACATCACATACTTTACGTCTATTAATCAACTTCGAAAGCTCTGCCAGTTCTATTTTGTCTGTTGTACTTGACACTTTCATGAGTTGACGCTTCTTAATTAGGTTCTTCGTTTCCTGGAAAAGCTTGCCATTGTCCTGTCTAACTACCCTGCCTCCAACTTCCACTGCACACTCCGTAATGATACTCGTCAGATTATCATTCATTGTATCTACGCTAAGGTTGGTTTCCTCACTAAGAGCCGAGTACCTGTTCTGCAGCGACACTCTGAATTCCTGTACCTTCCCTCTCAGGGCTAGCTCACTGATTGGCTTCTTGCGTATCAGCTGTATCTTGCCGGTACTTAGCTACGGAGCAGAAACCTGGAGACTTACAAAGAGGGTTCAGCTTAAATTGAGGACGACGCAGCGAGCAATGGAAAGAAAAATTGTAGGTGTAACCTTAAGAGACAAGAAGAGAGCAGAGTGGATTAGGGAACAAACGGGGGTTAAGGATATCATAGTTGAAATAAAGAAGAGAAAATGGACATGGGCCGGGCATGTAGCGCGTAGACAGGATAACCGCTGGTCATTAAGGGTAACTAAATGGATTCCCAGAGAAGAGAAGCGGGTTAGAGGGAGACAGAATGTTAGGTGGGCAGATGAGATTAAGAAGTTTGCGGGTATAAATTAGCAGCAGCAAGCACAGGACCGGGTTAACTGGCGGAACATGGGAGAGGCCTTTGTCCTGCAGTGGACGTAGTCAGGCTGATGATGATGATGATGATGATGAATTAAGGCCGACGACCTCGTCTTGCCTGTATTAAGTTGATAACTCGAATAAAAGGCCATCTCTACCTAACTCTTCACTTAGGCATCGTTGAACATACATACATACACACACACATACATGCATGCATGCATACATACATACATGCGTACATACATACATACTTACATACATACATACATACATACATACATACATACATACATACATACATACATACATACATACATACATACATACATACATACATACATACATACATACATACATACATACATACATACATACATACATACATACAAAAAAAGCTTTACTGAAAGATCAGAGTGACTTCCTAAACGATGTTGAAGAAACCATAAACCAGTCCGCAGCCCCACTCAGGTCGGCCCCGAAAGGTGAAGACCCTCCACGACTGCTCGGGCCCTCTCGACAGCCAGTAGTCATAGACCCAGGTCCGCAGTTTGTAAGGCCCGCCACAACGAACTCTTCTCAGAAAAATCCACTTCCACATTTGTGCGGCACTGCTAGATTACATGATGCAAGTACCTCGTGGCTGAGAAAATATTATTTATTGTTAGTCAACAACAAAAATAACCGAAACGAAAACATGTTTTGTACTGAGAGGTTCTATGAGCGAGAATATTGTAAGCGAGTAGGCTCATGCAATGTATGTAAGCACGTCAACCTTCGTTCATTCATAGCCGGTGCACTGAACTAGATATCTCATTACAGCCCAGATCTTTGAGGCTAAAAACACTGATGCGATAATCAGTTTAGTGCTTACGTGACATATCCACGATATGTTATTGTAGCGCGCTGTTGTTGAAAACTCCGGGTAAATCTGCATTACGTTAGCGCTCTCGCATTCAAAAACAGATGTTTAATAACACGGTTCCTTGGTTGATTTAAACAATAAATTACCTTGGATACATTGCGCCTAAGTACAGTTTAGCTCAACTTGACATGATGGCTGTATCGTAGGAGTATACATGTAATGTTTTTTTTTTTTTTAATAAGCGGACCCTAAAACATCACCTTTAGGAGTTGAACGCGATAGCGACAACCTTGCTTGCTTGCTTCCTTGATCCTCTCGTGTGGCAATAACCCACTAAAGGAAACCAGCGAAGAAGCCGGCGGTCAATGTAAGTAAACTAAATTGTTCAGTTACATTAAGCTGACCTACATTACGCAGACTAAAGAAAGATGATTACTTTGTTTCAACAAGACGGGATATTTTTTGCACGAAGTGAGAAAGGTGAAAGAAGAGAAATAAAAGTATTTCTTGAATAACTGAGGCATATTCCTAATACATAATTTTTAGTAGCTTAATTCAATGCTGTGTAATAATGAAGTATGAAGTTTAAGCTTAATTAGTCAAAATTGGCAGATCCCACGTACAGTGTGAATCGATAATATGCGAAGCACGAATGAGAAAAGTTGATATGTCACTTTAGATTGAGGACAACGTTGCGAGGTGGAGGTAAGTGATGCCGTTAATGACTTCTGTGTCATGATTATCATGTTTGGATGTGTCGTTTACTTTCGTCATCTATTGACGTAACGTGATACCAAATTTAGTATATGTGGAGCTAGCAAAACGGCCGCGAGCACGCTATGATCATGGTATGTTGTTTTTTACATGACATGCGTGTCAGGGTTATCATGTTTGCATGAGTCATATATATTGTCACCCATTGGTGTCACGTAACCCCAAATTTGGTATATGTGGAGCTAGCAAAACGGCCGCGAGCGCATCTTGAAAGGCCCAATAAACTCCAACGTAGCATTGACGCGCGCGCACGCTGGTTACAGTGGCGCTACGTTAGGAAAACGCAGGCATTCTATAATCTGACGGCAGGCGCGACAAGCGTCCGTCGGCGCGGCCCGACGGCACCCTGCGCGAAATGCGACATGCTGCATTTCGCACCATGGCGTTACCCAGACAACACTGCCTCTCCCGTTTTACGTGACGGATGGACGCCGGACGCACTGAAAAGCCGTAAGTCCAAGCGACGGAGCACGGCACGCGTTTGCGAGTATATGGCAGGACCGGCGCCTGGCGTGGCAACGCTGGCGTGACGCAACTAAATGAACGCCGGTGAGCCCGCACACGGCGTCACGTCGAAATTCATTGGCGCCTTCACTGTGACATGTAGTCATGTTCTCACATGACACGCATCTCATGGTTATCATGTTTGCACCAGTTACATACCTTCGCCATCTATTGGCATCATGTAATACCAAATTTGGCATATGTTAAGCTAGCGATACGGCCTTGAGCGCATTATCAGTGTAGCATGTAGTCATGTTGTTATATTACACGCATGTCATGATTACCATGTTTGAATATGTCATTTAACTTCACCGTCTAGTGACGTCATGCAATACCAATTTTATAAATGTGAAGCTAGCGAAACGGCCGCGAGCGCATCATGAGCGTAGCATTTAGTCATGCTGTCACATGACACGCATCTCATGTTTATCATGTTTGCACTAGTATCATACCTTCGTCATTCATTCACGTCCCGTAATACTGAATTTGTTATAAGTGAAGCTAGCGAAACCGCCACCAGCGCATAATGAGCGTGTCATGCAGTCATGTTGTTACATGACGCGCATCTCATGATTATCATGTTTGCACTAGTCGCATACCTTCATCATCTATTCACATACAGTAATACCAAATTCGGTATATGTGAAGCTAGCGAAACCGCCATTTGCGCATTATGAGCGTGGCATGCAGTCATGTTGTTACATGACACGCATCTCATGATTATCATGTTTGCACCAGTCACATACCTTCGTCATTCATTCACGTAGTGTAATACCAAATTTGGTATATGTCAAGCTAGCGAAAAGGCCGCGAGCACATCATGAGCGTAGCATGTAGTCATGTTGTTACATGACACACATGTCATGATTACCTTGTTAGGGTATGTCGCTTGTGTTCACCATCCAATCATGCCTTACCATACCAGTTTTGCATCATGCCGTGTGAACGAAACCACCGCAAAAGCTGCAGGCCCATGAAATGTAAATCATGACATTCATAACAAACATGTCATGATTTTCACGTTATGACTAGTGAAACATGTTCGCACAGTCATTTTATGCAATACCAAGTTTGGTATCAATACCATTATCCAAAAGGCTAGGAGAGCTAAAAGTCGTGGGCGGCTAGGTAGATAGATTAATAGATAGATACGCTCAAGGTCGCCAAAGTTCACTGGAAAATGCTTCGCATTTAAAAATCCAGAACTGATCTTTGACTAAGCAAGGCAATCTTCTTGTGTGACATAGGAATTCGCAGAGGGCCCGGCAAATGTTCCTGTCGCTGAATTCTAATAAATCAGCCCAAAAGGAGAAAATACTCGGAGTACTAAGTGATTTTTTAGTTTTTTAACATTTTCATTTGATGTTTGAAACGGCATCTTGTTATAAGAAATTAGTCGGTATTATCAGGTTCGTTACATCTAAAGAACAGAGGGCATGGTACCAGACCAGATTTGTATATGTAGAAATTAAACGGCGGTACACGGTAACGTAATTTTGTTACGGAGACTTCCAATTCACGCGTGGAATGCTATTTATCATTCCGTTTGAATTATAGCTCCGAAAATGTGGATTCGGTATCGTTATCTCTAATTACACCTCAAGATGGGAAAGTTTTCTGAACCTCGCTGCTGTTATATAGGCTGTAAGAGGCATGACTTTCACCATCGGAAGATCAAGGGGTGCTCGCGCAAGTGAGCCGGTCACCTCATTTATAAGTATACCACAGTGACCTGCAACACATATCAATCGCCGTAGACGAATGTTTGCTGATATCAATGATGTGAATGTATCTAAAACTGCTGATGCAGTACTAGGCCACGTCATTTAGTGGCTATCTCATTTATAAATGTACCACGGTGACTCTAATATGCCATCATATTTATAAGTATACCATTGTGACCTGAAACCCATAACAATCGCAGTACACGAATGTTTGCTGGGATCAATTATGTAAATGTATCTTGTGCTGCTGATGCCAATGACAATGATAAAAATGAACGCACGGTTAACAAGTCAGTCATTCTCACAGCTGTCCAATAAGTCGCAGGGAGTGTTGTAAGAGCTAGCATAGCAGCCATTATTACCGCTTCGAATACGGGTGTAAATCTTGGAGGCGTAATGAAAAGGACCAGGATAATGAGAGAGGAATTACACCCACATTTGCTTCCTCGTCTTTCATAGATGCATGCGTTGTAATTACAATATTATTACCTAATTGAGGCAGTTGTTCCTCTAATAAACCAATCAAATACTGTGTCTGAGGGCAAACGTATAGCATTCGTTGGGAAGATCTCATCAAGTTCTATTTGCATATAGGCTATTTGTTTTTTTTTTTTGATGGTATGATGTCAAATACGTTAACACTTAAAGCATTTAGAAGTGTTTGAACAAACAGCACTTCAGGTTTATATACACGGGACCAATTCTCATTGAAAAAAATACCAGACTTGGCAAAGAATACGAGCTCCTGGCTTCCTAAAGGGGATCCAGAAAATTTTAAATGTGTTTTCACTGTTAAAATAAGGAACCTGCAAGCAAGAGAGGGTACCCGAGATTCTTCATACAGAACAATGTTAGCTGTGAATTTTGGCACACATAAGCAACTTCGAAGAGCTTTCCGCTCAAAGAGAATCAATGGGTTTGTTTTGTATGCTGGTCCACCGAAGATTAGCACTCATCCGAGTTCAAGAATTGGACGAAAATACATGCAGTATATTATGATCAGCGTATCTCTGAAAAGACGGAATGGAGCCGACCAAGTCTACCTATCATACCAACAGCGCGTGTAGCCTTAATTTTAATATATAGGTTATTACGCCAACTCAGTTTTTGGTTGTACCCAGATTTTTATAACACTCAACTTGCGCAATTATTTCTTGATGTTACTGAAAAGAAATATTACTGGCACGTCCAATGAAAGAACTAATAAAGGACTTTTATTACCATTCAGATTCATATGAACATTCAAAAACAAGGTTTCCAATGTTTTCCAGTATAACTATAAAGTTGAGGGTTGTAAATAAATTTCACAATCAGATGCGAAAAACGCAGTGTCATCTGCATATTCGTATACTTGTACCTTATGGTACAGTGGTATTTAACTTCACAAAATGTTAAAATAAACTGGCGAGAAAACAAAGCCCTGTTCTTAATGCGTATTTCAAACACTAAGAGCGGGAAACCTTTTCAATATTGCTATGCACCCATCATACGTGGGCTAAAGGAAATAGGCACAGTAGCGTGTGCGTCTTTTGAAGTAAAGTAGCGGTTTGCAACCATGGAGCCAATATGAAAATCAAATATTCTGACACCCGTTGGCAATGGTCGTCTTAGCCCGCACCATTACTGCAATGTTTCATGTTCCAGTGTGAAGCATGTAACAGGAGGCGTGTGTTTGTGAAAAATGAAAGCTGCTTTCACTGCATTTCCAATCAGAGGAAGATTTAAAGGCGATAGTCTTTCTTGGGGACCTTCGACGGGAAAAAATTGATCTGCCTGTCTGTCTGTCTGTCTGTCTGTCTGTCTGTTTCTTTGTCTGTCTGTCCGTCTGTCTGTACATTTGTCTCTTTGTCCGCCCTAACGATACCTCAAACGGCACCAAACAGCCATCCCCATTCGCAGAGCCCACCAATATTGCTCAAGGTTTAGCGTTCATAGTTCTGCGAATGTCAATTAGAAAGCAATTATTGCGCATATCTGAAGCGCCACAACAACACTTCGAAGTTTTTTATGTCTGCCTTTATACTAGAAGAGGCACACACTTGAGGAATGTTGCGTTTATCGCGCTGTGCTGACAGTGAAACGCGATGCTCAAAAAAGTGTTTCCAACGCTTTGCTATGACGTCACGGTGGTGGCATCTGCCCATCGCTTTTCGTTCTACACCTTATCACCTCCGAGACTAGCGCGCATCTTTCTCCGCGGGCTGCATGCCTTAGTTTTTGAATATAACTGCCAGATGGCGCTTGTGTATAACGTGCCTCGATGCGCATATTCGCCTCCGCTACACGCTCGAGGCACTCTATTTTCCACTTATTTGATTGATCCCCACTAGGACCCAATCAACCCTGGTTCAATTCCCCACCAAGCTCCAGGATTTATTATCAATTAGTTATTTTATTTGTCAATCTTCTTTGTCAATTTTATCTGGTCAATTTTTTTGGTCCCACATAGGAAGATTTTTCGCTCAAAACCAAGTATGCTGGCGCCGACACCGCAATTTCTGCGAAACAACCTCTTTACGCTATCGCGTTAAACTGGATAACCATCACTGCATCCCCAGCTGACGCTTCCCGTATATTACGGTCTATTTGAAAAGCATACGCGATACCAGGCGTGGCTCTGTGGTAACTACTTAGTCATCACGCCGAGTGCTGAACTTCTACTCCTGCAACAACTTTTCTTTTTACATTCGCCCTGTCAGCCAAGGTGATTTCAGCTTTTTCTTAACACTCGCGCGTTAAAATTACGCATTTGTGTTCTCGCCGTTCCTGGGTAGTTGAAGTGTCAATCACCTCTGGCGCATTCCCGCATACCAGTGGCACACACCATTCCGCGGGTATGTGCCACTGCATGGTGGAAAGTGTTTGACGACGCACGCGACCGTAATGTGACATTGGGAAGGTTTAGAATAGCACACAGCACGCCCTTGTGGTAAGTTCTTGAGGTACGGTCACTGCTACTGCGTAGCGTCGTAACGCGAGCCGCCGTTCGCGTTCGCAGCCCGCCCGCAGAAATTCTGAAATAGCGTGCGGCGATTGCAGCTCGAGATGCCCCCGAGGCCTGCGAAGTGCTGTGTGTAGCTTCCGTCTAGTTGGGTTTGCGACCGGGGCAAATGTCAAAAGGGGGAGCAAACGCTATTCTAAGACTCATATGATGCCCGTAACTGATTGATTGATATGTGGGGTTTAACGTCCCAAAACCACTATATGATTATGAGAGACGCCGTAGTGGAGGGCTCCGGAAATTTAGACCACCTGGGGTTCTTTAACGTGCGCTCAAATCTGAGCAGGGTGCCCGTAACTAAAGCAACGCGCCCAACGCCTGCGAACGTTATTCTAAACCTACCTATTATACATGTCATGACCAGCGAGTCGTACTTGTAAAACCATCCTAGCGTCCCGTGCTATTCTGGTTTAGCCCAAGTAAAGGGGATGATAAGAAGAGCACTCAGACGTAGGATAGATAGATAGATACCAGAACGCAGAATTCAGTCTTTCTGCCTATATGTGTCTGCGTCTGTCTTTCTGATTTGGTCAACCGGCCCGATAAATATATGGCAAAAGTTGAACCGCTTCGAAAGTGACCAGCCATCTTAATCTCGTATTTTAGTTCACACATGCTGATATTGTCAATAAAAAACAAATATTACGCATATTTCAGCACAGCAACAGTACGGTGTCGATAGGTAGCGTGTGACTTTACTTCTAAAATACATATACACCTAAATATACATAAATATGAGATGCGCTTTGTTGATCGGCGACAACCTTAAGCAAGTCGCAAGCAAAAACAGAGGGCGAAATCACCGCGTAACTAGAGGTGTGCGCCGACTGGTCGGCGCGCCGCCGCCGATAGTTTTCGCCGCGCCGCCGCCGCTGACGCGAACTGATCGGCGCGCCGCCGCCGCCGCCGCCGACGCTTTTCATCGGCGCAATCGGCGCGCCGTTTATGCTCCAGTACTGACTTTTCACAGATTTGTCTTCTTTTTCATCGTACTTTATAGCTTCGTTTCACATTTTATGTAGCCAGTAAAAAACAGGCTTCTTAGTTATCTTCATCCAGCTTCAGAGACCGAGAGTACCACTATGAACAGCGGAACGAGTTTGGCGGCCGCTGCATGAAATGACATATTGAACAAATTGACAAAAAATAAATGTAACAGTTACAGTAAAGCATAGACACTGCCATCTTAGGCTTAGAAGCAATTTATCTGTTTTTTTTTTGTCGTAATTAGCTATGATTATGGTGATACGACGTTGAATGTAATGGCCCAGTGTTTCGATGCGTGCGAGTTCGCCATAGCACAATTCGAATATTCATACGGATGGAAACGGCATCATTATCAGTACAAGATGGCAGCCTATAATTGTGCCCGAAACAGGGCGTACATAAAGAAGAAATGAAGTGGTAGCAGTGCAGCACGAATGCAGCGCGTTAGATGAAGAGAGGAGGAGGAATAAATGAGGAAAGACATGGAGGTTAGGCGTTAGATGAAGAACTACACAAAACCCCGAAGGATGAAATCAAAGGGGAGAAGTTTAATGAAGATTAAAAGCGTCGAGGCATAATACATGCTCGAACCTACTCAGGGTATATCAGCACCTGTCCGCGGTGTTAGAGTTGATAATTTTCGAGGATGACCATTTATACGCAGCGTCTGAACATGCTGCAGAAAATATTCACCATCTGTTTTATTTTTTAACTTGTCTGTTTGTACCGGCCTTTTAAGACATTGGATACCCGGCATGAAGATGCCAAGGCAGTAAGATGGCAAGAGAGAGAAAGGAAGGCTGGGGGATTAACCATATCTTGGCATCCGGTTTGCTGCCTAGCACCGAGGGTTGAGAAATAGGGGCAAGAAAGGGCGTGTAGAGAGACAGAAAATAAAACGCATGTGCACTCAGGAATAAGATGGCAAACTTAACAGAGTATTTATTACATTCTGTACAGACAGGGCGAGAGGTCTCTTGCGAATGAGCTGGGTGGCTCACTATAAAGTGTACGTTTTGACTTAATCAGGGAATGGGTCCAGAATGCGCTGTTGAATCACGAGACACACACACCATTTCTGACGGTGCCGCTCACACTCGCTCAAGTCAAGGTCTTTGATTGGGGCGTGATCACCACACTGCACCTGTGACACGAAGAAACCATTGTGGTCGTCTCGTCGAACGTCTTATGGTTTCGGAATGCCACCTCACTTCCCGGCTAATATGGACAGTACACGGCGGACAGCAGGCTGGCAGCCCTTCGGTGACTTGTTTGATGAACAAAGAACGCGGACCTCCCCCGTCGGCCCAGGCGCCGCGCGTAACAACGGCTATCCAGTGGTGAGAAGAGGCGTAATAAGCTTGTCTGAGACCACCAGTTTTAAAAAGAACAAAACAAAATTTTAAAAAACTTGCCAGTAGACAATTTACAAAAGACGGCTGGATTCATCAAAAATGCAGAGACCGACATTTGAGCGACATGTCATATATGACATAGTTCAGCAAACTGGTTTTCATCACGTAACTTGAACGGACCTACTGGCACTGGGAAAGGTTAAGAATGATTGTCGCTGACAGATGTACTTCTGTTGCGAAGGTAATGCTCAGAGTCAACCAAATAAAACTTAACATTATATTCAAGTCTTGATAAAAAAATAAGTCAAGTTAGAAAGCTCCTCAGGTGGCCAAATAATAAATTACTTCACCATACTTTATGAAGAAGTAATTTGCAAATAAATAATACAACCGCTGTTTAAATGACATTCAATGACGTGACCGCAATCAACGGTGTGTCGTCGCTATAAAACGGGAAAGTTATATGTGGACACGATCGGGCGAATGCGGCGGAGAACGAATATGTCACGTAATAAAAGCGATGTGTTGTTGCACATTTTCATCTTTACAACTCCGTGCCCTTTTGCTTGCTCGTGATGTGTTCGAAGGAGCTAGCCAAGTCTTAGGTAGAAGTCAAGCAGAGTAGCCGGGGCTGATAAGAGCAACGTTTATGTTCACTATTTACACACTAAAGGTAGCATCATGGAAGCTTGATGAGAGCTTCTGAGAGCTGGTTCAGAGCGTCTCGGTGATCGTATTTTAAGCCGTGGTCTTCCTAAAATTCTCTGCAGGAGAAAACAATAGACAGTTTGCAATAATCTGCAAGGCAGATTTTCTGTAAGGTTAGTTTTCCAACCATAAACTCTCGTTCACAGACGGCTTTTCTCGCTCATTTTGTTTTTGCCATTCACCTTTTTGAGATCTTGTGCTCGCGTGCCTTTGCTGGAATTCGGAGAGGTGACATTTTGTTGTACTAGCGTGCTCGCGTGCACTCGCTGTAATTCGAAAAGGTAAAGGCACAATGAGGGAGAAAAGCAGTCTGTGAACGAGACTTTTTGGTTAAAAAATAAACCTTTAGGAAAGCCGCCTTGCATATCACTGTAAACGGACAGACTGCATGTCCATTCAGTCAAGGGCAGTCCAAAGAAATTGCCGTCTTCATCTCCGTCCCCCAAATGGTGGGGGTAGTGGTTAGAAGAAGGCGCCTAATTTCTGCAGCCCAGCAGGGAGCACGGCGCAGCGAATAAAGATAAAAAAAAACGAGAAGGAGAAAGAGAGAGAAAGTCAAACACTGCCTTCTTTTCTACCCAGGAAATAGAAAGGATGCACGTTCAGTTCGTCACACGGCGAGAGAGAAACACAACGTAGGTCATAATGCAATAATACGCACAACACAGCACAGTGCAATAACGTTGCATCGCACGTGCAGAATAGGGCCTGCAGCGCTAGGCAGGCTAGGGCCTCGGGGAGTGGAAGTTTGAAAGCACCACAGAGTGTGGGAAACATACCTGACGATGAATCCCAACCTCTCGGCTAATTATTCAGCGCGTCTCGTGGCACGTCGAACAAATCAAGCTGCCTCGATTTCCGACAGCTCTTCCTAGGCCGTCAGTCAGCCAGGCCTGTCCGAAGAGTTTTTGACGAGGGGAGCCAACAGCCCTAAAGAATTCGAAGTATGACTTTCGTGTTGTCGCTTCTTTTGGCGCACCTCGAGAGCGTAGACCCGGAACAAATCAGTGTAGGTGAGGTGACTTTCCGCGAACCTTACCTGCTTTCCAAACCAGTTACTGCATGCAAGCTTCCCCTGAATGGATGAATATGTGGTTGAAGAAAAAGAAAAAGACACTATCTTTCCTTGCTAGACCACGGCTCAGTCCCTTGAAGGGAAAAGGGAGAGTGGAGAAAATAGTTTAGAAGTAGGTAGGAGGAGAAGGTTTGGAAGAACGTGACGGTCATGGCTGCTAGAGCAGAAAGAGAATAGGGGCCGTCGGCAGGGCACTCCGAGTCTTACAACTTGGAAATGTGGAGTTGCAACCATGTACGCAGATACCTATGGTCATTCCCACGAGAGCAAAAAAATCTGGATCACCTTTCTTGGGCTAGAATACAGAAAACTAGCTAAACGAGAAAACTAAAATAAGTAAAGAAATAACCGATAATCTAACCACCAATTGTCACCACAGCTGCGGAAGGAAAGAAGCAAAAACGTAATCCGCGACCTCGGCACCAGCGGCTACACAGAGGCATTTCTTCGTAAAACACTGTGTATAAGAAAAGACACGGGAAACACGACACCAATGGCGCGGCAACGACGCCACGTGTCGACCAAACTTGAGCTCACGGAACAGGGAACGAAGCACAATGGCAGAACACTGCGAGACCACTCCCAACATATTTGCGTCATGCATACCAGTCCCGACGGCACGGTGTACAGCTAGTTGGGTTGTATTGTAGTCTTTCTGAATTCCTTGAAGTGCACAAAGAGCGCGAAAGGTTGGGTACAAGGACCTTGAACATAGAAAACGACTTTGCCATCAAGCCTTTTGCAGTGTGTACTGGACGAACGTAGCGACGGTTGACGAACGACAGGAATTCACTTCTTATGCGCTTCAGAAATGACTATGAATTGAAAAGTTTTTGAATGGGAATGAAAAAAAAATCATCAAAAACATGGGTGTTGCTATGTCCTTGCAACAGAACTGCAAGCCTGTTGGAAAAAGATGGCAGCAATATCTCATAAAGAGACTGGAGAATTAAAAGCCTCTCTGATTGCCTAGAAGTAACAGAATTCTTCAATCACGTTACAGCTTGAATAAATTGATTTCCACGAGTGATGAAGGATCACGTATGGCATGAACGGTGCGTTTCTGCCTCCTTCCTTCTTGAAATATGGCCGCGACAATTTTCATGGTAACCTAAATTACGCAGCCACTGTTTTATTGGTAGCAAATGACATGACAAAACCCATGATCTGTGTCATCGCTACATTTTAACAAAACTTGAAATCCTGCCAGATGGCGCATTGCTATCGGGAAATTTCGAGCGCTAACTAATGCCTCCACGCGACGTTCACAAGCACCCGTCCTGTCTCTCTCATTCTTGTTAGCGCCTTGTTTGGCGCTCACAACTTTCCAGATCGCCACATTTATTCAAAAAGAAATTGAAGTGGCATCTCAGGGCACAAGCAGTTCAACGAAATAGAGAGAGAGAACGGGCGCTCGATTGCTCGCGAATCGTGCTGCTTTCTCGTCTTTGAAGCCACATTAATAATGAATCCGGAGCTTAGCTCTTATTCTCCGTTGATTAGGTGCATAATCATTGATCAAGCTCAGTGTGGATTCCGATGTCATGTATTAAAGGTGACCTGGAGTGGCACATGTGTCACAACATGCTGCAAAACCCAATTCCATGCCTTCGTACCGTCATGCTCGTTTAATACGAACGTTTGTAGATTGGACTACAGAAACAACATGAAAAGGCCGAGAAATATTTAATTCTTCCGTTCGTTAGTAATGTACTTCGTTATGCGTTTTTCTGTTCTCTGGGAGAATATCACGAGAGTTGTGTAGTATGAATGAACATAAATTGCTGTTTCTATTTCACCACAGTCGTTGAACGGTGTACTCTATAAACGCATCATCTACAATAAACTTCGTGCCAGCACAATGCATAAAATGCTCAATTACATCGCCCAAAAAAAACGCGGATTTCACCGAAAGAAACTCGTAAACCTCATTAGATATTCAAACGTCAAATTTAGAAATAGCACTGCCATGAACGAGATTAACTCCATGGCCAAATTTCACTGCAAAAAGCGCTTGAATAACTGCACCTTGCAGGTATGCAATATACATTGCATGAGGTTTTAGAAGTGTGGTGACATTATTAGTTAAGGTTACATTGTTTTAGAGTTGAATTAGCTTTTTAGGCACGTTTACTGTGCCTTTAGAGTTAATATTTCACCTCATTGGTAATTTAGTGACGTCATTTCATTTACACATATTTAAAGGAGAGTTATGAATAGTTGATATCCAAGCATTTTTTTAAAGATATGTGAATGGTGTTTATCAAAGGACCGAGCCTAGAACGAGTGCCGGGGAGGAGAAGGGGGGGGGGGGGAGATATGAACAGTTTATAATTTGAAAAATAAAATTTTCGGCTTTACAAGCCAGAACGTCAATACGACACCAAGGCACGCCATAGTGGGAGGTTTTAAATATTCGAAACCATAGGTCGGCAAAATAAATAGAGCCTATACATAAACTCTCTCAGTAAATAGGCTTTTATCTTAGGACTCAATATAGGGCCCAACCTATAGCTGAAATTTCAGTGACATAAAGGCCACCAAAAATATTTTTCTCTCGAAAGAATTTTCGCGATAGACTGATTTCAATGGAGTAAATCAGCCCGACTTTTTTTTTCGAATACACCTGAGATAGTCGACAAAACGTTTGGGACGTTTCGCGGGGAACTACCGATCAAACTTTACGTGGATACCTATCACTTTTCGTCTCCACTGTCTCATTCTAGGTTCATGTTCTTCCTTTCTTGACATTCAACTTCACAGTATTTTAACAAATCCGCATCATATTGGTTCTATAGAAGAAAATAGCTTGTGGTGTACGCATCTTAAACAAAACTTGGCCGTGCCCTTACGCCCTACCGTTCTCATTTCACTTACGGTATTGCCGCGTGGTTGCGACGTCAAAGAAGATGGTACGTGGGTTGCTCAAGACGACACTTTTTATTGAGTGAACATCTGCATAGGAAAGTGCAAAGTGCTCGAAATTCGCGCTTTACACCGATAGCGGTAATCAGAGCATTGGTCGTTGGTAATATGATCTGCGCGAAGGTACGTCGCCATTTATACACGTAGCATCCATATCGTAGGTGTCCCAAGCTTATCAGAAAATTCTAAAATAATCTACAGTGTTCGCAGACAGCCAAGCGTACTTTGCGCAAGGCAACTGATTAATATGTGGTGTTTAACGGTTCAAAACCACCACATGATTATGAGAGATGCCGTAGTGGAGGACTCCAGAAATTTTGACAACCTGGGTTTCTTTAACATGCACCCAAATCGCAGCACATAGGCCTACAGCATTTTCGCCTCTATCGAAAATAAAGCAGCCGCAGGTGGGACTTGATCCCGCGACCTGCGGGTCAGCAGCCGAGTACCTTAGCTACTGAACCACTACAGCTGTGTCTTTGCGCAAGACTGTGACATAAAAATACAAGCAAGCGTGGCAGTATAATAATGTTGCGATAAAATTTCAGCAGATGCAACATGTTTCACTGTGGATGCCATTTTCATACAGAACCGTCATCGGGTGGCCACTCGTTGCACGGTGGATCGACGTCTTTGGGTATTTTGAGTAGGCTAAATTTCTACCTAAAACATACGGCGTGACGACAGCACTCACGTTGACTGTAAATATTAACGAAACGAAGTGCACGCTTTGGTGGGATGATATGCATATCACTAAGAAGCTGTTGTGTATTTCTCAAAGGTCGAGATCATCAATGGTCGAGCAATCCTTCTGGATGAAAGGAATATATTCATTTAATGTTTACAGCCAGCCTGTAGACTGCAACAACTAACGGTGTGGGCCGACATCACTCCTGTAAGTCTATTTAGTGATGCCTCCGTTACAGTAAAAAGTAACTAAATACCTCACTAGTTACTCAAATAAGAAAAAGGGGAACGTTTCACGGCTCCATGTTATATAGATACATAAAAAGGTAACGCATTACCGTTACCGTAACCGAAAAAAACAGAACGAATGTTACCTCTGCCGTAGCTCCGGAGTCATCAGTTTTAATCAATGTGTCTTTGCTGCAGAAACACACAATGATAATTTTAAATCTCAAATTTATGTTTCACACATACTAACCCAAGCAGGGATTATACTCAAAATGTTCAATTAACGAGAATTATTTGTACAAATGTACTGAACCTTAGCAATGTCATATAGAAGCTTATTGATGCCTGCACATGTGATGGCTTCTTACACTGCAGTGACACAAGATGAAACCATTTTTTTTTCATTGGAGCATTATACACAAAGTGAGGTCCAATAATCCACGGTATTCATGAAGAAACTATCATTGAACTCTCAAGAAATTTACAAATATCGGCCTTTTCTTGATCCTTCAGCACCTCCAATAAAGCAAGTCGAAATCGCCACTGTTGGATCTAGCCACCGGATTGGCCCGCCGCGCGCCAGTAGGCAATCACGGAGGCCTACATTGGTGCCTTTTTATTAGAGGGGGGGGGGGGTAGGGAGATGTCGTGGGGAAAAGGGGGGGACACTTACAAGTTTGTGACATCAGATGTGCCTTGCAGAGACTTAAGTCTAGAAAAATCATTTCCTGTAACACACATCTTGCAATAGCAGCCTTTTTTTAATATGTTGCAGGTTTTATTTTTGTTTATATAAGAATTCAAATTATGCCTAAAAATCAAATATACAAAAGAACAAAGGTTCCCAGCACTCGTAATTGCATTGTTCTATTGTTTCTTTTCCGGAACAAGTCGAGAGCGGCAGTTGCTATTTCGATTTCTCACACATCTGATGGGTATTGAGCACGTGAACACGCCACAAAAAAGCATTGAAAAGTTGAATGTTTTATACATACTTATCAAGCATTCTTATTTGTGACGTTTTTAAGAGAAATTTTAATGGGGCCCACTTGCAAGGGGTGTTCCGCTCCCCTGACCAAACACCAAGGGGTTGGGGAGTCAACGTTCTCTGCAGGCGTGGTCAACGGACGCCCAGCTCGTCACCAGTATGGGCTGTCTATCTGAGCAAATATTGCATTTGCTCTCATCTGCACATATGACCATCGACAGGTTTTTGTCTTGGGGGGATGCAAACCCTTCTTTCAACTTGCATCACGACTGAGGGAGTAGGTCGTGTTGGTGTCGCTAGAGTGGGTAGCAAGTGCTGGTGGAGCTTGAAGTGTCCTTTTTGCACCACCCGCCTCGCCCACGCCCATGTCTACACTTCATTCATTGAACACCGCGCTGAGAACTAGTTGAATAAATGCGCAGATTTGTTTCCTTCCGCATCCTATACCACTGCATAAAAGATTCTCACATTGCGAAAAGTAGGTATTTTGATTCGTTTGAAGGAAAGTTACATTCAAAGCATGACAGATACTCAAAAAAGCGGTTTCATGCAATCGTAATAAGAAAACTCGAAGCAGAGGTGCTTCTTCTTTTGTGCAGCGTACAATGTAAAAGTAATATCAGATCCGGAAAAAGCGAAATGAGTGACGTGCGGTACTGCTTGCTCATTCTTCAATGAAAAAAGGTTTCATGAAGTATGACGTTGCCAACAACAACAACAACTTAAAACAACATCCTAAATTAAAAAAAAGCAAAGTGCTGCACAATTACCGTAGAACATGGACATAAATTGAAATACGCGTTATTTTTTTATGAAAGCGAAATAAAAACTATTTTACAAAACGCTTTGCATTCATCGGGATGTCGACACATCTGTGTAGTGTCATTTATGCTATTTGGATTAAAATTCCGAAATTTCAACTAATTCAGTAACCTGTGGCGGAAGAGCCTTTTGAATTTTCAGTTTCGGTTTCCGCGCCGCCGACGCCGCCGCCGCCGACGAAAATTGGCCGCACGCCGCCGCCGATGAAAAAACCGGCGTGCGCCCACAACGCCGCCGCCGCCGACTCTGTACGACCCCCACGCCGCCGCCGGTCGAAATCGCCTCGGCGCACACCTCTACGCGTAACTAGGGTTGCCAACCAGACACGTTGCCGGACATATGCGCTACTATGCTCCTGTAGAGATCATATACAGTTACCCCGAATGCAGAGATGTTACTTGACTCGTACTTGGCTCGTTCTTGACTCAAAACAGTCTTGCCGGTCGCCATAAATTGTTCTCGAACTTGCGGACGACTTGAAGGCGACTTGGCTCGGTCGAAGTCAGGACAAGTTTCAAGTCAACTGCGGGGCTAGCTTGAAAGCGACTTCACGCATTATGCCAACATGGCCACCTCTCGAATGGACGTCGCGCGGAGGGTGGCCGCTTTTGAGTTTGCTTACCTCGCCATAAGCGTAGCATTTTCTGAGGCGCACTGCCTGCCAAAGATTCTTGGACCTGCTTGTAACCGAGGAAACCCGGTGGAGTTGTACGACGAGGAGCAATTCCACGCTCAATACAGATTCACGAAGAACGCCATGCGGCAGCTGCTGGGTATGTTGCCGCTCCGTGAAAGTGGGGACAACCGGAGACAGCCTGTGCCTCCAGTGTTACAGCTACTGATGGCTCTCGAGTTTTACGGTGCTGGCACATTCCAAACAGTCACCGGGAATCTCGTCCGCATTCCGTAGTCGACAGTTTGCCGTGCAGTAGGAAAAGTTACGCTACTCATCGCAAAGCACCTGTACGCAATGCTGGTGCGCTTTCCGCAGCCGGCTGCACTTTCTATAGTTATGCGGGACATTTATGAAGTGGCTGAGTTCCCTGGTGTTACAGGCTGTGTCGACTACACACATGTGCGTATTAATAGCTTCGGTGGGGACGACGCCGAAGTGTTCCGTAAGCGCGAAGGCCATTTCTGTTTTTCTTAAACACGACGACAATTTCCGCCTCTTTCGGTAAAAATTGACTCGGCGTTGTGTCTGTGTGCCTCGTCTATCCTTTCGTCCCGTCTAGGGCGCTGTTTCTCGCTCAGAAAGGCATCGCTTGTAGCACAACGCTACGTAAAATTTCACACACATAAAAAAGAGGTACCCCTATCACGGTTTTTTTTTATCCGCTTCACCATCATGCAGCGAGACACTGCTGCATCCCGCGAGACAGAATTCTGCTGAGGGCAATGTCCTGACCCCCGCTTTTTCTCTTGTTTACCAAGCTCAACAAAAGGATACGAATCACATTTGTTCCCAGAACTTGTTTTTTATATATATATAACTGCGACCTAGCCCATTACAGGCATGCGCACAGGCGAACAGAAAGGCAAATACCGTGAAAATCGCGTCAC
Organism: Rhipicephalus microplus; assembly: GCF_043290135.1. Lineage (NCBI taxonomy): Eukaryota > Metazoa > Arthropoda > Arachnida > Ixodida > Ixodidae > Rhipicephalus > Rhipicephalus microplus. Next base: position 15,785,390 of record NC_134700.1, on the reverse strand, counting down.
CTCGTGAGCCAGGTCAGCACAAATACATGCCGTGGCGTTCAATTGAAAAAAAAAAAAAAAAATCCGACGAAAGAACCCAACGCGATGCTTGCTTCACCTCCAAACAAGCAACCGTGGAAAAACGCACCGCATTTGGGTGGCCACTAAAACCATCGGGCAACGAACGCTTTACAGAAGCAACACTGCGCATCACTGTGGCGGCAGGCACCACATGCCACTCGTTAGCCGTAAAATGGCAGGAATATGCTTGTGGCCCTTCGTTTTTATAGTTATTTTAAAACGTATGGTCTTTTTTTGCTGTAACACATGTTTTACGCGAACAACTTCATTATTACCCTCGTTAGCATGTGAGCAGCGCGTGTTTCTGCTTTGAAACTCGTTCTTGACCTGACCAAGCAAGACCGCCTGAGCATCTATGAAACGCGAAGGCTGACTTGGGCGTTTTGAAGTCCGCTGCTTGCTTCGCGCCGACTTGCTCAAGTCAAGTCGAAGTCGCGAGCCAAGTATCATCTCTGCATTCGGGGATAACTCTAGTGCTGCCACCTACCAGTACCTTATGTTCTAGTAAAACTTAGTTTCTTCAATTACTGCTAGTTGGCACCCATATCTCACGCAGCCCCTACTCGCTGATTTTTTTGCGCAGAACGTCCAGTAAATGTTTTATTCTCTCTCTTAAGGGAAAAAGTCTATCATCTTTAGTTGAGAAATGCCTACAAAGTACACAGATACGCCGCTATTTTTTATGAACGGTTGTGTCACGTTACCTTAAGCTAACTTCGGTTCTGATGTCATATGTATCCAATATTACTGAAGAACTTGAACAAGGAACACTGACTTTGTAATATTTTCATTTTTGTAATCAGACAGAAAGTTCAATGTCAATATATCGCAATAGTCTGGGCAATAAGTTTGTTAGATCCTAAACACCACGGGGAGTTAGCTGCACAGAAGCTGAAAGAACCATTATGATATCATATAAAGCAGTAGTAGCCCAAAGGAATGCCATATTCTACGAGTTGCGATCGGGGAAGTAAAGAAAGCCCTAGATGGGATGCAAAGAGGAAAATCAGCTTATATGAGGAGCGATGGTATCGCTACCTAAATTCCTATCGCACTACACAACTGTATGAACAGAATAATTGACTACTAATAACATGAAAATCATGAAATGCGTGTCATTTCATAGTGTTGATGCTCTTGCGGTGGTTTCGTTCACATGACATGTTGCAAAACTGGTATAATATGACATGGCTGCATGGCAAAGACAAGCAACAGACCCTAACGTGGAAATCGCGACATGCATGTTCTGTAAGTTATGATTACATCTACGCTCATGTTGCGCTCGTGGTCGTTTCGCTAGCTTCAAATATCGCAAATTTAGTATTGCGGGACTTGAATGATGACGAAGGTATGTAACTGGTGCAAACATGATAACAACGCGATGCGCGTCATGAAACAACATGACTTCATGCCACGCTCATCATGCGGCCACGACCTTTTTGCTAGCTTCACATATACCAAATTTGGTGTTAAGTGACGTCAATGTACGAATATGACATATGACTAGTGCATACATTCTAATCATAAGATGCGTGTCATGTAACAACATGACTACATGGCACACTCACGATGCGCTCAAAGCCATTTCGCTAGTTTTACATACACTTAATTCTGTATTACGCGACACGAATGGCCAACGGAGGTAAATGACACGTCCAAACTTGATGATCATCACATGCGTGTCATGTAACAGCATGACCACATGGAAACTCATGATGTGCTCACTAACTTAAGGCTAGCTTTACATATAACAAATTGGTATTACCGGACGTGAATGGACGATGAAAGTAAATGACAGGTTCAAATATGATAATCATGACGTGCGTGTTGTATAACAACATGACTACGTGCCACATTCATGATGCGCACGCGGTCGTTTCGCTAGGTTCGCATATTGCAAATTTCGCACTGTGGGACGTAAATAGATGACAAAGGTATGTGACTAATGCAAACCTGATAATCGTGAGACGCGTGTCATGTAAGACATGACTACATGCAACGCTCATATAGTGCACTCGCGGTCGTTTCACGCGCTTCACACAAACGAATTTTGGTGTTACGTGATGTGAATTGATGATGAAGGTATATGACTGTTGCAAACATGATAGTCATGACATGCATTTCATGCAAAAACTTGACATCATACCTCGCTGATGATGCGCCAAGTCGATACCGGTGGTTTTCGGCTATGCTATGAGTTCCTTTGGTTTGTTTACATTTTTAAATGCAATTAAGATTATGTGATGGAAGTCATACTGATCGTTCGGATGATCATGACAACACGCTGAAAGACAGGGTGGGCTTGGCTGTGAAATTCTCGGCAAACATTAGTTTTTTTGTTTTTTTTACACACTCCGACACCTGTTAACAAACGAAAGCCGTGGCGGCAACTAAACCGACATCGCAATAGCAACTAGGCTGGTTCAACACCAGACATTTTCTTCCGAGCTCATAACACACTTCATAGATCAACACTACTTTCTCGGTGTATTTTCTCCTCCCTGAATCATTGTCGGCCCCAAGTCAGACCTATGTCCACTTTTCGCGACATACTCCTCGAGCACCAAACTCCCTTTTTCTCTTATTCTCTCCTTTGAATCCCTCCTGTCTCGTCCGAGGCCACCATGTGGGATCAGTTCCTTTCGATGCTCCACCATTAAAGCAAAAAAAACAAACCTTTCTTTTGTCCGACGTGTGTCTCCACTTTTACGTCGTCACACTTTGCTACCCTCATCCCGCAGAAAATTCACCACAGAAGCAACCAGTCGTTAAGTCAAGAAACAGCTGAGATATACCGCCGCAGATCCAACATGCTTGTTCTCACAGCCAGTCGCCTGTCCCGAGTTTGTATGAGGAAATATGTCACCACTTGTCCAAAATTACTGTCAAGCACGCCACTACTTTCTGTCGAGAGAGGCGTCCCGACTGGGACAACTTGATTGTCAGTCGGGGTCTCCGTGAAAATGCTTTCACCGCACAGGCGCTTCACCAGCATAAACAGTGGTGAACAAAATGTTGCAGAGTTCGAAGACAAAGGCGAGTGCACGGGCCAGTCGCTTAATGGCCCGTCTCAGCAGAAGCTTTTGATAGTGTTTCCTTTTTGTCAGGCACTGGCTATCGACCAGCCATCATTAGCCAGCCGCGAGCATATATAATGCCTCACTCCTACACCTGGAAAGTGTAACGCCAAGAAGGGTCACACACGCCCACTGATCCGGTTTATTTTAACATAAAAGTTTTTTACATCGGGGTCCACACGTCGGATGTACAACACCTCCGCTTACGTACTTCCGTCATGGACGTGACGGCCTAAAATGTGAAATAATAAATCGCGAAGAAAGAACCCAGAAGACAATAATCTGCAAAACGGACTCGAACCAGCAACTAGAAACTCGAACCAATAACATGGCGCTAACGACTACGTCACAGAGCATAAGTTGTGTGCGACGCTAACGCCGAGCCATTTCTATACACCATACACCGTTTGGCAGTCCTCAGAGCTTCCTAACTTTAGCGCATTTTCCTTAACAGTGGTGGGACGGCGTGACAGGCTCAAGTGTGGCATGCTCGCAAGGTCGTCGCCTCCACAAAGCACCACCTCCACTGAGCGTGGTCTTTCCTGCGCGCGCTCTTATCTGACTCAAACTTCGCCAGAGGGCAAAGGTCACTTCACACGTAGCGACGGCCGCCTTTAGGAAAGGAGTGTGCTGCTAACACACGACGCTACAACAATTGTGACAGTTGTTCGCGCTTGTCCTGTGTATACATATGCGCTCATTTCGTGCGTCTTGCTATTAAAGACGATAGTCTTTCTTGGGGACCTTCCACGCAAAATCTTTGGCCTGTCTTTCTGTCTGTCGGTACATTTGTCTGTTTGTCGACCGTTACCGCGAACCGGGTACACTTAACAGCTTCAAACGGTACCCCGAACGGCCAACCCCACTCTCTAAACATTTACACCCATAAGGGCGTATATGTTTTGTCCCATGGGCAACACCCTTTTAGGGTGTCTATGAACACCCCTAAACAATAAGGTGTTTAAAAACACCCTGAAACCGTAGGGTGTAAAGAAACGTCACACCCTACTTTAACGGGTGTTTATGAACACCCCTAAACTATGGGTGTTGGATGAAGCTACACCCATGCGAGTGGGGTGTACACTGAAAAACCCCTTGAAACGATGGCAGTTATATGGATAAGCATACTTGATCAAATGAAGCGCAATTAACGGGACAACAAAAGACACATGAGGTGACGCTTAGTCTTGTGTGTTGAGAAGAGCCGTTCATAGCACTTCATTCCATCAAATATGCATCACCAACTGGCCCAAGCCTCAATCGTTCTCAGGGAGAAGCATATATGAACCTTCTCTGCGGCTGACAGGAAAGAATGAAGTTACTGGTGTCACCCGCTGCAGTTATACCTGCATGCATGCATCTGATAAAAAGGGGTGCCATGGTCTTGAATGAGCTGCACGAGACCAGTGTATATATGTGTAGGTAGACTGGACCGAAAACCACAAAGTAGGACGCGGAAGGCACTTACACACACATACGCACACATCACACGACAGTAGTGCAAGCAGTAACCTGTAGCGTAAGGTTCAACCGACCATAACGCCGAAGCAAAAAACAATTAAGCCCACATGTTCACATCTGCCTTTATTAAAGAAAACTGCAAGTCTGACAAACAGGACTCTGATGGTATTCTGCAAAATTTTGAAACATCTCAATTGACCAAGTTCTTTCTCTCTATACTAGAAATTCATTGTTTTCAGTACAAGAAATCCCCACAACTTTCAAAAACATTTGCGCTAGTCGGGCAAACGACTGAGAGGTATGGCGTTGATTGACACCTATACAATAAAAAAACATGTTAAAAGAATAAGTGAGTTTCTGGAGTCAGATTTACAACCTATTATATCTCGCAGTACAAATTTTGACATTAAAAAATGAGAACATTCGACAAGGTAGTGTAATTAAGGTTGTATTAATGTAATGTCATTCGTATACTTCTAACAGCAAAACCACTCGTCACTGCTGTTTGCACAATCATCTTCAGTTGCTGAGCTGACTAATGCCTTCAAGAGAAGTGGGACGAGGCTGTTCTTTCTGTACAGGAAATTCAATCCAGGAAACCTAAAATAAATACACAAAGAACTATGACCGAAATTTTATAAAGAGTGAAACATATAGTATGCACCCTGCATAACTGACTGCTTTCTTATGTGTGTGTATAAATTGAGTGCATAGCAAGCATATTCAGTGGCATCGGGCTCCACTGCAGTGAGAAATGCTAGAAAAGGTATGCTGAGCAATAAACTCCATAAAAAGCGCGCTGTGGCAGAATCGTTGCACCTTTCATACCGTAGATATGAACCTTACTTTACCCTTTCAGCTTGCTCGCGCAGGCAAATAAAAAGTGCAGCTCCAAGTAGATATTGTTTAATTATCTGTATGCATCGACCTATCTAAGTGAATGTCAAGTTCTATGCTTAAGTATGCATCAACACAGCTGCATGTCTATTTCTGCAGATCTACCATATGGTACTCATTTGATTAGTTTATTAAAAGGAATACAGTACAACGCGCCACAACATATACATATTTTATCTGTATTGCACAAAAGCACAATACCACTGAGCATAAATGACGGTATGCGCATTGAGAAGGTGTTCAGTGCAGGTAACTTGTAAAATTAAGTACTGAACAGTTACGTATTAAAATGCGAATGATATTAGTGTTCTTGAACTGGCTCACATTGTCACGATTATATAATGGAAGAATTGGCTATTGGGTCATTCCACGTCAGACGTCCCAGCCATTTTGGCGACAATCTCAAATGTATTCGAAAACAATCACGCTGATTGCACTGCATTAAAAAAGGTAACTGCTAGAATATTTCGCAGACAAATAATTTTGGGTCGCGTGGCTGCCTCCTGAACTTCCCGGAAACTCGTCTGGATGTTTGTGAAAAAATTATTTCATAAGTACCTCTTTTTCTTTCATGCCAAATTTGGTCTACAAGTTAAGTGAAGGGCTTGCGTAAAGTGTTTGAAGCTCAGTAATATTATTACCATTTTTCGACCACATACGCCTCAAATAATTTAGCCGAAATGCGTTATATCTGCATTTGCTATATCAATACTGCACTTTGAATTAATATCTGAGGAGTGAATACTTAATCCACATAAGGTTTATTTTGAGGAAAACATATTTTAAACCTCTCAAGCTGTCAAATATAACGAGAAAAATTCGCAAATTTCACAAAATAGTTGTTTTGTCTATAATGAGACGCAACTTGCATTATCTGGTGGTTGAATAAAATATACTTTGTACCTAAATCGAAAGCAGATAAACAGTTCTTTTCATGTGCCAAATTTTCTCATAGCAATTTATATTCTGAGAAAAAGATCACGGCATATCCACGGAGTGAATGATAATGAGTGGGGCGTAGCGTTCGTCCGTCCGCACACACAAACGAATAGACAGACAGTCTGACGAAAGTATGGACAGACCGAAAGACGGATGGACTCACGTACAGATCGACACACGGAAGCCCGGACGGATGGATGCACAGACGAACGGACGAAAGCAGAAATGTACGGACGAATGATTCACCCCACGAATCATCATTTTGTCCGTGTATATGCTGTGAAAACCACTAACGCTATCGATTGTGCAACTCATAAAGTGGCTACATAATACTAGTACGACTACAGAGGAGGGAACGACCCACGACCTCGAGAGCTTTGCCCCTAAATGATTTTTGAAGTTCCAAGTTACCCATTTGCCATTTGGTCATACGGCAGCCGACGCCTCGAAGTTTCCTATTGCCGTTGATGGGAAAATTCAAAAAATATTTATTCCTTGAAATAGAAACTGTAGTGATGAAACTTGTTGCATACAAAGAACTGTTTATTTGCTTTCAATTTAGGTAAAGGGTGATTTTTAATTGGACCACCACATGGTGCAAATTGCATCTCAATACGGACAAAAATGACAATTCTGTGAAATGAGTGATCTTTTCTCGAAGAGGTTAACAACTTAAGATCGTCGTCGCACTTAACGTCGGTTAAGTGCGACGGTATTGTAATGATTTTTAAAGAATGTTTTAAACCGCTTTTATTGACTCATGAGATGCCAGTTGACAACAGCTTACGCTTTTGAGATTTGAATTTAATTCTTTCACCTGACCATGTGTGCTGGCTAAGTGAACCTAGAACTGGAAAACCTCTTTTACCCTATGACTCTTCCCATTCCAAGTTAGTTAAGCGAAGCATCACAAATCTTTGTCTCATCAATCCTTTTAGGAAATCATGTCATGCAGCACAGCTTTGCAGCTCAAGCTGAAAGGCTTTTGAGTGCTGGGTACCCAGCTATCCTACTGGCATCTATAGCTGAAAAGATATTAAAACAGATAAAGAAAGGCTGCAACTCCGAGGCTCAGCCGGAATCTAACGACCGAAAAAGACCTGTAGTTTTACCCTACGTGCATGACATTTCCCACCGGCTAAAAATAGATAGGGGAGAAATGCAGCGTCAAAGTGGTGTTTTCAGCGCCGGATAAGTTACAGCGGCTTTGCAAAGCAGTCAATCCTCTCAAATCACGTACCACTGGTTGCTCAACCAAGCACAAAACTCGGTTTGTGTCGTGTGTAGCGGGGGTTGTTTACGCGATTCCACTCTCATGTGGTAAGTGGTATTTCGGCCAAACGGGGCGCTGCCTTAATGAAAGGCTAAAAGAACACCATTATAATGTTCACAAAACAATCCAGGGCTACATTGGAATTCACTGCCGCAATTGTGGATGTTCCCCCATGTTTGATCAATGTGAAGTGATTAAAAAGCACCCGTCACAATTAACTCGAGAAATTATAGAAGCGCATTGTATAGCAAGAGCCGGCATCACGTGTATTAGCGCCCTTTCTTTGGTTTTATCTGAACATGAAGTGGCCTTCCTTAATCAGGATAACCGCCTATGAATCTGTGATATGTGACGGTGCGATGTTGTGTGTAATCTTGTCGTTGCGTTAGGGTGGTTTTGTATGCTTGCGCCGGTCTACATATTTGATGCAGTTTGACAATAAAGCTCGGTTGGAAGTTAGCGCTCTGTCCTCTTGTGTCGGTCTTCTTCCCCGTAATGCGCTATACCAGTTCAAGCACTGGCACGGTACCAACCACTGGCACGCGTACGCTCGCGTATGCGCGGCAAAAGCGTCAAATGCGCCTCTCGGCGTCGGAGGGGCATACGCGAGGAGGCGCAAGGGATCAAGCCGGGCTTGATATTTTTACACGCGTACGCTACGTCACCACGCGTACAGCGGCGCCAACCACGAGTGTTGAAGATTGGGCTAGTTGGTTCGTCGTACTTGAACTGGCACTCTGCTCGGCCGTTTCTTCTTCCCCGTAACATAGAGAAAGGAAAAGACAAGAGAGGACACTCCGCAAAACCTGGCCTCAGGAAGTGCGTCACGACTACGTAACAAACTAGTGCTCTCACCAAACGTCAGAGGGCGCAAGCGCAAAAAAAAAACAGTTATAATCAATGCAACAGAATTGTTTTCACAAATTAATGATTACACGCCCAAATCTGGTATGTTCTTTGTACATAAAAACAATTTATTCAACACACCTTACGCGATTATTATTCTTCAGCCATACTGTCATAAACACCATCCACCCAGCGACAAGCCCGCGCATGACTGACAGCGGGAAGCAAAATTTATCTGACCCTGCACTGACGGCTTCTCCAGAGTACGAACACTTGTTATTTCCCTGGCGCAGTGAACTGACTAATTCAAGGATGATGGAAGTTGTCATCACGAAATTTCGCTGCCGCGTTACCTCCCTCAATTTTTACTTGCATAGATCAGGAATATTAAATTCCCCTATGTGCATTTACTGTAATCAAGAGGAAACGATCAGTCATTTTTTATTACATTGTCGCCGTTTCGATTTATTCAGGCAAAGTATACTAGCACCACCTCTTCAAAGACTGGGCTTGCAACTATCACAACCTGATCTTCTTTCATTTGGAGCCTCTACACTGGGTTTCAGCCACAGGGATGTTTTATTCGCCGTTCAAGAATACATCACTGCGACTAAACGATTTTCTTGCTAAATTGCTGTCTCACTATTTTTCTTTTTTTTTTTCTGCAAACTTGATATCGGTATTTCAAATTAAAATTAAGTTAGAAAAAAAAAATTGTAGGAATGACGCAATGCTGAAAGTTTAGGGCAAATTCACCTTATAATCGGCCAATCCCCTTCTTTGGGTACGAGCCATGTGCACAGGAAAACAACAACAACAACAACAAGCTTTCGTCGCTTTCGTCAACGTCGGCTGCGTCGGCGTTTTCGTGCGTGAGATAACAGGTGAGGCACGTTTTCAAGCGAAGCTTGTTGAATGACATGTTGTTGGGCTTGTTGGGTCATTTTTTCAGAAAACGGTTACACCTGCGCGAATAAGACACCATGCAACAATCATAGAAAGATGCACACACACACATTGCGCTTCGTGTGTGCGAGTTTGTTTCTTACGTGGCGTCTCATTCACGCAGTTGTAACCTTGTTCTGAAGCTTGTAAGGACGGGGAGGTTCGCTAAAAAGAAAGTTTGCGTCTCTATGTGGCGGCTAGACAGGAGCATTGTGCAACGTATGCAGTATAGCAAAGGCGGCACGGCGTCAAGCCGAGGCGACGCGTGCTGCGTCTGCCACGGTTGCGAGCGTCTGTGCGCTGAGCATAGCTGGGCAGCTAGGTCATAGGCTCGGTGGCTCGGTGCAAAATATTGAGAAGAATTCGCTGGGCCTCCCATGCTTCACGACGCGTTTCCCGAAGGCTCGGAACACGAATAATTCTTGGTGTGCCAGAGGCAAATCTGGACTAGCCAAGTGGCCATCATCGTTTCTTCGCTAGCCTTGTGTTACTAGTGCAAGCTGCTCACAAATTTTTTTGACGTTTCCAATATAATTTTACCGCACAAATTTCAACTACGATTTTTTTCCCAATGTACTGCTGATGCTGCGTACGTACGAAGGTGTTCTAAAGTTCCCAGGCCGCGATACCATTGCATTACAAGGGATAGCGGCCTGGAAACTTCTGAAGATCTTTGTACGTGGTCTTGACGTATATCTTTGTAAGTCAGAGTTTTATGGGTCAGAGATGTATCACTGGTTTTGTATTGTGCATCGATTAGCTAATCATTCAAAGGGGTTTGTTGGTACACTTATGACGTGCACATATCTTTTTCGTAATTTGACAGTGAACATCCACTTACTAACATTTTCAGACCGCGCTGATGCCATGCCGTCCGGCGGTCCAAGCTACGGCAGCTACTGCTGTGTATCGTGGTGCTTCAACAATGGCAGAACCCACAAGAAGCCTGGGACGAGTTTCTTCCGCATACCACGGGACGGCAGGTGTGTTAAAGCTTTTGTATGGTTTGCATGTCTTTAGGCTTACTGTTCGTACTTGCTCAGTGAGGGTAACAATAAAAAATCACTGTTCAAGCACTTCCCCTTTCAGCTGATAGTTCATTGCCAATGCAGGATGAAAGCATGGATGCAGTATGCTGGAAACGATGATCTCCTGAGTAAGCCGGCCAGCCTATTGTACGCAACGTACAGGGTTTGTAGCGACCATTTGACTGCTCAAAGATTCATGGACCCTGGGCACACAAGGCTTACAAGAATGGCTGTTCTCAGTGTGTAACCAGCTGCACCACGTAAGTGATTGACTGAAACTCAAATATGTGCAATAGCAGCCACTTGTATTGAATCAGTGGCGAAAGTTAACCGCAAAGATCTTTGTAGCCGATAGAGAAACTTCACTATAGAAATAACACTTGCAAAGTCTTAAATTTTGTGAATTGTGGGCTATTACCTTCCTAACAGCAGCTTTACATTTCTGTCGTTTTTTGATGCTCTTGACCTGCGCAACTTGTTTTGAAATACTTTAAAGGGCTATTTCACGTTATCTTTAAGCCTGAGTGCACATGCACATATACCTTTCATCGGTGAAAGCTGGCGCTGTTGATAATTTCAAAAATCACAAATTACTTGTTTCCTAGTTGGTGCCTTCTCTTTTCTTCCACGTTCGACCAATTTATGCGTTTGAAAGAGCTGTTTAAGTTCCCCATGCTACAAGCTTTGTAACTTGTACCAACTGCACATATATGCACGTTCTCTGAGCGTCGCTTCAAATAGTGACTGTGACATGACTGCAGAAGCTGCACTGCAAGGTGCGGATGAGCTTCAGTTTGTGTTATTTTAAGCCTCTTACTGACACATTGTCGTAATTTCATTTCTTCAGGACCTGCGGTAGAAGCTTCAAAAAGTGGCTCCCACACATTGAGGTGCCCCGATGAGCAGGGTGCGTTCAGTGTCGCGATTTCTTTTTTTTTTTACCCAAATTGACTGTTGACCAAACCTCTGCAGGTGGCAACTCCCTTGTAGCTGGTGAAAGAATTTCTGCTGACTTCGTCTTGCCGGAAAAAACCTTAACCAGTCATTCAGCTGTCACAAAAGGAACTTGTGAGACCGGTAAGTTGTATGTTCACTTCAACACCAGAGTGGATTGATATAGAGACTTCCGCAGGCCGCTTGCAAGATTGTTCCGACAGCACTGTCCCAGGCACTGAACAAGCTTCACAAGACCCTCCAGAAGACGTCTCCGCCAACAGCTCCACGCCTGAGTGCCCTAGAGAAAATGGCGACTATGCTTTTATTGCAGCTGTTTTTGATGTGCTATTTTATGTTTAGGACATTCTGAGGAAACTATCCTCAAAAGGACACTACGTGTGCACTTACAAAATGTAAGGGTGGGCTCTCAGTGATTTTCATTTTTTTTGTGCATTGTCAGCATTGTGAATGGTTTGTTTTTAAGTAGTGGAATCGAAAACTTTGCACCACAGAAAGTTGTGCACCTTGGGTCTAAAAGAGCGAGGAAAGTGCTCGTATGGGATTAGTTGTTCTTCGCTTTTACATCCATTTTTTTGTTTATTGCAGTGCGTTCCTGTGTGCCAGTGACAATGTCTCCATCAATGAAGTACAAGCAAACCATTAAACATCTGCAAGCCAAAGTAGCAGCACAGCGGACCCACCAGTATTTCACAATGCTCAAAGCATACCACGTCCCCAGCAAACTTTTTGGGAATCTCACTGTGCCATCAGAAGCAGCTTTTGCATACGTACAACAACTTGAATCTCACTTTCTTGCCATGATTAAGGCCACTGCACATCACCTGAAAGTGTGCGTTGTTTTGTATCACCATCTGTCAAGTGTTGGCGATTTTCATTTCTGCTCTGCTGGGTGTCGCGCGAAGTTTCTGAAAATGTTTTGCAGGGTTCGTTTATGTTGGCATGTGCGTTTTATGAACCGAAACTTAGATAGGGTTAGGTTCCAGTCTTCAATCTCAGGCATACAGCTTGACACGTTCAAAGGTTAGCAATTAGCGGCGGGTTTACACTAAAGTATTCGAGTTGAGCTGAATCCTGCAATAGCTTTGTTATGTTATTACTTCGTTACAGCAGACTTCATTATGGTCTTATATGCTGACATTCAGTTCAACTGGACTAACCACTCCTTCGTTGAATACATTGTTTTGGTTACCCGCTATGAGGAGTAGGGACACTGTGTATTCGCTCGAAGTGATTTGCATAACCTTAAAAAAAAATGTTAAGTATCCTGTCTGTATTTTTGTAGCAAATGCGGGCGAACTGTACACTTTACTGTGGGTCGCTTGGTCACTGTGTACGCTTTATCTCTCCAGCTCAAGTAATATATCGATAACAAAACCGCTTGTCGAAATGTCTTTGAGCGGGTAAAGAACACAGTATGAAGTGGGCACAATTCACGTTATCACGCTTTTAGTATTTTAGCTTCTCATCAACCTCCTCATCTCGGCCATCAAAATTTTCAAAAGAATACCCAAACTTGTAGCGTTTGATGGGGCTGCGGATGCTGCCATTTTATTTTTATATAGCTTGTGAGTGATAACGTACGATGTAGAGCCTTTGTGAAAAATAATGAGCCAAAGTGGTTTTCTTCTGCTATTTATTAGCCCTGTAATACCGCTCTCGTAGCACCAATTAAGGTCCACAATTCTAGATAAGTGATTACTACAATCTATTTTAGCTCGCAAGCGTCACAGCAACACCCAGACGCAAATCACTTGGGATCTGAAGTTTTTGATGAAGGTGATGCATAAGAAGAGCCACAAGACCTGCCAGTGTTGTAGCATAAAGTTTGTCTTTCACGTAGTGAGCAAGCTGCAAAGCCCTACCTTTCTGAGGACAAGCAGGCATCAAGTCTGCTTTTTTTTAAATTTTGGGATAGCTGTTCTTAAGCACAGCCAGCACACTGCACCTTTGCCTTTCTGCTATATTGTGTCATGTGGTTTCTGTGCGCTCTTTTTTTCATGCATTATTTCGGTTAACCCCTGGCGTGATTCGCGACTTCATTGCTGTGTATATGTCACTTCTTCCTTCTTCATCAGCATTGTGCACTGTGTTTTCGCCATAGATCCTTACTTAGCCACTGGCCCGGTGTGTCAAACGGTCATACTTCACCAGCTTCTCGGCTTCTGCCAACTTTAGCGATGTGTGCGTTGCCTGTGTTCTCTCTGTATTTGTTACAATATTTGTTACAATTTATTTGTAATGCGAGATGAATTTGTTGTCTACCTTTGTCATATTGTGCTTTTTATATTCTCAGACTCTACCTTGCCTTTGAATAAAACATTGTGGATACTCTCTTTGACTGATATATACATTGATCACTTGCTCCAAAAGAAAAACACAAGCGCGATGAATAAAACCGTAGTGAATTATCATTACCTGCATCTGTTTTTATTATAACTTAATCGAAATAAAAACTACGTCACGACCAATTCACACGAACCACTGAACAAAACAAAACAGGGAATCGCTAAATCAAAACGACCTACAAAAACTATCCGTTTGGGCGATGAAAAGTGGTCTGAAATCATAAACTTTCGTCATAGCCAAACGTCGGTTATGCAAAGTAATTCAAAATTTGCACCAGTGAAACCGAAACAGGAAGCGCACGCCACTTGCTCTCACCAACCACCAGGTGTGCTAGGGTCGATTGGGCCGCTGGGGTCTACGGGAGTGTCCACTCTTTACCTTTTTTTATTTCTCTATGCCCGTAATGCGCTATACCAGTTCAAGGGCGCCAACCAACCAAGGGCCGCGTGCCAACCAACCAGAGGCAGCGATGCCTCGAAACGTTATGCCAACGGCTCCTCCAGAAAGATGCCTGAGGAATGGCTCGCGCTCCCAGCGGAGTTGGCCTGCCTTCAGTTTTAAACAAGCTCCACGCGGCAGAGCTCGCGACTGACACTATTATTTGCAGTTCGGGTATTATTTGCAGTTAGTATATGACACTAAAGGTTGCAGTTCGGGCTGTCAAGGTGGATGGACGTGTTTTTTGAGCGCTCCGGATCGACTGCGCAGATAAGTGTTTTTGCATGTTTTGAGCTTGTCTTTATAATTATAAGGCAGCGGTTGAAATCTTCGTAGCACTTATTTTATGGTACGGCTTTTTCGGGGGCCAGTCACCAGGTATTTATTAGTTAGTGCGGGTGTGTGGCTTGAATTTTTTTGTTGTTTTTTTTTTCTTTTACCACCCCGTTGGGGAGGTGCGCGTACATTGAACACGCAAATTTTTGTAGTAGAGCTTCGACTTTATTTTTTTTTTCTCGTAGTGCAGGGCTCGAGTTTAGTAATTATCGAGTATAGAGACAATTGGTGTCAGAAAGGCAAGGTATGACTGTAGAGTGTTCAGGATGTGGAGTGGGTTTGAAAGTGGACCCAGGCGTAGAAGCGGATGGAGAAGAGGCTGACGCGAAGTGTAGGCAATATGAGGTCGAGGAAAAAATGGAGAAAATTATGGTTGCCCATAGTGAACTGCTGATGAGAATCGCCGAGCTCGAGACTGCGCTGGTGACAGAGCAAGAGAAAACGAGGGCAATAGGAGAAAGACTGAAGTCCGCCGAGGAAGCGCTAGCGAAGCTGAACAAAGAAGTGACCTACCGAGAGAACAGTAGGGAACCGGCAACCAGAACAGTGGAGAAGGAAAAGCAAGCAAGTTTGGAAAAAACAGGTTTAGCCGGTTCAACTGTCGCAAGGCCCAGCTTCAGCGAGGTAGTGGTGGGGCAGGGAGGCAACAAAGCAGCCGGCGTCACAGGTGCAAGTAGCCCCCAGGTGCAGAACGCTCAAGCTGAAAAGTCACAGCATGTGATAATCGCCGGGGACTCGAATTTAAATCGATGCACAGAAGCCATCAAAGAGAGGGTAAGAGGTGACAAGAGGGTTGCAGTAGGGGCGTTCCCAGGACGCAAGCTGGAAGCAGTCATGAGGCAAGCGAGCGCAAAGCTCAAAACGACAGCTGATAGACGAAACCTCGTGATAATTTCAGGCGGTTTAAAAGATGTCCTAAATGAAGATGCAGCAGGACTAGCAGCCACACTGGCGAACGGCGTCGATCACATGCGCGCCACTTCTCCTAAGGTACAGGTAGTGATATGCACGATATCGGAGGTGCCGGTGCGTGATAGCAACCTGCAAAGAGCGGTGGTCAACGCAAACCAAGAGATATGGCGGATGAGTCGAGAGAAAGGCTTCGAGGTGGTGGTAATAAACAGAGAGGTGCATAGGTGGGGGGTTTCCAACGAGACAGAATTCACTTCGATGGGCGGCTAGGTCATGAGGTGGGTTGGCGACTTGCAGGACGCGCAGTAGCTTTTTTGAGGGGCGAACGAGCCCTTCGGGGTGCAGGATAGCTAGTAACGAGGAAAACAACCAGGGAGACTTTTCGACAGGTGGTATGGACAGATACGATTCCAAAGTGGCACCAATATCTAAGTTAGGTAGAGTCCGGGGCATAAATAGACGTAGCCACGAGCGCCGAGCCAATTCAGACATAGGGTATATTAACATGCAGGGTGGTAGGAACAGGCTGAAGTGGGAAGAAATAGAAGGGAAGAGAGGCCGATCGTATACGGTTTTGTAGAAACACATCTGAGGGACATGGAACAACCTCCGAACAATCCGGACTACGCGTCGCGTGGGAATATTGTAATAGAACAGAAGGCAGCAGAAAGGGGGTGGTATTGGGGCATTCATTCATAAAAGTACAGACTGGCAAAGGGTCAAGCAGGAGTGCAAGGAACATTTATGGCTAAAAGGGAAAGTGGCAGGTCAAATGACACTCCTTGGTTTCGTGTACTTGTGGACGGGAACAAAGGCCAGAGAGGAAAACCACACAATGGTAGAGTGTATATCCAAGGACATTCAGGAGTTAGGAAGAGAGTGCGAGATAATTATACTAGGAGACATGAATGCGCACCTAGAAGATAAAGATGGGTATACCGACCCGACAGGCAGAATGATCATGGATATGTGTGAAAGGCTTGATTTGATCATTTGCAATGGTGCCGAGAAGTGTGAAGGGCAAATAACATGGGAGGTAGGAAGGCTTCAGTCGGCGATAGATTACGCACTGATGTCACATAGGATGTATTATAAGCTCAGGGGAATACACATAGATGAAGGTGGCTCCAGAAGTCTGGGTAGCGATCACTAACGTATCAAGCTAAGTTTTGGAAGAGCAGTGAAAGTGGGAAGGAGACAAGATGAGCAACTACCGGAAAATTTTTATCCAGAAAGGCAAATTGAAATAGCCACTAAACAAATTGAGAAAGTAATCACGGAGGATAATAAGACAGTGTGGACATACACGAATCTAATTAGACTCTTTGAGCTAGAGCTTGCTAAGACGCGTGGCAAGTCACCCCGGAAAAGTAGACACAAACCCAAAAGTTGGTGGGATGAAGAAGTTAAGAGAGCCATAGCAAAACGACAGGAAGCCTCTAAGGAACACAGACATGCTAAGCAGCGGGGTGAACCGACAGATGATGTTGAAAGAAAATGGGCAACCTTTCTATGCTGTAGAAGGAATGCATCCCTTCTGATCAATGAAAAGATTAGAAGGAAGGGAGCTCAGTGGCTGGCAGAAGTACATGAAAAAGTTAGAAAGGCAGCTGCGAAATTTTGGAACCATCTAAACTCCTTAAGAAATGAGACGAGCCTAGAGCAGAGTTTTATAACTACAGCCCAAGGTGATAGGCTAGAAGGGGACGAAGCTATTGAATATATAAGAACAAGGGTGACAGAAAAATTTCAACAAAGAAGTACTTTATGCACCACAATAGACAAGGACGAATCAAGTGGTGCAATGGCTCCATTTTCACAACAAGAGTGGGAAAGGGCAGAGAAAAGGGTTCCTAGTAGTACATCAACAGGCCCAGATGGCATTCCAATTAGGCTGATAAAGACATTAGGTCCGAAGTCTAAGTGTGCTTTGAGAAAGGCAGTGAGCACAATAATAATCGATGGTGAAGTTCCAGATGGATGGAAACTTAGCAGGATGAGCATGATCTATAAAGGAAAGGGGGACAAAGCTGACATAAACAACTACCGTCCTATAACAGTGACATCAGTGGTCTACAGGCTGGCGATGCAGATTATAAAGGAAAGACTGCAGGCCTGGATAGAGGATGAGGGGGTGCTGGGGGAACTGCAGAATGGGTTTCGGAAACACAGGAGGTTGGAAGACAATCTGTTTTCACTGACGCAGTGCATCGAAATATCAGAAAAGGAACACAGGCCCCTGTGGCTAGCATTTTTGGATATCAAGGGAGCGTACGATAGCGTGGTTCAAGAGGAATTGTGGAGAATACTGGACACACTAGGCATGGAACATGTAGTCACTAATCTCTTAAAGGGTATCTATAAAGGTAACAAGGTAATTATAAAGTGGGAAAAACAGGTATCCAAGCCTGCAGAGGTAAAACGGGGGATTAGGCAGGGGTGCCCCCTGTCACCCTTATTATTCATGATGTACCTACAAGGATTAGAGGCAAAATTAGAGGGAAGTGGACTGGGCTTCAACCTCTCTTTAGTCAAAAAAGGAAAACTTATTGATCAGGCACTACCAGCATTAATGTACGCAGATGATATAGTGCTAATGGCCAACAAGGAAGATTTGCAGAGACTGATGGACATCTGCGGTAATGAGGAAGATAGGTTAGATTTTAGATTCAGTAAGGAAAACTCAGCAGTCATGATTTTCAATGACAACGAAGGTAGTGAGCTTAGAATACAGGAGGTCACGCTAGATATAACAGATAAATACAAATATCTGGGCGTATGGATGAGCAATGGGGCCGAGTACCTAAGGGAACACGAAATATATACGTGACGACTAAAGGTAACAGGAATGCAGCAGTCATGAAAAATAGGGCACTGTGGAATTACAATAGGTATGATGTTGTGAGAGGAATATGGAAAGGGGTCATGGTTCCTGGGCTGACGTTGGGCAATGCGGTCTTGTGCATGAGATCAGAAGTTCAAGCAAGATTAGAAATTAAGCAACGTGGAATACGCAGGCTTGCTTTAGGAGCTCACTGGAATACACCAAATCAGGGAGTACAAGGTGATATGGGATGAACATCATTTGAGGGCAGGGAAGCTAGCAGCAAGATAAAATTTGAGAAGCGATTGAGAGAAATGGGGGAAGAGCGTTGGGCTAGGAAGATTTTCAGCTACTTGTACATGAAGAATGTGGATACAAAATGGAGGAAGCGAACCAGGAAGTTGGCTGGTAAATACTTAGAAAACAGCAGGTGGCCAAACCAAAAAGAACTATCGGTGAAGAAGAAAGTAAAGGAAACGGAGACTGACATGTGGAGAATGGGCATGATTAAGAAGTCCGCACTAGAGATCTATCGAACTTTTAAGCAGGAAATTGCCAAGGAAAGGACCTATGATAATACTCGGGGTAGTTCTCTACTGTTTGAGGCCAGGACGGGAGTACTGCGAACCAAGACATATCGGGCCAAATACGAAGGGGTAGACACAGTATGCAATGCGTGTGGAGAGGAAGAAGAAACTGCCGAACACTTGATAATGTTCTGCAAAGGGCTTCACCCTATAGTTCAGGATGATGGCGCAGAGTTTTTCAAAGCACTGGGGTTTAGGGACCGGGAGGGCAAAATAAACTTTAAGCGGGTACACTTAACTAGAAGGAGGTTATCTGATTGGTGGCTAAAGTCAAGGCACGAGTGAAAATTAACCTGTTCACTGCAAAGTACGAATCCTCGAACTCACTTTTTAAGGAAAAAAAAAATATAGTGTTTGATTCATTAGGTATTACGGCTTGGTGGCGCTAGCCACCGCTCGATCTAAAGGGTACAGCCATATCCATCCATTCATCCATTATCACGGCGGCGGGCGGTACCAGCTAAGCGTTTTTCATATGCGGCTCATAGAGGCGCGTCAGTCGAGAGTTGTTCGAGACCTGCAGCTGTGCACTATTGTTTCGGAGGCTATGCAAAGTGTTGCGTTATTGCACCGTCCGCCACAGGTGACGCTAGCAACCAAGAACATTTTCTAAATGAAGAAGAGAAAGGGTATGACAGCTGTTTTTTTTTTCTGATGCGGCAGGCATCTTCATAAAGGAGGCGTTGGTTATGCTAATAGCCGCCGCTTCGAAGGCACAGCCGAGTGCTGAAAGCAAGCACGGAAACTACTCCAAACGTTCCTGAATGACCGCTTCATAATCTAGAACGACACGACGAACGACTGCGAGTGCTACCAGCGTGACGCGGTTTCGTGCCGAGTTCGAGCGACGCCGACAAATCCAGCGAATGCCGGCCGGCCATGCTAGCACCGGTCCCGAATGCGATCGTCGGCTGAGTGAAAGGAGCATGTCGGTGTTCTTGTGCTTTGATCTGTGACTTTCTGTGCTAAAAACGAGTGTAAACAGACTTCGGAGGTTCGAAGGTTTGAGCGTGAGCCCTCGGCTACCGCGGAGCAAACTCAGAGCGGTGTCATCTGCATCCAGCGCAGGCCTCTACCGTCTAGTTCGTATGAACCAGCACACGCGAGGAACATCGGCTGAAAAAAACTCTACGGTAGTTTTCGTAGCAACATAGACACCATATACGACGCCCGAAACATCGCGTAGTTCATACGGAGGAGTTTTTATTTGCATGGTGTTTGTTTTCAACATCGGTATTCATCATCGCTGAAAGCGAACCTCGCACTAGCCAACACATTTCGGTGATGTGAAAACGTACGTACTTATACAAGTGTATTCGCGGATTGTACGACGCTGAAACATTCGTTGGCTTCGGTGGAAATCGTTCTCGTGTGTTGCCAAGCTAATAACAAGCGTGCGCTGGTTGGTAGCAGTGCGAGGCGACTTCGTGTCGGGTACCACCAACGCTGAAACATTCAGCTGTCAGCGGTCTCATTTCCATTAACGTACAAGACAGAAACTCGAGCGTGCGTTGCTGTGTTGATCGAAAAAGAAAGTTGCATGGTTAAGTGCTGCTGGTATTGCCTGCTATTTCACTTCTCGCTTCTTCTGCTTCTCTGCCACGCTCAGTAGCACATACGTTGTTTGGAGGGATTCTAACACATACACATATTTAATTTATTGTTCATTTTGATACTCATAACTATAGTCATACAATGGCACTTTTCCGTCGTTTTACAGTTTACTATAATATAACGCGCGTTTTGTTAACAGCTGGACAGATAACTGAAAACCTTGTGAGAAGCACCTGATTTTAAATCAGCTGCACGATAGTTGGAAGAGAAGATCACCACATGTATGCACAGAATGAATGAAGGTGCACTAGTATGGTACTGCACTTTGTATAGAAAAAATGCAAAAAGTACCTCGTGTGACTTATGAAACCTGTCAGAACTGTGCATGTATTTATCTGTTCCTCCAGACTGTAATGAGCTCAAGATATTAATTGATGGTTTCAAACATTGAATATTTGTATGTGTTTCCAAGGAGTGCTTCATTTCTGTCTAGTTTTTTTATTATATCCATTAACTTGGACTATATATATATATATATATATGTGTGTGTGTGGGAGTAATAATTCTATGGGCCAGTTAGTCTTCTTGAAGGTATGAGATATGGCACAACGAGAGCGTTGTCAACAAGGATGTGGACGTACACGGTCGTTTTGTTTCGTTCTCAGTGTTGACAGTGGTTCTTCCTCTTTTTACTTTCTTTTTTTCTTTTTTCCCTTTTATTCTTTTCGTCTTTTTTCTTCTCTTTCTTTTTTTCGTTCTCTCTCACTCTCGCAAACATCTTTCAAGGCGAGAGGGACGCGGCAGCAACGAAGTTTGGAAGTTCATGTTAGTATAACTGATCCCCTGATGAAGGGAGGACCCCTCCCGAAACTGTTGGGAAATAAATATATTTATCCTTGTTGACAACGCTCCCGTTGTGCCATGTCCCACACACACACACACACACACACACAAACACACACACACACACCACACACACACACACACACACACACACACATATATATATATATATATATATATATATATATATATATATATATATATATATATATATATATGCACTTAAGCATATTCAGTTTAGCTCTGTTGGAAAACTTGCCAAAACTTCTGTACGGTGCTCTGGTGCAATCCTGTGATCCGTATCTCTCCCATAAAAAATTTTGGGCATGCTTTGTTGCATTATAGGGTATTTTCAAGAAGTGTCAGATGCATTTTGTAGATGTTAAAGGATATTTAAACTACCAGCAAAGTGCTATAGCCTTCACAGCACTGATCTGCAATCACCATCCAGCTTAGAAGTCATTTGCTCTCCTGACTTTCGTAGTACTCGGTTTTTTTAAAATGGAGAGGGATAAGATAGAACGGGAGATTGTTGAGGCTTTCTTCATTCATGAAAGCAGGTGACAAGTGCGTGAGCAGGCCTTCCATATAGTTGTCTGACGCTGAAATTACTTATCTTAGAGGCTTTCTTTTTTTCGTGTCATTTGCTTTATCATAACCTGATGCATTTCACTCATCACGCTTGCGCGAGTTCTTTTGAAGATTTTATCGTTTGCAGTTTTTATTAAACCAGCCTTCTTTTCTTGCTTCTAAACTTCCTCCCAATGACATTTTAGGCACATATATATGCACAGGTGATGGCAATAAAATTTCAGTTGTTAGTCAGCGCTCTGTCTCTACTGTCCTTCTTTTTTCCCTCGAGTTTTCGCGCTGCCCTTTCTATATGTGAGCACTATGAACCAACTAGCCCAAACCAAAGTACTTTTCGGTAGAGGCACGCTCACAGCGTTTTTCGACATACTTGAAGTTTCCACGCGTCCCTCCAAATGCTAGGAAGGCGTTTTTCTCGCTCAAGATCGCCTCAGCAAACACCGCGCGCGAAGTCTTGCCTGGCAGCTGCCTGCAGCATCGTCATGGGTGCAGCTATGTTTGCTGACATCACGCACGAACGAATGAGCGCGCAGCTTCTGAGAACCTTGTAAGAGCGCCTGGCCAACGCCTCCTAGATTTCCTGTGCCTGCCGAATGAGCGCGAAACGCCGGTCATCTATGGCGGCGCTGTCTACATAGGAATAAGAGTTTTTGTACTTGGCCTTCGAGATTAGCAATTTTAGCGTTTGCTACTAATTTTAGAGGATGCCTTGTATTAAAAAAGTTGCTTGCTGAATGACGGCGTCACTTACGTAGGGTAAATGTAATTACGTTTACGCCTTTTTAAAACTTTTTACGTTATTTTTGTAGCATATAAGCTCTAAAAACCTAAAAACCTATTTGAAGACACTCCTACTTGAGTGACGCCACCACCGTAGCTCCGACGACCACCGCTTCCCATGTGACCGCCGATAATCCGGCAGGCACAGGAAATCTAGGAGGCATTGGCCTGGCGCAGTGCATTGTGTGTGTGTGGGGGGGGGGGGGGGGCGGGTTTATCGGCTCGCCTTTGTAAACTCGCGGCCCGCGCAGCGTGCCCGGACCACGACCTACTATACTCCTGACCTGCCCAGCAGGCGGCGGTCTACGGAGCTGCCTGCGCCGGCTCGGATTCCGAACTACGCCACCTAGGGAGGCTCGAGTTACCCCAGCTGAGCGCCGGTGGATACATGGAAATGCATCCTTTGCCGCTAGAATATGCGGTAGTGTGTTCAGGGAGGAGCCGTGGCTGACGCATTTGGTATCGACAGCCACAAGATGGAGACACCTTAGCATGCCTTAGCGACCGGTTAGGACTGTCACGGTGGATGGACGTGTTTTTTGAGCGCTCCCGATTGACTGCGCAGATAAGTTGTTTTCCATGTTTTGCGCTTGTCTTTATAATTATAGGGCAGAAGTTAAAATCCCTATAGCACTTATTTTATTGTACGTCCTCTTTGGGGGTCAGTCACCAGGTATTTATTAGTTTGTGTGTGTGTGATTTTTTTGTTCTTTTTGTTGTTTTTCTTTTTCTTTTGCCACCCCGTGGGGGAGGTGCACATACATTAAACACTCAATTTTTTGTAGTAGAGCTTAGGCTTTCTCTTTTTCACGGGAAGGGCTCGAGTTTTGTAATTATCGAGTGAGACAAGTCATAGAACAATTGGTGTCAGAAAGACATGGTTAAAAAGACTGTGAAGTGTTAAGGGTGTGGGGTTGGTTTGAAAGTGAACCCAAGTGTAGAAGCGGAAGGAGAAGAGGCTGACGCAAAGTGTAGTCAATGTGAGGTCGAGGAAAAAATGGAGAAAATGATGGTTACCCAGAGTGACATGCTGATGAGAATCACCGAGCTCGAGACTGCGTTGGCGACAGAGCAAGAGAAAACGAGGGCAATAGGAGAAAGACTGAAGTCCGCCGAAGAGGCACCAGCCAAGGTAAACAGAGGAGCGGCCTACGGAGAGAACAGTAGGGAACCGGCAACCAGAACTGCGGAGAAGAAAGAGCAAGCAAGTTTGGAAAAAACAGGTTCAGCCGGTTCATTTGTCGCAAGACCCAGCTTCAGCGAAGTAGTGGTAGGGCTGGGAGGGGACAAAGAAGCCGGCGTCACAGGTGCAAGTAACCCCCAGGTGCAGGACGCTCCATCTGAAAAGTCACAGCATGTGATAATCGCCGGGGACTCGAATTGAAATCAATGCACAGAAGCCATCAAAGAGAGGGTAAGAGATGACAAGAGGGTTGCAGTAGGGGCGTTCCCAGGACGCAAGCTGGAAGCAGTCATAAGGCAAGCGAGCGCAAAGCTCAAAACGACAGCTGATAGACGAAACCTCGTGATAATTTCAGGCGGTTTAAACGATGTCCTAAATGAAGATGCAGCAGGACTAGCAGCCACACTGGCGAAAGGCGTCGATCACATGCGCGCCACTTCTCCTAAGGTACAGGTAGTGATATGCACGATATCGGAGGTGCCGGTGCGTTATAGCAACCTGCAAAGAGCGGTTGTCAACGCAAACCAAGAGATATGAAGGATGAGTCGAGAGAAAGGCTTTGAGGTGGTGGAAATAAACAGAGAGGTGCATAGGTGGGGTGGTTTTCAACGAGACAGAATTCACTTCGATGGGCGGCTAGGTCATGAGGTGGGTTGGCGACTTGCAGGACGCCCAGTAGCTTTTTTGGGCGGCAAGCGGGCCCTTCGGGGTGCAGGATAGCTAGTAACGAGGAAAACAACCAGGGAGACTCTTTGACAGTAGGTATGGACAGATACAATTCCAAAGTGGCACCAGTATCTAAGATAGGTAGAGTCCGGGGCAGAAATAAACGTAGCCACGAGCGATGAGCCAATTCAGACATAGGGTATATTAACATGCAGGGCAATAGGAACAGGCTGAAGTGGGAAGAGATAGAAGAACAGCTAAGGGAGGAGAGGCCGATGGTATACGGTTTTGTAGAAACACATTTTCATTTTTCATTTATTCCACCTTAAAGGCCCGGAGGCATTACATAAGGGGGGGCGGCGTACAAGGTATGTCGAACAACTCAACAAAACTCGAAGGGTTCCAAAACGTAAACATTCAAAGAACAATGAAAAAAAAAAAAAAAAGGTACAATATGCAAAGTAAAACGCCAATATTACCAAATGCAAATAAAAAAGTAATGGTACAAAGGTAAGCTTCCAGAAAAAAGTGACGACAGTTTATACATTAGTTAAAAAAAAGTATTTAAACATTGGCAGGGAAAACAGCACATTCAGTTAGATTGCGACATGTGACATTTTAGCTTACTGCGGAAAATTTGGCGGTTATTACACGTGACTATATTATCAGGTAGTTTATTCCACAGTGTTATCCCATTGGGAAAGAAGGAAGTAATCATTGCAGAAGTGTGTCCATTTATTGGTGCGATAGGGTGACTGTGGTTTATGCGGGATGAAGTTCTGTGTGATGGTTGAAGGAGGACGTGCCGTGATTGAGGGTGATAATAGAAAGCATGCATCAGACACAATCGAGAAATGATACGACGAGATTCGAGGGACGGCAGTTTCAATGATTCTTTTAGTGCAGTAACGCTGATATCGTTAGAGTATTGGGAGTAAATAAAACGGGCAGCGCGGTTCTGAATCCTTTCTAAATCGTTAGTTAGATATGTTTGTGAGGGTTGCCAAATTGAGCAAGCATATTCTAGTTTCGGTCGGACGTACGTTTCATAAGCTAATTTTTTAATGTCTGGTGAGGCTAATTTTAGGTTGCGGCGCAGGTATCCGAGAGTGCGTGAAGCTTCTGAACAGATTATTTGAATATGGGTTGACCAGGATAGCGACGATGACAGATGCACTCCGAGGTATTTGTATGATAGGGTAGGGCTAATGGGAACAGACTTTATGCTATAGGTAAATTTTTCTGGGCTCTTTTTGCGGGTGAATGACATAATTTTACACTTAGTTAGGTTTAACGGCATTAGTGACTTATCACACCAAGTTACAATTAAATTTAAATCATGTTGAAGTTTAACGCTGTCGTCTGGTGTACAGATTGGAGAGTATAAAACGCAGTCATCGGCAAAAAGTCTTAATTTGGTTAGCACATTGGTGGGTAAGTCATTTATGTATATTAGAAAAAGGAGCGGGGAGAGACAGGCACCTTGGGGGACGCCGGACGTTACGTCGGAAAGAGGTGAGTCGTGGTCATTAGCGCTGGTGAACTGCTTACGGTTTTTTAGAGAATTTTCTATCCAGAAAATTATGTTGGGAGGGATTCCAAGGTTGCATAGTTTAGAGAGTAAGAGGTTATGAGGAACACGGTCGAATGCTTTAGAGAAATCTAAAAATATGGCGTCAGTTTGAAGATTTTCATCCATGAAGTGAAGAATATCATGTGTGAATTCGGCCAGTTGTGTTTCGCATGATAGTTGTTTCCGGAAACCATGTTGGTGATCGAAGAAAAATTTGATGGATTCCAGATATGTCATTAGGTTTGAAGCTATAATATGTTCGAGCATTTTAGATGGGATGCTGGTTAAGGAAATAGGTCGGTAGTTAGCTGGGATTGCGCGGTTGCCTGATTTAAAGATGGGAATAACCTGAGCTTTCTTCCAATCGTCTGGGACGTTTCCTGTTTGTAATGATTGTGTGAAGATTAGGCAAAGTATTTGGCTTGAGACAGAAACGGTATTTTTTAGTAATTTACTGTTAATACTGTCGCAGCCCGCCGAGGATGAAACTTTAAGATTGTTAATGAGTAGGAATATTCCTTCTGGGGTAATTTCAATTTCTGGCATCGCTACAGCTGCAGATTCGGGCAGTGTTACGGTATCAGTGGTGTTGGCAGAGGAAAACACAGACGTAAAGTGGTCATTTAAAGCAGAAGCGCACTGGTCAGCGTGTATTGGTTCTCCGTCAGCGTTAGTGAGGCTTATTCGATTAGATTGTGACTTGGGGGACAGCATGCGCCAAAATTTACTGGGATTTGATTGAAGAATTGATAGTAGGTCATGGGAAAAGAATTTGACTTTTGCAGCTTTTAGTTCGGTTAAGTACTGATTAGCGCACGCGCGGTAGCGCTCCCACGCAGTTGAACTTTGGCTTAGGCGGGCCGTTCTGTACAAGCGTTTCTTTCGGTTACAGAGTAATTTTAGCTGTTTGTTAAACCATTGGCAGTTTGAATCTGATTTAATGAGGGTAGAAGGAATGTATTTGTTTTTGAGGTTAAGCATTGTAGTCTTAAAAAGTTCCCAGTTACAGTTGACACTTCGTTTTAGGTGCGTATTCCTAAAGTTTTCTAAGAAGTTGGCGAGTTCGTGATTAATCGCATCAAAATTTGCTCTCTTGTAATCCGTGATTACCTTCCGTGTGGGTGATTTCTTTTTAAGCGGGGAGGCGATGCAAATATGGATTAGGTTGTGGTCACTAAGACCAGGGAGCGTATTAATGGTTTTTATGTCGTCAGGGCTCGAAGTTAGCAGGAGGTCTAGTATGTTATTGCCCCTGGTAGGGCACGTAATAGCCTGGTGAAGGTTAAAATCAAGGGCAGTGTTTAAAAATTGTTGCTCTTTAGATGATGTCCCATTCGACGCTGAAAGCAACGACCAACTGATTGAAGGATAATTGAAGTCCCCAAACAAAAATATAGGTGCATTAGAATGTTTATTTGTAATGGTGTGGAGGGATTGATGAAGTAGGTCGCAGAAGTCGGGGTGGCTGTCTGGCGGCCTATAGCAGACGCCAAAAACAAATTTCGAGGCTCCGTTGGAGACAAGAACCCAGATTAATTCTATTTTATCGTCATGGAAAATAAGTGAGGATGCTAGAGTGTTTTTAATAGCTATGAGCACGCCACCTCCTTTCTTACTTTTGCGATCCCGGCGAAAAATTGTAAAATTTAAATTGGATGGAAACACTTCCGTATCTGTGACGTCATCATGCAACCATGTTTCAGTTAGTATCACCATGTCAGCACTGATATCATTTATGAAACTGCAAAGTTCGTCGCGTTTAGGAATTATGCTTCGTATGTTAGTAAATGCAATGTTTATGTTTAGAAATGCCATAGGACGGATACACGTGTTACACGAGGCGGAATGATTGCAAACCCGTCATGTTCTGCCAACACAGGTGGCTTCCGATGATGCGCTGTTTTCAAATGTAATGACGGGTGAGTTCCGAAGTTCTGTGACTTTATCAGTTTTCGCGTCATAGAAGAATGATTTATTTCCAACAATAAGTTTGTCAACCCTCAGCTTAAATGCACACTTTTGTGGCCGAATGAATTTGAGTAATTTAGAGCGTGCAAGGCGAGTGGCTGCTGCAAAGTCTTCTCTTACGGCGAAGGTCGTATCTTTGAGCTTAATTCCGCAGCTCAAAATCTTTTCTTTTGTTTTAAAGTGAGCGAGCTTTATCATGATTGGCCTATTCTTGTCTGGGGCAAATTTTCCGATCCGATGAGCACGTTCTATGGCTCTTGGTTCGAGCGTAATATCTAGTTGGGCGGAACAAAAGTTTATGACGTTAAGCTCTGATTCTTCCCAAGTTTCTTTAACAGAGTCCTCAATACCTAAAAAGAGAAGGTTATTGCGGCGCAGTCGATTACTAGCGTCGGTGTTAGCAGCTTTTAGCGTTTCAATTTCATGTTTGATTTTGGCGGCGTCATCGGGTACGGCGCCCGATGAGGGTTCGATTTGGACTGTTTCTAGCGCTGAGATTCGGTTTGTTAGTGCTGAGAGAACTGTTTCATGGTTAGTTTGTACTGCCTTGAGCTGATTAATATCTTCACGAATGGTTAAAACGGTTTGCTCGATCTTCTTGATAGCGTCTGATAGAGGTTCTATCTGTGCTTTAGTTGGACCGGGGTTTAGTTCCACATCCCCTGATAGTAAGAGTATCAACTGTGACAACAATTGTAGGGTGAACACATTGTAACAAGTACATAGCCAGTTGCGCAATTTCAAGTCGTAGGGGCACGACACCGTGACAAGGAAGTAGTTATTGGTATAGTATTGTTTAGAATGGGTAAGGTAACCAACCTGGAAGGTGAGCAGCGGCGTGAACATTTTGCGCCAACCGGTGTCGTGCCCCGAGCTTTTGGTGATGTTGTGAAGATTATGTAGGCCGCATTGGCCCCACGTGGTTGGTGACGTCGACGATGAGAAGCGTTGCCAGGCGTAGCTGCAGGCGCGGGCTGGTATCAGCGGGCTGACGATTGGTGACGAAATCCGTGGTTGATCCAGATGGCTTGAGGGCGCTATGGGCACGGGTAGGTCACCGGGTGGTGACCAAGCGCAGTCGCCCAGGCCAACGGTGTCTGCAACCCAACAGGCCACGATCTGGAAGGTGAGCAGCGGCGTGAACATTTTGCGCCAACCGGTGTCGTGCCCCGAGCTTTTGGTGATGTTGTGAAGATTATGTAGGCCGCATTGGCCCCACGTGGTTGGTGACGTCGACGATGAGAAGCGTTGCCAGGCGTAGCTGCAGGCGCGGGCTGGTATCAGCGGGCTGACGATTGGTGACGAAATCCGTGGTTGATCCAGATGGCTTGAGGGCGCTATGGGCACGGGTAGGTCACCGGGTGGTGACCAAGCGCAGTCGCCCAGGCCAACGGTGTCTGCAACCCAACAGGCCACGATCTGGAAGGTGAGCAGCGGCGTGAACATTTTGCGCCAACCGGTGTCGTGCCCCGAGCTTTTGGTGATGTTGTGAAGATTATGTAGGCCGCATTGGCCCCACGTGGTTGGTGACGTCGACGATGAGAAGCGTTGCCAGGCGTAGCTGCAGGCGCGGGCTGGTATCAGCGGGCTGACGATTGGTGACGAAATCCGTGGTTGATCCAGATGGCTCAGGGACATGAAACAACCTCGTAACAATGCGAACTATGCGTGAGAATATTGTAATAGAACAGAAGGCAGCAGAAAGGAGGGTGGTATTGGGGCATTCATTCATAAATGTACAGACTGGCAAAGGGTCATGCAGGAGTGCAAGGAACATTTATGGCTAAAAGGGAAAGTGGCAGGGCAAATGACACTCCTTAATTTCGTGTACTTGTGGACGGGAGCAAAGGCCAGAGAGGAAAACCAGGCAATGGTAGAGTGTATATCAAAGGACATTCAGGAGTTAGGAGGAGAGGGCGAAATAATTATACTAGGAGATTTGAATGCACACATAGAAGATATTGTCACGTGCGTCCCGCGAAAAAGACGAAGGCGACAGCGCATACACGCATCTGCACGCTTTTATGCAGAACGCAGCAACGAGAAAGACCAGGAACTCTCTCTCGCGCGGGGTTAATAAAAAGACCCACCCGCTGCTGTTTTCTCAGCGTCTTAAAGTACGACCTCTATCTTGACGTCGCGACACTGGTGGAGGTGCTGGGGCCTGTAACCTGATACAAGAAAGCGTTTTTCGGGACTGTACACCCAGTCCGGAGCCTAAACATCTTGTTACGACTCCAGTACACCGATTCAGCCGGCGCCTACTAGGCCTAAGTCCAGAACTCTTGACGGCATCTCCTGTTACCAACATGGCGGCCCCTTGAACGTCTGCGAATCTTCCTCCGGCCCAGACGACTCACCCTTACTAGGTAACTTCTGAAACTCCTCGTGTTCCCGAAGTCTTCCGTGGAGAACCGTATGAAGATATCGAGGACTGGCTCGACCAGCTCGAGCGGACCGCTGTAGTGAATCGTTGGAGCGTGCAAGAAAAACTTGGCCGTGCCTACTTCGCAATGGAAAATAGCGCTCGCACATGGTACGAGAACAGGGAGCCTACTTTCCAAACCTGGGACAATTTCCGGCAAAAGCTTCTCGAGACGTTCCTGAATGCGGACCGATGGGATTTCGCACAAGAGATAATTGAAGCCCGCATGCAAAAGCCGAACGAAAGTGTGGCCATGTTCACTGAGGATATGGCCCTTCTATTTCGCTGCGCTGACCCTGACATGCCGGAGGCAAGGAAAGTTCGTCACCTGATGCGGGGAGTTAAGGAACCGCTTTCTGCCGGCGTTGTACGAAATCCGCCAACAACACTGGATGAATTCATCAAAGAGGCGACTGTCATTGAGCGGGCGCTCCGGCAACGATGCCGCCACATTGACCGCCTGCCTGACCAAACGCCTGTTGGTGCCTCCGCTGAAAACGCTGCCGTTTCCGAAAACTCTTTACGGCAAATGATTTGACAAATCCTGCGGGAAGAGCCGCGGGCCCTCGGCCTTCCGTCTACCGATCCCCAGTTGCTTCTGTTGCAGAAATCATGCGCCAGGAACTACGGCAAGCCTTTCCATCCCCAGCGCCATCACCCGAACCACGTCCACTGACCTATGCCGTCCGCCGTCATCCGCCTGCCCCAGAAGAAGCACCCTTTCAGCCATGGCCCGTTACCTTGCCGTGGTGGCAGCGGGAACCTGTGCGGCGACCACCAGTACGTCGGACCAACTTGCGGCGCACTGCCGACCGTCGACCCCTTTGTTTCCACTGCGGCGAACCAGGCCACATCTCGCGCTACTGCCGTCATCGAGAAGCCTGGTTTGGAAACTTTTCTCGGCCCGCTTCCTTTTATTCTGAAGACCCTCGTGACCATGGTGCTGATCACCTGCCGACCAACCAAGCGTCTTCACCAAGTCGTCGCTGGCGGTCTCCCTCACCTGCACGAGGTCAGAATTTTTTGAATCACCAAAGATACGCCGACGCCACCTGAAACCGGTCCCCAAGCCCGTGCCAGGGAAACTAACTGCCGCGACCTTCGGGGGCAAGGTTGCCAATCGCCGAGACGCCAAAAAGACCCCCTTGCCTCTACACAAAGACGATGGTGATGATGAAGACGACGACAACCACGAGTACTAATGCCAATAAATTTGTACGTGCCGACCTCAGCGTTATTATAAACGGACACCACATAACAGCACTGGTTGACACTGGTGCTGACTTCTCTATTATGTGACAAGAGCTCGCCGACCGCCTTAAGAAGGTTAAGACGCCATGGAGTGGGCCGAGCATAAGGAGTGCTGGTGGGCAGCTAATGACGCCAACCGGTAAATGCACCGCTCGGTTCCTAACCGATGATTCGAACTTCGTCGCTACTTTTGTCATTTTACCGGACTGTTGTAAAGAGTTGATTTTGGGTATAGATTTTCTGCGAGAGTACGGTGCTGTCATCAACATTCCAGAACGTATCGTCACCTTTTCTGCCCATCTTTACGTCGACGCCACCACTGAAGAACAACTGCAACGTTTACGTGTACCGATGATGTGATGCTCCTGCCGAGATCTTGTTGCCTTGTGTCGGTGTTATGTGAACAGCCGTGCTGTAATGAGGTGATAGCGGAGCGAATAGACACGCTATTGCTTACGCAAGGTGTTTCAATAGCGAGAGGCGTTCTGGCACTAATTGATGGGCGGGCAGAAGTGCTCTTCACCAACTTCAGCAACGAGCGTCATCACATCCAGAAGGGCACCGCGATTGCCTACTACGACGACGTGGACCAAGACAGAGATTGCTTTGCTTTGCAACCGGACGAGGCGACCTTCCCAGCCTCGACACCTTTGTCTGTCAACATTTGCTCAACCCTGTCAGCCTCGGATAAACAGCGCCTACTAGAGCTGATACACCAGTTCAAAAATTGTTTTTCGTGCACGTCGAAAGTCAAGCAAACACCAGTGACCCGGCACCGAATCATCGTTGAAGAAAATACGAGACTGATCCGTCAAAACCCATACCGTGTGGCTCCGAAAGAACGTGAGGAGATCCAAAAGCAAGTTCAGAAGATGCTCCAAGATGACGTAATACAGCCTTCCAAAAGTCCCTGGGCATCCCCCGTGGTATTAGTTAAAAAGAAAGACGGCAGCTTGCGTTTCTGTATAGATTACCGCAAGTTAAACCAAGTAACGAAGAAAGACGTCTACCCACTGCCACGCATAGATGACTCTCTAGATCGGCTGCGGCATGCACGCTATTTCTCATCGATGGACCTGCGAAGTGGCTATTGGCAAATAGAGGTCGACGAGAGAGACCGTGAGAAAACTGCTTTCGTGACGCCCGACGGTCTTTATGAATTTAAAATGCTTCCATTCGGGTTATGCTCAGCGCCAGCCACTTTTCAGCGTTAAATGGACACTGTGCTATCAGGACTGAAGTGGCAGACATGCTTGGTTCATCTAGACAACGTTGTCGTCTTCTCAGCTACATTCGAGGAACACCTAAGTCGATTATTTGCAGTTCTACAAGCTATACGTTCAGCTGGCCTGACTTTACCCATTTCGGTTTCAGCGAACTTAGCTTCTTAGAATGCACACTTAGAATGCTTCTTAGAACACCACATGGTCAGCCACGAAGGTGTTCGACATGACCCGGGCAAAATCGACGCTGTCGCAAAGTTTCCCGCACCGCATGACAAAAGAGCAGTGAGACGCTTCTTAGGCCTCTGCGCTTATTACCGACGATTCATCGCCAACTTTTCGTCTATTGCGGCTCCTCTGACGCGGCTCACACGAGAGGATGTCCCCTCTCTTTGGAGCGAAAAGGAACAAACAGCGTTCAACGAATTACGCCAACGCCTCCAAACACCTCCGGTTCTTGCGCACTTTGACCAGGAAGCGCCAACAGCACTTCACACCGACGCAAGCAATGTAGGCCTGGGCGCCGTACTGATACAAATTCAAGATAACTCCGAGAAAGTGATAGCCTATGCCCGCAGAGCTCTCTCTCGCACGGAAGAGAACTACTCGACTACCGAGAAAGAGTGCCTCGCCGTGATTTGAGCGGTTCTCAAATTTCGACCGTATCTGTATGGCCGCTCATTCAAGGTCGTCAGTGATCACCACTCGCTTTGCTGGCTCACTAACTTGAAAGACCCATCCGGCCGTTTAGCACGCTGGAGCCTTCGGCTTCAGGAGTTTGATATGACCCTTATGTATAAATCAGGGAAGAAGCACACCGACGCAGACTGTCTCTCGCGGTCACCCGTCGAGCCCGCCGCTATTAATGACGAGTCTATGGACGTCGCATTCTTGGGAGTCATCAACGCGGCCACTATCTCACAAGAGCAGCGCAGTGACCCTGACCTGCTTTCGCTTATCGATTTCTTAGAAGGACGACGGGAAGACGTGCCGCGAGTTTCTGCGAGAGGAGTGCTATCTTTTTGTTTAAGGAACGACGTCCTATACAAGAAAAACTTTTCTCCCACCGGCAGCCCATACTTGCTCGTCGTCCCTGCATCACTGCGAAAAGAAATTCTGGAAGCCTGCCATGATGAAGTCACCTCCGGTCATCTCGGTTACACTCAAACATTGTCCAGCCTGCAAAACAGTTACTACTGGCCGAACCTACCTGCTGCTGTGAAACATCAAGTCCAAACATGTGCCGACTGTCAAAGATGCAAAGCACGACCCGGCAGGCTTATTACATTCCGTTCAAGTACCAGCAAAGCCATTCGCCCAAATCGGAATGGATTTCCTGGGCCCATTCCTAACTTCTACCACAGGGAACAGATGGATCATTGTCGCCACTGATTACTTGTCTCGCTACACAGAAACTAAAGCCATGCCGAGGGCCACAGCAGCAGAAGCGGCTCATTTCTTCATAGAAAATGTCGCCCTTCAGCACGGTGCTCCAACAGTTCTCATCACGGATAGAGGAACTGCGTTCGTGGCAGAACTTTTGGAGTCCGTTCTCAGGCTCAGTGGTACAGCTCACCGGAGAACAACGGCGTACCACCCACAAACGAACGGACTAACAGAGCGGCTTAATAAGACCCTCGCAGACATGCTCTGCATGTATGTCGACACAGAACACAAGAACTGGGACGAAATTTTGCCGTATGTGAACTTCGCCTATAATACTGCCCGGCAGGAAACTACCGGAATGACGCCGTTTAGTTTAATACACGAGCGCGAAGTCACTACAACGTTGGACACTATGCTGCCGCACGAGTGTGACGACACTCACGCTGACGCTGAAGAATTTGGTTAGCGGGCCGAAGAAGCTCGACAGCTAGCCCGCGTGCGTATTTGTCACCAGCAACACAAAGATGCGAAACGGTACGACCTACGACATAAAGTTATGAAGCGTGGAAGCTTGGGCAAGTACCAATTGGTAGGACATAACTGAATGCAGGAACAGCGCAACCTAAAAGTAGTTACTTCGTAACTACGGAAGCGAAAAAAAACAAAAACAGAAAAGAGCGCTGACTTTCAACAAAGATTTAATATCGGAGTGGTGTACATATATAGGCGAAAAATGAGAAAAATGGGCATGCGTAGAAGGGTGCAGGAACAACCACTGCGATACAATATCAGCAAAACTCTTGTCTCTTGTTGAATGGGCTGAAAAAACAAATACATATGTAACTTAAAAAAGATCGAGATACGCCATTTCCTTTGCAACAACGCAACCGATGGGCAACTTACACATTTACCGTCAAACTTGTTTATTTGATAAGCTCCAATTATCTCACGCGTGGCCTGCGAGTTGTGCTTGCTTAATACCTCGCAACGCTCAAAAACTGGCACGCAGCCGCAGTCTCGGCAGTGGATTCCGAGGTGTCCTTGAACTATGTGGTGTACATTGTTATTGTGCTCTCTTAAACGGTCATTAAGGCACCTTTGGGTTTGCCCTATGTATACCATTCCGCACGAAAGCGAAATGAGATATACGACACCAATAACACAAGGTACAAAGCACGTTCTGTGTTTGACAGTGCATCTTCTTTTAACAGCAGCTGGATTATTCACCAGCTTACAAAGCTTTGCAAGCTTTTCTAGGGCGGAAAAAATAACAGTGACACCAGCGCGTTTACCGATTTTTTTCAGCCGATGCGACACGTTATGCAGATACGAAACTGCAACACATTTCATGGGAACAGACGCGCTTTGAGGCTGAGATCGCCCTCCTTGATTTTTAATTTGCTTCAAAAGTTTTTCCACAACAGCAGAAATCAGGGCGTTCGAGTAACCAGCGCTTAAGAGGTGCTCTACCTGTGCTTTGAAACTGCATTGCATCGAGTGATGCAAGAGGTCATGCCCGCAGATAGGGTGGCGGCTAACGCCACCAAGCCATAATACTTAGTGAACTAACCATTAGATTTATCTTTTTTTTTCCTTTAAATAATGAGGTTGAGGACTCGTACTTTGCAGTGATAGGTTTAATTTTCACTCGTGCCTTGACTTTAGCCACTAATCAGATAACCTCCTTTTAGTTAATTCTACCCGCTTAATGTATATTTTGCCCTCCCTGTCCCTAAACCCAAGTGCTTTGAAAAACTCTGCGCCATCATCCTGAACTATAGGGTGAAGCCCTTTATAGAACATTATCAAGTGTTCAACAGTTTCCTCTTCCTCTCCACGCGCACTGCATACCGTATCTACCACTTCGTATGTGGCCCGATATGTCTTGGTTCACAATACTCCCGTCCGGGCCTCAAACAGCAGAGAGCTACCCTGAGTGTTATCAAAGATCCTTTTCTTGGCAATTTCCTGCTTAAAAGTTCGATAGATCTCTAGTGCGGACTTCTTAATCATGCCGATTCTTCTCGTATCGGTCTCAGCTTATTTCACCTTCTTCTTAACCAATAATTCTTTTTGGTTTGGCCCCCTGCTAGCTGTTTTTTAAGTATTTACCAGTCAATTTTCTGGTTCGCTTCCTCCATTTTGTATCGACCTTCTTCATGTACAGGAAGCTGAATACCTTCCTAGCCCAACCCTCCTCCTTCATTTCTCTCAATCGCTTCTCAAATTTTATCTTACTGCTAGCTTCCCTGCCCTCAAATGATGTCCATTCCATATCACCTTGTACTCCCTGATTTGGTGCATTCTTGTGAGCTCCTAAGGCAAGCCTACCTATTTCACGTTGCTTAATTTCTAATCTTGCTTGAACTTCTGATCTCATGCACAAGACTGCATAGACGAACGTCAGACCAGGAACCATGACCCTTTTTCATATTCCTCTCAAAACCTCATACCTATTGTAATTCCACAGTGCCCTGTTTTTCATCAACGCTGCATTCCTGTTACCTTTAGTCGTCACGTATATATTTCGTGTTCCCTTAGGTACTCGGCCCCATTGCTCATCTATACACCCAGATATTTGTATTTATCTGTTATATCTAGCGCGACCTCCTGTATTCTAAGCTCACTACCTTCATTATCATTAAAAATCATGACTGCTGATTTTTCTTCACTGAATCTGAAATCTAACCTATCTCCCTCACTACCGCAAATGTCCATCAATCTCTGCAAATCTTCCTTGTTGTCGGCCATTAGCACTATATCATCTGTGTACATCAATGCTGGTAGTGCCTGTTCAATGAGTATTCCTTGTTTGACGAAAAAGAGGTTGAAGCCCAGTTCACTTCCCTCTAATTTGGCCTCTAATTCTTGTAGGTACATCATGAATAAGAAGGGTGACAAAGGAAACCCCTGCCTAAGCCCTCGTTTTACTTCTGTAGGCTTGGATACCTGTTTTTCCCACATTATAACTGCCTTGTTACCTTTATAGATATCCTTTAATATATTAGTGACTCCATCTTCTACACCTAGTGTGTCCAGTATTCCCCATAAGTCCTCTTGAACCACGCTATCGTATGCTCCCTTGATATCCAAAAATGCTAGCCACAGGGGCCTGTGCTCTTTTTCTGCTATTTCGATGCACTGTGTCAGTGAGAACAGATTGTCTTCCAACCTCCTGTGTTTCCGAAACCCATTCTGCAGTTCCCCCGGCACCCCCTCATGCTCTATCCATACCTGCAGTCTTTCCTTTATAATCTGCATCACCAGCCTGTAGACTACTGATGTCACTGTTATAGGACTGTAGTTGTTTATGTCAGCTTTGTCCCCCTTTCCTTTATAGATCATGCTCATCCTGCTAAGTTTCCATTCATCCGGGACTTCACCATCGATTATTATTTTGCTCACTGCCTCTCTCAAAGCCTGCTTAGACTTCGGACCTAATGTCTTTATCAGCATGATTGGAATGCCATTTGGGCCTGTTGATGTACTACTAGGAACCCTCTTCTCAGCCCGTTCCCACTCTCGTTGTGAAAATGGAGCCATTGCGCCACTTGATTCATCCTTGTCTATTGTGGTGCATAAAGCACTTCTTTGTTGAAAATTTTCTGTCACCCTTGTTCTTATATATTCAATAGCTTCGTCCCCTTCTAGCCTAGCACCTTGAGCTGTAGTTACAAACCTCTGCTCTAGGCTCGTCTCATTTCTTAGAGAGTTTAGATGGTTCCAAAATTTCGCACCTGCCTTTCTATTTTTTTATGTACTTCTGCGAGCCACTCAGCTCCCTTTCTTCTAATCTTTTCACTGATCAGAAGGGATGCATCCCTTCTACAGCTTAGAAAGAGTTCCCATTTTCTTTGAACATCTTCTGTCGGTTCACATTGCTGCTTAGCATGCCTATGTTCCCTAGAGGCTTCCTGACGTTTTGCTATGGCTCTCTTAACTTCCTCATCCCACCCACTTTTGCGTTTGTGTCTTCTTTTCCAGGGTGACTTGTCACGTACCTTAGCAAGCTCTAGCCAAACAGTCCAATTAGATTTGTGTATCTCCACACAGTTTTATTATCCTCAGTGATTACTTTCTCAATTTGTATAGTAGCAATTTCTATTTGCCTTTCTGAATGAAAATTTTCCTGTAGTTGCTCATCTTGTCTCCTTCCCACTTTCGCTGCTCTTCCAAAACTTAGCTTGATATGTTTGTGATCACTACCCAGACTTCTGGAGCCACCTTCATCTATGTGCATTCCCCCGAGCTTATCATACATCCTATGTGACATCAGTGGGTAATCTATCGTTGACTGAAGCCTTCCTACC
The DNA here is from genome assembly GCF_043290135.1 of Rhipicephalus microplus. Taxonomy (NCBI): domain Eukaryota; kingdom Metazoa; phylum Arthropoda; class Arachnida; order Ixodida; family Ixodidae; genus Rhipicephalus; species Rhipicephalus microplus. Next base: position 15,746,711 of record NC_134700.1, on the reverse strand, counting down.
TCCCATGTTATTTGCCCTTCACACTTCTCTGTACTGTTGCAAATAACCAAATCATGTCTTTCCCAAATATCCATGATCATTTTGCCTGTTGGTTCGGTATACCCATCTATATCTTCTATGTGCGCATTCGTGTCTCCTTGTATAATTATCTCGCACTCTCCTCTAAACTCCTCAATGTCCTTTAATATACACTCTACCATTGCCTGGTTTTCCTCTCTGGCCTTTGCTCCCGTTTACAAGTACACCAAACCAAGGAGTGTCGTTTGCCCTGCTACTTTCCCATTTAGCCATAAATGTTCCTCACTCCTGCTTGACCTTTTGCCAGTCCGTACTTTTATGAATGAATGCTCCAATACCACCCCCCTTTCTGCTGCCTTCTGTTCTATTACAATATTCCCACGCGTAGTCCGGATCGTTAGGAGGTTGTTCTATGTCCCTAAGATGTGTTTCTACAAAACCGTATACCATTGGCCTCTCCTCTCCTAGCTGTTTTTCTATCTCTTCCCACTTCAGCCTGTTCCTGCCACCGTGCATGTTAATATACCCTATGTCTGAATTGGTTCGGCGCTCGTGGCTACGTCTATTTCTGCCCCAGATTCTACATATCTTAGATACTGGTGCCACTTTGGAATCGTATCTGTCCATACCACCTGTGAAAGAATCGCCCTGGTTGTTTTCCTCGTTACTAGCTATCCTGCACCCCGAAGGGCCCGCGTGCTCCCCAAAAAAGCTACTGTGCGTCCTGCAAGTCGCCAACCCACCTCATGACCTAGCCGCTCATCGAAGTGAATTCTGTCTCGTTGAAAAGCATCCCACCTATGCACATCTCTGTATATTTCCACCACCTCAAAGCCTTTCTCTCGACTCATCTGCCATATCTCTTGGTTTGCATTGACAGCCGCTCATTGCAGGTTGCCGTCATGCACCGGTACCTCCGGTATCGTGTATATCACTACGTGTACATGAGGAGAAGTGGCGCGCATGTCATCGACCCCTTTCGCTAGTGTGGTCGCTAATCCTGCTGTATCTTCAGTCAAGACATCGTTTAAACCGCCTGAAATTATCACGAGGTTTCGTCTATCAGCTGTAGTTTTGAGTTTTGCACTCGCTTGCCTCATGACTGCTTCCAGGTTGCATCCTGGGAACGTCCCTATTGCAACCTTCTTGTCCCCTCTTACCCTCTCTTTGATTGCTTCTGCGCATCGATTAAAATTCGAGTCCCCAGCGATTATTACATGCTGCGTCTTTTCAGCTGGAGCGTCCTGCATCTGGGGGTTACTTGCACCTGTGACGCCGGCTGCTTTGTCCCCTCCCAGCCCCACCACTACTTCGCTGAAGCTGGGCCTTGGGACAATTGAATCGGCTGAACCTGTCTTTTCTAAACTTGCTAGCTCTTTCTTCTCCGCCGTTGTGGTTGCCGGTGCCCCACTATTTTCTCCGTCGGCCACTCCTTTGTTCACCTTGGCTAGTGCTTCCTCGGCGGACTTCAGCCTTTCTCTCATTTCCCTCGTTTTTTCTTGCTCTGCTGCCAACGCAGTCTGCAGCTCGGTGATTCTCAACAGCAGTTCACTCTGGGCAGCCATTGTTTTTTCCATTTTTTCCTCGACCTCACATTGCCTACACTTCATGTTAGCCTCCTCTCAATTTGCTTCTGCATTTGGGTCCGTTTTCAAACTGACCCCGTATCCTAAACAATTTACAGCCTTTTTAACCATGTCTTTATGTCACCAAATGTCCTTAAGACTTGTCTCACTCGATAATTACAAGACACGGCCCCTGCCCTGCGAAAAAAAGAGTCTAAGCTTTACTACAAAAATTCGCATGTTCAATGTACGTGCGCCTCCCCCACGGGGTGGCAAAAGAAAAAAAACACAAAGAAACAAGCACACACACGCACAAACTAGTAAATACCTGGTGAGTGACCCCCGGAAAAGCCGTACAACGTAATAAGTGCTACAAAGATTTTAACTGCTGTCTTATAATTATAAAGGCAAGCTCAAAACATGCAAAACCACTTATCTGCACAGGCGATCGGGAGCACTCAAAAAACACGTCCATCCGCCGTGCCAGTTCGAACTGAACTCCATCCGTCAGCAGCGCCCTCTCGAGGCTGGCCGTGTACAGCATATACAGCAGCGGCGACAATAGGCATCCATGTTTGAGACCCCGCTTTACCGTCACTCGTTCGGCTTGGGTTTCGGCAAAACACACCACCACCGTATTGTCCGTGTACAGCCGCCGCAGTAGACTAACCCATGTCCTCGGCATGCCAATCTGCGTCATGCAGTGAAACAAAGGTTCATGCGGTACACTATCATATCCCTTCGCGACGTCAAGAAAACAAGTGTACAGTCCTCTGTTCTCCTTTCGTGCTATCTCGATAGCCTGGGTGAGCACAAATACATTGTCCTCCAGGCGCCGTCTGCTGCAGAAAGGATTCTGCAGCTCCGTCAATTTGTTGCCGTGTTCGGCCCAGCCGCCAATCCACGTCTTTAATGTTTGTGTGAAAGTTTGGTATAGCACGCTGGTTACTGTGAGGGGTCTGTACTCCCGTAGCAACCCTGCATCTCCTCCTCCTCTCTTGGGCAGCAGGATCACTTGGCCACATCGCCAATCCTCTGGTATTGATTCTCCTGCCATGATGCCCGAGAAGATATCTGCCTGGCCCCGTCTCCTAAACATTTGAGCAGCCCTGCAGGTATGCCGTCCAGGCCTTGGGCGGTGTGTGCTCCTGTGCGTTTAATCGCTCTGTCCAGGGCTGAACGGGTCACTTCACATTTCACCTTGTTGCTCAGGCAGTATTCATTGATGGGGTTATCGACAGTTACTTTGATCTCTGGATCGCCATTGCAGAAATCGTACAGTTTACGCATGTGGTCTGCTAGGTGCTTGTCCATGTCTGATACTGGCAGTCCTGTATCCTCATGCCGAATTTGGGCTACCTTGGCTTTCCCACTCAGGGACGACACGTAGGTCCAAAACTTCTTGGCCCCATTGCGTCCGCTCGCTGTGAAAGATTGGAGTTGTCGGCGGTTGTGTTCAGCGATTTTGCTTTGAAATATTGTCTGCATAGCCTGTTTGCAGTTTATGTATACCTGCCATGCTTGGAGGGCGTCACTTGCGGAAAGGGTTTTCACTGCTTTCCTGTGCCAGCGGTTTGCCTCTTTGCGCTCGTCCAAGGCTTTCCGCACTTCTTGATCCCACCATTCTTTTCGTCGCACCCCTCCTCGCGAATTGGAGTGGACTTCGTGTTTGCGCATTAAGCGTCGCAGTTCCTCCACGAACTCTTTATAATTGAGAGGTTTAGAGGTCTGTAGGCTGTTCTCGAACTTCTGAGCAATGTCTTCGTATGCCGCTTGAGGCAGGAATCGTTGCGCAGAATTCCGGCATTCTCACATTTTAGAACCACGCGGAGGAGCAGATTGTTAGGCTGATTTTGTAGTGGTCACTCCCGATGCTGAAGTCCCCCCCTCATCAATGTTGACGTGGTTGACCTGATGTGCCAGTCGGAATGAATGACACAAGTACATAGTGAATACATGTCCTACTGTTTCTGGCACACCATGTAAATTCTTTTTTGCAATCTGGCTGGAGGTTGGCCACTTATAGGTTGTGCCTTCTTGTACACGGCTGCATGAGGTCGCCATTGAAGTCTAGGAATCCATCAATTTCTTGGATGTAGCCAGTGAAGTCTCCCAAAATCAGCACTTCACTCCCCCACCGCTGGATGTCATCACTGATGCACTGCATAGTTCAGACATTACCGTCGTGTTGTCCACTTGTGACCGTGAGATAGTACACACGCTATTGTAGGAATCCCTAAGATTGTTCCACGGATCCACATGTGTTCACTACACTGGCTATACTCTTATTAACCAAAAGCCACAGCACGCCACACGCGAGAAAAATATGCCCAGAGAACCAGATTTAACTCTGCAGAGAACCTCAGGTTGCCTGACCAACCAAGCCATAGCTTTGTACGGACCCAAGCCAAGTTGGGTGAAAATAGCGTTCGCCCTATTTTCACCGAGTCATAGCAGTCACTGCCTTATTTTGACCAGGTGAATATAGCCTATCGGCTATTCTCACCAGGTCGCAGCTGCGGCGGCCTAAATTTACAGATGTGAGTCAGGTTGTTGTTCAAAAGTCAGATTTGCTGTGTGATGTGTAGAAGCAATTGACAGACATCAAAATAGTGCATGTTCCAACATAGAAGCTAAGGAATGCTTTAGCGAATGTGAAGGACAATTTGCCAAGCAGAATTTCCTTAGTCTTGTCATAATGGTGACAACCAGTACATCGGTTAGAAAAGAGTTAAACAACACAAACATGATTCCACAAAAGGATATGCGTGGCCTCCACTGCCCTTGCTGAACAGGCGGAATCTACAGACCACCTAATGGACTTGTAAAGCTAGTGTGTTCTGGACAAAAAAAAAAAAAAAACTGCATATATTCCTGGGGGGGGGGGGGGGGGGGGGGGGGAAGGAGACTTGAGTAATTGCGTCACGGAATGGTGGGGGTATCACGTGAATTCTGCGTAATTGGGTAAGGCGTGGGAATGCTTAATTATCACTCCGTCTTTATTATTCATATTTATTGAATGAAAGAGAAGCATTCCCTAAACAAGTGCTGGGGCACTGTCGGGTTGTGCTGGTTGAAGGTACTGTTGCTTCCATCGCATCTACTCGAGTCAAGCGAAAGCCAAGTAAAGACACCCTTTACTGAATGCCGAATGCCCGATTCAGTGCCTACATACAGGAGGAGGTCAGTGAACTGTTGTGCAAAGAGAGCAGTCGGTTTTTACTAGCAGACGCTGCCCACATCGGCCTTGCGAGGCGAGAACGACAATCGGAACGAGATGCGAAGGATGTAGACACCAACGCTGACGCTGGATTTGCGAGTAGGTTCGACAATAAAACGCTCCGCATTTAAAAGAAGCTTGCATCATGCCTGCTCGTGGAATTCAGATACATACGACTGTACATAACGCTGAACAAGAATGATGAGACGTTTCTGACAATGTACTCTCGTTGCATACATCACGCATTTAGGCATACTATTTAAGTACGCTATGCCTTTCTTATGGCTTTTATTTTGAACAAGGCTCCCTCCCGTATATTGGGTACTGAAACGTCAGTAAACTTGGTGCTCTATAGATCGATGTATCCTTTCGCGTTTACACTCAGAAGCAAGAGTTAAGCACTCTTTTTTTTATTCATGGGCCTCCTAGCAGTAGCATCTGATAGAGAGACTTTTTAAGCTTTGATCAATGGTAATGCTTATTTTTGCGATGTTCACCCAGAACTTCTGTCAGGTTCCATGACCTGGCCAGGTTTTTCAGAAATCGCCCGACTTTTCCATGACGTTTCCAAAAGGGTCCGAATTCCCAGACCTTTACAGGTTTTCCAGGTTGGTAGATACCCTACCGTTGCTATGACGACCAACGTAGTCGCCGCAATGCTGGCGTTTGCAGCACATCGACTCCGTTTGCACGCAGAAAAGGCGGTATGCGCTCCAAGCTCTAGTTGCTAACATGCCATAACAGCTTTTGCTGACTAGGAAGTTCATATTTCCCGCGAAGCGTTCATGGCTACAGCAACACATTTTTGTTTTCAGGTTGTGTCATCCCGCCAATAGGTATCCGTTGCGGTCAGCGGACCAATGGTCGCACGGCTTTGTTAGTTTATCTGGTAGATCGGGCCTCGCGAGTGCCCTGACCAAATAAGATTAAGGTTAGTGTGGTTAGGTTATCGTGGTTTATCGAGGCTAGGGTCTGCACGGTTTGATTGATTGATGACTCAAACTGCAGATGGGCAACGTGCGTGGCCTCCATTTCTAGCTGAAATTAGTGAAACTGAGCTAAGCTTGAGGTTGGTCGAGCATTTTGGCGCGATTTCAATGAAATCCAACAAAATTTCATGGTTTTAGCGCAGTGCGGCGCAAAAATGGAGTATTGTATCAAATTGGCGCAGCTGTTGCACCCCTGGCAAACTCAGTGCACACTTGATAAGGACGCGGTCGCATGTTCCATATGAAGCGTGCGCGGCAGGCTATTGGCCGGAGCGTCGGAGAAAAGGTCACTTCGACGCCTAGGCAACCGCCTTTCTTCATCACTCGGTAAGCCTGCTGAGATGGTGCAGCGGTGCCATAGTCATTTTCAAATGAGAATGTATTTTTTAGTCAAGCTTTGCCAGGCATCCGATGTAGTCCGCGCGCCGGCATGTCTTATCTCTCTGCTCTCACTCCCTCTCCCATAGCAACAGCTGGAGCTGCGCGGGCTTATCCTCGCCCCTAGCAACCGAAACATGTGGTGCGAGAGTGTAGGAGAGTGTAGATGCAGTGCTTCGCCACTCCTCTCGCTGTTCGCTCTCACGTCTGCTCGCGCGTTACTCTTTACCGTCCGCTGGCTGAGCGCCTCTCAAGAACATCCGGAAATGTGTGCTCGAGGCGCCACTGTGAAACGCCAACGCCGAGCCGAGAACGCTGGCGCCCCACTCTTCCACCCGCTCGCTCCTCACTCTCAACTGTTAGCTGAGTACACCGTGGTCGAAGCCTTGTTCTTGCCTCTTCCCTTCTTGCCCGCAATGATGATTTCCGTCACGTTGGCTTCGATGGCGGAGTCTTTGTAGTTTAGGATTTCGTCCTTGCCTACGCTCGTGATACCTTTCCTCACAAACGTGCACACGCCCTGCGCGGCGCCTTTCCCACAGGTGCGGGCGCTCGGCGGGCGGGCGTACGCTCGGTAACCCGGCAGCGAGGTGATCTTGGGGTCTTCAGCGTGTGTTTCCTGGATCGCTATCACGTCGGGAAGCTCCTTCTGATCAAGCGACCGCAGGTGCTGTTGAAGTACTGCCTTGCGGCACCGGTAGCCGTTAGCGTTCCAGTGCCACATCACTATCCGATCTCCTTGGGGCCGTCTATCCATGTTTGGGTAGGGTTTCCACCTGAATTTGGGCTCCTTTACCAGTCATGTTGAATTGGCTCACTATGAATTTCTTCAGGTCCTCGATTGATTGCTTCACCTCGGCGAATTCTTTCTTTACCTCAGCAAATCCTCTCTCGACTTTGATCTTCAGGGCGCCCACCCGTGCGGTGAGGGAGCCGATCTCCCTGTCGTGTTTCACTAGGCGCGCGTTTATCTGCCTGATTCTCGTTTCGTAGTCAAACCCGCCGCTAGATGGCGACGCCGGGTCGGTGATGTCCTCTTCTTGCTGGAATCTTTCGTCCTCGCTGTCGGTGAGGGGAGCCGGGGCCCGCTTCCGAAGCTTGAGTGGTGTTGGACTGGACGTCGGCGTTCGCGGCGGCGTCGGCGTTTTCGGTGGAGCCGGTGGCGATGATGTTGCCGTTGGTAGCGTGATCTTCTCGACCGGTGGCTTGGCGCCCAGCGCCGTGAAGCTGGCCGGCTTTGGTGCCGATCCTAGCGTCCACGTGGGAGTCGCCTTCAGCCGTTCTTGTGCAGCCAGGAGCTTGTCGATAGTCTCCTGCTGTTTCTTGATAGTTTCCTGAAGTACTTGGATAGTGCTCTCCAATTGCTTCATCCTTTCTCCTTGCGGGGAAGCTTGCTTGGCCGCTGGCATGGCCGGTCTGCCGTTCGTTTCGCGCGCACCACCCGCCCGCGCGCCGCCGCTAGGGGCGCCCCCGACATTCCCGCCAGGGGCGTCACCGTCGCCGCCGCGCGCGGTCGCCACGGTCGTCCACGACCTTGAGCTGCGTGACGTACTTCTCTTCCGTTCACTGCTCTTCCCACTCTCCTTGCTCTTTCCCCGGCTCGCGCTGCGGCTCTTGTGACGTGTTGTTTGTGTGCCGAGTTCGGGGAACTCCTCTTCTTCGGGAAACCGGACTTTGATCGCCTGGCCGGCAGATTTTGCCGCCTTTTCGGCCGCCATCTTGCGCTCTTGCTCGCGCTGGCGGACTAGGAATGGAGTCTTGAACCTATTCTTACAGTTACCGGTGCCCGAAGCGTGCGGGCCTCCACACAACTTGCAGCGCGGTCTGCACTCCTTCTCGTGGTTTGGACCCGGGTTGGATCTTCCACATGCGAAGCACACTTTCGCGTTAGGGTTAGGGCAGACATCCTTTCGGTGGCCGACTTTGCCGCACGTGCGACACACTTCTTTATGTTGCCTGTACAGTCTGCACCGTACTATCATGCCCCCGAATATAACGTGCGAGGGGACTTTGTTACCCTCGAACAGGATGATTACCGATTTGGAATTTCCTATTCTCTGCGCTGCCAGTACCGTTGGGTTGCGTTCGTTCACCACAGCGTTGTGGATCACCTCCGCAGAGTGTGCCTGCGAGATGTAGTCAACCACTCCTTTGGCCGTGTTCTCCGGCGCCACGCGGTACGCAAAGATCTCGTAGTTGCGTCCGCCTATTGCGATCTCCCGCACGCGGTCGTACCGCCCAGCGCGTTCTTCGCTGGCCGTGCCGATCACGAAAATGTTCTGCACTACGTTCGGACACACGATGTCCGCAAGGAAGGCGTTCGACTCCATCCTAGCCGCGACGGCCATAGCCCGAAGTAGCTCGAGCGGATCGGTCTTCCCTACCAGCAAGCCGCCACGTGGCCGCACAACCACTTTGTGCTCTCCGATAGGCATGTTGGGCATGCGAGCCGCTTTCGAAAAGGCGACGTTCAATTTCTGGGCAAACTGCGCTCTCGTAGGTTGAGACGACGAAGAACGCTTACCGGTTTGCTTGGCCTGCTGCGAAGGCGCTTGCAAAATCTTCTTAGTCGACCGGCTGCGTCGAGTGGCGACGACCCAACCGTTGTGGCTCTCCGACGACGACTCCTCGTCGAGCGGCGTTCCACTCATAGTTATAACCGTGCGGCCGGAACCGCGGTCTAAAAGTCCATCACAATCCACCGCTGGAGTAGTATCCATGTCCGGTAGAGGCTCCGATGACGACATCTCTTCGCGGATGAAGTCCGAAACAGTCGCCGATGCGGCCGAGGCCGCTCCCGGACCACGCCGGCCCGTTAGGCTTAGCGTGGTCGCCACCTCGGATTTCGGAGCTGTGGGCGTAAAATGCCCAAAGGTCCACCGATTTTCAAAATTCTTTCGGCAGATCGTAGCGGAGATCAAACTGAATCTTTACACACCTTTCCGGTCAAGATGGGGCAAGTAGAACCGCAGATCTTCTTCATCCCGTGCGGAGCCGATGCGAAGCACGTCCGATCGCCTTCGACGCTCGCAGCGCCCCCCATATACATTTGCTATATACATAGCAAATGTATATAGCAACCCACAGCACGGAAACCAAAGATTCAAGACCCTGTTGCACAAGATCCGCGACGCCGCCCACGGCTCTGGGGCCGCGGCGGTCGTCTGCGGGGACTTTAACGCACCGCACGAGGAACTAGGGTACACTCGCACAACGGTGAAGGGAAAGAGATTACTGGAAGACGCCGAGGAAGCGAGCTTCGAGCTGCTCACCGACCCGGCACAACCAACGCGAATCGGAACGTCGACAGCCAGAGACACCACGCCCGATCTTTCGTTCGTGCATCTGCCGCGAGGCGGGACTGCGCGATGGAAGAACACGGGCTGGAATCTCGGAAGCGACCACTACATCGTCGAAGTCACGATACCGCTCTCCCACGCTCGTGTGGTCGACGGAACGACCAAACGACGTCAGCTCCTCACCGATTGGCACAAGTTCAGGGAAGCCGATCTGGGCGAGGTGGACGACGTGGAGAGATGGTCGGCGAGCCTTGTCTCCGCCGCCAAGGACGCCACGACCGAAGTCGAGGTACCGGAGGAAGCCGATCGGGTGGACCCGCGCCTCGCCCATCTCGTGGAGGCGAGGAGATCGCTACAACGAAGATGGAAAAGACAAAGGCACAACCGAACGCTGCGCAAACGCGTCGCGGCACTCGGGAAGGAAATCGAGCGCTACAGCCGCCAACTGTGTGCCCAGCAATGGTATGCCATGTGTAGCGAAGCGGATGGCCAACTCCATAGGGGAGGCACGTGGGCCCTCCTGCGCCACCTCATGGACGAGACCAAGAGTAAGGAACATCAACGACACCGCATGTCGCAGATCCTCCATGCCGCGGCCAACCAGCTAGGCGAAGCGGAGATGCACAAGCGGCTAAACGACAAGTACCTCCCGGCCACAAACCACGTGGAGCATCCGGAATACGACGGCGCGCCCAACCCGCTGCTCGACCGCGAAATCGAGGAGTGGGAGGTGCGCCAGGCAACGAACGCCCTGAACTGTCGCTCAGCCGCGGGACCGGACAAAGTGACAAACAAGGCTCTGCGTAACATCAGCGACGCTGCAGTCTCGGCCCTGACGAAGTACTTCAACGCCTGCTGGACGAGCGGAAGCCTTCCCAAGCAGTGGAAGACGGCCAAGACGATACTACTGCCCAAGCCCAACAAGCCGCCGGGAATAGAGGGCCTGCGCCCCATTTCGCTCACGTCCTGCGTGGGCAAGGTGTTGGAGCACGTCCTCAACAACCGGTGGCAGCGGTACTTGGAGGAGAACGGTCACTACAACGACTCCATGCTGGGATTCCGGTCTCGCCTGGGGACGCAAGACGCGATGTTGCTGCTGCAACGCGAGGTACTAGAGCCAGCCGGAGGCGTTCCGCAGAAAGACAACCGGGCCATTCTCGGCCTGGACCTGCAGAGCGCCTTCGATAAGGTGGAGCACTCGGCCATCCTTGCCTGCGTGGCAAAGCTCAACATGGGCAAGCGCACGTACGACTACGTAAGATCCTTCCTCACTCGTCGCACGGCGAGGCTAGAGGTGGGAGGCGAACGACTCGAAGAGAGGGAGCTAGGAAGCGTCGGAACCCCACAAGGGTCCGTGATATCCCCGCTTCTATTCAACATCGTGATGATCGCCGTCGCCAAGAGCCTTGACGCGCTCGGACCGAAGATCCGGTACTGCATCTATGCCGATGACGTCACGATATGGGCGACGGGCGGCAGTGACGGCGACATCGAGGCCGGACTGCAGGCAGCGATCGACGCCGTGGAGACCACGCTGAGAGACACGGGGCTGAAGTGCTCGCCACAGAAGTCCCAGTTATTGGTGCTCCCACCACCGGGAAGATGGAGAAAGCGGGCCGCGGAAGAAGCGGAACGCAACATAGTCGTCCGAGCCAGCGACGGCACGCCGGTCCCGCACGTCCAGAGCCTCCGAGTACTAGGCATGTACGTGGACGCCCACCGCACGAACGGGACGGCAGCCAACCACATAGTAACGAAGATCGGGATAGCGACGAGACTCGTCAAGAGGGTCACGTCGAGGTCCCGAGGAATCCGAGAAGCGAGCCTCCTGCGACTGCTGCAGGCCTTTGCAGTTAGCCACGCAGCATACGCGGGGGCCTTTCACAAGTGGACGGAAGCGGAGAGGAAGCGAATCGACGCGGCCATCCGCAAGGCGTATGCGGGTGCCATGGGCCTGCTCAACGGCACCAAGACGACGGCCTTGCTATCTCTGGGAGCGCACAACACGCTCTCGGAGATCGGCGAGGCCCAACGTACTGCTCAATTGACGCGCCTGGGCCGCACCGCGGTCGGCAGGCGGCTGCTGGAACGAGTGGGCCTGTCCTCCCCCGAGGAACAAGACCACGAAACGTCTCCACTCACGGAGTCAACCATGCGAAGACTGGTGGTGTATCCGCTGCCAAAGAACATGGGTCCCGGCGAAAGCGAGGGACGACGAGCGGCGCGAGCCAGGGCGCTGCTGCTGCAACATCAGAACGACGAGGGCGCCGTCTACGTGGACGTGGCCAAAGTCAAGAACAAGGACGCCTACGTGGCGGCGGCGGTCGCCGCAACGACGGGCAAGATCGTCACGTCATGCAGCGTGCGTACGCGGAGCGCGAGCCAGGCCGAGGAGATGGCGATAGCCTTGGCGGCGCGCTCCCCGGGCGTGCGGACAATACTCAGTGACAGCAAGACGGTCATCCGTAGCTTCTCGCGCGGAGCCGTGTGCGGGGCGGCTGCTAGGGCGTTGGCAAGCGACGAGTCCAAGTCGAGGCTGACGCTAAAATGGTTCCCGGCTCACATGGGTAGGGACCTGATACCAGGATCTCCGAACCGCAACGAGGAGGCGGATGCCGCGGCCCGTGGTCTCGCCACGTGCCGGACCGCGGCCGCGCCCGCCTCCGAAGACACGACGGCGACCGAAGAAGAAGGCGAGGAGCAGCTGCTCGATTACGGCGACATCCTCGCGTGGTACAGGGAGCAACGGCGTGGCTTCCCGCCTCCGCACAGGGATCTTACCCGGTGGGAGGCGGTGAGGTTGCGCCAGCTCCAAACCGAGACTGTGCTGACCCCATCGCTAGCGCGACACGTGTGCCCCGAACTCTACGTGAGTGAAATGTGCAGTGTGTGCGCGAGCGCGAGAGCCACCCTGGCTCACATACTCTGGGGATGTGACGCAGACAGCGCGGACGGTCCGGTGTTACCGCCGCAAGTAGAACAGCGTGTGGGGTCTACGGACCCAGAAGACCAGCGAAGGGCCGTCCGGCAGCTCGAGGTCGCACTGGCGCTGCAAAGGCGAAAGGGGGACACCCCCAGTAACCCGAGCGGCGACGGGGCACGAAGGCCTTGAGGTCTAGGCCCGCGTGACATTAGGACTTCTAGTGTAACGTGAGATAGGGTGAACCCCACGCCCTGCGCGGCCGGAGGGAATCCCGCATGCTGGAACCCAATAAAGTTTATTCTCTCTCTCTCAACTGTTAGCTGACTGGGTGCCTGTCAAAGCGATGGCAGAAGTAGTTGGTGAAGGCGAATGTCTGTGGGAAACGGTACTCTCTCTTGGCACAATAAATGCATTCACATTTCCTCACCATTCCTATCGGCAAGGTGGGGGTATTTTTTTTGTTTCGATTTCTTTTCGTTGCTTCGGTTAATGTAAGAGGGCGTCGAATCGCAATCAAGCAAATACAGTACAGAACAGACAAGTTCAGAGTGCGTCTATTACATGTGGAAATATAACAACTGATTTCTCGCAAATAAACTGGTGGTGCACCTGTTATGCGAGCAAACAGGGTATATTGGAAATTACTGCGACTGAGACATTTGTGACCCGCTGTCGTTGCTTCCAAAAAAAAGCAGAGCTTTTCAGAGCATGCTTCAGAGCATGTTTTTGGCGTCCTAACCACTTCCCAGACAAACGCAGTTGTTCTCATATGCCCGTACCTGTACCGCTTCACGTCCTCTCACTTTAGGAACATTTTCTGAAACAACAGTGCTACGTGATCACGAGTGCTTGCCTGCAAGTTGTGTTCCATGAGAAATCCCATGAATATATATATGCATTCGCGCAAATCGCACTGCCATCTCAGCTCTTTTAGAAGAAACTTCTGATATTGACCTGCCTTTCCGCACACTGAACGTAGTTCTCATGCTTCTGTCAAGCAATGTGCGCCTTTATTTAGGCCTTGCCGTCGAGCAACACGCTTATATTACAGGCGCACATAGTACAGATTCCATAGTTGTTACCTTTCCGCAAAGTCACACAGCATGGAAACTCAGCTGTGTACTAGTCTAGAAACACTTGCAAGTACTTCTTTACTTTTGACACCATCATTGACCTTCGAACTGAATTCGGGGAAACAATCAAACCCCACAACCACGTAACAAATACAACTGACGTCTAAGCAACTGGCGCAGGCTTAACGTGCGAAATGCGGGAGCCAGGACAGATGCAGAAGTTGTACATTTTCCCTCACCCAGATGCGCAGTGCCTGAAATACCATTAGCGATACTCTTGAGACAGAAGTTTAATGCCGTGTGCTCTTCCGCCGCACCGAAACAGCAGGAGATGCTGCCGTGTAGGCCACAGTTCGGGATATTCGAGATAGCGTTCGTGCAATCAAGAGATTAGGCCCAAATTAGGCAGTATCCCGGACAATTCGGGAGAGCTGGCAGGTATGATACAGTGAAGAGAAATACCTTGAGAACGGAGCGCATAAGCTGCATACACTGCTGCACAACCCCACACACCGACATGGCGGGGAAACATGACGTTAGAAGGCGCTGCAGCGGAAAAAATGGCAGCCTCATTGTGAACTTGGTGTATACAGATACAAAAGCTGCATTAAAAGGTGTACAACAATTTATTTCGATGTTCCAGGTACAATACTAAAATAAAATGCACAGTGGAGGTTGATCACAAAAAGAAGGAATACTTAAGTACAGTGATTATGTTGCACAAATGATAAAGAAACGCATGTGCACATTATGAAACTCAATTATAATTGGTGATGTTGGAGTGCTTGGCTCAGTGAAAATCGGGAAGCAATTTTGACTGAGGAGCACTCACATCATAAATGCTACGACTACTAACAAAACATCTAAAAGTTCCAACTCCATTAAAAGTGTTACGATAACTTGTTCAATGAACATCATTTAAATAGTGCATATCAAAGCCGCACTAAAGATAAGCAGACATAAAAAGAAAGTTTAAGGTACCCTTTGCGAGCACAAGATTGTAGTCTACTATGATTACAATATACTGGGTCATTCCACGCCAACTGTCCCAACCATGACACTCATCAAAAATCAATTTCAATTCAAAATTACACATATGTGTAATTTTGTGAAGCTATTTGTATATGTATGTGGCTATATGAAGCCATTGGTGTCAAAAAACATGTCGGAACGTTCACATAGATAGTTTTTCACAGCTTGTTTGGGTGGTTGCAGAAACAAGTTTTGATTAAAGCAAGACATTCAGTCTGGTAACATGCACTGTTTTACAGCTGTTGTGAGATCACATTAGATTTTTATGGTGTACTAGTCTTTGGCCGCCACCTGCACTGTGTGCCACATGCAATAAATGTAACGCGGTTCACTATTGGGAGCATAGTGGCATATATTTCATTCACATTGTTAGGTCTTTTGCACCTTTTTATTATCACCTCGATGTATATTATACAAAATACAGTACTAACAAGTAGACTTTGAACCACGAGTTGTAAATGCACTACCACTCTTTTTGTTGCAGCAAATTCAGTTGGCTTATATTGGCCCCATAGCAAAACAATGCAATGGTGGTACTAAACGTCAAAAATGTTTTTCTCCACTAAAACAAAATCACTTCGATTGAACTTTCTGTGAACAAAGATGATATGATTCTCAATCGTATGCACTTTTCTCCTGTTTTTTTTTTTTCTTGGACCACCTTAGGGTGCAACAGACATCTCAGCTTAAACCAAAGTGGCGTTTTTGCTAAGATCAGGATTTTGTTTTAGAGCTTAAACACTACACACCAGCAAAACAAATATATTTGTAAATAGTAGGTTTTATGAAGAGTTGGCTAGAAGTAATTAACGGATCGTATCGATGGTTGTAGTTTGTAGAAATTCTTGAAAACACTACAATTTACTCAGTTTTGTCTACGCTCTAAAGTGTGAAAATTTTCAAGCTATCGTGAGCAAATGTTTTATAATACAAGCATGTTGCTCTATAAATGCAAAAAAGCAAGTATTGAAAGAAGGTGCAAAACGGTCAATTTACAGAAAATGTTTTTTCAAACCTTGTTTTTCACCGTTTCGTGAATTTCGAATGGTGGTCATGGGCGCAAGAAAATTTTGCTTCTCAAAATATCTTGAGAAAATATTTTAGAACCAATGCCTATATAGGTGTAATTTTCTGAAATTATTTGATTGAAATAGTTTTTTGGCGAGCCCCTTGGTTGGGACAGTTGGCATTGAATGACCCTACTATAATGATGGCCTATTGGTGAGCCACAATATTGACGAAGCAGTGCTGAGAAGACACAAGACTCACCCACACACACAAAAACAAATGCTTTCATTACACAAGCAAAGTTCCAGTGTAGTGCTTGTGCTGCTTCAACCACATTTTGTCTGCTATGATATTTGAAAAAGGTCGAAAAACAAGCTACTATGATACAATACCATAAATAAAACATTATTGGCAGTGAAACAAATAATCCTATCGTATATGAAAAAGGACCCTTACCTTCTTAACTACGATATTTCAAGATTGTAAATTACAGTTACAAAGGTTGCACAACAGACTTCATTAAAAACATTATAGTGGTATAGCTGGTATTCCGAAAGAAAACACACTTATTTACCCACACTTCTTTGTAGTTTTATTTATTCTTAGGGAAGAAAACAAAATGCTGAACGAAAGCCTGAATGAGTTAATAAAAAGAAATGTGAAAGAAATATGTGCATGATAAAACAGGACTTGCTGCACATTTCAAACATTGCCAGCCAACTGAACCTATGCTGCTGACCTTGTAACAGCCGTCACTGAACGCATCAGAAGACCCCACCGAAGCAAAGCAGGGTAGCACTAAGCCCTCTGTTTAGAAGAGCGAGCACACTATGTGACAAATTATCGATGCTCGAGTGATCAACTGAATGACTTCTTTCTTGCCAGAAATGTGACAAGAGAAAGCACGATGGCACCAGAACTTAGAGAACCAAACATCCAGCAAATGCTGAAATAGGTAGCCTAATGTAGCAGCAAAACATCACACTCTGCTGAGCACAGCATAACATCTTCCAAAAACAAAAAACTGGGACAGTGCACAGTGAGTGATGAGCTACAATAGAAACCACTGTGCACCCAAAAAGCCACTAAGAGTTCAATGGATAATCAGATTTTTTTTTTTTGCAGCATACCCTAAACTCTGTGTATGTCTAATTTACATCTTGAAGAAAGGGACTTGTATGTACAACATATATTTTGGTGAAATTTGCAAGTTGGCTATTGCTGCTGTAATCGTCTCATCTAAAATTCAACTGCTATAGTGGGCGGTAGGTATGAGAACACAAAGCATGACGAGAAGAAAGCCAACCAGTCACACTGTGCCACTTCCTCTCTCTGGCTCACTCTCATAGAAATATTAAATGTATCACACACAAGAAACATTAAAACTTGCAGCCATTCAGAGGTATATGCTGGCTGCAGTGGCATTCCACAAAAAAACACCCAAAAGAAGTATCCTACTAGACCCCGTTTCTATGAACCCTCCCCCACCTTTTTTCTTTATTGGCATAGCTTCATGTGGTATACATCCAATACTATAAAATGCTGATCAAATTACTCTAGTTGTGCAAGCACACTGAATTTTTTCTTTTCCATTTTTTTTTTTTTGAGGGGAGTGTCAAGCAAGAGCCCTGCATTATCCTTACACTGAGAGGGGAGGGAGGCAGTTAATTGGTATTTTACAGTAGGCTGCAAGCTGTGCAGTTGCTACGTATGAAACCGTGGGCCCATAATACAAAAGCTGAGGGTATAAAATATGTTGCTCTCACATTAGCCATTAGCAGCTAATGCACAAAGACAAGTAAAGACTCGGTCCGCAACATGTGAGAAAGACAACTAATGCCAGAAACACCCGAGATAGCACATTTGTACCTAGCAATCGCCAGTGTGCATTATTAAAAGAGACTACCATGGAAATTGAAGGAAGTTTGCCCAGGCAGTGCATGTGCCAGCACTGTTTGCTACAAGGCTGTGCATACGATGAGTATTTGACATATGACTGCAGCCCTCTCTCACTGCTGTGAGTCCTGTGCTACAACTGTGGCTACGATGCCAAGGATCCGGCCCAACTCGGCTCGTTTGAGGGATGCAAAGAAGTTGGGGGTCAGGAGCTGGCAGATTTCCTCCTTCGACATCACCACCAAACCTGTCTGCACTGCATCCTCTGAAAAATAACAAAAAAGGCCAATGGCCAGGCATTAATGGGCAGCCATCAATCAGTTGAGAGTCAGGGCTTGTTTGTGTTTTTTCTCTTTGTCCCGTGAGTTTGGGCGCTGTTACTGCCGATGATAATGTATCACCAACTAGCCCGACTATCAGTCCTGCTTCAGCCATCACATCAAAATTTCTTTTTAGTGCATAGGTGATGTTTTTAGGTGTTATGCAGAAAGTGCTTTGCAAAAAGAAATTGTACAAAGTGATTGGCTATTTGTAAGCTTGCATCAATAGAAAATTTTAGGTTCCAAGTGAATTCAGAGCGAATAGTGATTTCACTGAATAATCTCGCATTCTATTCGAATAGTATATACACATATTACAGTATAGACGGCTTATATAGTAAATCGCGCGAGTTTCAAATATCCACACTATAAGCAATACCACACTATAACCAAAGCAACGGTTTTTCAAGGGCTGCACCTGCGCAAAATGTGTTGAGGATGCAGCCTCGCAAGTCGGAAAATCGAACCACACGACGCGTCGTGCTTACAATCACTCGAATTTCCGAATGTAAAAATAAAAATAAAGCGACTAAAAGAAACAAACTAACGTGGTTGCTTGGGCGGGTTGGTATGACATGATTCACATAAAAAACAACACCAATAACGAGGGACAAGAAAAGAAGAAGACAGACAGCGGCACTGACTTACAACAAGATTTGCTGGAACCGCACAATATGTACTTGAGCAGTATCTGACAAAAAAGGGAAAATACAAGTCAAAGAAAACAGCATTCCCCTAACACCCGAGTAATCATCGTGATAACGCGCCATGAACAAAATGTGTACCAACGTTCTGAAGAAAATCTAATTCTTTTTGTGATGACCAAACCATCCAGATTCAACTTTTTACAGATACCTTTTTAAAAAAGATAGATGGTGGGAAAAACCTTAGCATGGAAATTTTCTTTAATGCGAAAACGCGCAAAGTTACCTGTCCTTTTCGTGTTATAGCATCAGAAGCTAACTCGTGGCAAAATATGCTGGCACAATTTCTTCAGGGTAAACTGATGTTATTAAGCATAGACGATCCGTTCCTAGCTAAGAGTTCCGATGATGTGATTTCCGTGCTGAAAGATAAATTTTCTGGGTACCAGGCATGCTCAATAGATATTAAAGATTTGTACTACTCATTGCCCCACAGTGAGCTTCAAGCTTGCATTCGTGGGTGCATTGACAGTTTTGGTGTAGTGAATTATCAGAATGCAGTAGGCATATCTGTTGAAGATTTTATAGAACTGCTAGAGTATTACCTAAGGTCGACATTTGCAGAGTGGGATGATCGTATTTACTTGCAACATCAAGGTGTGTGCATAAGATCATGCCTTGCGCCCATTTTAAGTGATTTCTTTTTAGCCAGCCGTGATCGTGCCATTCAGAATTTCTTGGAATCTACAACTTTTAAGAAAATATTCCGCTTTGTTGCGACTTCCTCGTGTTGTTTCAAGCTGGAACCTCGTCGGTTGTTTCATCCTTGACTAGTATTTTAAAAATTTTCAGTAAGTGCCTTTCTCCGCTTGTTATAACACATGAAGTTCTGGACAGAGGAACCATCAGGTTCCTAGATTTGATGTTAACGTTAAGTCCTTCCCACGTGTGTTGGGCCCATGAGCCACGCGCAAACACACCAATCCTCCCTTTTGGTTCGGCACATTCGAAAGTGGTGAAGCACGCTATTGCGAAGACTTGCTACACAAACGCTCTGCGAAGGTCCTGCCTTCACATGATTTGGTCCAGATTTAATCAGCAAACTAAACGCCTCACAGGGGCTGGTTTCCCGATGTACGTTTTGACCGCCATTGCTGAGTGTCTACTTTGAGAAATCAGAATGAGCCCAGAGATTAATGCTCGAACCCGTACAAAGCATAAGGGAAGGGAGAAACGAAGCTTTATCGTTATTCCTTATATCCACGGCGTCACCCACAACCTCAAAAAAGTGGCCAGTAGGCGCGACGTACACCTGATTTTTTCTGCCCCAGAAAAGCTGGCTAGGTTGTGCAAGGCCGTGAATCCTGGTTCCAGGGGAGAGCGAGGCTGCAAAATCAAGCATTGGAAGAAGTACCTTCCATGCATCGAAGGGGTGGTACACACCCTACCTCTGTCCTTCGGCAAGTGGTACATCGGCCAAACAGGCAGGTGCTTAAATGAGCGGCTGAAAGAGCACGCTCACAACGCCTCTTCTACAGTATCAGTCCACCTCGGCATTCATTGCCGAGACTGCGGTTGTGTCCCCGACTTTCAGCATTTTACTGTCATTAGGCGTCATCGGGACCAGTTGATACGCGAAATTTATGAGGCTGCAGAAATAGAAAGGCTGGGCAGTGCGTGTGTCAGCAGGCCTTCGATTGCTCTATCACAAAAAGAATTAGATTTTCTTCAGAAGGTTGGCACACATTTTGTTCATGGCGCGTTATCACGATGATTACACGGGTGTTAGGTGAATGCTGTTTTTTATTTGTATTTTCTCTTTTTTGTCAGATACTGCTAAAGTATATATTGTGCGGTTCCAGCAAATAAATCTTGCTGTAAGTCAGTGGCGCTGTCTGTCTCCTTCTTTTCTTGTCATTCGTTATTGGCGCTGTTTTTTATGTGAATAAAAGAAACAAGTCGCTAACGAAATAGACGAGAAAGGGGGGGGTCTAACAAAAGAAATCAACATCATGGAAATTCGCCGACTATTTCTCAGGCTGCTTCTCAGGCTGCTTTGTGCACAATGCAGAAACTATGTCCTGACTGTGACTCTGCTGCAACAAAATTGATTTTCTAGTTCGTAATGCAATATTTTTGCTAACCGTGTTTTTGTCATATAAATGCTTCGACAGCAGCAATCGTTGGCCTGGAGAGCGGTCACATTTTGACACGACAGCAATAAAAAGCGTCTTTCGCGGAAATTTTGGTGTCCATGTCGGCATCTTTGGATTGGAACAAAGAAGCGACATTGTATGTGAGAGAAAAGTTTAGGTGTTTGCCATAAGGGTACCAGCTCTAGAATAAAGACGTCTTAGCTATTGGGAAATGATAGTCTGCGTGCGATAGTCAGCGCAAAATGATGAAATTCGATTAGAACGCAAATATCGTATATTTACTTAAAGGGCCACTCACCAGGCCCCATACCAAATTTTAGTTAGACAGTGGAAGTTGTTGTGTGTCCGTTGAGGAGCATTTTGCCACAAAACTTTTTTGAATCGGTTCATCACGAGCGGAGAAAACCGGTTTTTCGAAGCGGCGCGAAACGAGGATGACAGGAGGCGAGCTCGAAACCCTTGCCGCTCTTCTGCGAAGCATTCGCAAGCAAAATCTCTTCCCCACCCTCTCAAGCATCTGATGAAGAGGTCATGTGCGCATGACGTGCCCAAACAAGTCCAACCCACGAGCACGTAAGCAGCATTGCTTTGTTGACCAGCGTTATTTTGTGGTCTTATGCCTGTTTCTGTGGGATGGTTTGGAAACGCTGGATTAGATGCGGTAGAATAGATGAGCACATTGAGTGTGCGTACGCGTAGGAGCGTTCCACGGCGGTCGTCTGCTCGATTCGCTGACCGCAGGTACACGAATGCATGCAAAACGCCGACACATTAGCCCCGCATTTCGTTGCAATTCATGGGAGAAAAATAGAAAAAAGATGGCCACATGCCCTTATTGCATGTGATTATTTATCTATAGCTTTATTATTCTCTTCAAGCAACAAATTACATAAACTATGCATGCCGTGTTAAATAATTTTCGCCATGTCACGTGCCACTGTTTGCAACGTCAGAGCAGAGTCATCTACGTAGAGGACCAATGTCACTGCATAGCCGTGTACGTAGGGTCATTCATACGCGCACGTCATGCCCTCATTCTCTGGGCACGCGCCGGCAGAAGGGAGGAGGAGCAGCGTTCATCTTGAAATTTGAGCCATTTTTGCGGCGTGTAGTGTTGCGAATATTGGCAGACGTGATCATGAACAGTTGTCTATGCATTGCGCTTGTCAGCTCAAAATTGTCAAACCTGGTGAGTGGCCCTTTAAAACGTGTGATGAAGGAATCGTTAAAAAGAACAAAAAAAAAAAAAGAGAGGTCTGGAGTGTGGCTTCACTCCAAAAATGCTATAGCTTAGGGTTGCTATTGGTAAGAGCGGACAGTCCCCCTACGCCACATTTCCGTGTTACGCAGCAATAAAGAGCTGTTCTGTTAACTAAGATTGTTGCCTTATTCGTTTGAACCCGTTGTAGCTATGAGTACTCGAGTTATGAGAAGGGGACATCAATTGTGCATGATACGACTGTGTGCAGCTGGAACCGTAACTATTCTTCTGCACCAGCTGCGCACAGGGCAGACCCCTTCAACTAAGAGCATATAAGACTGTATAAAAAGTTCACTTAGACCTCCCTAACAATAAAACAACAGGCTCAAAATAAAGCAAGATTTATTCGCAGACTCTAAAGCCAATGTCTCAAGGTTCTTCGCATGGAGACCCTTGACGTAATCAAGAAGTGCCACCTCAAACTACGGGTATGTCCCAGTCTTGGGCCCACGGAAGAACCAACACGTTTCGTAAGTAGCTTTCTGCTGCTTGTGCTGCCTCCACCAGTAGAAAACTCGCCGACTCTGGAGTGCCTCCCGGTGACTTTGTTGCCATTGTTTTGCGCACGATCAATCACTTTCAGCTTGACAACACTTGTGTAGCTTCAGTATTAACCCATCGTGTAACCATCGAGTGAATACAACAACGTATGCTGTATAGACTAGCACCAACACGGCACAACGCAAAATTGCCACTTTTGCTTGGGTTGCATCAGATTGGGGCTCGGTGCATTGATAGAATGCATTATGCTTACGAAATGGCTCTAGGCTGTTGTGCGTTATCATCATCAGTGGTTGGAAGAAAATAACATTACTGCTAAGGTGACTAGAATTGGGAGGTGTGAAAGCCGGCCACTCCAAGCTGGCCCCCCTTCGCGATACTGCAGCATTAGAGGCGCTGCCAGCTTGCTTGGTGCGCCGGTACTGCACTTGCGCATTGGTGTCGGCAAGATGTTTCTGTGTTTGGGGAGGGGGAAAAGGGGGTAAAGCCGTGCTGCATCGCGGCTGGGCGAGGGTGGAACCACTGGTGCAACACCCTGTTGGCGTGTGTGGCCTGAGGGCGAAGGGGCGGGGCCAAGCATGTGCCCCTTATACACTGCTCCTCCCCTTCTGCCTAAGCTCATGCACTTGTGTCGGTCATTGCTCTACCGCTGATAGAGTTTTACCAATGGTATAAGCAAGTTTATGAATTCACAAGCTACTTATGCCGCACTGAAGTATGATTAATGGCATTATTAACCATTCGGCAGTTAACAAGTCAGACAGCCAGACATAAATAGAGCGTCAATTAATGCGGGCTTGGCAGTGCATACAGAACAGTCGGAAAAACATTGTTGGTCTTGTCGCTTCTATGTCCCATGCTAGCGCTACATTTCTGAAAAATCAGACATAGCTTGAACCGGTCATAATGCAACCATTCTTCAATCAAGTCTTGTTCCAAATGAGCAATTGTTTACATGTTTGGTGTAGGCAAAATGATCATCATTTTTATATTTTTCCATATAATTACAATAAAAAAGAAAGCTTCTTCAAGCAGGACATCATATGATTCTGAAAGTTTTCTAGCATTCCAGGATTGTCACTCGATAACCTTTGATAAGTTGTATTGTCTTTATACAGGAAGGCTGCAGTCGACTAATTTGTTCCTTGCTTTTCATTTATTAAAGGCTGAGCTTGCATTACGCTTGAGGTCGTGCCATCACAGAGTCAGAAGGCATGTTCACAAATTCGTATGAAAATTGAGATAGCAATCAGTTTCCTGGCTTCAACCAAATTTAATTAGCATGGTATTATAATAAAGTACACTGTTGGATGCTTTTTTTTTACTTATGCCCGAGTTAAATTCCCATCAACTAAAAATGATCACTCGATCGTGATGTAAACAAACTTGACCACAGATTTTGCCAATTGCTGAAGTGTTTGATGCAGGCAATATCTGCAACGCATTGCTTAGAGAGCTATAATAAGCAGCCAACTATTTTTGAATGCAGATGCACCCCGCCGCGGTGGTCTAGTGGCTAAGGTACTCAACTACTGACCGGCAGGTTGCGGGATCGAATCTTGGCTGCGACGGTTGCATTTTAGATGGAGGGAAAAATGTTGTAGACCTGTGTGCTTGGATTTAGGTGCACATTAAAGGACCCAAGGAGGTCAAAATTTACAGAACTCTCCACTACGGCGTCTCTCATAATCATTTGGTGATTTTCGAATGTTAAACCCCACACATCAATTAATTAATTAATCATTTGAATGCAGGTGCAATGTGCCGAAAGCATGTGTCAGCCTGCTTTACATTACCTACGTGTGAAGTTGTATAGTCACTTGGGTGGATACAACAACCCTTAAATATCAACTTTTATAGTTATCTAACTATTTAACTCTTTTGCAAGGCTTTATATATGGGCACGATGCATTCATTTTTGTTATTTGTGCAAACAATACACACTGTGAGCTTTTTTGCGCTCATTTATATACTTGAAGATATAATGAAGTAAAACCGAAAAAGAAAATTGAACGTTCAGATGAATGCAGAGTTCTTTAAGAGCTCTGCAAAGCATTTAGTGACTAAGCAGCTGGTGTTTGTCATATATGCGCGTAAAAACTTTTCTAGCACTTGTTCGAGTTCACTGCACTTAACTTGAGTAAAAATGCTTCTTTTCCTGAAATGGTCGAATTTTTCATAATAGCTTGATCCCCGTTATACTGGGTACGAGCTGGGGTACTTCCATATATACCTTTTTCTTCTTTGTGGTCCGAAAACAAAAAATATATAGCTCTGCCAGCCTTGAGGATGGTAAGCTTCTAAACTGCATGTCTATCAGCATGCCAGTGCATGGAAAACTGACACCTTTGTCGTGCATGTTTCTTACCACAAATCGCAGTGTCTGACAAGCAACACGCTCCATGAGTTTTCTTTCCTAGACGCCATTCCTCTCAATAGAGACTAACACAAAGTACTTGTGAAACCGCGCAAAACGCCGATGGAGCTAACAAGCTCCCGTCACAGCGGCTTACACTACTGTCTCCCCAATGTTAGCTGGCAGTGCCTCAGACTGTCACATTATGTTCTGGCTTAGTGGTGATGTCGCGCAAGGTGGCGCTTCTGGGCAAGGGAAACATGACCCACTTTTGACACCTCCCCATGCTAGCCATTGTATTACTGCTACAATTTTAGGGGGTGCCATAATTATTCGTGAAAAAAAATATAGTATTTTTCTTGGGCTATTGGGAGGGTGCGAAAAACATGCGAAAGCGAGGATTATGCGAGTAAATGGGGTGTACGTTTATTTGTTCACTTTGAATACTTTGCAATGTCCAATAATTTAAATTCCTGTTAGAGTGAATTTGAATACTACAATATTCATTAGAATATTCAAAAAGCTCGAGTATCCACACAAGCCTAGTTGTTTGACGTGTTGGAAGAAATCAAGCTTGAGGAGGCGAGCTTCGCTTTTAAACCAAACACTCCATCCACTGGCTCTGGTTTAAATGCCAAAGGCCAAGAAGCATGATGAGCATGCTTTGTATGGAAGAGCATGCATGTAGTCCAAGCAAGCTCAGAAAGTGGGCAGCATTGATGTGCCCCTAAAGTTCTGTGATCTGTCCTTAGGTGAACAATTGTTTATATACAAAGGACACATCATGGTTTTCTGTTAAAGGGCCACTAACCAGGCCTGACAATTTTAAGCTGACAAGCGCAATGCGTAGATGAGGCATTCACGATTACGCATGCCAAAATTTGCAACACTATGCGCTGCGAAAAGGGCCAAATTTCATTCCAAGATGAACGCTGCACCCCCTTCTTTTCGCAGGCGCAAGCCTAGAGAATGAGGGCATGACGTGCGCATATGAATGGTCCTACGTATACAGCAATGCAGCGACGACGGTCCTCTACGTATATGACTATGCTCTGACGTTGCCAACAATTGCACATGACATGGCGAAAATTATTTATCACGACATGAGTAGTTTCTGTATTTGTTGCTTGAAGAGAATAATAAATATCTAGATAAATAATGAGATGCAATAAGGGAATGTCAGCGTTCTCTCTTATTTATTTATTTTTTTTCATTTCCCCCAGTGAATTGAAACGAGATGCAGGGCTGATGCGCCGGCGTTTTGCAGGCGTTCGTGTCCCCGCGGTCAGCGTGTTGACCCCGTTGAGTGCGCGAACGCGTAGGAGCATTTGCGCACTTATTGTGTTCATATATTCTACGAAGCCTAAGCCAGCGTCTCATAACTATCCTGCAAGAACAGCAGTAGACCTCAGAGCAACGCTGATAAAAATATATCACTAATAAAATATCGCTGCTAATAAAAAAAAAAAAAAGCCGCTCGCATGCACGGGGATTGGGCTTGTTCGGGCACATCGTGTGCACGTGACCTCTTGGTTGAATGGAGGAGAGGGTAGGGAAGAGATTTGGCTTGCGAAGGCAACGCGGAAGAGCGGCAAGGGTTTTGAGCTCGCCTCCTCTTATCCTGGTTTCGCGCCCCTTCAAAAAAACTGTTTTCTAACCTTGTAATGAACCGATTAAAAAAAGTTTTGTGGCAAAATGCTCCTCAACGGACACACAACAACTTCCAATGTCAAACTAAAATTTGGTATGGGGCCCGGTGAGTGGCTCTTTAACCAACACCCCCGTGATGACTAGTGCTCCTTGTCATAGAGTAAACTTAGGACACATTACGCCATGCCTTAGTAACCATATATTTCCTACAGTTGCCATTACTCATGAAACAACAAAAACATTGCACAATACCAAACTTGTTTGTTGTCTAGGTCAATGCTTCCCCTTCCATGTGAAAGTGCAAACTTTGGAGCAACAACTTGACCGAAGAAAACACAATTTTATAAATTTCCCAATCTAATGAAGAAATTTCCATTTCCTGGCAGGTACCCTTTGGGTACGGTGTCGTCTTCAACTTGAAATAATGACGTTTTTGTGGCTTCAATAAAGCTCGATTTAATGAAGTCTTTTCATAACTGCGGGTGCAGGGTTTGCATTCTAATTTTCCCACAGATGGTTTTTTTTTTTTTTGGGGGGACGGTGACGTTATCGCATTAAAGCAACTTGCCAACCTAGTCACGGCACTAGCTTTATTTCGACGAAGCTGCTCACCACAGTCGGTAGCGCTTTCACTTATTATGCTACAGCGATTTGTTATCCCTGAAATAACTCCTCAGAAACAGTGCACTTGTTCTGGCTATTAAATGGCTTTTGTCACAGATGGCAAAGAGATTGAAATTTTTTTCATCTGCCTGCTCTCGCAAATTGACTGCACTGATTCTGCGTCCTTCAATATACGCAGCTTGTCGTAGCTTCACGTGGCTACCCACCTCGCCTAAATCGCTCATACATAGGATAGATTCATGCTAGGGCTGCCCTCGCAGGCCTTTCAGACATGGAGGCGTGTATTAGTGGCAAATAAATTGGCGTGGTAGCTTTTAGGCAGTGCTACATTACAATTGTAGATTTCTAAGGACCAGGAAATTCCTTCCTCAATATTACAAACCCGCCAACTTAATAAAATCAGTGAAGTGCTCATATTTGCAAGGTGTTTCAGCGCACGAACAAAGGAAAAAAGGACAGAGTAGACAGAAAGAGTGCTGTTGCAAGCTGTTTCAGCGCACGAACAAAGGAAAAAAGGACAGGGTAGACAGAAAGAGCGCTCTTTCTGTCTACCCTGTCCTTTTTTCCTTTGTTCGTGCGCTGAAACACCTTGCAAATATGACTACGCACCAACTAGCCCAAGCTTCCACTCTTGTCAGTGAAGTGCTCTCATCCCATCTTAATGGCAATCAAGTTCCGTATAATGTCGAAATTGATATTATCCCGGCACTAGTTGTGCGTTCAATGAGCTAGTAAAAGTGCATACATTAAAGGTATTCCGATTCATAGTGAAAGCATGTGAGCACTATGCTAACGGCACACTGAGAGAGTGCTCATAGTATACAAGTGGGGCGCTTCTGGCACATACTGACTTTTCCAGCTCTTCTTTGGTCTTCTGAGAGAATGTCATGAAATATATTCACCTGTTACCAGTGGGCAACATTGCACTTCTCTGCTGGCAGTGGTCTGTGCATCCTCGTCAGTCTGTGTTGTGGCATCTTGCAAACTCATGGGAACTGCCAATTCTTTTGGCTCAGATGACAAGGAACAAATAATCTCAGTTTCACCATCAATTGTGGCTGCTGGATTGTCTTCCTGAAAGATAATACACACAGAGCAAGATTTTCAATACTCTGCCGAGAGAATAACTAGTATTATCCCATTTGGGATTCAGAATTTTCTTACATTGGAATGAACCCAGACACATAGTCAAACCTCAGTGGAGCAAACTTCGGTAAAATGAAACTTTAAGCAGAGTGAATTCTCGTATGATCTCAGTTAAGACGAATTTTTGCATGCGCCAGAATAGAAGAAAATGTTTGGTTTCTTATAGACCAAATGCAAAAAATCGTTATCAGAGCAACTGCCGCGACAGAGAAAGAAAAAAGGAGGGAGGACGGACAGACTTATCAATTTTCGAAATTCTGGCATCTTGCTGGCAACCAGAGGTCAGCCAGCTAGTTCCGGTTCTGACAGAAAATAAATCGTGTTTGCGTGGATTGAAATCCCAAGACGACCGGGCTACCAAATAATGGGAAAACCCCCATTAATGTAAAATAACGGCATTTTGTGTGGCGTGAGGATCGGTTCTTTCTGCATTGGTGCTTCGAAATATGGGTTTAGGTTTGCCGAAGAGCTGCAATGATATTCTCGATGATATGCTTTTGGAATATGATCGCATATGTTGGCAAGTTTATGCGTGACTCACCCCATCCGCAAAGAAAACTGCTGTCCCACTAATGGCTTAAAAAGCTTAACCCTGTGCAGTGCACGTAACATAGGTCAGCAAGCTCACTCAGATCGACCTGCTAGTCCAAAGTAAAAAATGTATTTCTAGAGTGCATTCTATTTTTAGTTGCTATCTAATCATCTCAAGCATGACTTACCCGGATTCTGGTTGATACTAACGTCTACTCACATGTACCGTTAAACCTGGATATAATGAAATTGATAAATTCCCAGAAAAATTCGTTATAAAGAGGATTTCATTCGGTACGGAACAAAAATTAAGAAAATAAATGTGTAAATTAAACAAACGGGTGACTGAAGGTAGAGCTAACCCAAAGCACTTCTTTTACAGTAAAAACTTGCGTTATTATTGTGATAGCAATTATATGGACACCCTTGGCAGGCTTATGTCGTCGCTGCCATATTCCGTAACAAATCCGAATTGATGACATGCCGCTGAGCATCGTAACTTTCACGAGTAGGTTAAAGCGCGCGAGCGTTGCTGTAGCAGAGAGCGAATGAGTCAGCACATCCCTATTGCTGGAAAGTGCATAAGATAACATCTCCTGAGTGTTAGAACTGCTGTTGAATGCTCAAGCAGAAAATGAACCACCCGTTTTGAAACGAGGGGAGGGGGGGGAGAAATCGCTCGAGTAGCAATAATGAACTAGGATTTTAGGAGTGGTCGCGATCGCTGGCGCGCTTGCTATCTCGGCGAGTATCAGTGCGGTTTCAATGTGAAGGGACTGTGGGAGAAGAGCATTTCTCCGTGAAGCGGCAATATTTGCTTACACCAGTGTTTTGCAGGATTTCCGCGATATCGGATCCAAAAGAGCTGGCTGCCATCCTTTCCTCTTATATCATTACAATTTTTTCTATATTGTTCAATGCATTGCATTCAATGTGCCGTTGTGTCGCCGGAAATAATCGTGTAATCGCAAAAGCTACCAGCCTGCGAACTCGCGACGCAGGATGGGAGCGCGTGACGTGTTGAGCTCCGAAGATTCGTCGTCCCCACGGTCTGCGAGTTTCCATCAGCGCCTAATCAAACATCACCTCAGTGGTGATGGTACTCTTGCCCGAAATCAAGAAAAGGCACAGTTTCGCCGCAAGGGCGAAGCAATGAATGCGATAGCAACAACTTGGAATGTAACGCTGAGAACGGCAAGCAGATCGAAACGTGCAGCACACTTCTCACGCACAAATGACGCACGAAAACAACATACACAGGACAAAAGCGAACTAACAATGTTCACCGCTCGACAGTTGACACGCTGTTTAAACAAGAACGAGGCACGGAACGTAATCACAGGTACAGATATGAGTGTGAACTAGCAAGTGCCCCATTTGTTTACTTCGCTGAGATTGAAAAGTGCACTGTTTTCACAAACGGCGCCTGTCCTGCGAGCAAAGTGATCTTTGTGCGTGATGCTCTCCCCCGGAGGATAAGCGCGCACACAAGCATGTACCTCCCCTCCCTACCACCTCCCATTCATGCGGCAAAGTATGCGAGGGAGATAAGCGCACATAGGCGCCTCGTGACGAGTTGGGCGCCGAGCGTGGGTGGCCTTTTTTTTTCTTTCTTGAGCTTTCATATATACAGATAAGTATACATATGCGGTGCATGGAGGCGGCGACAGCAAAAAAACAGCCGAGACTGTTCATATAATTGATATCATAATACAAAAAAAAAAGTAAAGCTGAACGTTGTCAGGGGCCACACAATGCATGTGTGCGCGGCGTCGAAAACGAAAAGCGAACGACGCAGATACCGCAGAAAACTACTTGGTAAAGCGCACTCCATATGCAGCACGGCCCACGTATGTGACGCTAACTACTAAAAGCGTGGCACTGCCAACGCACAAAAGTTTTTTTGTTTTGTTTGTTTGGAGTGAGGGGAGGGGGCACACCGCGCATGCGCCACCAACAGCGAGAATGGTGGCAACGCCGGCTCGTGGAGTGAAGGCCCGCCTGCCCACCTCGCGCTCACCTGCGCGCAATAACAAGCGCTCGCTCTAGCCTGATGTGCCGTATGCGCCGCCGCTGCCGCTTCGCGCTTCGTCGACGGCAGGTGGCGCAGTCGCGGAAGATGCATGCTTGCACCAAAATGCCGATATTCGGAGCAAAATTTCTAGATTGTCCGTGGGGGAAAATTCATTTAATCAAGGTTGTCTCCCGCTGTTACCGTGTTACATAAAGGTCGCAAATACATGTGCTTCTATGGAGCAACGGCGGGGAATAGAAAAACTTCGTTGCATCGAAGAATTCGTAAGATGCAGGTTCGTTGTAAGCAGGTTTAACTGTATAGCAAATTAGTATCCTCCATACACCATTTCAATATTTATTGATCAGAGGCGTGAAGAGTGCCTTGACCTCCCCCCCCCCCCCGCCAACTTTTCCAGGAATGTATATGATAAATACAGCTCATGTTGTCATATTGTTATGTGAGTAATGAGTCAATATATTGCAAATATATTTACAAGATATATTTGCAAGAGCGGTGGCAGCGCTGGCCAGTCTGGCTCCGAGCTTGAGCAGCAAGCGGCCTTCATCATCTCTGCCGAGCGCACACGCGCATTGACAATATCTATTGAGGCAGCCTACATGTAGCAGAACCCCCGTCGGCAACGGCGCATCTAGACGTCAATATCATTGGGCGAGTGGTACTGCTTCAGGCGTGTGACGTGTACGATGTTGCTGGCTTGAGAGGTGGATGAAGACTACGAAGCAGCAGGAGTGATTTCATAAGTGACGGGAGTCACCGCACAATGCACTTTGTATAGCCCCGTGTACCGAGAGAGCAGTTTGTCACACAGGCCAATGTGCCTAATTGGAGACCACAGCAGAGCCAACAAACCGGGCGAAAAGTGCCCATCGTGGTGTCATTGATCATACTGACGCCGTTGGTTTTTTTTGGGAGGTCAAAAAATGAGCACGGGTGGCTTCGCGTGTGTGGGCAGTCCGGCTAATGGCATCCAGAGCATATTCTGAGGATGGAGCTGCTGGCAACGGAATGATTGTATCGAGGGGCAATGTGGGTTCGCAGCCGAGCAACAGGAAAAATGGGGAGTAACCAGCCGTGTCAAGGCATGAAGAACTGTATGCAAATGTCACGTGTGGTAGAGCGAGGTCCCAGTCAGCTTGATGATGATGATGATGATATATGGTGTTTTTTTGGCGCAAGGGCCATTTGATGGCCAAAGAGCGCCAGTTCATGGGACAAAGAATGTGGACAATGATTGTGATTAGCGGCTGTATAAGAGCCATAAAATTCCTCGCGGTAAGGCGGGTAAAAACATACAAGTAATAAAATCATGACCATGCCGTGAAAGGTGTGTGTGGTGCGAATGGATGACAAAAGTTGGTGATAATAAAAACGATGGTGGACATGTATGGCATTAGCACAAGTGCCTCACTCGTTCAAACCCTTGCGTCCAAGGGCCGTGAGGCAAGTGCTTTGTTGTGTAGCCACCGCAGCGAAAACCTCTCTTGAGAGGTCGTGCTACGGAATGCCCGGGTATATGATATGAAAGTAATGAATTTCTTTTAAAAACGCTAACAATGATTCATAACTAAAAAGCGGTTCCCTACCAACGAACATTGCAGGGTGTAAAGGTATATGTTGTCGGTAGGGTAATGGAAAATGCTGTTTTCTTAGAGTTTCTAAGTGTTTGCACTGAATTAACATGTGAAGGACTGTTAATGCTTCACCACATCTGTCACACAATGGTAGATTGCCACCGGACAAAAGATATGTGTGTGTCGTGTATGTGTGTCCTATCCTGAGTCTCGTTAGTATTACCTCTGTATGACGCGATTTTGATACTGGCAGCCAATGACCAAGGTGTGGCTTATTAATGTGTAGTTTGTTTTGTGTGTGTGTATCCCACTTGCTCTGCCAGTAGTCCCTGAGGTTTCGTTTGAGAGACGGCTTAAGATCAAGGGCCGGGATTAATATGGCCGTAGGGGCAGTGCTTTTGTGGACGGATGCAGCGAGCTGATCCGCCCTCACGTTGCCTTGGATCTCACGGTGCCCTGGCACCCAGCACACTATAACATGTTGTTTGAGTGTGTAGAGTGTGCACAAAATGGAGTAAACTGAGACAAGGACCAGGTTTTTTTGTTTTTTAAGACTGTGCAGAACCGTTACCACACTGAGGGAGTCTGTATAAATTGCTGCTTTTTGTATTTGTAATTGTTTGATGTGTTTAGCTGCCACAAGTATTGCGTAAGCTTCCGCTGTGAAGATACTTGTGCCTGGATGTAGAGGGCCAGCATCCGAAAAGGATGGGCCCACAGCAGCATAGGACACAGAGCAGTTGGACTTGGAGGCATCTGTAAAGAACTCAGGACGTGTGTACTTGTGTTGAAGTTCCAGGAAGTATGTTCGGATATGGGCAATAGGCGCATGTTTTGTAACTTCTAGAAAGGACACATCGCAGTCTATAGTCTGCCATTGCCACGGTGGCGGATATGCTACAGGAGCCATTAAACTGTGTTCAAGTGAGACTCCAGTTTCCTCAGCTAGACTTTTCAGGCGAACTGAGAAGGGCTGCCTCATCGAAGGCCTGTTTTGAAACAGAAATGAGCTCAACAAATCATTAATAGTAAAGTATGAGGGGTGCTTCTTATCTGCTTTCACCTTAAGGAAATAAACAAAGGACACATAAGTTCTCTGCAGATGAAGCGACCACTCATTTGACTCAACATAAAGGCTTTCTACGGGGCTGGTGCGAAAAGCACCCGTAGAAAGGGGGATGCCCAAATGGTGCACGGGGTCCAGCATCTTCAAAGCACTTTGAGTCGCAGACTGATAAACAACGGCCCCATAATCTAAGCGGGTGCGAATGAGGCTTCTATACAGGTTCATGAGGCATTGCCTGTCACTACCCCACGTAGTACGTGACAACACTTTTATAACACTCATTGCTTTTAAACATTTTGTTTTTAAATACTTGATGTGTGGTACGAATGTCAACTTGTTGTCCAAAATTAAGCCTAAGAATTTATGCTCCGCATTGACAGACAGACGTTGACCGTTCAGTTGAATGTCAGATTCTGAGTGCACGCCTCTCTTTCGGGAGAACAAGACACACGTGCTTTTTTCTGGGTTCAGCCGGAATCCGTTTTCCTCTGCCCACTTGGAGAGCTTGTTTAAACCTAACTGAACCTGCCGCTCACACATTGCTAGGTTGCATGACTTAAAGCCAAGCTGCACATCATCGACATATGTGGAATAGAACATGTTGCGGGTGATGGACAGGTGCAAGGAATTCATTTTAATAATAAAAAGTGTACAACTAAGTACACCACCTTGCGGTACTCCCGTTTCCTGGACAAATGTTTGGGAGAGAACACTGCTTACACGGACACGGAATGTCCGGTTTGACAGGTAACTTTCGATTATATGAAATATTCTTCTGCGCACACCAAGGTGGGACAGGTCTCTTAGAATTCCAAAACGCCATGTTGTGTCGTAAGCCTTCTCGATATCGAGAAACACTGAGAGGAAGTATTGTTTGTGGACAAAAGCGCCTCGGATCTGTGCCTCGATACGCACCAGATGGTCGGTGGTGGATCTACCCTCTCGAAACCCACACTGGAACTGGTCAAGCAGATTGTGTGTTTCAAGGAAATGTAAAAGTCGGCAGTATATCATTTTTTCAAAAAGTTTACAAAGGCAGCTGGTTAGTGCAATGGGCCTATAACTTGAAACTGAGGAAGGGTCCTTGCCCTGTTTCAAAATAGGGATAACAATAGCCTCTTTTCAGAATGCAGGGATGGTGCCAGAAAGCCAGATAGCATTGTATAGAGAGAGTAAAGTTTTTCGCGTTTTAGGCGGCAGGTTTTTCAACATTTCATACGTGACACGGTCAAAGCCTGGGGCAGAACTACTGCAAGAGTTTAGTGATGTTTGTAGCACAGCTAAGTTGAAAGATTGGTTGTATGCCTCGTGCTTTGTGCACTTATATTCTAGTTTCTGCTTTTCTATCCTTGCTTTATATCTTTGGAAAACTTCAGTATAGTGTGACGAGCAAGACACTTGCACGTAGTGTGCACCGAGGAAGTTCGCCTGATCTTCCAGGCTGTCACCGTGTGTGTTTACGAGTGGGAGTGAGTGTACTTGTCTTCCTGCTACCCTACGATCCATGTCCCAGACTTTAGCCTCTTGTGTATATGAATTTATCCCTGATAAAAACTTGTGCCAGCTTTCTCTTCTGGCCTGCCGACGCGTTCTCCTGCCTCGAGATTTTATTTTCTTAAAGCTCTCAAGGTTTTCCACTGTCGGCGAGTTGCGCAGCAACCTCCATGCCCTGTTCTGTTCCTTTCGCGCATTCTGACATTCAGTGTTCCACCACGGAACGTGTCGTTTGCCGGGCAGTCCAGATGTTTGTGGAATGCACTTGGCTGCTGCGTCAGTAAGAAAAGCCGTGAAGTACTGCACAGCCTCATCTATACCTAATCCGCACATGCCGGTCCAACTTAAGTGTGTAATCTTTTGAAATTGTTCCCAGTCGGCTTTGTTTACCAGCCATTTGGGAACATGTGGCGGACATTCATATGTTATTGGTGTACTCAAAACTAAAGGAGAATGGTCACTTCCATATGGATTATTTATAACTTTCCACTGAAGTAATGGTACAAGTGAAGGAGATGCGATACTGAGGTCTACGGAAGAGTAAGTTTTGTTGGCAAAGTTATAGTATGTTGCCTTTTTCCTATTCAACAGACAAGCACCTGATGAAATGAGGAATTGTTCAATGAGACGACCTCGTGCATCACAGCGAAAGTCACCCCACAGACCATTATGTGCGTACAGGTCCCCAAGGACCAAATAAGGTTCAGGTAGTTCGTCTATTAAAGACTGGAATTGAAGTTTTTCAAGACGGTGGTGCGAAGGTATGTACAAAGAGCAGACAGTGACAAGTTTGTTCAGAATAACTGCTCGGACAGCCACAGCCTCGAGGGACGTTTTAAGAGGTAATTGTGTGCATGCTATGCCTTGACTAACTATAACCGCTACGCCACCGGATGGTGGCATGGCATCATCTCTATCCTTTCGGAAGATTACGTAGTTACGTAAAAAGTTTCTGTTTGTTCGTTTTAAGTGTGTCTCTTGTACACACAGCACTCTTGGACTATGTTCATGAAGGAGTTCTTGTAAGTCATCGAGGTTTCGAAGAAGGCCTCGGATGTTCCACTGTAATATTTCTGTCTGCATATTTAAACAAGAGAGATGCTGCTGTGTGTACAAAGAGTATCTTGTGTTGGAGTTAGCTTGTTAATTCAGGTGGCAGGACGGTCGTCCGGCCCCGTTATTGGTTTTTTATTTTTCTTGACGCGCTCCAAGGAGCCGCGCCGCAGTTTTGGTACCAAGGGTACCGTTGTGTCCATTGTGTCGTTGTGTCCTCAGAGGCACTGGGTGCCCGCACATGTGAGCTGGTGGTTCGGATTTTAGGCCTGGCCTGGTGAGGGGAGGCCTTGAGACCAGAGGACCCTGGAGTCTCCGGCCTCAATTCGCTAGGAGGCGGAGTAGACTGAACTACTGTCGCCTTGGGGGCAGGCGCCACAGCCGACGGCTCGCTCTGCGCTGGCCGAAGGAGTGGCGAGGGCTGGTGCGGCGTTGCCCCCCCGACGCGCCGCATCAGCATATGTAGCGCCATAAAATGGCGACACTCTTCGTCTTGCTTCCTTGAATGTGATATTTTCTTTAATTTTCAATGTGATGATTTCTTTTTCTTTTTTCCAAAATGAGCAAGACCGTGAGTAAGCGGCATGATTTCCGCCACAGTTCACACAGTGTGATGGTTCTTCGCAATTGTCAGAATTGTGGCCTGACACTCCACATTGTGCACAAGTTTGGTGACCACAACAGCTTTGTGAGCCGTGTCCATACTTCTGGCATTTAAAACAACGACGTGGGTTAGGTATGTATGGTCTTATCGACGTCTTAACGTACCCTGTTTGAATACTTTCTGGCAGATTACTGGAAGCGAACGTGAGTATTAGGTGTTTTGTTGGGGTTACCTTGTTGTCTCTTCTAATGATGATCCTTTGTACATTGGTCACATTCTGACTCTTCTACCCCTCCAGAAGTTCCTCTTCAGTCAAGCCGAGCAAATCAGCATCAGATACTACTCCACGGGTTGTGGTCATAGATCTGTGTGGCGTTAGAGTGATGGGAGTGTCACCAAAAGTCGAAAAATTCTGTAGCTTTTCAAACTGTTCTTTTTCTCGAACTTCAAGGAGGAGGTCTCCGCTGGCCATTTTGGTAACTTTGTACCCGGCTCCAAGAGTTTCTGTGAGACATCTGGCTACTACAAAGGGGGATACAGTTCTGGCTTGCTTGCTGCTTATCTCACTATGTATAACATGAAAATGGGAGAAGTTTTCACTTGATCGGTTGAAAAATCCTAAGTCTTCGGTGCGTACGCGCTTTAAGGCGGTGCGATCACTTAATAAGGGAAATGCTCTATGCATGCCAGTTTAATTTATAATTTTAATTTATATAATTTTAATTTATATAATTTTAATTACAATGTTATAAACGTGGCAGGCAGTTTCTTAGCAGTGCACTGTAGAAAGTGTGGTTGTTTTGCTCTGTTTGACAAATGCGGAATTTCGGCAAGAACCGAAAATCAGCTTACACATGAAACCATAGAATCCGGGGAGATAGAGAGGTTGGGTGACAAGTGTATTAGCATGCCCTTTATCGCGCTGACAAGAAAAAAATTTTATTTTTTTGGTGTTTTTCTTGATGCCTAGTAATTATCCTGTTCTACCACGCAACAAATGTGCGCGTATTTATTGTCTTTTGTGGCCTTATAGGTAGCCTTGGTATCGCAAAATAAAACTGCTGAAAGTTGCGCTATATATGTATGTGTGTGTGTGTGTGCCATCTTTGTGTCCTCGTTTTTAGTGTGCTATTACCACTCTTAATCATGGAATACAAACGTGCCCAGATGTTCACCTTGGTGAACTTCATATATTTGCTACTGGTCCAATAATCTGTTTGCTAAGCTAGCTTACTAA
Source organism: Rhipicephalus microplus (assembly GCF_043290135.1). Lineage (NCBI taxonomy): Eukaryota > Metazoa > Arthropoda > Arachnida > Ixodida > Ixodidae > Rhipicephalus > Rhipicephalus microplus. The sequence goes on along the minus strand of NC_134700.1, from coordinate 15,709,058 downwards.
TTTTCGTTACACTGATAGATGTCTACTTGAAGAGAACAGTCAGTACTTAACTGTGCCTTTTGGATGTGATCAGGTTCCTAGACAAATTATTTGACCAGCATCTCAGTGATTGCTTTGTAAAATGAAAGTTACAATAAAGTGTGCAAGTTTCAGGACAAAGTATATCATAAGTTTCTTTTTTTCATGTGCCAAGTGGTCAGCATATCATCGAAATTATTGCTATGTATAATAAAGATTACAAGTATGCAACAACATAATATTTGTTGAAATTTTGCATTTACTTTTGCATGTGCAGTATGATGCATTCCAGACAACACCAGGAACAAAATTGAGTTGATGTTTAAAAACCTGTTTTGTCTCCAAGCAAAAGAGATTATTGTAATAATAGACGGCAATCACTATGTGATTCTTTCAATAAATAGGGTACCAAATCTGGTGATTAAGAAAGCTCCACCAATAAACTTGATATCATATTGTGCTGTTGTCCCTACTACACATTTTCGACAGCGAACAGCCAAATGCACTGATTGCAAAACGCTGACATGATGGAACGAATTGACCATCCAACTACTATGGGATACACTCAACTAATTACTATGGGATACACTCAATAAGCTGGTTTGCATGAAAAAATAAATGTCCAAAAAAGATGTTACAAAGATCTATCAAGAAGTTTTTCAGAATTCTGGCAAGAAGCTTACTCGGCTTGTAATAATAAAACTAAAGTAAGTGTTTACAAAAGTTGTTCAAAAAATCTAGCACAAAGTTTGTTACAATTCTCACTAGCAGTTTTCAAGGTGTCTAATAATGTGGCATTGGCCCAGCTACAGGAGGTTTTCAAGCTGCTTAGGTCTAAATAACATCTCAACAAAACTTCTAATATACCTTTGGACTATTCTTTTGAGACATTTACTAGAAGTTTTTTAGCTTTTCTTGTGTTTCGTGGGATCGCCTATACTTCCCCTGGAATAATTTCTGTTAGAACTCCTTATTATTCTGCATTCAGGACAGACTACCGATAAAATGTAGGCTTGAGTATACATTCAAATGCTTCAAATTTAAATTATGGAAAATTTCAAAGTATATTCTGTGTTATTGCAATAACCGTTATATGGACATTCTCGACTGGATTTTGCCGCTGGCGTCGGCGTCGATGTCATGCACAGTATATGTATTCGTATCTATATATATAAAAACGCAAGAAAGAAACAAATCCAGAAAGAAACTCCGGCGTGCAGAATCGAACGTGGGACCTCTGCGTCGTGAAAGCGACGCATTAACCTCTGAACCACCCCGGAGCACATCCTTCACCGTTCAAACGGCAAGCTACTCGTATCTACCACTTACTGCTGCTCACGAGCACCTGGGGGGGGGGGGGGGAGATTGTGTTTTAAGCATTACCAGCAAGGTGGCCCAATGAGCGCGCATCGCCACATCGCGTGTTGGCACCCGCTCCAATCTTCTACGCGTACTTTGCCCCGCTTAGAAAAGGACCGCGACGCTCCCTTGCGCGCCCTTATCTCGTGGTGGGGAGAATTGAACGTCTTGGATGGCCTCGGGATTTACCTGGAACGATTCTGCTGTAGTTACTGGGTGCACAAAGGTCACTGCAGTCATTGCAGTTTTAGTTTGCAAAAAGTGCGCACTCTTTAGACACAGCAAAGAAACAAATGAGACGCTTATTTGCGTGCATTCGTACCTGCGAGTACGTTTTGTGCATCATTTGTGCGTGAGGAACGCGGGGCATCTGCTTTCCATCCTGTGCGTGACCTTTTATATTCTCTATTATACACATCTATATGAATAAATGTATATTATGCGCATGTAACCCCCTCTAAAGGTAATTTCCGAGCAGTGGAGACGTGCTGAGCCGCAAAAACACCTATCCAGGAAAAATCCGCACAGCCAAGAAGCCCTACCTCAAAGTTAAATGAACACATTACCCTCACATCAATTAATCATTTTTTAAAGTTTAAAAGCTTGTTACAGCAGCTTATATGCTCAATTTTAAAAGGTAAAATATTTTTCAGGTACCACTTGCATTCTACCGAAATTCAGATCCTGCTACTATCCAAAGTTGTTTCTACATCCTTTGAACCAAAAAAAATGGCCTCTGCACGAGCATAGTTTAAATTTTAAAAAAATATTGTGCCAGTTAGGTCATGACAAATATGCTCATTTTTCTTTCTAACATGTCATGTACACTATTTGAATTCAATTCAAAATTATTGGACCCGAATCGCTATTGGCTTCGAATTCACTTCGAACCTAAAGTTAACTATTAGCGAAAGCCTTATAAAATGCAATGTGCAGCACGCTATTCAAGCATAATAAAAATGTATATGAACACAGAATTATGTCACTCATGGTTAAGCTGTCCGCATTTAGTAGACAAATCCAATGGTGCAATATAGAGCCATTGTCTATCAAGTCATTATTTGAAAATATCATGTATATTGCATATGAGCATGTTCATACTTGTGCACACCATATCAAAGAAACGCCTGTGAAGGCAGCTCTGTTACAGAAATTGTGTTCAACAAAGGACACAGAGCTGTCCTCTGTTATGTAGTCGCGTCATTTCTCTACAGACCATCCAGGGGGTGACTACCAATTTGCTTTTTCGAAATTCCCCTACTTTTCCAGGTTTTACATGACGATTTAGAGCAAATTCCATGACTGTAACATCTGCTTGGAAAACTTTGTGCACAGGAAACAAGCCCCCGAAAGGTTAAAAAAAAATCAGGCGTTCCTATAAAATAAACAAATAAATGTACCACAAGTGCTCAGAATGTTCTGAGCATGTGTGGTAAATATGAAAAAATATGCATAACGAACCGTAACCAAACCTCCGAGCTACAGAGTAAGCAAGTTGGTTGTTTATTGTTTGGAAGGAGCAGAAAGCAAACACCTGAGTTAAAACGAACTGCAGCTAAATGTTTGGAAGAGCCCACGACTGTCCAACAATGCAGCCAAAGCTGCTAGAAAAATAGGAGTGGCACCATCTGGTGGCTTCTTTGTAAAAGGAGGACCCCAGAGCCTGGCCGGTTCCGTCATTGGAATATATTCTAGTTCCCTATAACAGTTACAGCTCAGGCTGCTTAGGATGTGGATTAAATTAGATCAACCTGTATTTACTCACTTTACTATTCAGAATGTGGATTGGATTGAATCTCATGCAACCTGGACTGCTGCATTTACTATTGATTTGCATCCCCACCAAATCACACACCTCCAGTATATCATCATCATCATCGTCAGCCTGACTACGTCCACTGCAAGACAAAGGCCTTTCCCATGTTGCACCAGTCAACTCAGCCCTGTGCTTGCTGCTGCCACATTATACCTACAAACTTTTTAGTATCATCTGCCCACCTAACTTCCTGTCTTCCCCTAATCCACTTGCCTTCTCTGGGAATTTAGTCGGTTACACTTACCCTTAATGACCAGTGGTTATCCTGCCTACGCGCTGCATGCCCGGCCCATGTCCATTTCCTATTCCTTGATTTCAACTAAGATATCCTTAACTCGGGTTTTTTCCCTGATCCACTCTGCTCTCTTCTTGTCTTTTGAGGTTACACCTATCATTTTCCTTTCCATCGCTTGCCGCGTCACCCTCAATTTATTTATTTATTTATAAATAAATCCTCTTTGTAAGTCTCCAACTTTCTGCTCCGTAGGTAAATACCGGCAAGATGCAGCTGTTATATACCTTGCTCTTGAGAGATAGTGACAATCTACCAGTCATGATTTGAGAGTGCTTGCCAAATGTGCTCCCCCTTATTCTTATTTTTCTAATTACTTTAACTTCGTGGTTCGGCCCCACAGTTATTACCTGTCCTAAGTAGACGCAGTCTTTTACAACTTCAAGTGCACTATTACCTATCTGGAAGCACTGTACTCTTCCGAGGTTGCCGCACAATACTTTCGTTTTTTGCAGATTCTTTTAAGAACCACGTTTCTGCTCTCCTTGTCTAACTCCGTAATCATGGGTCGCAATTCTTCCCCTGAGTTACTCAGCAATGCAATGTAATCGGCGAAGTGCACGTTACTAAGGTACTCTCCATTAACTCTTATTGCGAACTCTTCCCATTCTAGGCTTCTGACAACCTCCTGTAAGCATGTGGTCAATAGCATTGGGGAGATTATATCATCCTGCCTTAAACCCTTCTTGATTAGTATTTTGTCACTTTTTTTAGTTAGCACTATAGTGGCTGTTGATTCTTGACAAAGCATATATAAACATCCAGGATGTTTATATATGCTTCGGCTATGCCCTGATTCCGCAGTGTCTGCATGACTGCGAATATTTGTACTGAATCAAATGCCTTCTCGTAATCTATGAAGGCTATGTACAGTGGTTGCCTCTATTTTGAGCATTTCTCCATTACCTGATTGATAGTACGAATGTGGACGATTGTTGAGTAGCCTGTTCGAAATCCTGCTTGTTCCTTTGGTTGACTGAATTCTAATGTCTTGATTCTGTTGGCAATTACCTTTGTAAATAGCTTGTATACGACAATGAACAAGCTTATCGGCCTGTAATTCTTCAAGTCCTTGTCATCTCCTTTTTTGTGTATTAAGATGGTGTAAGCATTTTTCCAAGAATTTCGTACTCTTCCCATCAGGAGACACTTCGTAGTAAACAGGGTGGCTAGTTTCTGTAACACAATCTGTCCTTCATTTTTCAGCAGATCTGATGTTACTTGATCCTCACCAGCAGCTTTGCCTCTTTGCATTCCCTCCAAGGCTTTTCTGATTTCTTCTATCATTACTGGTGGGATGCCATCAGGGTTACTGCTAGTTTTTATATTAAGGTCATGGTTGTCCCGGCTACTGTACAGATCTATTTAAAACTCCTTCGCTATTTTAACTATCCTATCCATATTGGTAGTTATTCTGCCTTCCTTGCCCTTTAGTGCATACATTTGATTTTCGCCTATCCCAACTTTCCTCTTCAATGCTTTGATGCTTCCTGCATTCTTCAGAGCGTGTTTGATTCCCTCCATTGAATATGCAGCACCAAGAGAACAACGAATAACACGCGCAGCAAGAGAAAGAAGACGAGGTGAACGGTGAAGAAGAACGGTGGGAAGAACAGAGCTGAGCGAAGAAGGCGATCGTTCCTGCAGTAGTTGGCGCTTTCGATTGCACGGCTGTGAGAGGGGATTGGCCACACTCATCACCTTTGGTTCTTTATTAGCGGTAGAATTTCTTTTTGCTGATTTTTCAGGAGCCATCAATGCCGGTCTCCGGCCCCGGCCAGGGCTCGCCCTGGTCGGCCAGTCGTCCTGCTGAATCGGTACCACTGGAGTGTTTCCTCAAGAACGGCGTAAGCAGTTTGCCTGTCGCGCTTGTGCCCACTGATGGTGGAGCCATTCGGTTGAGTGAAACGGAGGTGTTTCAAGAAGAACTTCGCAACATAAGCGGTCACTTTCTGGACATCTCAGAGGTGAGGCGTTTCGGCAAGACTGGCATACTATGCAGGTCTTCAAATATTCAATGCTTAACAGACTTACTGGCCGCCACGAGATTTGCGTGCATTGCTGTTCGCGCTTTTATCCCCCCTCATCTTGCTTGCGTGAAGGGCATTGTTCGTGGTGTTCCAACTAACATTAGTCCTGAGGCATTCTTAAAGATGGTCTCTCCGGCTGGCGTGACATCTGTCTACAGATGCACCAGACCTGTAGGTGATACGCGAGTCCCTACTGAAAGCGTCATCGTTACCTTTGCTGGTCTCACACGCCCCTCTGAAATGAAGGCCTGGCCTTATCTATTCCGTGTAGAGGCATTGACACCTCGCCCACTGCAATGACGTAACTGCTGGCGATTTGGACATAGCACTAATGCTTGCAGGTCCTCATTGAGATGTGCGAATTGCGGTGGGGCACATGCCGCATCAAATTGTCAGGTAGACAACTGCAGGTGTTGCCTATGTGATGGAGCACACACAGACACGGACAATAGCTGCCCTGCTCGAGAACGTGAAACACAAATTTTAGATATAATGGAGAAACGCCGTTGTTCTCGGTCTTAGGCAACTTCCTTCATTAAAGAGCGCGAAGTGGGGTACGCTGCTGCTACGTCACGCCAATGTGGGTCAATTGAAGCGACGGTCGCTTCCGCAGTGTCGGCAGCGATAGATAAGGCCATGCCGATGATTATGGAACGGCTTTTTAACACCTTTGCTGAAGGTCTGACCGAGATGCTCGCTGCCAGGTTAAACAGCCTTATTCCCTCCTTCGCTGCACACACTGTCACGGTCTAGGGTGAAGCTGAGCACCCCGACAATGAACAAAATAATCAGCGTCAAGAAGATGTTACCCCTGAAACGCTCGTCAGCACTCAGTCGCCGACTCCTGCGGGGCCCAGTGGGTCGTTTGGTGACATGAGGCTTGGTAATATCACTCATAAACGACGCAATGCTCCATTGTCTCCAACCAGTTTGTCAATGTCAAAATCAAAAAAAGTTGTTACTGATACCATCAATGAGCAGGACGTTTTGGTTCTGCAGTAGAGTGAACTATATTAAGTCCATCATAGCGCCTGTAAAAGTTCTTCAGTGGAATTGTCGCTCCGTATCTTCCGCTTACACAGATCTTATTTATCTCATACAGCAAACAAATCCTAATATAATTTTACTTTAAGAGTCTTGGCTTTCAGTAAACGAAACATTTACTCTGAAATATTTTCAAACTTTTAGACTGGATCGGCCAGGTAGAGGAGGTGGATTATTGGTTCTAATATCTTCAAAAATGTGTCATCATGTTACTGTAACTTTTGAACATATTTGTCCGGATTGTGAATTGTTAGGAATAGATTGTTTGTTACCTGACTCCAACAGGATTACAGTGATTAATGCGTACTTTCCGAATGGAGTAAGACGCACAGATCACCTAGATTGTGTTATCAAGAATTCTTCGTCAAATTCAATTTTATTGGCTGGGGATTTTAACTAGCATCACACTTTTTGGGGGCTTAAAACAGATGGCTGTGGCAAAAGATTGTGGAATTGATTGCAGGATAATAATTTTCGCTGTCATAACTCTGGACAAGTTACCTTTCTATGTGGGATAAGCTCATCAACATTAGACCTAACATTTTCGTGTGGCCAGTTTATGATTTCATCGTGGGAAACGTTTGATAATGGGACGAGTAGTGATCATGTACCAATTACCTATGAAATCATGCTACCACAACTTACCTCTGCTATCCGGCAACAACAGTTCACCAACTATAAAATTTATAAAACTGTTTTAAACTCCGCGCTCTCGTCATTGAGAGGACGCGTCGGACAGCAAAGAGCTGCTTCAGTCGTAGAGTGTCTAAGTGACTCTGTCCAGCCGGCAGAGTTTACTGTTAAGTACGGCAGCACACCGTCAAATTCAGCTTGGTGGAATGAAGGTTGTACGCTTGCGTATAGGCGACGTAAGGCTACTTGGAAACGTTTACGCCACAACCATACTCCGAAAAATTGGGTTGACTATAAATTCCACGCAGCGCTGTTTAAACGTACAGTTGCAATAGTTAAAGATAAACACAATTCTGACTTACATTCGCGTTTATCAAAACCTGATAAAAGATCTGCCCTGTACAGGTTTCTCCGGAACAAAAAATCGACGTAGGTACCAGCATATTCGCATTCAGTAGTGCTGTCTCCTAAAGAGACAACAGATTTGTTAGAGGGCATCGCGAAAGGACTTCAAGCGCGTTTCCCTTTGTCATGCTTGAGACCTGTGACATTAAAAAGCGCAACCTCGGACTTTCGGGAGGTCACTATGACTGAACTGGCAGATGTCATACTAACTGTAAAGCAAGCGGCTCCCGGTCCAGATCAGATTACAAACTCTATGATTAAATTGATATTTAATTCCCATCCCGAGGAGCTTTTGAATATTGTTAACTGCTCCTTACAGCACGCATGGATTCCAAGCGCATAGAAAATTGCTAAAGTTGTGTTGCTGCGAAAAAATCCAAGCCTCGGATATGTCCTGGATAACATTCGGCCAATTTCGCTTATTTCAAACCTAGTTAAAATAATTGAAAGAATTCTTCATAGAAGGCTCAGTGAATTCATCGCTCGTCAGGACATCCTTTCACCAAGGCAAGTAGGATTTAGACAGGGGTGCTCTATATGGTCAACTCATGTTGATTTGGAAAGCCGAATTCGCCTTGCAAAAGTATCTGGTGAGCTTTCTGCATTAGTCACATTAGATATCGCAAAAGCCTTTGATAGTGTGGAATACAGTACATTAATTTCAAGATTAGTGGACTGTGAGGTTCCCAAGTACAATATATCTTGGATTCAGGAGTTTCTCTTTGAGAGACAATTCTTTTGTTGCCACGAGGGAATTACTTCAGCTTTACATAAGCAAACAAGAGGTGTTCCGCAATGATCAGTCCTGTCACCTCTTTTATTTAATATATTATTATCACCTATTCCCGTTCATAAAAATGTTCCTCTTTACGTCTACGCCGATGATATTGCTTTTTTCTCGTCATCCCGAGATATCAATAGTTTGTATCAAATCTTACAGTCATATTTGAGTGAGCTTGAGGTATGGCTTGGCGGGCTGTCTTTTTCACTTAATGTTAGCAAATGTGCTCTGCTTGTATTCCCTCTATCCGTTCCCGTATTTCTTTCACTGCATTATCGAAATGATCCGATTCCACAAGTAACAGCCCTAAAATATCTTGGTATTGTTTACGTGGACAATTTAAATTGGCAGCAACAAATAGAATCAAACACCCGTAAAGCAGAAAGCGCCGTAGGATTGCTCTGCCGGTATTGCAATAGGAAGTCAGGGATGCGCAGGGATACGTTACTTATGATATACAAACTTTACGTACGCCCAATTCTGGAGTTTGACTGCGTTCTGTTTTCTGGAAGTGCTGAGTACAAATTAAGACCTCTTATATTGCTAGGAAGGCAAGCTCTGCGGTTGTGTCTCGGGCTACCTAGGTGTGTCGCAAATAGCGTGCTTTATTTGGAAGCTAGAATCATTCCACTTGATGCTAGATTTCGACAGCTTACTGTGCAAACATTTTTAAAACTTTACGATGCACCCTTCTTCTGGTCACAGACAGTTTTCATCCAATATCCAGTTTCTTTCTTTCAGCGGCCGTGGTTTCGTTATCAAAGACCCCAAGTCATTTTCGTCGAGTCTCTGTTATCAAATCTTCACGTTTCTCTACGGCATTTAACCCCCCAAACCCAATGCTCGGTGCCAGTTGACTTAATTTTCGATAATATTTTTCCGCAAAATGCCAAGTTACTTCCAAAGCATGTTCTGGAGGGCCTCCTTCAAGACCATCTCAGTCATTTTCCTAAATACGTAGTAATTTCGACGGACGAAACGCAAAATATTCAGAAGGCTGGAGTAGGTATTTTTTCTCTTCAGCTTAATTGGTCTTTTGCCCTCCGATTGCCTGACTTCACACCAATTTATCTCGCAGAATTCCTGGCTATTACATTGGCTCTTCGAAAACTAAATTATCATCAATCAAAAGCTATTATTATTTCAAATGCTTTGTCTGTATGTACACATCTTACGTCCGCAAAGAATTCTCCTCTTCTCAGGATATTTTGGTCTCCCGTACCGCATAGCCTATCGGAAGTTCGGTTTATTTGGGTCCCCGGGCATGCTGGAATTGAACTAAATGAAATTGCTGATTCGCTCGCTTCGGCATCTTTATATTTCCCGGTGGTGCTAGTAGCTCCACAGTTTCCTTTTATTACTGCCGAACGATTCAAACGCCTGTTAATCTTAAAAATCAACGAAATGTCGTTTCTACAATCTGAAGAATTTCGCCACTTGCAATTCACATGGAACACCGCAAAATGCCTTTCCCGTCAATGTGAGGTGAGCCTCACAAGCTTTCACTGTAGAGTTCCTCTGTTAAATTTTTATCTCAACAAATCAGGATTTTCATTAACTAACCTATGTGTAGTTTGCAATGAACCGGAAACAATAGATCACTTTTTTCTCACATGCCGCTGCTTCACCTCACTGCGCCGAATAATTCTTGAAAGACCGATTGGTATGCTCGGATTGCCAGTCAATACATCCACCCTATTATCGTTTGGAGCCAGTCAGTTGGGTGTGGGCCGCAATGCTATTCTGTCAGTGCTACATAAATTCATTCAGGCAACCGGAAGGATACGCTGCTAGTGGTACTGCCAGATATATCCAATTCTTTCTCCCCCTTCCTCGTTCTTGTTAACTTGTTTTATATAATCTGGTTTATCGCATTCTTCTGCAATTTTTCAAGTTTTTTCAAAGAAACATTATTATTGTTCCTATCTAATTTTTTTTTTAGCAAGCGTTGTAAAAAATGATCTATTATGAGGTACAGTGTGGCCAATCCCCCATGTGGGTATGAGCCAAGATCTCCTAGGAGACAAGACAAGACAAGTTTGCCAGTGTTCTGGTACAATTAAAGTGAGTTTCTTGTATTTAACTGCTACTGTTCCTGCATTGTGACACTGGTGGAGGAGCTGGGTACACGTTCGGGATGCCTGAGAACAGCCCTGTATCTAGTCCAGAAAGACTTCCGCGCATCGACACGCCCGTTCACCGCAGCAGTTGCCGCCTGTTAGGCCTCAGCCCGGAGTTCGGTCCATTGCCGGAAAGCGTGACCGTGCCAGAAAGCATGACGTCGCCTGGAAGCACTGGCCCCAACATGTTCAGAACAAGCACGACGCAGGTAACTGTTTTGAACCCTCGACTTCCGGTTGACTTCCACGAAAACAAATATAAGGACGCACATGACTGGCTCGAGGAATTGGAGCACACAGCGAATGTTAACGGGTGGAACACCACGCAGAAATTGGGCTACGTTTATTTTCCGCTTCAAGACGGAGCCCGAACATGGTTCACAAATCGCGCTTGGTCGTCTTGGGACGAGTTCCGGCAGAAGTTCCTCGACACGATCGCGAGTACTGAAAGACGAGAAATCGCACAGCGTCTCCTCGAGTCACGGATTCAGAAACCAAATGAATCCGTTACGATGTTTGTTGAGGACATAGCGCGGCTATTTCGTCGAGCAGATCCTAATGTGCCCGAAGCCAAAAAAGGTTAGCCACCTCATGCAGGGCGTTAAGGAGCAGCTGTTCGCTGGTCTCGTACGAAACCCGCCTACAAGTGTTGATGAATTCTTCAAGAAGGCGACATCTATCGAGCGCGCACTGCACCTACGTTATCGCCAGTATGACCGCCCAACCCACAGTGCGCCGATCAGCGTGGCAGCCACGACCACAGCAATAACACCCGGCGAAGGTTCTTTGCGCCAACTAATACGAGAAATCGTACAAGAAAAGGTCGAGAAGCTCGTCGCCAAACCGAATGACTGTGCGATCGCCTCAGTAAAGGATGTTGTACACCAGGAGATCAGGCAAGCGCTCTCACTTCCTGTGCCGAACACGAGCACTCCCAGGGCAAGCTATGCAGACATAGTTCGCCGACAGCCAGCGAACGCGTCGACACCACATCAGTACCACCAGCAACATCCGCCGACAGCGCCTTGGTACTACAGAGAAACTTCGACGCTGAGGCGGCCACCACTTCGCAAGACTGACATCTGGCGTACCCCTGACCATAGGCTCCTGTGCTTTCATTGTGGGGAAGCAGGCCACATCGTTCGGTACTGCCCGTATCGCGTCGCAGGGTACCAAGGGTTTCCTTTCACTATTCCTCGGCGCCATTTCAACGAAACACCTGACGTCGACACGAGTGTCATGACCCCGCAGGATGTTCCTCCTGGGTTTCGGTCACGCTCACCCTCTTCTGGCCGTTATTCTCCATCCTCTAGACGGAGCACCACTGACATGCCAAGAGGGAGATCTCCTAGTCCACGCCGGGGAAACTAAAAGCAGCGACCTCAGGGGGGAAGGTTGCGAATCGTCGAAGTGCTGAAAATACCCCAAAACTGCCGAGCGAAGAGAGACACATTTTCAATGAATCGACGAAAGATGGGTTTGTTACTGCCGAAGTTGCAATTACGATTGAAGGACATGACGTCATGGCATTGGTCGACACTGGCGCGGAATTCTCAATAATGAGTGAGTCTGGCAGACACACTCAGGAAGGTTAGAATGGAATGGACAGGACCGCAGATTAGAGGAGCTGGAGGGCAGCTACTCACACCAACCGGAAAGTGCACCGCAAGAATGAAGATAGAGTATGCATTCTTCGTCGCAACTTTCGTTATTCTTTCTGAGTGTTACAAACAGGCAATCTTGGGGATGAATTTCTTGTGTGAATATGGTGCCATCATCAATATACTGGACGGTGTACTGACATTTTCAGAGGATCAAAGCGCAGCGCTACACCGAAAATCCCTGTGAGTCATTGACGATGTGACCGTACCTCCGTTATCGTGCCGCCTTGTTTCAGTCACGTGCAGCGAGCAGAATACTGGAGAAGGAATCGCTGAACAAGTATTGACACTTCTACTCTCTCGCGGTGTTGCAATTGCCAGAAGTATCGTCGATGTTGTGTGCGGTGAAGCGGAGGTTTTGTTGACAAATTTTACAAATTTTACCAACGAGCGACGACACATTACACAAGGCACTACAGTTGCCTACTTCGACAAGATCACCGAAATCTGCGAGTGCATGTGTAGTACAACAGGACGAGCAACAAACCACGTCGGCCCCACCACCTATTGACGTAAGCACGGATTTGTCACCAGCGCAGAGACGGCGTCTAGTAGATCTTCTTCATCAGTTCAAAGACTGTTTTTCATCGACCTCAGGGGTCACTCAAACGCCACTGACGAAGCACCGGATAATAACGAAGGAGACGGCAAGGCACTGAAACAGCGTGAAGCAATCCAGGAACAAGTAAAGAAAATGCTCGATGATGACATTATCTAGCCATCAAGAAGTCCTTGGGCATCGCCGGTAGTGCTGGTTAAAAAAAAAGACAGAAGCTTGCGATTTTGTGTCGACTACTGCAAGCTGAACCGTGTGAGACGTATTCCCATTACCCACATCGATGATTCACTCGACAGGCTGAGGTATGCACGCTACTTTTCGTCAATGGACCTCAAAAGTGGGTATTAGCAAATTGAGGTCGACGAGCGAGATAGAGAAAAAACGGCTTTTGTAACGCCTGACGAGCTTTATGAATTTAAAGTCTTGCCATTCGGATTGTGCTCAGCCCCCGCAACATTTCAGAGACTGATGGTTACCGTTCTGTCAGGCCTTAAGTGGCAGACATGTCTGGTCTATCTGGACGACGTCATTGTTTTTTCAAAAACATTTGAGGAACACCTGAGCAGGCTGCTATCGGTATTCAGGGCAATAAGGTTTGCCGGCCTGACACTGAAACCCGAGAAGTGTCATTTCGGTTTCAAGGAGCTCCAATTTTTAGGCCATGTGGTGAGCCATGAAGGTGTTCGACCTGATCCCGATAAGATTGGGGCCGTCAGAAAATTCTCGGTGCCAACAGACAAGAAAGCAGTCAGGCATTTCCTTGGCCTATGCGCATACTACCGAAAGTTTATTGCCAATTTCTCCCACATAGCCTTGCCGTTAACACAACTCACACGAGAAGACGTTTCTTCACATGGGGCGATGATCAACAGGCGGCATTTGACGATCTCTGACAATGCCTGCGGACTCTGCCTGTGCTTGCTCACTTTGATGAGGATGCTCTTACCGGGGTCCACACAGATGCCAGCAACGTGGGTTTAGGCGCTGTACTCGTCCAGTGGCAAGACTCAGCCGAACGTGTGATCGCATATGCTAGTAGGACACTTTCCCGCGCCGAGTCCAACTACTCCACAACAGAAAAAGAGTGTCTTGCTGTGGTATGGGCGGTTATGAAGTTTCGTCCGTACCTTTATGGTCGTTCCTTCCACGTAGTCAGCGACCATCATTCCCTCTGCGGGCTGACCAACATGAAAGACCCGTCTGGTCGGCTCGCACGGTGAAGCTTACACCTTCAAGCATTCGATATGACAGTCGTGTGTAAGTCCGGACGGCAGCACACCGACGCCAATTGCTTATCAAGGTCACCGATAAAGCGGACGATGACACAGAAGATGACAGCATGGGGTTTGTAGGAGTCCTCAACACCACTACGATTTCGTGCAAGCAGAAAGAAGACAGCGAGTTGCTTCCCCTTATTGAATTTTCGAATGGCCGGACAACAACCATCCCTAGAAGATTTGCAAGAAGCCTGCCATCATTCTGCTTACGTAGTGGTGTTCTCTATAAGAAGAACTTTTCTACCAGCGGAAGCACCCACCTACTTGTCATTCCGACGTCATTATGTGAGGAGATACTTTGTGCTTGCCACGATAAGCCAACGTCTGGTCATCTCGGACACACACACACATTGGCCAGAACCCAACAGAAATACTACTGGCCAAGACTTCCAGCTATTGTGAAGCATTACGTGCGCACGTGCCTCGATTGCCAATGACGAAAATCACCACCGTTAAAACCAGCTGGACTATTACAACCAATTCAAGCGCCCACGGTACCTTTTGCCCAAATTAGAATGGATCTCCTCGGACCATATCCGACTTCCCATGCTGGCAACAAGTCGGTAATAGTCGCCACTGATTATCTTACGCGCTACGCGGACACAAAAGCTTTGTCAAGTGGCACTGGTGTTGAAGCTGCACGATTCTTCGTAGAAAATATCGTCCTGAGGCACGGTGCTCCGACAATCATAATAACGGATCGAGGTGCTGCTTTCACGGCCGCGCTCCTGAAGACAGTGCTTGAGCTCAGTGGAACAGCCCATCGGAAAACCACTTCCTATCATCCACAAACCAACGGCTTAACAGAACGCCTTAACAAGACTATTGCCGACATGTTGAGTATGTACGTTGACGTGGATCAAAAGAACTGGAACAACATTCTACCGTACATGACATTCGCCTATAATACATCGCAGCAAGAAACTACACGAAGAACGCCGTTCAGTCTCCTTCATGGCCGTGAAGTGACCACGATGCTTGACGCCATGTTACTGCACGACCGCAATGACATCGATTTGGACGCTGCATCTTTTACCCAACGAGCAGAAGAAGCGAGGCAGCTTGCATGCGTCCGAATCACCCAGCAGCAAAATTACGACGCCCAACGTTATAATCTGCGACATGGACATGTCGTCTATCGGCCCGGCGACAAAGTCTGGGTATGGAGTCCTACCAGCCACCGGGGACTGTCTGAAAAATTGCTGAAGAGGTATTTTGGCCCCTACACAGTTTTACAACGCCTCAGCGACGTTAATTACGTGGTCGTTCCTTACAGCCCCTCGACAACTCGCCAGCAAAAACCAGAAATCGTGCACGTTGTGCGAATGACGCCCTAATTTTCGGACTGATTTACACCATACATCTATTACACAGTCTTTTGTAGAAGAGCATCGGGACGCTGCTCTCTGGAGGGGGGTAAATGCCACATTGAATATGCAGCACCAAGAGAACAACGAATAACATGCGCAGCGAGAGAAAGAAGACGAGGTTCTCTTCCAATCAGTTTGCCAGTATTCTGGTACAATTAAAGTGAGTTTCCTGTATTCAACTGCTGCTGTTCCTGCATTGTGACAGTACCTTCTAACATCGAATACCTTACACTTATTAATCACCTTTGAAAGCTTTGCCAACTATATTTTGTCTGTTGTACTTGATGCTTTCATGCTTGGTCGTTACTGGGGCCGCTGTGGGTGGCCATGACACGTCCACGCGTACATGCGCGGTCACATTGAAAAGCCACGAATTCAAATAAAAAAAAGAGAAAGAAAGGGTGCTCAAGGTCACAACAACACCATACCTGCCAAGTTCAAGGATGCTGAATCGGGGAGATTTCCACAACAGGGGAGGGGGGGGGTTGAATTATTTGCCTTTATTTTCTTTTTTGGCACACAAAAAAAAAACAACGAACAAAGCAACAAACAAACAAAAACATCTTAAAAAACAAGGTGTAGGAGGAAAGGGGGGTCTCAATCGCAAGTGGCAACATCAGTGTTGGGGTCTTATAGTGGCTTGGAGTGGCCAAACAGACGAAGGTAGGGTTTCCCAAGGAGAGAGTCTCAGACTCAGAGAAACGACACAACTAGCAGAATCTATTTCCTTCAGAACAACTCGCGTATGTCTTCCTGGGACACCCATGAACGGACGGGACGGCGCAGTGGTCTGCCGCAAAAGGGCGGGTGAAAGAAGCTTTGCTCACTACTATATTCTCTTGACAGGAAGCCAAAACGCGCCTGGCTCCTTTTTATTGTGATGGCAATTATATGGACACTCTAAGCTGCTTTTTGCCGCCACTGCCACCCCTCTCATTCACCTTATATGTATACATATATGAACACTGAAGATAGAAAAAAAAAAAATCGCCTGTGCTCGGCACCTAGCTCGTCGCGATGCGGCGACACGGGATTATCTCTCACGCGTACTTAGCCATGCGAATGGCTGAGTGGGTAGAGGGGTAGATACTTGTGTGCGCGCGCTTATTCTTTGGTGGGGAGAATCGTGTGCCTTTGTCTTTCACTGGAACGATTGCGTTAGTTGCCGGGCCCACAAAGGTCACTTCGATCTCTGCACAGGCCCGGTTTGCGAAAGGAGTGCGCTTTTCATACACAGTGAGGCATAACTGGGACACTTGTTAGTTTGTACTCATCTGTACCTGTGATTGCGTAGCGTGCATCGTTTTTGTTTAAACAGCACGTTACGTGTGGAGCGGTAAATGTTGTTCTCGTTCTGTGTGTACCGTTTTCGTGCAGCATTTGTGCGTGAGTAGTGCTTCACGTTTCGATCTCCTTGCCGTTCTCAGCGTGACATTTCAAGTTGTTGCTGTAGTATTCATTGCTTCGCCCTTGCGGAGAAACTGTGACTTTCTTTTTTTACGTATTTACTGCCTTTAATCTGCCTCTGTGTGCCCTTGGAGCTCGTAGATCGCTATCGTGTCGCCGCGACCGCGGTTTCGCGCGCGGCGGTTCCGGAAAATGGTAGTTTCTTTTACGATCCCCGTGCGCTTGGCTGCGCACGCGCCTTCAAATCTAACTCGTTTTATGCCATCTACAATCCCATCTGCTGCAGTTTTGTCCGCAGAGTTTGTGGAAAGCAGCGTCCGCTGGTCGAGCACACACTTTCGGGGCTCTGTCAGTTACGTCGTCGCCATACATGATCGCGTCAAGAGTGACCGCGGTTTCGTCCACAGCGCTTGTGGCAGCGACATATGCAATCACGCGCACTGTAGAAAACAATGTGCGCGCCGGATGCACGTGTACTTCTAAAGCTTAGAGTACGCTGCTCTCGGCCTGCCTTCGACAAATGCCGTACTAAAACTTGCATCACTTGCCGCGATTAATAAAAAGAGTTGGAACATTCGAATTTAGCCCAATAGACATATATAGTGGCATTTGGCTGGGGAATTTCATGAACTCGTATCTGCCGCACTTTCGCATCACCGTGATTTACTGTACGTTTAGTTGAACGCCTCTTAAACTCATTCATAATAAAATGGGGTAGGTTCGAAAAGCCTCGAGCGGATCCAGCTGCATTTTGGTTGATGGAGCCAGATCAGGCACAGAAATTTTGCTATCCAGGAGATTTTCATGACAAACGAACGGAAGAAACAGTCCAAATCTGAGAATCTCCCGGATTTGCAGGTATGCAAATGCAGGATTGGCAGGTATGCAACACGCATGTGACAAATTTTCTTTCCCTATGCATGCCATCTCTCCCGGATTTGCTTCAAGCGCTTTCATTGGGACAAGAAGAGAGAATGCAATTGCAGCATGTGGAAAATCTTTGCGACTTCGCTCATGCTGGACAGATTCAAAAAATTTTTTCAGCAGGTAATTCATAAGAAACTAAGCTTGTTTTAGTGAATCCATTCCATGGCTACTTAAAAAACTGTTCAGGGTCCCTTTAAATGAACATATTATCCTCAAATTGATGTATCATTTTAAAAGCTTGTTTTGACGGTATATACACTTTAGCTGCAATGAATAATGTTACGTATTTTACAGGTTATCACTTGCATCTAACTGAAGGTCAAATTCTGCTACTTCTCAAAGTTGTTTCGACTTCCTTAGAATGGAAAAAAATACATATTGTGCAGGTTTGTTAGGTCATGATAAATATGTCAATTTTTCTTTATACATGATATATTCTATTCGAATTCGATTCGAAATTATTCGACGAAAATCACAATTCCCTTTGAATTGGCTTCGAACTTAAAGTTCACTATTCGCACAAGCCTAGTTTCGTAAACTTAAACGAGCGCTTACAAGAGTCGATAAGCTCGACCAGCGCTTCCTCTATTTTTTCAATGCCCGAATGAAGGAGCGGATTGCAATGGGAAGCGGTTGTCAGTGCTAGTGCGGCGTTTCGCCACCAGAAGCCACAGCTGGAGTATACATGCAGCCGTGTCGTCTCTTGCATAAACCAATGCCACGGCTGCATTCGAAGCTGCTATACGGCTCGGTTTTGGACTGTATTCGCATTGTTTAAGGGGTAATGGTAACTTAGAAAGGAGAATCGTGAAACACTTGTTGTTTTGGACACCAAGCTCATTTAGAAGGCATGTGCTGTTCGCAACTATTTGATCGAGGCGCTCGCGCGTTGTCAGCTAGGCCAATACTTCATGCTTATGCCAGTAATCCACGGAAGATTGTTTTATCACCATGGCATTCGCCTGACTGGGAGTTGATTTTTTGACGAACTGATAGTCGATTTTTGGGGGAAGCCTTGGCCAGAAGCTCATATTAAAAACTTGGGGTCCTAATGTTCCCTGATGCGTGCTACTATCTAGTGGCGTAGCACATTATGCGCATGCCAGGATTGATTTGATTGACATGTGGGGTTTTACGTCCCAAAAACACCATATGATTTTGAGAGACGCCGTAGTGGAGGGCTCTGGAAATTTCGACCACCTGGGGTTCTTTAACGTGCACCCAAATCTGAGCACACGGGCCTACAACATTTCCGCCTTCATCGGAAATGCAGCCGCCGCAGCCGGGATTACTCATGCCTGGAGTTCATGCACTAAATAACACAAAGTGCCAATAGACTGTTTCCAGGGACATAGGTCATCATCCGTTTCCTTTGCAAAGCATTAGATGCGTTGCCATTGAGAAAAGCAAGTGCCAGAAAATGAGCAACTATGGCAGGTGATTTCACCATTTGTGAGCTTAAACAATGCGATCAGCGTGAAAAAAACAAGAACAGCTCTGTATGTGCCTCTTCGATAGCAAGCAGAGGCCGAATGACTGTGTGGTGCCCATGGGCTTGCATTGAGCTTCGAGGCGTAATGTTAGCATTGCACCGGGCAGTGATCGCCATGCAGCATTGCTACTGACAGACTCATTTGATGACTTGACTCTTCGGATGTACTGCACTCCCGCTTAGTGATACCAATTGCCATGTTGCCAAACGTGAAGGGCAGTCTTCAGCCACCACTACTTATAATCAATAAAATAGTTGGGTTGTAAATGAGAGCTACATAATAAAATGTAGTACGAAGATTTATTAGGAGACTAATTGTTCTGCCCGATTACTACAAGCACGCTCCCCTGAACACGAGCGGAAGCTGCAATTTCACGGAGCTACAGCCGTACAGTGCATTAAGGCGATAGCTCTAAATGCCTCATCAAAAGCGAAAATTGATCACCGGCCGCATCCCGCGCCTTCTGGAGTCAGCGGCGGGAACACGAGTGATGCAAGAAATCATTGCTATGTGAAAATGTCATCATATGACGTCACATATCATGAATGTTTGCGACGTATCGGAAGGTCACATAACTTGACGGCATCATACAACATCTCATCTCCGCTTGGCTCGAATGGGCCGATCATGAGGGCAGTGCATAACCAGCTGAGGGGCAAAAAGCTAGCTTTGTCTCCAATCCTAACCATATTAAGTGCAAAATATCCCGGAGGAAAGTAGGAAACACTCTTTGCGTTGAATAGAAAGAAAACGAATAGTTCTTGCCTTTCAGTCGTCTCAGGTGAATCCATAAAGAGACCGGTGTGTTTTTTTTTTTTGTAACTAGTGAGAAATGAAAAAAGACTATCTGATTTTTTTCGTCATATATGTAGAGTGGTACACAGTAGTATTATATACTGAGGCATGCAATAGCTTAAAAAATAAAATAAAACGCGAATGCTATAAAACTTGAATACATATATCGAACCGGTAGAACGGTCTGGTAGAGCACGGTGAAAATATCGCGCCGCTATGTTCGTTTTACTTTTCATTCCCCCTCTACCCACAAAAGCCGAAAAGAAGCAGGAATTGCAAATTAACTTGCATGAAATCACGAATTCGCGAGCTTCCTAATACACGCAGCCGTCCAGCGCCAGCTTCCCGTAGTCTACTCACGCAGCGCCGTCATGCGGAAGCGGCGAGCAGAGACAGAGCGCATGCTGGATGTCCTGAAGGAAGTGTTCGCCGGGCATTGAAAAAAATAGAGGAGGCGCTGGCTTGACGTTGTAGCAATGTTCAAAGCCAGCTTTGCCACAATGTTAAAATGGTATGGGGTGAAGCAGATTGAAAAAATCCGACATTGGTACTATCACGGTGCACTGCGGCAGTGGCTTTACATATAGGAACCAGAATCACACGGAGGTGAGATGGTGGCAATGCAGCAAATGCTATTTTATCACTGACATCCCTACTGAAAAATGTCTTCAGCTAACTGCTCCATAATGCATGTGGTGTAGCACAGTTTTCAGTATACTGTACACTTTTAAAAGAACAGTGGCTGAAAAATTTTGCACTTTTTTGTTGTTGCATTAGGTAGCTCATGACTCATTCATCACAGCTGGAAATGTCATTTGTGCAAACGCACGACAGTTACATAGATTCGTTTTAGAGTGCCCAGTTGCAATTTCGGTCTCAAAAAGCACCGAGCTGGGCAGTTGCAGTAGCAGAGTAAACACAGCTGGCCACATGACCACCCAAAACTGTGACGCGGTGATGCGCAAGGGCATGCGTAAGTGGGCGCTGCACTGACAGCCAGCATACGCAAAGCTGTAGTGGCAGAGGAAGAAAGAGCAGGCAACGCAAGCGCAAAGTGCATGCCAGCGACCAGTCAACACAGATTTGTGACATGCGTTTGTTTACACTCCCGTGGTGTCGATGTCGAAGACATGTGGGACTCTACATCTTGCTCGGTTGCATGGCATGCACTTTAAGGTTGATTTTAAATATGTTCTGGGCTTTACATGCCCTTCATATTTTGTAGATATTGTACGTGTCTTTAGATAAATCAATCTCACTCATTATCTCCTTGTGCATCTATACGAAGCTACTAGCACCGTAGAGACAAGTTGCCTTCACCAATGAAAGCAGCTTGCCATCTCCGCAATAGTGCATGGTCAGAAACGAAGTGGGTGTCTTGAATACTTTCATAACGAATGGGTGCGTATGGTGCCCTGGCAGTGGCGGCATCAGCTTAGTTCGCATTGTGCTGCCCACAACTAAGAATGATCAACTTCATGTGGCATGTGGGCAGATTTTGTATAGTAGAACATGATTGAGATGTGAACATACAGCGCTGGACACAAGACGGTGAAAGAAGACAAATGAAGGCGCTATCTTTCCCCGTACCATGTCCAGCACTGTTCGTTCACATCTTAATCTAGCCCACTTAGGCACACTCCTACAGTAGTGCATTCATCGGGATATATGCATTGCAGAAATCTAAGTCGACCCCTCGTTTGCCACAGCGTTTGTGTTCCCCGTCATTTTCGAATGCTCCAAGCGAGACAGCCGTAAATGATTTCCTGCTTCACTAGTATCGGCAGTGCTCATCACAAGACGCAAATTTGCACTTGGCGGTTGGCACTGAGTTAAGCAAGGTTCGCGGCAAACCCCGAATGCACTCATGAGTAGCTGGGCGCACACCGAAATACTTGATAAGTGTATGCTAAGAAGCATTGAACAGGGGTGGAAGTGGGCTTCAGTCTTTTGGAGATACTTTGGGAACAGGAATATTACGGTTTTGGAGCAGCTCCGGAGCACTAAATTCTCGTGTCCAAGGTGTCTACCAATTTGATATTTCTTAATTCCCTGACTTTCAAGGTTTCCCATTATATTTAAAAGCAAATTCCATAACCACCACATTTGTTTGAAAAACTCTGTAATCTGGAAACAAACTCTTCAGTGGTAAAAAAAAAAAGATCAGGAGCTCCACATAAAATAAGTAAACATATTTACCAGATGCACTGAGAATGTTCTGAGTGCATGCGGTAAATGTGACAAAATATGTATATCTGCAGTGATCCCACTGAGGACTACCGGTTAGGGCAATTTTTGGAGCAGTCAAACTTTAGTTTATGGAGCACTTCGGAGCAGTAAAATTTTAGTTTTGGAGCAGGTAATCTTGCAATTAAGAGCACCTTGGAGCAGTAAAATTGTAGTTTTGAAGCACTTTGGAACAGGTAATCTTGCTATTAGAAGCCATTTTACCGCAGTCAAATTTTAGTTTTGGCGCAGGTAATCTTAATATTAGGAACACTTTGACATAGGTACATATACATAATGGAGCACTTCAGAGAAGAAAGTACCTCAAACACTTTATTATTAAATGGACGCTGCCCTAGAACAAAGGAGCTTTTCAGATTGAAAAAGGCTTCGAGAACTTTCACGTCGTTCTTTTCACCAACTCAGGTTTATTGATTGGGGAGAAAATATTGGTAACACATTTCTAAATTATTTCTAAATTTTGCGCTGAAATCTCTGCACATGATACCACGATATTCAATGTGTATTTTTTTTTACTTTAACGACATTCGCTCAATGTAATTTCCCGAGACTTAGTAGGGTAAGTCTAGAGCCATCTCAGAAGTCAGTTTGCTTTGTTTTTAGTACGTAAGAGCTATGTAGGACCTAGTGAAAAAAACGTCAAAATTTATAAAGTCATGGCAATTGATGCATTAATGCAACTACGTGAAGCCACCCAAATTTCCTTTTTGCCTGTTTTCTTGCTCACTGAGAAAGTTCTCGTGGCAAGCATGAGGATTTTGAAATTATAAAAGCATAATTTACTAATGTCGATTCTCATTATTTCAAACCCGCTTCATTCGAACTTCCGGTGAATTAGAATAGATGCTGTGGTCCCGTCAAAGCTATGTGTGTCCAAATGGATGAAAACACCTTGTAATTCGAACGCGCAAGCACTTGTGACGGTTAATTTGAACATACCGTGCTCCGAATATTCTCTCCGCACCACAGCCGATCCCACGGCGGCACCTCTGACACCTCAACGCTGCGCGCGAAGGACAAGAAAAGGAAAGGCTGGGGCGGAATGTTTGCTCCCCCTCAAATCATGCCAATCTGGGACACGCCTGCACCAAGCTTCTCCCTTTTTCGTCTTTGCTATGTAGAGACCTTCCTCCTTTTAACGCCGCACGCGGAGAGAGAGGAAAAAAAAAAAGCTGTTGTGGAGTGGTGGTGGTGGTCGTAGTGTTTAGAAGAGGAAAGAGGAGGAAAGGTGCCCAATTTCTGCAGCTGAGTAGGGAGCATGGCGCAGCGCCTCTGCGGAGTGCTGGCTCTCTTCCAAATGCCGATCTGCCACGCGCCGGTGCCATGCCTCCCCTTCCCCGTTCCTGACACATAGAGATTCTTTCCCTTTCAACCTTGCACGTGAAGAAAGAAAAAAGAAAAGAAAAAGCTGCTTCTTCACGTGGAAACACTCCTCCTTTCTCGTCACGTGCTGGCCACACTGCGGCTGCGGCGCAGAGGGTAGCAGCGGAGACGCAGTCGTCGTCGACTACTGTCTCCAATAATTAAAACATTAGTTATAGTTATTTAATTACTTGAATCGGCAATGAGTAAGGTAAAAACACAGTATACTATGGTGATGGGCGACTTTAATGCAAAGGTAGGGGAGAAGCAGGCTGGAGACCAGGCAGTAGGAAATTATGGCATCGGTACTAGAAACGCCAGAGGAGAGCTACTAGTAGAGTTCGCAGAACGCAATAATTTACGGATTTTGAATACCTTCTACCGAAAACGAGAAAACCGCAAGTGGACATGGAGGAGCCCTAATGGCGAAAATAAGAACGAAATAGACTTTATAATGACTGCACACCCTGGAATCGTTAAGGATGTGGAAGTGATTGGCAAGGTACGATGCAGTGACCATAGAATGGTACGGTCTCGAATTCGCCTAGACTTGAAGAAGGAACGACAGAAACTGATACGCAAGAAGCCAATCAATCAGCTAGCACTGAGAGGGAAAGTACAGGAATTCAGAGTGTCGCTGCAGAACAGGTATTCGGCTCTTAGTGAGGAAACCAACCTTAGCGTAGATACAATGAATGATAATCTGACGAGTATCATTACGGAGTGTGCAGTGGAAGTTGGAGGCCGGGTAGTTAGACAGGACACTGGCAAGCTTTGCCAAGAAACGAAGAACCTAATTAAGAAGCGTCAAATCATGAAAGTGTCAAGTACAACAGACAAAATAGAACTGGCAGAGCTTTCGAAGTTGATTAATAGACGTAAGGTATGCGATGTAAGAAGGTATAACATGGAGAGAATTGAACACGCTCTGAAAAACGGAGGAAGTGTCAAAGCATTGAAGAGGAAACTTGGGATAGGCAAAAGTCGGACGTATGCACTAAGGGACAAAGAAGGCAAAATAACTACCAATATGGATAGGATAGTTAAAATAGCAGAGGAGTTTTACAGAGATCTGTACAGTAGCCGAGACAACCACGACCTTAATACTATAAGAACTAGCAGTAACCCAGATTACACCCCACCAGTAATGATAGAAGAAGTCAGAAAAGCTTTGGAGAGCATGCAAAGGGGCAAAGCTGCTGGTGAGGATCAGGTAACATCAGATTTGCTGAAAGATGGAGGACAGATTGTGTTAGAAAAACTAGCCACCCTGTTTACGAGGTGTCTCCTGATGGGAAGAGTACCAGAGTCTTGGAAGAACGCTAACATCATCTTAATACATAAGAAAGGAGATGACAAGGACTTGAAGAATTACAGGCCGATCAGCTTGCTCTCTGTAGTATACAAGCTATTTACAAAGGTAATTGTTAACAGAGTAAAGAAAACATTAGAATTCAATCAACCAAAGGAACAAGCAGGATTTCGAACAGGCTACTCAACAATTGACCACATTCATACTATCAATCAGGTAATAGAGAAATGCTCAGAGTATAACCAACCACTATACATAGCCTTCATAGATTACGAGAAGGCGTTTGATTCAGTAGAAATATCAGCCGTCATGCAAACACTGTGGAATCAGGGCGTAGATGAAGTATATATAAACATTCTGGAAGAAATCTACAGAGGATCAACTGCTACTATAGTGCTTCATAAAGAAAGCAACAGAATACCAATCAAGAAGGGTGTAAGGCAGGGGGACACAATTTCCCCAATGCTATTTACCGCGTGCTTACACGAGGTTTTCAGAAGCCTAGAATGGGAGCAGTTAGGGATAAGAGTCAATGGAGAATACCTTAGTAACCTGCGCTTCGCCGATGACATTGCATTGCTGAGTAACTCGGGGGACGAATTGCAACTCATGATTACGGAGTTAGACAAGGAGAGCAGAAAGGTGGGTCTTAAAATTAATCTGCAGAAAACGAAAGTAATGTACAACAACCTCGGCAAGGAGCAGCGCTTCGAGATAGGTAATAGTGCACTTGAAGTTGTTGTGGCAAAGCCTTAGAACAGTGGGTCGTCCTCTCGAGTGCCTTCTAGTGGGTCGCCCTTTTCATAAGAAGAAGAGCAGCTCGTGCAGAGAGTCGGTCCCCGCATTGACTGTCGCTGTCGTGATTCATCAACGAGTGTCCGCCAATAAACGTCTTAACAATTTGGTGGAGAGTGCTGTCCCCTTCAAACATCTTTGGTTCGCATTCGATGCCCTTCGAGCTTCGATCCCGTACCGTGCCTTCTACCATGCACCAGGACGCCGCTCAGCAAACGCTCCCTCCTACACCGACGCCATGTCCCGGTGTCCCTCGCATCCGCGACCCTCCTGTCTTCACCGGCGCGGATGGCACCGACGTCGAGGACTGGCTTGCCATGTACGAACGTGTGAGCGTCCCCAATCATTGGGATGAGGCAGCTAAACTCGGTAACCTGTTCTTCTACCTTGCGGGTGTGGCCGGAATGTGGTACAATAACCAAGCATCTGATTTCCCGACTTGGTCCGCTTTTAAGACCGCTGTCGTTGACGTGTTCGGCCGCCCTGCCGTTCGTAAACTGCAAGCCGAACAGCGTTTACGTGAACGAGCACAGCAGACTGGCGAGACCTTCACAAGTTACATCGAGGACATCCTTGACTTGTGCAAAAAAGTCGACCTGAACATGTCAGAGGCTGACAAAATCACGAATGTTCTAAAAGGCATCGCCGACGATGCCTTCACCATGCTTCTAGCCAAGAACCCTCATACTGTGGCAGAAATCATTACATTATGCCAAAGTTACGACGAGCTGCGGCGACAGCGCTTGATGACCCGTCGATCGCCACCACGTGATGCTGGTCTCTCGGCTTTGTCAGCGGTTCCTGACCACACAACCTTGCTCGCCGAAATCAAGTCATTCGTGCGTGAGGAAGTTGCCCGCCAGGTCTCTTTACTGGCTTTTGCTCCGCCGCAACATGCTCAGCAGCCATCAAGTACACTTGTACCTCCGCTCCGCCGAGCCATTCAGCAAGAAATCGCGCAGGTCGTTCCAGAATACCACCAGCCGCCTCCTGTATCTGCGCCACTCAGCTACGCCCAAGTTGTAGCCAGGCCGCCCCCACCGATTTCTGTGGATTGCCCTGTAAGTTACACCGAAACCACCGCGAGGCCCCACGCCTTCGGAGAAACTGTGTCGCCTACATACGCCGACGTCACCCACGTGCCCCGAGTCCCGCCCACCATGCACTCATATCAGCAGCCGGCTCGCCCAACGCGTTCTGCGACATGGATGGGACCCGCGAACAGATGGCGTACTGCTGACAATCGCCCCATCTGCTTTGCTTGCGGTCGCGTCGGTCATGTAGCACGTTATTGCAATCGTGTGCAGCAACCGCAGGTCGCTTCGAACTTTCCCAGCCAATCAAGCCGCTCTTATGACCAACCGCTACCTATGTCACCGTCGTCCCGCCCCGCTCCGTCTACTCGCCGTTCACCGTCTCCGCGACGTCGCTCACTGTCGCCGATGCGGCCACGTCCATTCGAGGGCGACCAGGAAAACTAGTCGTCGCAGTCCACGAGGCAAGGGCTGCGACGCTGTCGAACTGCGGAAGCCCTCAGGAAAGCCCATCGAACGTGATAGACGTACTTGTGGATGGCGTTCGTGCATCTGCCCTTGTAGATACTGGAGCCGCCGTATCCGTCATGGACGCAAAACTTAGCCGATTACTGCGCAAAGTGACCTCGCCACTCTCCGGGCTCTCCCTCCGTACAGCCAGCGCCCAAAGCATTCACCCTACGGCGATGTGCACAGCCCGCCTTATGATTCAGGACGTGATGTATGCGGTCGAATTCATCATAATTCCTTCATGCTCTCACGACGTCATCCTAGGATGGGATTTTCTCTCCCGCCATGACGCCGTCATTCATTGCGCACCAGCAGAAATAGAACTCACCCAATTCTCTTCTTTGACGCCGGCCGACAGTCCATCTGCCGCAAGCAAGTTACTCGTCAGAGATGACACCCAAGTGCCTGCAAACTCGTCCGCGACGGTGTCCGTCTACTGCGCAGGCCTTTCTGACACCGCTGCACTCCTCTCGCCATCTCATCGTGTTTTCATCAGAAAAGGCTTGCTGGTTCCTTTCGCGACCGTGCAATTCACTCACGGCAGCACCACTATTTTTGCAGTGAACTCATCCCCGTACAGCGTTACGTTGGTGCGAGGGGAATGTCTCGGCAGCGTGGAACCCATCGAAGACGAACAAGTTATGGAACAAGTTATGGATCAACCCGATGACATGCACTGCTCAAGTTCCAGTACGCTTAGTGCTGTTTCGACATCTGCTTCATCCTCCGATGATGTATTCGGTCCCTCCGTTCCCGACAACCTTACGCCAGGCCAGCGTTCCCAGCTTCTGAGCCTGTTGGAAGAATTCCGGTCTTTTTTTGATGTCGCCCAACCTTCTCTCGGCCGCACATCCACCATTACGCATCGCATCGACACAGGCACACAGCCACCACTGAGACAGCGTCCATATCGCGTATCTCCCACAGAACGCCGTGTAATCAACGAGCAAGTCGACGACATGCTTCGCCGCGATGTTATTCGCCCCTCTAGCAGCCCCTGGGCATCTCCTGTCGTTCTCGTCACGAAGAAGGACGGTTCTGTGCGGTTCTGTGTGGACTACCGACGCCTCAACAAGATCACTCGTAAGGACGTGTACCCACTACCGCGGGTAGATGACGCTATTGACAGCCTGCAAGGAGCAGAATTCTTTTCATCCCTCGATTTGCGCTCAGGGTACTGGCAAGTACCTATGGCGGAGGACGCTCGACCGAAGACCGCTTTTGTCACCCCCGACGGCTTGTACGAATTCAACGTCATGCCGTTTGGGCTGTGCAACGCGCCCGCCACCTTTGAGCGCATGATGGATACTGTTCTGCGTGACCTGAAATGGCACACGTGCCTGTGCTACCTCGATGACGTCGTCGTTTTCGCTCCGGACTTCTCGACGCATCTTCAGCGCCTACGGCATGTTTTAACGCGTCTGAGTGACGCCAGTCTGCAACTGAACCTAAAGAAGTGCAGATTTGCAGCTCGGCAGCTGACAATACTCGGCTACGTTGTGTCCAAGGACGGAATTCTCCCTGATCCAGCTAAGCTTCGGGCCGTGTCCGAGTTCCCCAAGCCGACATCCGTCAAGGAACTGCGCAGTTTCGTAGGGCTGTGTTCCTACTTTCGGCGCTTCATTCGAAACTTCGCGACTATCATATCGCCGCTGACGAAGCTCCTTGGAAGTAACGGACCTCTCCATTCGTGGTCATCACAGTGTGACGACGCTTTCACAACGCTCCGTCGTTTGTTGACGTCGCCTCCCATACTCCGCCACTACGACCCTACGGCCCCTACAGAGGTACACACGGATGCCAGTGGTATCGGCCTTGGCGCTGTCCTTGCGCAGCGCAAACCAGGGTTCCCGGAATATGTCGTGGCGTATGCAAGCCGTACGCTTACTAAGGCCGAGACTAATTACACCGTCACCGAGAAGGAATGTTTGGCAATCGTCTGGGCCCTTATGAAGTTCCGACCTTATTTGTATGGTCGCCCATTTGATGTCGTTACCGACCATCACGCACTATGCTGGTTGTCGTCATTGAAAGATCCCTCAGGCCGTCTCGCCCGGTGGGCACTTCGCCTACAAGACTATGATATCCGCGTGCTGTACCGCAATGGAAGGCAACATGCTGACGCCGACGCCCTGTCACGCTCTCCCTTGCCTGACGACAACGCCCACAACTCTGCGTCTCACCTTGCCATTTCTTCCATTAGCATTCATACCATTGCTACTGAACAGCGCAAGGATCAATGGATCGTCTCACTGATCGACTTGCTGACTGATCCATCCACTCCATGCACTCGCACGTTGCGTCGTCAAGCCCACCATTTCGCCATTCGCGACGACCTCCTCCACAGGCGCAATTACAACGGTGACGGCCGCCAGTGGCTACTAGTCATACCTCGCAGTATGCGCTCTGACATATGCGAGTTTTTTCATACCGATCCGCAATGTGCGCACTCCGGGGTATCCAAGACTTACCACCGCATTCGCCAACGGTACTTTTGGCGCGGCATGTACCGCTACGTGCAGAAATTCGTTCGCTCCTGCATAGATTGTCAGCGCCGAAAAGCTTCAACGCACCTATCACCGACAGGTCTGCAACCTCTACCTTGCCCTGCCAGGCCCTTTGGGCGCGTTGGAATCGATTTGTATGGGCCACTTCCACTGACGTCGGCTGGTAACCGCTGGGCCATTGTCGCTGTGGACCACCTCACGCGATACGCCGAAACGGCCGCTCTCCCCGCGGCTACAGCGAGCGATGTGGCCTCCTTTCTGCTCCAACGATTCATTTTGCGACACGGTCCACCCCAGGAACTGCTCAGTGACCGAGGCCGCGTCTTCCTGTCTGAAGTCGTTGAAGCCATTCTTAAAGAGTGCAACATTGTTCACCGCAAAACTGCTGCTTACCACCCGCAGACAAATGGCCTCACCGAACGCTTCAACCGTACGCTCGGCGACATGCTCTCCAAGTACGTCGCCGCCGATCACACAAATTGGGATTCCATTCTACCCTTCGTCACCTACGCATATAATACCGCCCCTCAGAGCACTACTGGCTTTTCACCTTTCTTTTTATTGTATGGAAGGCACCCGTCGCACACCATCGACACAATACTTCCGTACAGGCCAGATCCGTCTGAGTGGGCGCCTATTTCTGCTACAGCCAAGCTTGCTGAAGAGTGTCGAGAGCTTGCAAAGACCTTTACTGCGCACGATCAAGAGCGGCAAAAAAGCCTTCGCGCTGACGCCAGCACTACTGCGCCCACGTTCCTCCCTGGAGCGCTCGTTTGGCTCTCGATCCCTACCACTGCAACTGGCCTATCTTCAAAACTATTGCCCAAATACGAAGGCCCCTACCGTGTCGTCAAACGCACTTCTCCTGTAAACTACTTAATTGAACCAATCAAACCATCTTCGGACATGCGCCGTCGAGGACGCGACATTGTTAACGTGGAGCGCCTCAAGGCCTACCATGACCCGCTCATTGTAACCACCTGTTAGGTCGCCAGGCGGCTCCCTTTTCGTACCCGGGGTAGTTGTGGCAAAGCCTTAGAACAGTGGGTCGTCCTCTCGAGTGCCTTCTAGTGGGTCGCCCTTTTCATAAGAAGAAGAGCAGCTCGTGCAGAGAGTCGGTCCCCGCATTGACTGTCGCTGTCGTGATTCATCAACGAGTGTCCGCCAATAAACGTCTTAACATTGTAAAAGACTATGTCTACTTAGGGCAGGTAATAACCGCAGAGCCGAACCACGAGATTGAAGTAACTAGAAGAATAAGAATGGGGTGGAGCACATTCGGCAAGCACTCTCAAATTATGACAGGTAGATTGCCACTATCCCTCAAGAGGAAGGTATATAACAGCTGTATCTTGCCGGTACTTAGCTACGGAGCAGAAACCTGGAGACTTACAAAGAGGGTTCAGCTTAAATTGAGGACGACGCAGCGAGCAATGGAAAGAAAAATGGTAGGTGTAACCTTAAGAGACAAGAAGAGAGCAGAGTGGATTAGGGAACAAACGGGGGTTAAGGATATCATAGCTGAAATCAAGATGAAGAAATGGACATGGGCAGGGCATGTAGCGCGTAGACAGGATAACCGCTGGTCATTAAGGGTAACTGACTGGATTCCCAGAGAAGGGAAGCGGGTTAGGGGGAGACAGAAGGTTAGGTGGGCAGATGAGATTAAGAAGTTTGCGGGTATAAATTGGCAGCAGCAAGCACAGGACCGGGTTAACTGGCGGAACATGGGAGAGGCCTTTGTCCTGCAGTGGACGTAGTCAGGCTGATGATGATGATGATTTAATTACTGCCGCGATTACGGTGCCTAGCGATTTTTTTATTTCTGACGTGACGCCGGGAACTGTATAAAACTGCCCAGCAAGCCGCATGCGGCCCGTGGGCTACAGGTTGCGGACCCCTGAGATGGACGGTTTGGCGCAGTTTGGCACAATATACATCGATTTTATCAGGTTAGCGCAGCAAAGCTCCTTTCGTGCACTTTGGCGCAGTTGGCGCAGAAGTGGGATCCCCGATATCTGGCCAAAATGAAGTTCCTAAGAGCCGTAACACGTTACACGCGCTAGCCGAACACCCGCTTCGCACGTGGCGGGACCCCTGCCGCCCGCAAGCGGAGAGCGAAATGGCGGCCCGGCACCAAAAAGCAACATAAGCGCTAGTTGCATGAGCGGCTCTGATGCGCACTCTGGTTGGACGATGCAACGCTGTTGGGGCTGGCAACGATTTGGCGGAGCTTCAGTTTTCGAGGTCGGCAACCATCACCAACAGCAGACGACGCTGACAAGTTCTTGAATGCGTTGGTTCAAGCCGCTGCGTTTATCAAGAAATTGAGGCTGTTGTATTTTTACAACGCGTTTTTCGGCCGCAAGTTTTGCGTCGCCGTAGTCATCTGTGTTCGAGGCTAATTACGTGCTCCCTTTTTGTTGTTGTTGTTGTCGTCATCCTTACCACACGCAGGTCGTATCGCTCGAGTTGCATTTAGCGCGACGACGATCTTTTACAGCTAGCAGAAATGTGAGCGCCAACACACACAAAGGCTTTGTATTACAATGAAGAAAAGGCCTACAGTGGTAGCGGCATTGCACGCTGCGATACCGCAATGCTATCTACAAATAGCCGAAGGAATTGACTGGTCAGTAATGTTTATGATTGGGCGCTGGTGTATATCGCGTGCGGCTTGCTGACGTACTCTTTACTTTGCTCTATACAAGTTGACGTTTGGTTTATAACATGTCACAATGAGCTCGACAAGTACTGAAGTAATTAAAGTTTCAGCCTAGTAGAAAATGTTTAGTTTGTGTGATATATTCATTAAAGCTGGAATTAAATGTATGTGCATATCAAGTAGTCATGCATCATATGAGAGGCGCTATAGCTTGTTTTTAAAAGAATCCAAACATGAAGCGTAATGTGTGTTTACATTTTATGCAAGACACCTTGTTGCTGTCGAAAACACATGTCTACACTTTTTGTTGGTGTACGTAAAAAATGACACCACAAACATCGCCGTTATTTTAACTCATCTGAAGGATTCGCAATTTATTTGCTACAACCCATTCACTTCTACATTCCTGTTGCTCACCTCATCATCTTTTTCTATTGGCAATATGGTTCATTACATACCCTGACACAGCCTCAATGCTACATGGACTAACATGACATAATAACGAGGTTTTCATTTCAGAATATTAGCTTTCTTTACCCACTTGAACGTTCTGTGGATGATGTGCGACAAATTTTAGGTGCTTCAGCTCCCTTTTCCCCCGCTTGAGTAATTTTTAGCAGGAAATCTTCTGTTTGGCTATGTTCACAGGAGTCCAGTGAAAGGCATGTTTGAATGAAACGCATTTTTATTTTTGGACACCAATGAAACCATAAATCTCGTTCACTGATGCATATTTGTGCTTACTCTAAGGTAAACCTTCTTTCTCATCACTCAATATCTCAGTATCTTTTGGAGAGCCTGAATTCCTCCATTTCATATTCTGCTAGCTGGCAAAGAGTGCCAAATGCAGTAAAACATGGGCAGCATCTAAAACATTCCCTCTATGATCATTTGAGCTGTGCACAACCTCTCCTTCTGAGACACATTTGGAGCTAGCAGTGATTTTGGGGCATAATTGTATCAGTAAATTTAAATCATTTGTCACTTCAGCAATTCATGAATTTTAAGGTTCTTGCAAAGAAACCTTGCTAAAAATGTAAATGAGCTGAAATGTGTAAGGCTTCAGAAGAGACAAAATCTGTTCACTCTTCAGTGGGCAGAGACAACCCTTCTGTTCACTTTAACTCTGGCTACATAAACAAGAACAGCCACAACGTAGTGTTATACGCTGTGCAAGACCATTCTATTGGCACAAGGCATGGCCTTGGCTTTAACTAGCTGTCCCCTGGACAGCGTGTGATACAATTTGTGATGTCTTCTTTTTTGGCTGCCAAGTCAACCAGTATAGACTATTTTGTAAAATCTGCCACATTATCCTGAATTCTGACTGGTGTGAAAGTGCTTGAGCTTCAGCACTTTATTTTTTTGTACGCATGCCCTTCTATTCTAAATGTGCATGTAATGTGTGCCTTCACATTATGCATACACATGGTCATGGCAACGATTGACAACACTGAAGTGAGCACCAGAATATGTGTGGGCTGCCACAGGGGTGTAGGCAGATTTCTTTTATTATTATTTTTTTGTGGGCGTGGAATTGGAGGAGGAGCAGCACTATGATCTTAAGTGGGGCCCGGTCTGTGGATATGATCGAGCGTCATTTTGCCCTCTGTATACTATGGGGGAAAGTATTCAAAAAAGGGGAGAGGGTGTGAGCCCGGTGTGCCAACCCCTGGCTTTGCCACTGGGCTGCATCAACATTGTATGCCTTGCCCTACTAAGCATAAGATGTGTATGCATAGCCTCTTTCCACTGACTACAGGGTGAACATGATGTGACATGTGGAGTTGAGATGGGGCATCGGCATGCTAATGTTTTTATTGTATCATCCTAAAATCAAATATCAATCATGCTGTACTAGCCCATCTAGCCGTTTAGTTCTGTCACCTGTGGTAGTAATGTAAATGTAGTGGGTAGACCACTAATTGTCTTCTGCTGATAACATGAAGTGAGTGTTTTTCATATTGCTCCTGTAATACTGAAGCATCATCAGCAAATTGCAAGCCCTTCTTGAGACAGTCTGATGAGACATTTTGTCTGTCTATGACAGTCTGTTGCCATAGAGCAGAACAGGAATGGCCCAACATACTCATGAACAGCCCAAGAAAATGATTACTTGCAGTGTTATTACTTTTGTAATATGTGAGATACTCTATCTGGAGCTGTTGTTTCATTGGAAAATTTTGCTTCAGAAAAACCACGTTATTGAAAAAATAAGTCTGTTTTTATTTGCAGTAAATTTATATCTTGCTCATGGTCTTCCCTTGTCTTGAACCAGACTATCACAGCATCTTTATACAAATTCAATATTGATTTTAATTATTGCTTTTTAATGTCACCACTGTGAAAACAAATAGCATATATTAACATCCACAAGTGGTATTTCTTCTTCTCACAGTGGTGATGCGTAGTGCCAAATTTCATTCATGCATTTATTGAGTATAAAGCATTACAAGTGCAGAGGAGGAACCAAAACCTACAAAACAAAGTCCTGGTGGCTGACCATCTGCCACTACATTTTATTTAAAAATATATAGCACAGTGATAAAGTGTCAAAAGGTCAGCACTGAATAAAAAAAGAAATAAAATGAAATGACATGCACAGCTGTCCAGTATCTGTATTTTATTCTAAACTAAACCAAGATAATACACTGATTAAAATTTTAAATGGGTTCAGTGGTGTCATAGAAAAAAGGTTTACCTTCTAGCACACGTGCATTCCTTCTAGCAAGCTGCCTAAATGGACAATGAGATGAAAGCTTGCAATAAATGACATAGGATTGAGCCACATGTGCTATCATTTTAATTGTAAACTACTGCAAGGTAGGGGCAATCAATTCAATAATTTTGTCAAAATAACTTTTGCATTCTCTAATGCAAGACGATAACAGTTGCATTACACAAGGTAGTTTATTAGCAGCTTGCACGGGATATAACATAGGGTACGCAGGAAAACATGTCACGTTGTTCTTGGGTTGTAGTACAGACTCACAGTTCTTGGGCACCCCTTTAAAACAGTGCCGAATACGTTGCATGCAAATGTGATACTGTGAGCATGTTTTATAGTAAGCTATTCATATAAACAAGTATAATGGAAGCAGCCCCATCAGCACTATAAAAACAAAATTTAAGACTCTGTGTTGTTATGAAGCCACAGCAGCCAAGCCATTGTGCTGAAGGTCAATTGATCGTTCATTCACATACTCAATGCAAATCCACACATCACAAGTAATGCTTCATTCCTTCCCATATTGCCTATGCTACAGACCACAAACAAGTTGAAGTATATGTTTGAAACACCTAAAAATGATTCAGTTTGAATGTGCAAGATCATATACACTCACATTTGTATGTACATAGTGATTATATTGCCCCTCCCCTCTCCACTCCCGATTTCCTCAAAATAAAATCTCAGCTATGTCCAAACACGAGCTTTCAAGCACTAAGCCTGACAAATAATGGAAATTGTAACTTATTGCACTGAAAGCAACCTTAAGTGGGTCATCGAGGATGGCACTGTGCACGTCATGCTTATACTAGTCGGCATGCATGTTGTAAGATGCCTTCTTTGCAACCTATTTGCTCGTTCATTATTTGTAGTAACACCATGGTGTCACATCAAACCCCAATAAAAAAAAACTGTACCCAAAGAGTAATTTTTAGTAAGAATCAATACAAATCAGTTTTTTCAAAAGCCGCCTGAACCCAATCCAAAAAATATATGTTGTCAATTTAGAGCAAAACATTCAAATAAAGGACATCACACCGAACCAGCGATACTACACAACTGAACACATAACTGAAATTATGTTTTTGGAAGTGTGTCTGCAATAACATTGCCAATTACTATACCAGTTATTGGTTTGAAACAATTAAAGTGCTCCAATGCAAGTGTAAAAAGCATATGTTGCCACTTACATGGTGAGTTCAACTTCAACAATTCTCGTGCAGTGACATTTTTGCATGAAAAACTGGCTTCCCGAAAATTGCTGAGGGGATTACTAATGGCAAACAGTTGCCTGCCATTCAGTAAGTACACCTTTAGGGGCAGTGCCAGCAGCAGGGGGGAAGTTGTGGGGGGCTGGAGCCCCCTGAAAATTTCCACCTGCTCCCCCACCCCCTGCCACCACAAAAGCAAACATAGTGAAATGCAGCACAGAAATTCTCAGCGTCCCTGCCCCTTGAAGGAACTCTCTTATCACGGGTGACCCCCCTTTAGTAAAGAAATCCTTGCGCCACCCCTGTATGCCTTTGTTTTCTGCTACCTGTCACTTTGCTGTCGCATTGGTAGAGCGACCGTCCCGGAAAGGAGTTGGTCTCTAGTTTGGTCCCCGGACCAGGATAAATTTTTCGGCAATTAAGAAGCTTTTCCTTGTGAGTACAGATTTTTTCGTCGCCTCGTGCGGGTGGTTGTCTAGTTTCCCTTTCTGAACCATTCTACCCCCTTGCAGATTTCTACAGAACTTATTTGCATTGCTTTGCTGTCTCATGTTACACAAAGCAATTCATTATTTCACAAACATTAACAAGCTTGTGTTCCTTTAGAATTATGCATCATGCCGTGCCCTTCAAAGAGACGAGGTGTTTCAAATGATGCAAGCTGCTTTTTTTCATGTTTTTCAGTAAAAGTGACAAAATCAAATCATTTTGATCTAAATAATTTCTGGCAACACACATGAGATATTCAAGTGTGAGTATTCATTGGCCCAAAATAAATAATTTCTTGTGCATGCTTGTGGTATGGATCTTATTATGATGATAAGAATAGAAGCGTGTGTCATGCTTCCTGAGGAGCAAAAAAAGATGTAGATTCATGCGAAACGAGTTGCTTTTGTGCGCAACCAACACAAGTAGTGTTGACCAACATCTTGCGCAATGTGAAATCTTACCTTGCATTTCTACATTAGGACAGAACTATTTACTTTCTTACGGGTACTCGCATATCTGCTGCATAACATCTGCTGAACTCACTGTAGTGCTCAGATTCTAGTGTTACGGCTCATGTGGTGACTGTAACTCATAATGATTCCTTCAAAAAACTGTGGTGGTGGCTGCGTATGCTCTGGTACCACATCATGTCAGCTGCAATTTCACAGGAAGGAGAAAACCACCGAGCTATGCGAATGAAATATCACAAGGTATGCCAGTAATTGTCATCTGCCTTTGTTTTTAATTTTTATGTTTGCCAGCACTTGTTTGCTAGTGCCAACCTTGCTCATTCTTTTTGCATATACCTCAGAATTATGCAAAGAACATGTTGCCACATGAAACTCAGCTTTTCAAATATTCTTGGAGGACATCTTCAACTCAGTGCGCACTCAAAGATCAGTGCATCATGGATGCATACACTTGTTTGAAACAAACTGAGTGTGAACTTTGTTTCGTACAAGCACATGCATCGATGATGCATTGTACTTTTTTTTTTTTATTAACTTCAGTGTGACTGACTTAAGGGGGCAGACTGCTCTTTGGGACCAAAAAGTGACAAAAATATTCATTTTTTAAAATTGACATATTTGGTTTTTACAAGTATTTTTCTATCTCTCTGCAAATTTTCATGCCCCAAGAAGTAGTAATTTTTTTGTAATGTCATTTAAACTGTCCAGATTCTTGGTGCTGTTAACATGCAGAACCTGCAAAAAAAATGGGGAACCGACTTTGAGGCTTCTTTATAATTTGCCAGCCCCTCTGTCTAAAGCTCTACTACAAATTTATGAGCGCCTTCGTGAGGATTGCTAAACATGCGCACCATGATCGTTGCTTTTTGAAGAAACTGTGTGTTTTCAGTTTTTTCCATTTTTTTCAAAAAAGTAAATTTGTGACTATTCAATTTTGAGGCCTCGATATCTCTGCAGCTAGGGCAGGTACACCAATATTTCTATTTGCAGTGGAAACCTGTATGTGTGTAGAATGCAAGTATGGGAGCAAAATTTAGAGCACATGCCTGTTTAATGAATTACTAATCAAAATTATAACACAATTCCAACTGCTTTTGAAAATGTATAGTTCATTTTGCTGCAAAATAACCAATAAAGGTCTAAAAACAAAAACCTCTTCCATACTTTCACTCTATAGTCGTTAGTCTATATTGGCATATCCTAAATATCACTTTTAATTAAGCACTTTTTTTTCTATGGTGGCCTTAAACAATAGGGAGTGAACTTAAGTTATCTCGGCAACAAAGTGAGTGACAGGAAAACTAATTACATATTTGAAATCAGCAGAAAAAACTGTATAACCCTATGCAGTTTTATCAAGATCACTGAAGAAATAAAAAAAAAATGTCTAAGACCAGTCCGCCCCCTTAATGCTGCCGCCATGTAACATGTGGTGTACGCTGCTGTTGCCAGCAGAAAATAGACTTTCTTGTTGTATTGCTTTCCCATCAAATTTTGTGGTCAATATTTTTAGCACTTTTGATCATCGCTCCCAAAGAATTTCACTTAGTGAATGCCTGAAACAATTGTAATGAAGTTCCGTTGACTTTCATTTCTAGAACGTGCCTGTCTAAACTGCGCATTTGTTTAGACTGGCACAATCTAATGACGTGAGCATGTCTTCACCAGTGAGACAATGAGGATGGTATGTGCCCATAGGGTATCCCTGGCGAGGCATTTGTATTGGTAGTACGTGTTGAGTGTTAAATCCGCGACGCGTTTATTAAGAAAACGAACACAGGTCAAGTGCTCAGCGATCCGAATCGGAGCTATCACGAGCACGAACCACAATCCTCTTCCTCGTCTTTTGCAGGCCCTGCTAATTGCACCCTATCCATTCTACAAATCACTCCCCCGCGGAAAAGGAGCCATCCTAGCGACGTAAGGCACAGGTTCTACGAGTGGGTCATAGTGCAGCTTCAGTCGGTCGACGCGAACAGTCGCGACGGCGGCGGTCTGTGGATGACTGTACGGGCTCGACAATATAGTTTACCGGGGATGCTTGACGCAGGATGCGGTAGGGGCCTTCATACTTAGGCAGCACCTTTGAAGAAAGGCCTGGAGCTGAGGAGGCAACGCGAAGCCACACCAATGTTCCAGGCGAATATGACTGGGGATGCAGGTTGGCGTCATGGCGGTCCTTTTGGTGTGCTTGGTCTTGTGTATAGTTAACAAACGTGCTAGCTGCCTGCATTCTTCCACATAGGTGGCGACTTCTGAGAGAGCTGAAGACTCTGAAATATTCGGGCGATACAACAGAATGGTATCCATAAATGAGGAGGGTTCACGGCCATATAGAAGAAAGAAGGGAGAAAATCCAGTCGTGGACTGAGTGGCGCTGTTGTACACATAGGTGACAAATGGTAGTATGCCGTCCCAGTTGGTGTGGTCAGCAGATACATACACAGACAGCATGTCGCGTAATGTGCGACTGAAGCGTTCAGTCATGCGATTGGTTTGTAGATGGTACGCACTGGTTGTTCGATGAACAACATTGCATTCACGCAGGTCTTGTACGGCTTCTGAGAGGAACGTGCGTCCGCGGTTGCTGAGTAACTCGCGAGGAGCGCCGTTGCGAAGAACAAGTTTGTGAAGAATAAATAAGCCGACTTCACGTGATGTAGCCTCTGGCCGCGCGGCAGCCTCAGCATACCATGTCAAATGATCAGTAGCGACAGCCACCCAGCGATTCCCGTCAGGTGTGTATGGAAGTGGGCCGGCCGTATAACTCAATTCCGATGCGATTGAAAGGTCGGGATGGGCAGGGCAACGGCTGAAGTGGCCCAGTGTCGGCATGTGGTGAACTCTTCCGGCGTTGACATTTTGAGCATGAACGCACGTATTCGTTGACAAATCGGTACATTCCACGCCAGTAGTACCGCAGCCGGAGGCGTGCATACGTCTTCATTACACCAGCGTGGCCGCATTGGGGGTCCGCATGATGATTGATTGATATGTGGGGTTTAACGTGCCACAACCACTATATGATTATGAGAGACGCCGTAGTGGAGGGCTCCGGAAATTTAGACCACCTGGGGTTCTTTAACGTGCACCCAAATCTGAGCACACGGGCCTACAACATTTCCGCCTCCATCGGAAATGCAGCCTCCGCAGCCGGGATTCGAACCCGCGCCCTGCGGGTCAGCAGCCGAGTAACTTAGCCACTAGACCACCGCGGCGGGGCTTGGGGGTCCGCATGGAACGAGGCGCAAATATCAGCACGTAGATGGCGAGGAATCACCAACAACTGCTTACGACCTTCACTGAGATAATTGCAGCGGTAAAGTAGCCCATCGCGCATGGTGAAATGGCGAGCTGTGCGCCGCAGCGAGCGACTGGCAGTACTCGGTGATGGCTTCGATAGTAACTCCATTAAAGACACTATCCAAGGGTCTTGACGCTGCTCGGATGGCATGTCAGCGTGTGTGAGGGAGGCTGAGGGAGGCAGAATTGTAGGTAGAAACAGGCACATTTGCACAGTCATGGGGAAGCGGTGGTCTAGAGAGAGCGTCGGCGTCTGAATGTCTGCGCCCTGACCTGTAGACGACGCAGATGTCGTAGTCTTGGAGTCGTAAGGCCCAACGAGCTAGGCGACCAGATGGGTCTTTTAGAGACGACAACCAGAAGAGGGCGTGATGGTCAGTCACGACATCAAATGTCCGACCATATTTGTAACGTCAAAATTTAGCGATTGCCCAAACGATGGCTAGACATTCTTTCTCCGTGACCGAATAATTTTCTTCAGCTCTGGTGAGAGTGCGACTCGTGTAAGAAACGACGTACTCATCGAAGCCAGACTTTCGCTGCGCAAGGATAGCACCAAGGCCGACTCCACTAGCATCCGTGTGGATTTCGGTAGGGGCGCCTGGGTCGAAGTGACGGAGAATCGGCGGCTATGTCAGAAGATGACGTAATTTCGCCAATGCGTCGTCACAGGTGGACGACCATGCCGAGATACCTTGGCTGTCAGCAAGTAGACGTGTTAAAGGAATCATTATAGATGCGAAATTACTAATAAATCATCGAAAATAAGAGCATAGCCCTATAAAGCTCCAGAGTTCTTTGAGTGTCAACGGCTTACGAAACTCCGTGACGGTGCGGAGCTTGTCTGGGTCTGGTAGAACACCGTCCTTGCTGACAACGTGCCCTAAGATTGCGAGCTTCCCTGCGGCGAAGTGACATTTCTTCAAATTTAGTTGTAGCCCAGCCTGTGTCAGGCATTCCAGGACACTTGCGAATCGCTGGAGATGGGTATCGAAGTCTTTTGAAAAAACCACCACGTCGTCCAGATAGCAGATGCACGTATGCCACTTGAGACCTCGAAGTATGTTGTCCATAAGACGCTCGAATGTGGCCGGGGCATTGCAAAGGCCAAATAGCCTCACGTTGAACTCGTACAAGCCGTCAGGAGTTACGAACGCAGTTTTGGGGCGGTCGGCTTCATCCATAGGTACCTGCCAGTACCCTGACCGAAGATACAGCAAAAAGAAGAACTCCGCTCCTTGCAAACAGTCGAGCGCGTCATCAATTCTGGGGAACGGATAGACATCTTTGCGCGTGATCTTGTTAAGGCGCCTATAATCAACACAGAAGCGGATGCTACCGTCTTTCTTTTTCACGAGCACCACCGGGGATGCCCAGGGACTGTGGGACGGCTGTATGACTCCCAGACTAAGCATGTCAGTCACCTG
Organism: Rhipicephalus microplus; assembly: GCF_043290135.1. Lineage (NCBI taxonomy): Eukaryota > Metazoa > Arthropoda > Arachnida > Ixodida > Ixodidae > Rhipicephalus > Rhipicephalus microplus. Next base: position 15,667,011 of record NC_134700.1, on the reverse strand, counting down.
GTCATCAATAACCCAACGTTCAGCTTGAGAGACGCAGTATGGACGCTGGCACAGGGGTGCATAGCTGCCGGTGTCTATATGATGAGCGATCAAAGTTGTTCTGCTAAACTGGGTTGCTTGTAATCGAAAGACATCCGAAAGCGGCCGAGAAGCTTCAAGAGTTGCGTCCGCTGACACTTGGAAGGTCCGAAGCAATGGATGGAAGGAAGGCATCTGGGGTAGATATGTTGGCCGTGGTATCAAGATTAACGCTCGCGACATGGAGGCTTGCTGTGCGACCAGGTAGTGAGTTAGGGCAGACTGAATCAATGTCCTCAAGTTGCCCTATACATTCTCCACGGAACATAGTGGTTGGGACCAGAAGCAGGTTCGTGACATAAATGGTTGTGGAGGTGTTTTCGATCGTGATAAGAGCAAATGGGAGAAGAAAGTGCTTACGGGAAGTGAATTTTGCTGACGGCGTAAACAAGGCGGTAGAGAAAGCAAAGTTGCAGAAGATTGGCACAATAGCAGACGACATAGATAGGATGTTCATGTCCTCGGCGATGACAACACGAGAAAAAGATAACTTGGCAGGAGCGATGTCCGAGATTGCTGATAATTCAAGCTCGGCACGGGCACAATCGACAACGGCATAATGTATGGAAAGAAAGTCCAAGCCCAATATAACGTCATGCGAGCAGTGCGGAAAGACGACGAATTTAACCACATACAAAACGTCCTGAATGAGTAGACGAGCTGTGCACATGACGGAAAGTTGTATGTGATGTGCGGTCGCCGTACGGAGAGAAACACCAGAAAGCGGAGTCATAATCTTTTTCAACTTGCGGCACATTGCTTCGCTCAACATGGACACAGCAGCTCCAGTATCGACTAAGGCGGACACGGCAACACCTTCAATGAAGATTGGGATTTCATTTGCAGGTTGGGAACGAGGCCTTGTTGATTTCGACAGCGGCGCAGTTCTTGCCTCGGGAACTGCGGTGGTCAGTTTTCCGTGTGGACGGGCGCGGTGCGTCGAAGCATTGGCGATAGCGAGCGCCGGCGCAGGGAGGGTGATCGAGATGAGTGGGAGATGCGGCGGTTCGACGATGAGGTTTTTGAAGGAGCGTGGGAGGGCATTGGCTGTTGCGGCTCTGTATGGTCGTAGCTGTAATTGGCTTCAACGGCAGTTGGACGAGGAATGTGGCGGAAGCAGAAACGCTCGACATGCCCGGGTAGACCACAGTAATAGCACATTGGTCGGTTGTCCAGTGTGCGCCAAAGATTATTGGGAAGGGTGGCAGGATGTCGAAAAAGCGGAACTTGCGGGCTTGTCAGCGCCCACGGTGCGTAGAAATGAGGGCGTTGAGGAGGGCCTGTGCCGTGTGGCACTGCATGTGAAGGCCTTCTCGCGACGGCATAGGTCAACGGCGCTGACACAGGCGGTGGCTGGTGCGTAGGCGGAAGAGCTTCAGATACTCGCTCCTCAATGATTTGGCACAGTGACGAGGGGAGTCCATGACTATTACTAGGAAGAAAGGGAGCAATAGACAATTGGTGGGCAACTTTCTCGTGGACGAACTGTTGTATTTGGTGCGTCAATACTACCGGATCTGGAGAGATCGCGCCCACCGACAGTGCTGACGTGCTGGTCGTGTCGAAACTGTCACGTCGCGTGGAAATGCGCTGCTTTCGCAACTTGTCGTAGCTCTGGCAGTGCTGATTGATGTCTGTGACGGTTTGAGGAGTTTTCGCCACAAGCATGTGGAACGCACCGTCCTCGATGCCCTTCATGATATGCTTGACTTTGTCGGCTTCGGACATGGCCGGATTGAAGCGCCGGCAGAGGCCTACGACGCCCTCAATGTAAGACGATGTAAGACGTGAGACTTTCTCCTGCCAACTGGGCACGATCACGCAAACAGGCACACTGCCGGTCGGCCGAATACGTTTGCAAAGGTCGTTTTAAAAGAGGCCCGGGTGGTGATCTCAGCCTCATGGTTGTTCAACCAAAGCTCCGCGACACCCCTCAGGTAGAAGTGGATGCGACCGAGTTTGTCGTCATCGTCCCACCGGTTGTTGACACTCACTTTTTCAAACGAAGCGAGGCAGTCCTCGAAGTCCTGTTCATCAGTGCCGTTGAATAGAACTGGGTCGCGCTCCCTCAGAATACCAGGGCAGCGGAGAGCGGGGGGTGTGGCAGCATTCGGCTGTGCTGCAACATAGTCAGGCATGATGGACGGCGGAGGTAGAGTCCGGCTACAGAGTTCCAGGGTGAAAAAGAGAACCAGCACTCTCCACCACTTGGTAGTATGCGTTGAGTCCGCAACGCGTTTATTAGGAAAACAAACACAGGCCAAGCGCTCAGCGATCCGAATCGGAGCTATCACGAGCACGAACCACGGTCCTCTCCCTTGTTTTTTGCAGGCTCTGCTAATTGCACCCTATCCATTCTACAGCATGCAAACGCAAATGCCTCTGGAGAAAGAGAATGCATTCTGACAATGTAAGGAGACAAGAGGAAAGTTAGGCTGTCGTGAAGTTAGAGGCTTTGGACATGCAGTGTCACATCTACATCTTCCGTCAACTGACAATTTCCAAGATCTGGTTGACTGGAGACGTGCCTCGTTGATGTGGTAGGAAATGCAGTATCTGGCGAGGAGTTTAAAAAGCAGGCCAGCGGTGCATCTGCCAGACTAGAAGTCTGTCCTGTGTGTGTAGGGAACTTTGCTGTCACGACGAAAAATCGTTTGTAGTTGTTAATGAGCAGGCCAGCTGACAGCCTTCCTTAGTGTAATAAGAGGCTACAGACAGCGCTGTACACTCTGATCAGTCAAGGCTGTTAGCCAGGAATGTTTAAAGTGTACAGTCAATCCCTATGAGAAGGTTATCATGCGAGCCACAACCAAGAACTACAGCAGTTCCATGTCCCAGAACACACTTGCAAGAAGAAGGTGGTATTATGCAAGCTTCACACACTCTTTTTGCTGTTCCTTAAGCAGTGATCACTCCTGCCTGGAGAAGCTGTTTAAATGAAGCAGCACCTAGCACCAGCTGTAACATATTTTCCCAAGTAATTCTGTAACCGGCTGCGGAGATAAAAGCCCACGAAGAATACACTTGGATTGCAACGAAGGAGGGGCTCAAAACTGAGAGATATTAAAGGTGTACGTTTCGTTTCATGGGTGATTAATGTAGCATGCAACAGGCAACGAGGGAGAAAAGAATGCACAATCTTGATTTGCACTGTTCATGCCACTAGGCCTCCGGGATGTTAGGCGAGTCAACAGTTGCACGGCAACTTTTATATCTCGTGCAACTGTACAAGTATGTTGATGGGCACATGTGAAGAATACAGAAGATCCTGTTTAGTGAAAAAAAAAAAGTGGATCTCTGCAGTTGGTCTGGGCCTGGTGTCGACCCAGTGTGAGCTCATTCGAGTACAGCCAAGTCATAATCTTGCCTTATCGTGCACAAGGCAGATACCCAGACCCAGTGCCCCAAGCTCGACAAGTGCAAGCCTCTGCCTCAACCTCAATCTATGTGTATTATTGTTGCCAACATGCTTCACACCCGTCGCCAGGCCTTCAACTCTGCCTGACTCAGGCTAACATCAGGTTAACTATACCTGGCATCCAGAAAAAAGCAGATATGTCGTCACCTGCTCTTAGGCAGCTTGCTCTGCTCTTGTTATACGAGACGTATCAAGGCTGTATACATGTATACACCGATGGCTTTGTTTTACAGAAGAGTTCAACGGCCTCATTTGTTATACCAATAAAAAACATGACGAAGAAAATTCAAGACCTCCCACCTTACGACATCAACGGGAGCAGAGCTCACAGCTCTTCGTGCGCATTGCAATTCATCAGCGATCAACAGCCACAAAAATGGACAATTTTCAGTGACTCAAAGGCGGCACTGCAATCCCTTCTATCACTTTTACGCCACGGCCCGTACGAACAGCTGGTATTCGAGATTGCAGAAAAGACTCACCAATTCATTGAGAAAGCACACGAAATAGCCTTTCAATGGCTTCCAAGTCATTGTGGAATAACTGGCAATGAACAGGTCGATCGAGCTGCTCGTTCTGCCCGTACTGAAAGCAATCAGATATCGATTCCGCTCTCCAGAAATGACACTCCACGGAAACTCCGCAAGCGCACCAAGTCACAATGGAACGAGTCATATTTCATCCATGCACGGTTATGTACCTTAGACCCAACTTTCAGTCTTTGAATTTGTTCGCAATTACGCCGACAAGACGCTACTATGCTGTGCAGAATATGGTTGGGAGTTGCATTTACCAATGCGTACCCGTTCCGCAGAGGAATGGCTGACACTGCTGCATGCGACCATTGCGGCAGTGACGAAACAACTAGGCACATTCTGTGTGAATGCCCACAATACTGCACGCAGAGACAGTCACTCTGCAATGTACTAGATGACTGGACAACCAGACTTTTTCAGAAGAAAGAATTTTGCGCTACCGACAGGACTTCATGTCGCAGAAAAAGGCTGTGAAGGCGCTCTTGCGCTCAACCGGTCTGTCCAAATGACTGTGATCGGAGCTCCCTGAATGTGTGCACATGTGAATTTTTTTCTAATTTATTTTATATCTCTTAATCTCTATCCTCTTTCCCACCCTTTTCCCCACCCCTGTACAGGGTAGCAAACCAGTTCTTCTAGGTTAACCTCCCTGTCTCTTCCTTTTTGTTTATTTCTCTCTCTCTCTCTCGGACATGTAATTTACCTTCGTCGTCCATTCACGCCACGTAACACCAAATTTGATATATGTGAAGATAGCAAAATGGCTGTGAGCGCATTACGAGTGTGGCATGTAGTCACGTTGTTACATGACATGTATGTTATGATTATCATGTTTGGATGTGTCACTTGTGTTCACCATGTAGTCACATCACACCATACCAGTTTTGCAACATGTCATGTGGCCAAGAGCACCACAAGAGCAGTAAGACCATGAAACGTAAATCATGACATTCATGATATACATGTCATGACTTTCATGCTACAACTAGTCACTTATGCTCGTCATACAGCCATGTTATGCCATTATGGAAACGGCCAGGAGAGCCAAAAAGTCATAGGTGGCTAGATAGATAGATAAATACGGTAGATAGATAGACAGACAGACAGACAGACAGACAGACAGACAGACAGACACCTAAACAGACAGACAGACAGATACGCTCAAAGTCGTTGAAGTTCGCTAAGGAATGCTTCGCATTAAAAAAAAAGGACCAATGTGAGTATTCATCGATCCACAAGCGCTCGAAGCTCTTCAGAGAGCATGTCACACGTTGTCCACTGTTGATGTTGTACTAGATATTACTAAAGCCAAAATTTTCTAAAAGCTGAATTTTCAAGAGGGGGTAATCGATGACGAACCAAGCTAGCTGACCACCTTCCTAATTTTGAAAAATTTAATCCAAATAAAGTCAAGGCAATTCAGCAGATGCCAAAGACAATGGATTCCAAGGATTGCAGTGCTTCTGAGCTAAAATGAACTACCTCTCCAGATTTCTAGTTGAATTGCCATGCATACTGGGGCTTTTGAGGAAACTCACTGTCAAAAATGCACCATAGTAGATGGGGAAGCAGCAGGAGGAAGCATTCGAAAAAGGCATGAGTTCGTGAGAAGAGCTCCATTTCTAGCCTTTCTTTGAATAATGAAAGCAGCTAGAAATCCAATGTTATGTGAGCTATTTTGGGCTCGGAGCAGCTCTTCTTTAAAATAGACAGCAAGTCTCTTTCGTCAGCAGAGCACTGACAACAAAGGAAGTTTATTATGCACAAAGAGGAAAGGATATTCTGGCCATTGTGTTAGCCTTAAAAAATTTTTATCAGTATACATTCGGAAAAGAAACAAAGATGTTGAGCAATTGTAAGCCACTGAAGCAAGCAATCCTGAAGGAATTATTGGATGAAGTTCGAAGATGACTGCAAAGCATGATCCTTCGGATGCAAAGATACAACATTGCAATAGAAAACAGACCAGGAAAGGAATTAGTCTTGGCTGACATGATATCTAGAGTTTTCATTCCTAACGAAAGCAATGAAGAGGAACTTGAGAACATCCAAGTAGTGCAATACGTCCCTGTGAGAAAGAAAACCTTGGAAAAGATGAAACCTGTGACTGAGTGTGATGAATTACTGCAAAGACTAAAGTGAATCTTTTGTTCAGGCTAGCCACAACACAAACATGAACTACCCCAAGGCATGCACTTATACTTGACACACAGAAATAAAGCTTTCTGAAAAAGTCATTTTCAAGAATTGAGAATCGCCTGATTTTCAAAAAAATTACGCCTTATTATTGTAATGTTTCTGTGAGGTGAAAGCGAAGTGAAACTCCAGACAATGCATTTCGAGATTGAGAGCCGTCTTCAATGCGCTCGTGAGTATGTCTTCTGGCCAGGAATGAACACAGAATTGAAACACTTGATCATGAGGTGTGAAATATGTTAAAGGTACGCACAAGCCCAGTAAACAGGAACTCTTTCACTCCATACAGAACCAAGCTATCCATGGGAACGGGTTAGATGCGACATGCTCGAACTCTAGGGAAAGAATGTTTTGGTTACAGCCAATTATTACAGCAACATTTGGGAAGTGGACAAGGTCAAATTGATGGCTTCGAACCAAGTGATACTGAAACTAAGGACTCACTTTGCACTGTACTGGGTGCCGAGAATTCTGATAAGCGACAATGACCTGCCATTCACTGGCAAAGAATTCAAAAACAACACGAAGAGCTGGAACTTCTAACACAAAACGAGAAGCTTGGTTTACCCGCGTGCAAATAGAAGGGCTGAATCAGCCTTAAGGATAGCGAAAATGCTCCCTAAAAAAAGACATGAAAGCCACTCAGATCCACAAATGACATTTGTTTATTAACAAAACACATCACTTCAAGAAAAGAATGGTATTCCAGCACAAGTGTCAATGAGTTGCCACACTAAAATGAGCGTACCAACAGCTTTCCCAGTTACTGCAACCCGGAACAGTCGATGTGAGTGAAATAAGAATGTAAAAAGAGGCGGAAAAGCACGAGCTACTATCACAGACAAGCGAAGGATTCACCGAGCCTTAAAAAGGGTCAGTGGATGTCCCAGTTCAACCAACGAAAACAGGAGCATGAGAAAAAGACAACAGGTCGTATGAAGTTCAAATGGAAGACAGCATCCTGAGAAGGAACCGAGTACACAACAAGGCAAGCCCTTCCTCAGACAAACACATTGAAGTCAGTGAGCCAGAGACAGATCAAGCAAAGCAGACTGGAATTTCTGCCGGACCTCGAAGAACCAGACAGCCTCCAAAGAGGCTCCAGGATTTTACAGTTGGTTGAAGAATTGACTTCAAAAAAGGATGAATGTTAACAAAAAAGATACACGAATTCAGGGGCGTACCGGCTCTTTCGAGAGTGGGGAGGGCAAGCTGTCCAAGTTGTATTTTGAGCTGCAAAAGACCATTCGAGTTGAATGAAAACCTACTAGCTTGACTCTCAATCAAGCCTCCATAGTGCTAAAGACCATACTCTTTCACCTTCTCCTTGGTCCGGTGGCTCAAAGTAAAGGACAAGCTTAAAAGCTGAGATTCCCACTGTGCTCGAGTCCACTGTCGCCACTTTGTAAGCTGCCACCATCGCTCCAAGTTACCAAAAGCAAGGCTGATCAGGTTTATCGGAGACTAAAACGGAAACATCTTTTTGGTTGTTCCAGATAACACTAGAACATTAAAAAATGTTCGTACCATTAATCAGCTGACAGCAGCTTTGACAAAGCAGCATTGATGATATCTATTTTAGATCAAAGAAAATAATTTCCCTGAAACAGCAGACGATTTCACCAGCCCATAAAAACTTCGCCCGTTTGCATTCGTAACTGCATCAGCCAGTCGCAGCGGAATGAAAGCGTGGACAAGTTATGCAATGTTATTGGGCCCCTGTTCAGCGCTGGCCTGCTCTGCAATTCTACAGCACAAGGCACGAAAGCGCCGCTTAGGCGGCCCGCACCGCAAGAGCCTACAAGGAAAATCGTCACAACTACAATGTTGGAGAAATTTCACTATGCTGTGGTATTCCCTTGTAATAACAATTCAGTGAGTATTGTGGTGCAGGAAAACTTCACCACATTGTTGCTTTCCCCGGCGTGCAGCGAACAGTCACTACTGTCGAAAGTTGGGGGGCTCAGCCCCCAACTTTTCTCAGCGGGGGGATCGCGCCCCCTTGCCCTCCCCGGCTGGTACACCTATGCACAGATGACACAACCATCATTTGCAACATTCTACACAAGCCACATGCTTCTTTGGAATTCTCCACTTCCTCCTTCTCTGAGAAGGCACTGGGTTCAGGGTAGTTGGTATTGATCCATTACATTATTAAGCGCTAAATGCACGTATGTAAGACGAGCAAACCGCTTGTCCTGTGTCCTTCACTCGTGTAACGTACATGCATTTAGCGCTTACAAAAGTTACAGATCCCTCTTCTTTGTTCATTTAAATCTCCTCCTCCTTTCCGAGCTCATGAAGCATCAAGTGTCTGCCCCTCCGACTCTACGCATAGGCCCCTCCCCCACTTGAATCTCAATTATGCATTCCTGCCTATTCTTGTACTTGAACGCTTATTCAACTCGGCAAACTTTCATTAAAGAAACCCTGAAACGATTTTTTAAAGTTTTCTCAGCGTTTAGGTTAGAGCATCATGAAACCATTCGCACCATAAATTGAGCGACACGCAGTGTACCAATGCCGCTACAGACAATTATAGCATGCCCTCCTTCTCAGCTATGCCTGACCCCCGCAACTCACGAGGCACGCTGGCGATCACAGAACTCTCATGAGTGCGCTCGCCGTTTTGAGCTTTTACCAGTCTAGACCTCCGAGATGGCACACCGACAGGTTGCGTGCAGTCTCGGAAGCCATCACGCAGTGCACCTGGCAGCACGCAAGCCGTCTGGCAACAAAAACAAAGACCACGAAGTAAGTGGTTGATATCTGCTCCGACAGGTGCTGCCACCCTACCAGTCGATCTTACTTTTGCACATTCTACAGCCCATGACAGCCATTCAGATAAGCAGCCATGTTGACGTGGCTGCTGACGTGCTCTGGGCATAGCATGTTGCTCTATGAATGGGCAGTTTAAAAGGCATTTGGCCGAGTTGCAATGATCTGCACCGACTTCCAGCGATTGGCAGCTTTAAAGGGTAGTGATAAATTACACAGTTTACGCAGAGTGGTCAAATCGGTCTCTAAATAACCCTTGAGACTTAATCTACCAGCCTAACGTGTTTGTACAAAATCATCAAAACCGCTTCAGGTTCCTTTTAACAAAAGCCCAGGGTTTTATCGGCCACTAATAAAAGTCATAGCAAGAGAAACCATTACAAAGTGCTTAACTATAATTCATCGTCATCAACAACCACAGCAATTAAAAAATTCACAGCTACACAGGAGCGTGATTTGCTTAACAGACACATAGTAGGTACTTTGCAGTCGCAATCGCAATTCGCACCCTGGGAGAGTTTACAACAACCAATATTCTACAATGTTCACAAATTTTTTATTTTTCACAGCATGGTTCATGTGTTCATAAAGAAAGGAAGAATGGCAAGCAGATGTGAATACAGTAAAATGGGTGCTGCTAATGCTATTACACTGCACTCGAGTATTCTCAATGTTATTGACAGCAAGGCTATGAATGGCTTGCACTGCTGGCCCTAAAACAGCCATGTTGCAGTAACGACGCAGTGGGATGCGAACTCTGATGCTACGTCAGTGCTATCAGTACATTACATGGTGGTTCCTTTGTTATTCATGCACAGAAACACAACAACATTCCAGCGACGTCGTTGTCTCATCAAAACAGGTTAATTTCTACGTGATAAGACTGCCTCGAAGTTACCTAAGTCGCGATGTTGGAATGTCTTAGATTCATGATGCAGGCTACCAATATACAATAAAACGTCGATACGTTTCTGAAAAAAAAATGCGCACAATAAATGCAGGATCTGAGAATACTTATGATCCAAATTGGTTTAATTTATTTTCATGATTGCGAGCGTAGCAGCCGGGAAACCATTGCCCTGTCGCAGTGGTCTTGGGGCTAAGGTACTCGGCTGCTGACCACTTTCTACACTGTGCTCGTTTCTTCGTTTCCGCTGTCGATCGCACGTGCTGACGGGGCAGTGAACACTGGCTGGCTACCGATATCTCCCCGGGAGTTTCACAGTGCTTACGATGGTCAAAATGATAAAATCAGCTGTTCTTTTTCTTTTTCCATTTCGCTGCACCGCTCGCTTCAGCAAGCGCCATGTTTGCCAAGCGAGCTGACGGGGCGGCCGTGCAGGCCGTTTTTCGCAGTAGCCAATGAGAGGCGAGCCATACGAGCTGGCTTGCCGCTTGCAAAAGTTGAGAGCCGCTCTGCCTGACGTCACAGAGATGGCCGCTCTCGCCCATTTGTGCGGTGCGGGTGTACGGAGCAGGTGTGCGGCTAGCGCGTGTAACAGCCCTATGCCAGGCAGTGAGCAAGTCAGCTGTTTGATGTTTGAAAGAACCACAAAGCAAACACACCAGTTAAATGATTGATTGATATGTGGGGTTTAACGTCCCAAAATCACCATATGATTATGAGAGACGCCGTAATGGAGGGCTCCGGAAATTTCGACCACCTGGGGTTCTTTAACATGCACCCAAATCAGAGCGCACGGGCCTACAACATTTCCGCCTCCCTCGGAAATGCAGCCGCCGCAGCCGGGATTTGAACCTGCGACCTGCGGTTCAGCAGCCGAGTACCTTAGCCATTAGACCACCGCGGCGGGGCAAACACACCAGTTAAAAGTAACCGAAGATGAAAGTAAAAGCTGCTAGGAAATGTAGAACTGGTGCTATCTCGTGGCATTCGTACAAAATGAGGACACTGGAACCTGGCCAGTTCTGCCACTGGAGAATAATATAGTTTACTATAACGACTGTAGGGCACGCCGCTCAAGGTGTGAATTGGATTGACTTAGATTGGCCTGAACTGCTGTATTTAGTGACTCAACTATTTAGGGTGTGGATTGAATTAGATCATATTCGACCTGGATTGCTGTATTTAGTATTGATTTGCGTTCCCACCTTGTTTGCTCACTTCTAAAAAACAAAGTCGGGAACACTGCAATTGACGGACACCTTGCCGGCCATAGCAGGAAGTGTGATGCAAGGCCACAGTGTGTTCCAATGTTAAGTCAGACAGTTGTACTGTATCAGCACCAGAAATAAAAAACGAGTAGAGAAATTGTAGAGGTGGCAGAGATAGCAAGGGCAGGTGACAGGTGTGTTAGTATCCCACCCAACCTGTTATCTGTTAAAGAGCATGAATTCTTGGCGTAGATACATGTCCTTTTTTTTTAGGGGCGAAGCTCCTTAAAGCGGCACCCGTTCGTTTTTCGTAGTTGTAGTCGTAATGTGTAACCAGTTTCACCTCTTGATCTACAAGGTGGTGCTGGTGGGAGATTTCTCCTGTGCGTTGTTGAACAATGAAAAATTCGCAGCGTGCGCGTTAACTAAAAGCCAAATTCTCCTGTCTCATTCCCCATTAGCAGTCATTGGCATGTGCATTGAGCACTATCTAGCAAGAAAGGGTTGCTACGTTATACTCGCTGGGCGTAACCTCCTTGGTTTCGTTTTGGAAAGGTTTAGCGAGCGTTGGGCCGCAGCGCCATGAATACAGTGAACTAGTATATACCTGAGCTCGAGGTGGTTAAAGGTGGGAAGTAGACACGAAGCGCAAGCCGTAAGAAAGTGAGCGTGTGCCACATCTCGTTTAGTTTTTGGAATGTCCGCTGGATGGCGGTGCTTCTGTATGCGGAATATACGATGAAAAGATGCGAGATGATGGTATTGGAGTGTTGACTAGATTGATGAACGGACACACAGACAGACGCACGGACGGACACATAGCTGGCTGCACGGACGGATGGACACATGGACGGACGCAAGGACGGATGCTTGGATGAACGCAGGGACGGACGCACAGATGGACGTGCGGACGCACGAACAGATGCACACACGGACGGGTAGATGGACGCGTGGACGGTCACACATACGGACGCATGAACAGACGGAAGCAAGAACGAATGGACGAATGGATGCTTCGCCCCACTCGCCATCATTCACTCCGTGGATATGCAGCCATTTCTTTTTTTTTTTGTTCTGGTTTCTTTCCTTTTATTCCTTTCTTTCTCCTCTTTATTGCGGTTTCGATGGGCGTATATATGCTCCGATTCTGCAATTTATAGTGAGCGCTTGTTCTGATCTCTTTCTGTCCCATGTTTTGTGCACTCTGTTTTATGAAGAACTATGAATAACCAACACGCGCCCAAACCTTCTCCATTTTGAAACGCCAATTACGCATTTCACCTTGCTTGCAACAGTGGTGTGTGCGATTTACGAAGCTTCTTAACAGACACCAAGATTCCACCACTACACTAACAACAGTACAGCGCTGCTTTCAAGCCACAAGCGATATTCCACGTAGTGTCGGAAAGCAACTATGAATCAGGGCAGAAGTTTGTATGTGTCAGAAAAGTATGTTAATAAATGCAGAAAACTAAAGACCGAGGTCTCTGCGTGCGCTGCGACACACCGTTCCTTTCGCAGACCGAAATCTGGACGATACCTTGCCGTTCAGAAGGCGGTTCTAGAATGGGTTCACGACCAGAGAAGTAGAAGTCTAATTGTTTGCTACGATGATATTGAACCTAAAGCATGTACTATCGCAAAGGATATGTGTATCTCGCAAACCGAGTTCAAACCGATCTCTTTGAGTGAAGTGGCACAATGCGTTAATGAAGCCTGGTATAGACTGCCAACCGACAAGGTCCACGCGGCCTTTTCCTCGGGTGGAATCTTAGTACCACCAGCATCTCTTCTGACGGCGAGCAGCAGCAATGGTTCATACAATGGTAATAATCGTGACTGCTGTATCCTCCTCTCAAGACGAGTCGTAAGCAATGTTTCACAGTCAAATAAATGTTTCTTTGCATCACTCCCTCTTCTGGAGGAATTGCTGGTGTGCTATTGCCGCAGCATGAGGCTGTGTCCAGAGTTTGTTTTGTAGTAGGTTGCACAGTTTTCATTTTTTGCCATGACAACACGTAAAATATAGTTCATTCCAGAAAAAATTCTTATGCCAATAAACTGTTATTGTTTTGAGTCAGTAGCTTATAATGCTACTAACTACCTGTAGAAAGCAAGTAACTATCAAAGCAGTGCGTATAAGACATTTAGGGTTCGTACAAGTTTCTAAGGCAAAAATTCAAAGATATTTAAGGACTTTCAAGAACGTCTCACAAGTTTTTTCAAGAACTCAATGTGGCATGAAAAGTTGCAACTTTCCCCTGTCTCATCTTATTGTACTTACAATATGACTCATGTTATTGCACTTACAATAAATGAACGGATATAACAATTATAACAGAAAATCTAGTCTTGATGACTTCTCAAGATCGCAATACACAATTAAAGCTCACAAAAGTGGTCGAGAGTTTTTATCAAAAGCTTGAAGTTACTCAAATACAAAAAAAATCTCAATGATACAAATTCGAAGGAAGCACGCAAAATATTCACATCATCCCGAATTCGTATAAACCAAAAAGAAATTAAAGCTGATCATGAAGATGAACAAGAACTTTATTGAGGCTAACTGCTTGCTGCAAAAAGTCCATGATGTTCTTTTGAACTTACCTACTTTCACCACCTCTTTGTCATGCAAGCCAACCTTCGGTGGCCTTGCATGACAGAGTTCGCACTTTTAGATAAAGGTTAGCCATTTTATCATTGTACCTTCTTTTTATCAGACCCCTCCTCAGAATATGTCACGTTGCTCACGTTTGCTGTTAAAAGGATGCCTGTTGTATATACTATCATGTGTGCTGCGAAAAATAAAATTCAGTTGGTAGTCAGCGCTTGTGTTGTTTTCTTTGCTTTCCTTGCCTCGCCTTTCGTTTCACGTGTAGCACCTTCGTGTAGCACCTTCTAGCACCTTCGTGCTCGCGCTGCAGCCCTTATTACCATGAATTCCAACCAACTAGCCCAAATAGCCGTTCTTCTTCAATGCATTTATAGTACACAGGGCAGTCCTACTTTTTTGGACCCGTATTCTCAAGACCCGGCCACTTTGGTTTCGTGGATTGCAGTATGTTTATGTCGAGCACGTGCAGCGTCGTGGAATATTCGACAAGGGACATGTCCGGAAATAGTTCGCAATTTATGCGGGGTTTTAGCTCCGTCCAGAGGACATGCAAAAAGGATGTGCTGGAGACAAGTGCGCTTCTACAGAGATTGCCTCCGGGTTTCATGCGGCTGGTTCCTGACTGGTCGTCACCAGGAAAGAGCGTACCGACAGTGGTACTACCAGTCTGAGTTGGCAACTGAGTCTTTGTGGAATCAAGTGCGGCCTCTCCTGCCAAGACGAAGCAGGCATTCCGGACCAGCGGGGACGTTCATCAACCTGGGTGACACGCCTATTCCTGAGAAGTTTCAACAGTAGCTTCGTCTGGGATCGAGGTTCAGCCTGGAACCTTCCCTCCGAGGAGCTGGAAAGGTGGCGCTTGCTGGGAATGTGTCAGCCCGTGTGCCTGAAGATGAACGTTGTTGATGCACTTCGGAATGCATTGACGTCCTCGTGAGAGGTGGGTGTCGATCAAGATCGGTCATGTGTCTAAAATCACTCTCTAGGTTCTTGTCCACGAATAATTTGCGTCTTTTTCAAGCGGATAAGGAAGGTGTTTTCGTTTTTATACACGATGATGTCTTTTTGCAAAAAGCGTCACAGGCTATTGTGAAACACTTTGTACAAGTTATAGCAAAAAGTTCAAATATCAAGAAAGATGCTATAGCTCACCTCCAGGCTGTGAATTTGCTAGGTTTAGCACATAGCGTAATAAAAGCTACTTCCCAAGAATTGTCTATTTTTTTTTTCACTATTAAGAGTCATAAGCCGGAACAACCTTTGCGTGCAATTGTTTCTGAAAAAGGAACCTGGCAGAAGCTTTTGGGAGGTTATTTGCAGATACATCTATCTAGTTTGGTTTTGGATGACCCCTACCGTGTCCGTAATTCGCAAGAAGTTGTCAGATACCTCGAGGATCATAATCCGATTGGGTGCCCTGTTTCAAGTATCGATGTCGTAGATTTGTATTACTCCATTCTTCAGAGCACATTGTTAAATTATGTTAGAGAATGTATAACCAAGGATAATCATGAATATTTATTCATTAATGATAGTGGCATGAGTGTTATTTCTTTCATGGAACTTTTGCTTTTCTACTTGAATTCCACTTTTGTTTCGTGGGGAGGGTCTCTTTATAGACAACATAAGGGAGTCTGCATTGGGTCAAGGGTCGCCCCGGTTCTGAGTGACATTTTTCTTGCCAAGATTGACAGCATCCCCAATGAAAAGCTCGTAGACTTGGTACAAACCGCTTTCAGATATGTAGACGACTATTTAATTTTTCTGCTGCCTTCCGTAACGAATAGGAAAAACCCGGCTGAACTTGTATTGAGTGCTTTTAAAACACATGGAGGTGGGCTAGACTTCACTTGCAAAGTTCCCCAACAGGGATCACTGAGCTTCTTAGATATTAATATTACATTGTTTCCAAATCACGTATGCTGGGAATACCAACCCTGAAGTGTTAAACCCTAGTTAAACTATGCTTCTTGCCACACAAAACTGGTCAAGAGAGCTATTGCTTCGTAGGCTGTAAGTGCTGGCTTATCTAAGTCATGCCTACACAAGATGACTGATAGTGTAACAATGCAGATTAACAGACTTCTGTCAGCGGGATTTCCAAAATCTGTAAATTCTTCAGTGTGCGAAACTTTGTTGCAGGAAATCAAACAAAAATAAGAAAAGGCAAGAGGAAATAAAGAGCAAAAAAGAGTTGCAGTCATCCCATACTTCCACAATATATCTCATGGTTTGAAGGTAGGCTCGAGATATGGTGTGGATTCAGTTTTATCAGCCCCATGCAAAGTAAGCCAGATTTGCAGAATGACGGATGAGCGCCTCAGTGGTATCACCAAAAAAAGTTGGACATGCGCCGTAAAACATATAAATAAATTTATAGATTGCGCAGTTGATGTTGTCTACATGCTTCCTTTAACATGCGGTCGTTGTTATATAGGCCAAACTGGACGGTGCATTAATAAAAGGTGAGGAGAGCATATGAATGATGTTTGCAAAGGAATTAGTTCAAACCTCGTTCTGCACTATAAAAACTGCGGGTGCCAGCCTCGATTTCCGGGCGTGAGTGGGCTGGTACGCCACATGGATAAACTAATCCGTGAAATAGCTGAGGCATATTATATTAGAAAACATTGTGACGGATGCGTGAGCCAACCTTCGGTGACCTTGCATGTCAAAGAGTTTGCGCTTTTAGATAAGGGATAGCCATTTTATTATTGTACCTTATTTTTATCAGACCCTTCCCCAGAATATGTCACGTTGCTCAGGTTTGCTGTTAAAAGGTTGCCTGTTGTATATATTATCATGTGTGCCTCGAAAAATAAAATTCAGTTGGTAGTCAGCGCTCGTGTTGTCTTCTTTGCTTTCCTTGCCTCGCCTTTCGTTTCACGTTTCTTCTAGCACCTTCGTGCTCGCGCTGCAGCCCTTATTACCATAGAGTCTTTTTCAAGGCCGTGAGCTTCGTAGTGCTGCGCAAGTAGCTCGTAATTGCACAGACGTGAGCCAACGCCGATGCCTTTGCCACCACGTTGAATATACTGGTTGCTTACAACACATGGTTCGAGAGCTAGCGCAGCCGGTGTAGCCAAAGGCGTAGCAGAAAAGCGTTCTGCTATCGTGTGGCAGCAAGCGGCATGGTTTTCGGGCACTTTTCCGGCGACGAAGTGAGAAAAATTCCGGTGAGTTGCGCCGCTCGCGTGCAGCGATCAATCGCGTGTTCGTATCATTCATGGTTGCTAAGGAAACCATTCGTTTTACCAACCATAATCGTAAAATATAGTTTCTACTGTACATTCAAAACATCCCGTGTTATTTCAGTTAGTATATAAAAATAAGTAAATGCACATCTTCATGACACAACAATGAGTAGCCTGGATCACTTTGCATAAACAGCATCATAAACAGCAAACGAAAAAAAAACGTTCACAACAGAGTGTACTTTTGCAACAGCTGTTGAGATTTCTCCACTATATGCTCTGTGAAGTTTACCAAACATAGCCAGAACATTCAGCTTCATGTTATTTCAGTCATGCAAAGATAAACAATCGTATAAGAGGCATGAGCTTGATGTAGTATGCAAAGAGCAGTAGCAGAGGGGTCGCCATTTTGCAGGTCCATGCACCAGCCTCACGTGAAAAAGCAAGCAGCATGTGCTAGAGCCTAATATTCACCCCCTCCTCCACCCATGTAGAAGGGAAATATAGGAAGCTATCAGGAAAGCACGAAGCATTGTACTGGAAAGGCTGAAAAGCTATGCGAGCACAGATTTCGCCTACGTAGCAGCTCTGTCTGGCTGTTTCAGACCCGGCAGCAGTGGCGACATAGGGGGAAGAAAGTATGTCTGTTGTCAGGTGACAAGTTCGGTCACTTCATGTAGAGCCCCTTTTCAACGTGGTCTGGACTTGATTTCTTTTTAACGTGCTCATGCAGCTTAGACTGAGCACTTCAGCAGTTACCTTCGATAGGTGCGGTGCTGCACACCTACGCAGAATAACTGTAGCTGCGCAACTGAAAGGACATTTCAATATCACCACTGTGCCCACAATGTGTTGAATGCACATCATTTTTTTGTGTGGTTTCTAACACGTTCATTTCTGGTGCGCACAATTACCAGTCATAAGTCGTTGGAACATCATACAGTAGCCCGAAATCATACTAGTAGCCCCAAGCCGCCCCAAAACCGCGGCAGTTGCCTTGATAGTGCTTCCATGGTGAGTGGTGCGGTGCAGAGGAGCCAGTCATGCCCACCTGTGCGATTGGGACAGCAAAGAGAAAGCTATTGGCCCAATATCTCAGAGGACATGCTCCATGCGCAGCAGTATTAAAGAACAAAATATTTAAGAGCGTTGGGTTGTGCACAAGTAACAGCTAGGACAGTTGCAGGGTGTCTACCAATTTGATATTTCTAAATTCCCTGACTTTTCCAGGTGTTCCATGATGATTAAAAGCAAATTTCATGACCGCCACGTCTGCTTAGAAAACTGTGCACTGGAAACAAGCCTTCGAGTAGTAAATGAAATCAGGCGCATAAAATAAAAAACATATTTACCATACCCTCTTGGAATGTTTCGAGTGTGTGTGGTAAATGTGTAAAAATATGTATATCTGGCCAAAATAAAACCCTGAGCCAGGCAGTAAGCATGTCAGACATTTGATATTTGGAAGAACCATGAAGCAAACACACCACTTAAATGTAACCACAGATGAAAAAGGTTGAAGTAGCTTGCAATAGTCCAACATCACAGCCAAAGCTAATAGGAAACGTAGAAGTGGTGCCATCTCGCGGGATCCATGCAAAATGAGGACAAGAGAGCCTGGCAGGTGGCCACTGGAGTAAAACCTAGTTTACTATAATGGCTGTAGCCCACACCTCTAAAGATGTGGATTGGATTGAATTGAATTAGATTGACCTGAACAGCTGTATTTACTGACTCAACTATTAAAAATGTGGATTGAATTAGATTTGATTTGATCTGGATTGCTTCATTTACTACTGATCTGCATTCCCACCAAATTTGCGCACCTCTAAAGTATATTTTCCAGCAAAAAAAAAAAAAAAAAGAACTACGACTCACTTTGTGTACCTTGCCTTGAACACAAGTAACGGCAAAGTTGGAAGAACAGAGCCATACTACAAAACTTTCTTCTTTTCTTTCTTTTTTGGACAAGCACAGGAGTGTTTGTATTTTGTGTCTCTGGGCTCTGACGCTTGAAGTGCGATGAAAGTCCTCGGACGGCTGCAATGAAGCTGGGGACAGCATTGAAAGGGCCGATGTTTGAATATTGGGTGGCAAAAAGGAATCTGCCAAGGTGCATCAGCTACCTTAATTTACGTACTCTTCTGCGGACCTGACCCTCAAAAATCATTGCAGATTTATTTACACAATCTCACGAAACTGAAATGAAAATTTAGCTCAAGTTACCCAAGTGCTGCCCTAGAAACACGAGCAACAAGGAATAAGTGTGTAGCTGAGGATGATGCTCTTGCATCACCAATAATAATAATAATAATAATAATAATAATAATAATAATAATAATAATAATAATAAAAAGCATGAGAAGCCCAGCAAGCTTCTGCTGATGGCAGTTCTAGCCTAGACAATCCAGAAGGCCTTCAAGTCGAGCCGAAATCGTGGCCTAGACAAACATGCATAAATTTACAGATGTGAGCGATGTTTTGGTTCGAAGGTCAGATAAGCTGTGTGATATGTAGAAGCAACACGCATCAAATGTACCAATGTGGAAGCTAAGGAATGCTTTAGCCAATGTGAAGGACAAGTTACCGAGCAGAGATTTCCTTGGTCTTGTTTATGCCATAGGCTGCTACAATCGTTACAACCAGTACATCAATGAAACTGGTGATTTCAAATAAAAAACTAAACAACACAAACATGGCGCCACGAAACAATGCAAGTCCTCGACTGCCCTTGCTGAACACGAGGAATCTACAGACCATCAAATAGACTTGTAAAACTCGTGTGTTCTGGACAAAGAAAAAACCTGCATATTCCCAGGGGGGGACTAGAGTAAATGCGCCATGAAATGGTGTGGGTATCGCATGAATGTTGCGTATTTGGGTAAGGTGTCGCAATGCTTAATTATCATTCCGTCTTTATTATTCACATTTATTGAATGAAAGAGAAGCATTGCCTTCAACGAGTGCTGGGACACTGTTGAGTTGTGCTGGTTGAATGTACTGTTGCTTCCATCGCATCTACTCGAGTCAAGCAAAGCGTCAAGTCAAGCGAAACGAGGCGCGACCATGCGGCACAAGACGCAACACGCAAACATGCGCAGAAGGGGTGTACACACCACCGCCAATGCCGCATTTGCAAGCAGGTGTGACTAAAAATGCTCCGCATTTAAAAGAAGTTTGCATCATGCCAGCACGACTGCAGATACTCTGAACGGGAGTGATGGGGCGCTTAATATACTCTCGCTGCTTATGCTACATATTTAAGCGTACTTCAGTATGCTGTGCCTTTTTTACGGCTTTTATTGTGAACAAGGCTCTCTCCCATATTGGGTGCCAAAACGAAATGTGGTCTAGCAACTTTGACCCGTTTGTCAAGCATAAAAAGAGCGTGCGATAATAAACCAGGGTTCTTATCGCCTTGTCAGCCTCCGACTCTCTGTCGTCATTCGAAGCATGGTGTCAGAAGCGGGTCTCCGTTGATAGGCGGTGCGCCCGCAGTTGCGCAAATTTGCACGTCCTCAGAGACGTACAAATAGCAGCGCAGACGCGCAACTTTGGGGACCTGAGGGATTCGATGGTATGTGACCAACTCGTCTGTAGGAAGAAGGATAAGAAGCTCAGGTCACCACTCCTAAGAGAAAAACATTTGAGCCTATCCAAGGCTATAGATTTTTGCAAAGCAGCTGAGCTTGCAGTCAACCAAGAACAACTGTGGGACAAGGCAAAAAGCACAGCGAAGGCCTGTATCATGGAGAAACGTAACTGACTTGAAGCTCGAAAACAGTCCCCGTTCATGCATCTACTGCAATAGGTCCCACCCACCTAGGAAATGTCCAGTGTGGAAAAAGACGTGCGAAAACTGCAACAGGCAGAACCATTTTGCTGTTTGTTGCAGAGCACAAAAGGTTAATAAAGTGGAGCATGAAGCAAGCGAGGAGCAAGAAAACTCTGAACAGGACTTCCAAATTCTGGCCGTGCAAATAAGCGGCGTGAAAAGTACGGTGGGTCGATACTGAACAATTGATGGAAAGGTGGGCACGAAAACTGTGACATTCAAGGTCAACACTGGTGCGCAGGCAAACTTGCTGCCTTACTCTCTTTTTGTAAGGCTAAAAACAGCTGCGAAGGTGCGTCCAAGCAAGAAAACACTGATAAGCTGATCGAGCATTTTGGCACAGCATCGTTGCCACAGCGTGTGGGCAACAAGGAGCAGCAGATTACATTTTTTATAGTCAAGAAAGGTAAGCAAGCATTGTTGGGGCTGTCATCCTGCGAGTAGTTCGGCCTAGTCAAGCGCGCTCACGCCATCTCAAGTCAGCAAAGTGTGGGAGAGCAAATAACATAAGAATTTCCGCAGTTGTTCACGGGACTCGGCTGTGTCAAGCGTCCTTACCCGATCACAATAAAAGAAAGGGCCAAGCCGGCAGCGGTGCCAGCAAGGCGCGTTCCCCACGCGAGGCAAGGCCTTTGCACGAGGAACTAGAACACACGGACGCTGAAGGCATCATCGTGAAGATGGAGGAACTGGCAGAATAGATGAGTCCACTGGTCATTGTCGAAAAGAAGGGCGGAGGAATTCGAGTCTGCATAGATCCGTGGCATATAAATGAAAACCTCAAACACGAGCGGAACGAGCTATCTAGAAGGGAAGACATAGAGGCAGCGTTAGCGGGAGCCAGATGGTTTAGCAAGCTGAATGCAAATCGAGGGTTTTATCAAAAACTGCTGGACGACTCATCGCCAAGAATTTGCACGTTGAGCACCCCATCCAGGCGATACAGATTTTTGAGATTACCATTTGGTTTAAGTTCTGCTTCGGAAGTATTTCAAAGGGAAATCAGCGACGCACTAGACAGAATTCTTGGTGTACGAGTCTACATTGACGATGTGCTAGTGTGGGGAACGACCAAGGCAGAGCACGACAAGGGCTTGAGGAAAGCATTAGCAACTATAAATTCAGCCGGTTCCACGCTTAACGCGGAGAATTGTATATTTGGCTCACCAGAAATCAAATTTTTCGGAGACATAATTTCAAATGAAGGAGTCAAGCTGGACGAAGAACTCGTGAAATGTGTTGCCAGTATGCTAACCCCAACATTAAAGCACAAAGTAAGAAGAATGCTAGGCGCGGTGAATTACTTTGGAAAGTACATCCCTTGTTTGTCTGAAAAAAAAAAAAAAACGGCGGCACTGCGCAGTTTAATGTGCAAGAATGTGTGTTTTGAATGAAGCGGCGTTCACCAGAAAGAGCACTCGCCCTGGCAGTGTTCCACCTACACAATGAAATCAACATCAGCACCGATGCCTCCGGAAATGCGCTGGGAGCCGCCCTTATGCAACTTCAGAATGAGGGCTTGCGGCCAGTGGCGTATCCATCACGTGCACTCACGGAGACCAAAAATAGATATGCGCAGATAGAAAAGGATACAATGGCAATCGCATTTAGATGTGAGAAGTTTGCAGAGTTCATAACTGGAACAAAGATAGCAGTAGAGACTGACCTTTACTAGCGATAGCAAAAAAGGAACTCTGTGAAATGCCTCCTCACCTGCAGCGATTCTTCTTGCGTCTAATGCGTTTCGAATTTACCTTGCAGTTCGTCCCAGGAAAGAAACTACTGCTGGCCGATGCACTCTTTCGGATCCCTGTTCAAGGCAACATCAGGACAAGAGAAGATGAGGACGTCAACGTACACGCTGCCCAAGCGCTGGCAAGCCTCGTGAGTCACCTCGCTTTCATTTTGTCTGAGCTGAGGCAAGTCATGACATACCTAGAACAGGATAAAATGATTGGTCCATTCGCGACAGTGAAATCAGAGCTGTCATATGTGGATGGAACATTAATGAAAGGCTGCAAAGGGGTCATTCCAAGGCGATTGTGCAGAGAGATGCTGGGACGCCTGCATGAGGGGTATCTCGGCCTCAACAAAACGAAAGCAAGAGCACGGCTTTTTATGTATTGGCCAGGCATGCAGAAACAAAGTGAATAGTTACATGTGAAGTGTAGCACGCGCTGCCATTTTGCTCATCGTCAACCATCGAAGCCGGTAATCTGCAGCCCTGCCCCAAGCTATCGGCGGGAAAGGGTCGGAATAGATCTGTCCGAACACTCGGGGACATCATACTTGGTCGCGTACGACGCATATTCGAATTATCCGGAAGCCAAGTGCAGACATTGAGTGAAAGCGTCATCAGGAAAATTGAAAAGATGTTTGCAAGGCTCGGCATCCCGCTGGAGACACACACCTATGGGGGTCCGCAATTCACCTTGAATGCTTTTTGCAATTTTACGCGAGTGTGTGATTTCTCACATGTAATTTCCAGTCCCAGGTTCCCAAGAGTAAATGGTCTGGCGGAAAAAGGAGTGCAGGTAGTCAAACGCCTCCTGAAGAAGACGAAGCATGCCAGGGAGGCGGCGTT
Organism: Rhipicephalus microplus; assembly: GCF_043290135.1. Classification (NCBI taxonomy): domain Eukaryota; kingdom Metazoa; phylum Arthropoda; class Arachnida; order Ixodida; family Ixodidae; genus Rhipicephalus; species Rhipicephalus microplus. Next base: position 15,643,663 of record NC_134700.1, on the reverse strand, counting down.
TTGGGTCGCTCTCCTAAACTATCGTCTGTCATCCCTAGAGGGCGGCATGAGCCCGGCTGAATTGCTGATAGAAAGGCGGCTCCCCGGATGCCTACCAGACTTCGCTGTTCAACCTGCAGCAGAGGTGAAGAAGCACATGCAGAAACCCGGAGCTGGCACCTCGCTCCCGGTATTGGACAGGGGAGACACCATGCGCATTTCGGACGACGCCAGGTGGACTGTCGAAGCCACCATTCAGGACTGCGTCGATCGCCGGTCTTGCCTGCTCAGGACCACAGAGGGGCGCACCCTAAGACAAAACAGGCAGCACATCCGCAGAACAGGTGAAAGGTTTTTGCTGGGCGACATGGGAAACGAGTACGAGGACAACTGTCGGGAGCGGGATGCAGGAAAACCACAGCCAACAGAGGTCTACCCTCCACCAAGCAGTGTATTCCAGTCATGCTCAACAGGAGCAAGCAGGGTGGACTGTCCAGAGATTGGCAAAGATGCAGTCCAACCAAACGGTGTCGTTCAGCCAGGCTCAACCAGAGAAAGCAGGGATAACCATGCAGAAATAACGCCAGCAGCCAAAAATGCTACATCATCAACCACTGTTCACTATCCGACTATGATGCAGGCCATGGCCCCCGAGCAAGCTGAAAACCAGGCCAATAACCAAGGAGCAGTGGACAGGACAGTGTGTTAGAAAACTGACTCACAACAAGTGCTCGCCACTACGGCTTTCATACGCAAAGGACTTTAAACAAATCATGTAGCTGTGGCTGTTTTTTTTTTTTGCATTAAATGTTTTTTTATTCTATTTGCCGTTTACCATATTTACTCGCAAAATCTTTGCACTTTTTTTGGCGGAAAACCGATGCAAAGTTGTGGGGCGCAAGAATTACGTGAGTAAAACTTTCCACGAAAACGTACAGAGTGAAAAAGGAAACAAGTGGCCGCGATTCAGAATTTTCACACCAGCAACTAACAGCAAGCTTTGAGAAGTACTAATTACAACTTACCTCAACAATAAAAGCACAGGTTCAACACAAGGCAAGATTGATTTGAGGCACAAAAAGTGCAAGCAAATAGTCGAGAATCTAAATATCATACGCAAAGCTTCTGGGCATTGCAGGCGTAGCGGTAGTGTTCGTCGCGCAACAGGAGCCCTCGAAAGGTAAGCATAACACGTCAGTATTAAGCTGATGGCTATTTAACAGAATCGCCCGCAGTTTCCTTCTGAAGAAATAAAGTTTACCATCAATCCCAGTTTTAAGCACACGGCAGGCCCAACACGTCTCAGTGACTTTCAACGGCCGTCAGCAATAACAAAATTCGTAGACTCCGAGGGCTTTACCGGCGGCTCTGTTGCCGTCGTTTAATGCATGATTCATCACTCAACTTCAAAGCAGCCGTGTAGCTTCAGTATTGCCCCATAACGTGACAAGATTACCGACACAACATACAAAACATGCCGCAACTATAGTGTACAAGCAACGCCTCCTAGATTTCTCGTGCCTGCCGCATTATCGGCGGTCACTCGGGAAGCGGCAGTCGTTGAAACTACGGTGGTGGCGCCACTCAAGTAGGGGTGTCTTCAAATAAGTTTTTAAGTTTTTGGAGCTTACAAGCAACAAAAATAACGTAAAAAAGTTTTAAAAAGGCGTAAACGTAATTATAATTAACCCTACGTAAGTGACGTCGCCATTCAGCAAGCAACTTTTTTATTACAAGGCATCCTCTGAAATTAGTAGCAAACGCTAAAATTGCCAATCTCAAAGGCCAAGTATAGAACCCTTATTCCTATGTAGGCAGCGCCGCCATAGATGACCGGAGTTTCGCGCTCATCCAGCAGGCACGGGAAATATAAGAGGCATTGGTACTAGAATATCTATACCGCAACGCCCGCTTGCCACTTTAGCTTGGCTTGGATTGGATTGAATCTCATTTGAATAATAGTACGCTTGATGCTTAAGAGATGGCGCCAGATGGCTAAGGATATCATCATCAATGGGGGCTTAGAAAGAGGTATGGTGGCTAGAATTGGGAGGTAACGCTAACGGGAGCTCGGAGCCGCTCCTACGTTTCGAGCAGCGCGGCAGTGGCGCTGTCGGCAGAATGGTGATGCTAGTTACGCACGCTGCGCCTTCAGCGCGCAGACCTTTTAAAGATGCACGATTCAGATAAATTGGCGATTCAGATAACTCACTGTGACGATGGCTGATAGAACGCCATTTCAAGCATTAAAAGAAATTGGCTGCCGTTGCGAGACTTCTGTGACGTTGAATCTGCATAACTAAAAGCTATCGTTCACATATCCCTGATGTGTTTTGGAGTGCAAGGCGACGGCTTTCTTACGAAAAATATTACCCATGTACTGGGGGAGGAAAAGAAAACAAATATTTATTGCACATCATATTATTAGTAATATCTATTGAACATCATAAAATACAGGATGAAATAATAAAAAAATATGCACATTTACATACGCTCAGGAGTAGTTAAAAAAACATTGAAACATTGCACACAGACAGCCCATCGCTTGGCACTAAGTAATGAGAGGCATACAATCACTGTCCACGTAGCAAAAAAAACAATAGAGTATAAAGTTACAATATCGAACTCAGAGCACACGTCTAAGCTTCAGCAATTTCATTCTTTCCTGCTGAGCGTTTCGCTTGCTGTTCTGAGCTTTGACATGAAAGTGGAGCCTAGTGAGAACATAGAACTGATAATTTTGTTTGTGAGGGACATGCTGTGGTCAGGGCAGCCAACAAGTGTAAGCTTTCTTAGCTGCAAGAAGGAAACCAAGTTCATGATGCTGTCAGGTTTGACTTCTATCACACTGAAGCAGTGGGTAAAAGTGTTCTCGAGAGTGGTCACGAGTTCATTGAGCTTGGCTGATGGGTACAGCAGGCTTCCTCGGTCAACAGCAGCCGTGAGGGATGCTGCAGCTGGAGATAGATCGTTCTTGCCTTGTAGGAGCTGCTGGCTGAACCATGCACATTTGGTGCTTGCAACGCTTTTTCTTGCCACATATCTAGCCATGTAGAATATGAGTCTGGCATCGCTGCTTTGCACGACTATGTCTGCATGCTCGGTGCCGTGGCCATATTTATTGAGCATTTCATATGCTTCAGCAAGGTTTTCTACGTCAAGAAGCTCGACTAACTTCCTCCGAGGAGTGAGGCCCTTTCCAATGTCAGCTCCCAGCAGACTTCTCAGTAGTCCAGAGGACACATTGCTTCCTTTCGGTGGTTTTGCCAAATTCTGGAAGCTCAAAGTGTTGACCGAGACTAAGAACTGGGAGGCAGTCGGATGATCATTGCATCCAGACATTTGTCGGACGATTCCAAACAGCCTCTCCAGGGGGTCCTGACTCAAGCGGCATGTCATCATATATCTGAAGTTCAACTTCATCGTCAGGTAGCGGAGAAGGTGTAGCGAGCTTGATAAGGTAACATGAAGCCCTTCGGCTGTACTGCGGCTTAGAAAACCTCCGGAGCCAGCAGCTGTTTCCCAATCGTCCAGGTACGTCAAGAAGCTTTAAATGCACTTCTCGTGCGTCCCTCCAGGCTTAAGTGCACCTGAGCTGCACCTTGAAGTCATGGCCTCAATGAGCCTTCTCATTCTATCCACAAAGCTGACTGTCACCGCTGTGCTCCCATGCTTTTCTTCGATGGTTGCATTGTACAAGAAAAGGCCTCTGAGGACTTCGTCACTGTAAAGCCGCACTGCATAATTTACCCTCATTTTCTCAAAGCCATTGGAATGCACGACCGATTTGCTAATATGAGACATGGATTTGAGAGTCGCGTCATGCTGTTCATCAAGCTTCCGGGCACAGTCAATAGCGTCAACACTGGCATGGCCTTCTGGCAGTTTCACGCCCGTTCGAATAAAAGTGTTCCTCACACATTTAAGAGGGTGTGGGAAGTCCGATATGAAGTGCAGAAAATGTTCTGGGTCTGTAGGGTGCTGCCTTCTACAGACTGTGTTTCCTTTCCTGCCGTGTATGCCGAATGAGTGCCACATGCTTCTGTTCCACGCAGCTCCATCAGTGGTGATAAAGTCTACGTGCAGACCGGCGATTTCGCACATGACTACTGCTTCGAGGATTATTTTGCCTAAAGTCTAGGACTTCACATTGCTGCGTGATGCGAACACCCCAATAATCTGGTACCATGTGCCTGTAAAAGGCACGAACAATACTACAAGGCCATGGTCACATGCTACGGAGTGCTCACTCTCTGGTGTGAACTTCCCAAGGTCCACAAAACCTTCGATAGTGCCATCGGGTCCCAAGCTCAAGTGTTCGGATAGCTTAATCTCATCAATTAACAGCCCACCATGGAGCTGGAACAAGTCCATAGATTTTGTTTTTTCCGCCACAGCAGCAAACACTTTTTCGCTCAGGCCGAACCCACTCCTGTAAGGCTTGAGATATTGACGTAGTGATGTCCGAGAAGGCAACGCCATGATGTTGTTTTTGCGTATGTACTCATAGAGGCGTGGGCTTTTCATGGACATAATTAGGCACTCTAGAGCTCATTCACTTTCATACTTCATTCCTTTTGTGGATTTTCTTTTAGCTGCTGCAAAGCACGCCTTGACTTGTTGCTGCTGCTTAATGGGTAGGGCCTTCACCGCTTCTTCAAATGCTGCAGTCATTCTGTGCATTCTTTTCTTTCATTTGTTTGATGAGTGATTTAGTCTGCAGGACACTCAGGCGACTCCTTTTTGCTTGCGCTGTTTACAGCTTAAGCCCGATGAAAGCTTTTGGGACTGGGCCACATTTTTGCCGTTTCCTCGCCCGTTGGACTCTCGATTCAGGAGCAGTCTTCGGAGGTGCTTGCATTGTGGGCAGGTTTTTTCTGGCGTTGGAGCAACCCCACAGCAAAATGGGCTGAAGGTTCTGTCATAAAAAGTGTTCTCTTTGTACTTGAAATTTACTCCAAATTCACCAGTTTTACCAAACTTTCTGCATGGTATCATGGAGTCGACGTCGCGAAGCAACTCTTCTGCCATTTCGATGTCGGCAATGTCAAGGGTCTTTATTTTTGTGGCTTGCACAAAAGCTGTCCCTTGAAGTTTGTTTTCATTTGATGTCATTAGCACATACTTGTCAAAACTTGCCACCATCTAGTGCGCACACTAAACAATGTGGCGTTGTCGGCTCCAGCAATTAGATGTCGAGCCCAGTAAGTGCTGGGAAGACCACAGTTGCGGACGTCAGGAATTGCAGGCACATTCGGAACAGGTACTTGGTGACTGTTGCTTTCTGTGCTGTACGAGCCAGCTGTCTCCTCGCAAGCAGACGTGCTTGGTTCCTGACGTCGAATTTTCGATGGCAGGCCACAAGTGGATGTTCTTTACGTCTTTTTCTTCTGCACTTTCTTTGAAAGATACGCAGCAACATTTGGGGATATGGTTGGCACCGCGTCAGATTTCAGCACCGGTTTCCTTCGGGGAATCTGAACAGTTTCGCCGTTTATCACGTGCGTGTAAAAACGCTCAATAAACTGCTCGTCGAAATGAAGCTCACAGAGGGCCGACTTCGCGTCCAACGACTTGTCGGCACGGGGTACGGCTCGTCGCCAGGCTTCGAAGAGGGCAGGGTCTTTGGAAACAGAGAAGATAGAAGCACGCTGACCTTGCTCCCTTGATGACACATAGCCGCTCGTGAAGCCAGGAGCGTAGCAGTGGCGCTGCCTCGCTTTCTTAGTGCTGGAGTTCATCCTAAGCTCGGCACTTACACTGTCGTGTCAGCAACTAAATACATTTTGCCAAAGGCGAGACAACAACGTGGGAAACTGCACACGCCCAGACACACTTTCAGAGGTGGACCGGCGAGCCGACGAGAGAACGCAAAGCGCGCGCTTCGTCCGCATCACTATGCCGACAGCAGTGCCGTGGTGGCCGTCGCGGCATCACTTGAAAAGGAGGATCGCGCGCGCTCGGCACATATGCGGGCGCTGGTGTTACCTCCCAATTCTAGACACCAAAGCAGGGGTGTCCTCTGTCACCCTTGTTATTCATGATGTACCTACAAGGATTAGAGGCCAAATTAGAGGGAAAGGGACTTGGCTTCAACCTCTCTTTTGTCAAACAATGAAAACTCATTGAACAGGCACTACCAGCATTGATGTACACAGATGATATGGTGCTAATTGCCAACAACAAGGAAGATTTGCAAAGATTGATGGACATCCGCGGTAATGAGGGAGATAGGTTACATTTCAGATTCAGTAAAAAAAATGAGCGGTCATGTCATGGGGTTGTGACGTGGCCGAAGACAGGAGACCTTATGTTGGGATTTAACTGTTTATTTGGGCGAACCTGTGCCCGGTAAACGGAAAGTTCGATTACAGTAGCAGTCTTGCACAGATAGCAGTGAACGGAGCGTCGGCCGTCGATCAACTACTGACAAGCGGCGAAGCGCGTCGGCATTTATACTCTTTCCGCCAAATGTTCTAGCGTTATCGCTGGCGGTGGCGTAGGTTCGAGAATAATCTGTACAGTTCGCAGAGTAGGCGTGATCTTATCGAAATGATCTACTACAGTCCGGAAGCTTCTCGAAAACTGCAGGCACGGTTTGCGCTGAGAATTGTGTAGTGTTTTGGGACGATAACAAAACTTGGGCAACGGGACGTGGCAATATGGTGCTAATAGCCAACAACAAGGAAGATTTGCAAAGAGTGATGGACATCCGCGGTAATGAGGGAGATCGGTTACATTTCAGATTCAGTAAAAAAAATGAGCAGTCATGATTTTTAATTATAATGAAGGTAGTGAGCTTAGGATACAGGTGGTCACGCTAGAGATAACAGATAAATACAAATATTTTGGCGTATGGATAAGCAAGAGGACCAAGTACCTAAGGGAACACGAAATATACATGACGACTAAAGGTAACAGGAATGCAGCAGTGATAAAAAATAGGGCACTGTGGCATTACAATAACTATGATGTTGTGAGAGGAATATGAAAAGGGGTCATGGTTCCGGGTCTGACGTTTGGCAATGCGGTCTTGTGCATGAGATCAGATGTTCAAGCAAGATTAGAAATTAAGCAACATGAAATAGGTAGGCTTGCTTTAGGAGCTCACGGGAATACACCAAATCAGGGAGTACAAGGTGATATGGGATGGACATCATCTGAGGGCAGGGAAGTTAGCAGCAAGATAAAATTTGAGAAGCGATAGAGAGAAATGGGGGAGGAGCGTTGGGCTAGGAAGGTTTTCAGCTACTCGAACATGAAGAATGTTGATACAAAACGAAGGAAGCGAACCAGAAAAATTGACGGGTAAATACTTAGAAAACAGCAGGTGGCCAAACCAAAAATAACTATTGGTTAAAAAGAAGGTGAAGGAAACGGAGACTGACATGTGGAGAATTGGCATGATTAAGAAGTCCACACTAGAGATCTTTTGAACTTTTAAGCAGGAAATTGCCAAGGAAAGGCTCTATGATAATACTCGGGGTAGTTCTCTACTGTTTGAGGCCAGAGCGGGAGTATTGCAAACCAAGACATATCGGGCCACACACGAAGGGGTAGACACGGTATGCAGTGCATGTGGAGAGGAAGAGGAAACTGCCGAACACTTGATAATGTTCTGCAAAGGGCTTCACCCTATAGTTCAGGATGATGGCGCAGAGTTTTTCAAAGCACTGGGGTTTAGGGACAGTGAGGGCAAAATAGAGTTTAAGTGGGTAGAATTACATAGAAGGAGGTTATCTGATTGGTGGCTAAAGTCAAGGCACGAGTGAAAATTAAACCATTTACTGCAGAGTACCAGTCCTATACTTCATTATTTAAAGGAAAAAAAAAGATAAATCTAGTTGGTGGTTCACTAAGTATTACGGCTAAGTGTCGTTAGCTGCCGCCCGATCTAAAGGGTACAGCCACATCAATCCATCCATCCATCCATCCATCCATCCAATGGCTGGAACGAGCAGATGACATTATTGCTGCAGTTTTTGGTAGTGCGATTATTACTCGAGGAAAAAAAAATCTGATTTTGTTGGGCAATGTGGTGGGTGCGAGAATTATGCGAGTGCGAGCATTACGCGAGTAGATACGGTAAATGTTTATTTTTCCCTAAGGAGCGATGATGTATCGTAATGTGGTCTAGCAACTGTAACCTGTTTGTCAAGCATAAAAAGAGCATGCGATAATAAACCAGGGTTCTTATTGCCTTGTCAGTCTCCGGCTCTTTGTCGTCAGTCGAAGCAATCAGCAAACTTTATGTTCCATGGGTCGGTGTATCCTTCCGCGTTTACACTGCGAAGCAACTGTTATGCCCCGTCTCTTTTTTTTTCACACCTCTTTTAGCAGCTCTCTGTAGTTACAGTTGGAAGAGAAACATTTTAAGCTTTGACTGCCAGTAATGCTTATTTTTGTGACGGTCGCACAGAAATGCTTTCAGTTTGTATGACCTGGCCAGGTTTTTCAGAATTTCCTTGACTTTTACAGAAGGGTCCAAATTCCCTGACTTTTCCAGGTTTTCCAGGTTGGTAGACACCCTGAGTTGTTACTTCACATTCCTCTTGTGCTTACCTGGGCATTTTTTTCAAGCATCCTTCTTTGTGTCTAAGCAGCACGCTGGAAGTGTCAAGCAGTGACAGTTGTTCCTCAGCGTTAACCCTGCGCGTGTTATTTTCGTGCGTCCTTCATGCTTAAGTGGAGCACTACATGTACAGAGCTGCTTGCTGTTGTTTGCATAACATTTTTGAGATCACTTTCACTGCTTCGCCCTTGCCACAAAACTGACTTCTTTTAACGTGCAGTTCTGCGAAGCAAACAGGTGATGTTCCGTGCAAAAAAACTTTCCTTTTTTCGGGGAATTAGCGCCTGTCATTTTGAACCAAAGGAAAAAAGAGAATCTTCGTGGTATTGCAGGGAATTCCAGTAATGGTAAATTCTCCTATGACGACCGATAATAAGTGGCAACAGTGTGCCTTCATCTGATGTAATTGGTTCTGACGCACGCACCACGCAAGCATGGCCTTTGAGATTTGTATCTAATATTTACGCGGAGCGATTTCTAGTTCACTAGTGGTGTTGGAAGCCCACAATGTGCAGTGCACTTACAGTATATGAATTAATAAAGTCATGCTTCTGTTGTGCGGCACTGGAGGGGCTAGTCATGATTTCAAAAGCCACCAGTACATGAAACACGTGTAATTATAGTATGTGTGTGCATGGATGGGAGCGGAAATTAGTACTGTTGTGAAAGGAATTTCGTCAACGTTTGCACAAAAAAAATCTTCGAAATAGAGAATTTTCATGCATCTGAATAGGAATTCTTCAGTGTAGTACGAAGCATCACTGAGCAAAACTGCCTGAGCCCACACCACATTACTGCTTTGAAAATGGAGAGTTTGACAGATTGACACGCCGACCCACCATGTTTAGGAGGCCACATGTCGATATGAGAGTTCACTGCTCAGGAAAATCAAGGATTTTCAAGGACAAGAATGAATTCCAGAACTTTCAAGGACCTTGAAAACACATTTTTCTAATTCAAGGGTTTTCAAGGATTTTAGAAACTGTACGCACTCTGGACATTTTAATGCTCAATAAAATTCTAATGTGAGCATTCTTAAAGCCCTTAGCTTATATTAATTGCTTGCTTTAGCCTCATAATATTTATACAAGGGATATCATATTTTAAAAGAAATGCTTGCACCCTTCACATGACAAGGAATGTCCCAGCAAGATTTCATCCTCATATGACTATCAGAAGTACCCGAAACATGATGTCTAATCAAATTATTACTGCGTGAGAGGAAAACGGTCACGCCATTCGTCACTGTTTCCCGTTTAAGCATGCCCCGTGGCAAGCTCATCCCATGAAAAGCACATGCACAACATATTCTTGGACTTTTTGAGCGCTTTGTCACAGAGCAGAATACAGTACTTACTCGACCCTTGCCCAGCCTAAATTCTAAACCAGCTTTGTCAATTCAAAAGTAAGAAAATACAAAAAGAAAGCGCAAATGTAGGCCGAACAGAATAAAGTAATATTAATGAACCTACAGCATTTGCAGTCGATACTGTGCATATTATCAAACAATGAGGGTGATCCAAACAGAACACCTATATACTGCTATCAGGGGTAGAAGCAGGCTTCAGTCTTTTGGAGCAGCTTTGAGAGCAGGAATATTACGGTTATGGAGCAGATTTGACGCAGTAAAAGAGGAGTTTGGAGCAGCTTTGGAGCACCAAAATATGTATTTTAGGGCATCAAAATTTAGTTTTGGAGCAGATTTCTCGAGTCACACATCAGTGTTTATTAGAATTTTTGCTTTCTCATAAAACCGAAAAATTTCAGTGGTTTTTACTAAGCATTCAATGCTGATCGAGCAACCAGCCTTAACCCAAATTGATAGATATATTAGGTCTTACAACATCAAAACTGAAAACACAGCAACTCAAAAAAAAAAAGCAGAACAAAAGCAGCACTCAGGACAGCTACCAGACCTCATACAAATGAAAAAAAAGTTGATGTTATATGTGGCAATGTTTAAGATGTGAATAAAACACCACATCCAACATGAACAGCAAGTCAATTAGACTAGAGATGAACTAATAAAAGCTATTTTCATACTAAACGAATCGGGCTCTATAAAAATGAGTGTAAAGAATTTATGTTCCGGTCATTGAAGTGCTAGAGCTGACATGAGAACCGCAAAAGAATTAAGATGGGCTCGCCGCACCATTTAAATTAGCTTTAGAATAGCGCACTGCAAGGGCTTGCGGTGCGCTATTTCAAAACTCCCTATTGCCAGGCAATTAGGTGATTTTCAACTAACCCACACAATATTTTTTTTAAAACAAGGCCTCTATGCTTTCTTTCTTTTTTTCCATTCAAAGGAAGTCGAAACGACTTTGAGAAGTAGCAGGATTTGACTTTCATTAGGATGCAAGTGATAATCTGTAAGTTATGTAACATTGTTCATTACAGCTATTGTATAAGCCGGCAAATAAGCTTTTAAGCTTAAAAAATGATCCATTAATTTGAGAATAATATTGTAACGCGGACTGAAAGAGCGGAAAAGAAAAAGAGATAGAACTCTCTTGAGGGATGGTGATTAGGCAGTGACGGTTGAGCATTGGCATTTTCAGTGTAAATAAACCATCACATCCGTAACAGCTTTCGTGGAGGTGCTGAGCAATTCGCCATTCTGGACCCCGCAGCAGAAGTTCTTCGAAGAAGCAGACGCTTAGTTGGCCTACCCCTGGACAACATTAGCATGAACGACGACACAGCAATCCCATTGATGTACTACGCTGCTGCATCCACCAGTGCCACCGACATGGCACAACGTGGCCGTCGACCTCGACAACCAGACTACTGGGCACCTGAACCACGGATATTCTCAGGTAAAACTGACGAAAACGTGGATGTGTGGCTAAAAGACTACGACAGAGTGAGCCACTACTACGAATGGGGCGCGCCAACGAAGCTCGTGTATGTAGTATTCTTCCTTGCCTGGACCGCCTTGCTTTGATTTGAGAACCATGAACATGTCCTCACCACTTGGGATATATTTGTTGAGGAACTGAAGGCCTGCTTTGGGGACACGAGTTCTATGAGAAAAAAAAAAAAAAAACTGAGCAAACGCTACCACGTAGGACTCAGTTGCCCGGCGAAATGTGCACAACCTGCATTGAAGAGGTATTGAAGCTTTGCGGGATTGTGAACGCAAATATGTCTGACGAAGACAAAGTCGGTCATTTGTTAAAAGGCATCACCAAGGACGTGCACAATTTTCTGATAATGAAAGAAAACTTGAACACTCTATCTATTTTCAGGCAGCAGTGTCGCGCATTCGAGGCGTTGAAGACACGGAGAATTTTACCCAAGTTCGGCCGCTTGAACAATGTTCCTACTGTTGCACGTATAGACGTATGTTGCACCTGCGATTCCCTTCCTCATACGTCAGGTAGTTCGAAAAGAGCTCGTACAGCTTCAAGCAAGTAACGCTCACCACCAATGCTGGTTCGCTGCGTGCCCCGAACCACCTCCCTACTGGATGCGAGAGCGCCACATCGAAAACCGACCGCGCACAGAAACTGCAGATTTCACCCCACAGCTTCCGTTTTTCTCAATCGGTCACGGCCATCACCGGATGTCATCATCTTGACGTGCCGCTGCGGACCTTCGACCGTTGTCAACCAGGCCTCTACCAGAAGACCACTATGCCTCATCACGAAATGTTTCTATCACCTCTGCTCCTGCTAATGCAAGCCGACAAGTCCCCGTTTGCTCCACATGCGGTCTCCCAGGGCATATTTCGTGCTTCTGTCCCAGCCGGCCGCCAGCGCCGCCAGGTTTTTCGATGTACCCGGCTCGTGTGCACGAAACGCCTGTGCCGCCACGTTTTTCGATGCACCTGCCTCGTATGCACGAAACCTGGACCTCTCATTCGGCCGACCACCGCCCCCGACAGAAATGGCCTAACAAATTTCGCAGCGAGTCCCCCGCCTCCGAGCGAAGCCTGATGCCGCCTCCGACACGTTCCCGGCGGTCGCCATCTCTGCGTCGTCAGTTGCCTTCCCCGCATCAGTTGGGAAACTAGCTGATGCTACCGACGGAGGTGCGGTCGCGGGACAGCCAGTTTCGTCAATTCCTCCTTCTGATGTGATGTTAATGAACAAAGTGCGTGTGTGTATAGACGGTGTAGATACTCTTGCTCTTGTAGACAATGGTGCTGCTATTTCGGTTATGAGTCTTCGTTTCAAGCATAGTTTCTTGTGTCACAAAGTTATGTTTGCGTGGAATTGTAAAAAAACTTTTCGTGGAGTTGGAGGCGAAGCGTTATGCCCTGTTGGTATTTGCTCAGTTGCATCACAATTGGTGGACAAAATTTCCCACTTGAATTCCATGTACTGGCTCGCGCAACTCCTGACTACATTTTAGGGATAGATCTCCTTCGTGAATGTGACGCCCCGCTTGACTGTGGAACTGGGGAGATTCTTCTACAAAGTACGTTGCCCGCTGCCATAGTTGACGATTTTCCGACTCTGCTCATAGATGCGCTTTCGTTGTCTGAAGATGTGAGAATCCCTGGTCAGACAGCAGTGTTTGTTCCCGTATGCTCTTCTCATGTCCGCTCAGAACCCTGTACTGGACTTGTCGAGCCTGATCATACAAATGCCATCAAGATGAATGTGCTGGTCCCAATGTCTGTCCTTACAGCCATCGACAGACATGCTTGTTTGTGGGCGCTCAACGCAGCCTCAAAGCCTGTTGTTCTACCAGCTGGATTCAAACTGGGAACGTTTCAGGAGCAGGCCACAGTTGACGTCAGAATGGTCTCAGAGTCTCCAGCCATCAGTCAGACTGCGCCCAACTACTCAGCGGAGATGAAACGCATGATCAATAAGTCGTTGCATTCTTCAGAGCAGCATCTCCTCGAGGAGGTGCTTACACGCTACGCGGGAGTCTTTGATTTTGCTCAAGACAAGCGTTGTTCCATGTTGCCCGAATCCCGTATGCACCACGGCATCAACACGGGAGATGCTACACAGATATGCCAGAAACCTTATCGCATATCCCCGTCAGAGAGGCAAGTGATCGCTGATCATGTCAACGGCGACATGCTGCAGAAAGGCGTTATTCAAGAGTCGAGCAGTCCTGGGCAGCTCCTGTTATATTGGTAAAAAAGAAAGACAACTCTTAACGATTTTGCGTAGACTACCGCCGTCTCAACACCGTCACAAAGAAAGACATGTATCCGCTACCACGCATCAATGATGCTGTTGATTGTCTGCACTCAGCCGCATACTTTTCGTCTGTCGACCTAAGGTCTGGATACTGGCAAATACCAATGCATCCGTCTCACAGACAGAAGACTGCTTTTGTCACGCCTGATGGGTTATTTGAATTTAACGTTGTGCCATTTGGCTTATGTAATGCCCCAGCTACTTTCGAGCGATACATGGACTCCATCCTTCGCGGTCTCAAATGGGAGATATGTATGTGTTATCTCAATGATGTAATCATTTTCGGCAAGACATTCCATGAGCACAATCATTGGCTTAGCACTGTTCTAGATTGCGTCAAACAAGCTGGTTTCGTTTTAAACATAAAGTAGTGTCATTTTGGCGAGCGTCAAGCCCTTGTGCTCGGATATCTAGTCGACAGGGATGGTATGCGGCCAGACTTGCAAAAGATCAGTGCTGTCCGAGAGTTCAAGCAACCAACGTCTGTGAAGGATCTCCGTAGCGTCGTGGGCCTGTGTTCTTATTTTTGCTGGTTTATCAAAGACTTTGCCCAGCTTGCTCATCCTCTGACAGAGTTGCTCCGCATAAACGCCCCATTCCGATGAACCATTGAGTGTGAGGCTGCTTTCGAGCAGCTGAAGTACTTGCTTACTTCCGGGCCCCTCTTGCGCCATTTCGACCTGGAGGCACTACTGACGGAACTGCATACAGATGCTAGTGATATCAGTGTTGGTGCCATGCTAGTTCAATATCACGACAGCCACCAGCACGTCGTGGCTTATGCAAGTCGTACTTTGACTAAGGCAGAGAGGAATCATATGGTCACCGAACTAAAATGTCTTGCGGTTGTTTTCGCCGTCCAAAAGTTCAGACGCTATTAGTACGGCCGGCAATCAATTCAAGATCGTCACAGATCATCATTTTCATTTTCTTTGTTGGCTCGTCGGACTATGTGACCCAGCTGGCCGGTAGGCTCGTTGGGCCTTACGGCTTCAAGAAGATAATTTTTCTGTGACCTACAAGAGCCGTCGATGTCGCGCAGATGCCGACTGCTTATCTCGTCCTTCATCTCGGACTGTGGATGCTGATGATGATTTTTGATAATAACCTGCCTGCAATCTCATCGAATTCCCAAATTAGGATATCTTCCGTCACAAGCAACAGCGATACCCTTCGCTGAAACCAATGATTGATGTGGCTGGTAGCTCTAAATGCGCCACGCCATTCGTGATTCATGACGCCCTACTATATCACAAGAATTACTCCAGCCATGGTTCCACACTACTCCTCGTCGTGCCAGAGTGCCTGCGTTTTGCGGTATTTCAAGCCATGCACGATGACATC
This sequence comes from Rhipicephalus microplus, assembly GCF_043290135.1. NCBI lineage: Eukaryota > Metazoa > Arthropoda > Arachnida > Ixodida > Ixodidae > Rhipicephalus > Rhipicephalus microplus. The sequence goes on along the minus strand of NC_134700.1, from coordinate 15,628,603 downwards.
TCATTTGGGCACCTTGGATTTGCCCGAACGCTTCACCGTATCCGACAATGTTTTTACTGGCCCAGACTCTGGAAGACCACCAAGCACTACGTCACAAGTTGTGATGTTTGCCAACGTCACTAACAACCTACTACGCCATTGGCAGGCCCACTGCAGCCGGTAAGCTACCGACACTACCATTCGAAAAAGTCAGCACAAATTTAATGGATCCTTTCCCCAAGTCTATCACAGGCCGCCGCTAAATTATTGTGTGCGTAGATTACCTGACGCGTTATACTGAAGCAATGGCGGTTGCTTCAGCCCCATTATCTGATGTGTCATGGTTTCTTCTGCACTAGATCATACTACGTCACGAAGCCCCTCGTGTCGTGATATGTGATCACGGCCGGCAGTTTACCGCTGATTTTGTCGAAGAGTTGCTACGGCTTTGTGGGTGCCAGTATCGGCATTCCACGCCATACCCCCCTCAGACCAACGGCCTCACTGAGCGCACCAATCGTACCATCGTCAACATGCTTTCAATTTGCGTCGCAGAGGATCACAAGAACTGGGATGCCATATTACCTTTTGTTACATATGCCTTTAATACCCCGAAACATGAGGCCACAGGTTGTATGCCTTTCTTTCTTCTCTATGCTCATCATCCCCAAAGTTTCTTTGACACCATACTTCCTTTTTCGACGAACGAAAACGCCAGTGTCGCGCAGACCTTGTGTCGCGCCGAAGAAGCTCGTCGACTTGCTCGGCTCTGAACTCTTTCTGCCCACGCTCGCGCCATAGACTGTTACAATGCAAAACACTCGCCTGTAGCTTTCGCTAAAAGTGACTTCATCTGGCTGTGGACGCCCGTTTGAAAGAAGGGACTTTGCCAAAAGCTTCTTTCCAAGTACGCAGGACCATTCTTCATTACTCAGTGCTTGAGTGACGTCACTTACGTTGTTGCAAAAGTGACAGCACAGAACCGGCGTCCGCGTAAAACGCAAATTGTGCACATTGTCCGATTGAAGCCCTACAACAACCAATTGCTTCTACTCGCTCAGTGAGCTTCGTCTTGCCTCGAGGAAAATGCAGGGCAGACTGAAAGAGCGGAAAAGAAGAAAAGGTAGGACTCTCTCGAGCGATGGTGATTCGGCAGTGACAGTTGAGCGCTGGCATTTTCAGTGTAAATAAACCCATTACATCCCTAAGAATATGTTCATTTACCGTATTTACTCACGTATTCCTTGCACTCGCATAATTCTCGCACCCCCACATCGCCCAACAAAAATGCGATTGCTTTTTTTCCTCAAGTAATTATCGCACCCCCGAAAACTGCCGCAATAATGTCATCTTCTCGTTCCAGCCACTGATGATGATATCGTGCGCCATCTCTTAAGCATCAAGCATACTATTGTTGCACAGAGATTCAATCCAATTGAAGTCAGGCCAAAGTGGCAAGTGCGCGTTGTGGCTTGTTTTGTATGTTTTGCCGGTAATTTTGTCTTGTTATGGTGCGATACTGAAGCTACACGGCTGCTTTCAAGTTGAAATAAATAGATCATGCACTAAACAATGGCAACAGAGCCGCCGGTAAAGCCTTCGGAGTCTACGAGTTTTGTGTTCACTACTGCTGACAGCCGCTGAAAGTCACCGAGGCGCGTTGGGCCTGCCGTGTGCTTAAAACTGGGATTGATGGTAAACTTCATTTCTTCAGAAGGAAACTGCGGACGATTCTGTTAAATAGCCATCAGCTTAATACTGACGTCTTACGCTTACCTTTCGAGGGCTGCTGTTGAGCGACGAACGCTACCGCTATGCCCGCTACGCCCGCCACGCCCACAAGCTTCACATATGATATTCTCATTCTCAACTATTTGCTTGCACTTTTTGTGTCTCAAAGAAATCTTGTCTTGTGTTGAAACTGTGCCTTTATTGTTGAAGTAAGTTTTAATTAGTACTTCTCAAAGCTAGCTGTTAGTTGCTGGTGTGAAAATCTCGAATTGCGGCCACTTCGTTTCCTCTTTCGCTCTGTACGTTTTCGTGGAAAGTTTTCCCCACGTAATTCTCGCACTCCCCCAACTTCGCATCGGTTTTCCGCCAAAAAAGAAAGTGCAAGGATTATGCGAGTAAATACGATAAAGGTACCCTGAAACAGTATTTTAAGAAATGGATTCACTAAAGAAGCATATTATCTTATGAATTAACTGCCGCAACAAACTTTTAGAATCTGTCCAGTATGAGTGTAGTTGCAAAGATTTGACACATGCTGCAATTGCATTCTCTCTTCTCGTTCCAACAAAAGTGCTTGAAGCACAGCCGGGAGAGATGGCATAGTGAAAGAAAATACGTCACGTGCGTGTCGGAGACGCGAGGTGGCGTCGACGCGCGTGGACGTGTTTCTTTGGCTCTGTGAGTTTTCGGGTGTACCTCCCATTTACTTCGTGATATTATAGTGAATGTTTTTGCACGAGATGTGTGAAGACACGTATCGGAGACGCATGTGGACGTGTTTCTTTGGCTCTGTGAGTTTTCGGGTGTAACTCCCATTTACTTCGTGATATCCTAGTCAATGTTTTTGCACGAGATGTGTGAAGACTTCCTCAACTTTTTGAGGCTTTTTGTGAAAGAATCTGTTGACTAGAACGCATTTTATTGTGACTTTTGTGGCTCCTCGCCTATGAGAGCTTGGCGGCTCTCCGACGCCGTAGGCATTCTGCGCCTCAAGTGGACTTTATGAGCCAGTAATGAGCCAGGTTGATGCAGCAGATGGGGAGGACCTTTTCACGGAGGCGATGCTTAAGTGGCGGCAAACGCACATATACGATGCCGCATATGAAGACTCACTTCGTAAGGATGCCACCGCTGCCACTGCCAAGGTTGCTGTATGGCAACAAGGTATCTCAAAAAAAAACAAACAAGGTGAGACCTCCCAAGCTACCCGAAGGTTCACACAAAGTCCTATTTCGCATTCGCGGAGGTTTCAACGCATCCCGCTTCAGTCACTTTCAACTTTCAAAGCTGCTCTCCACAGGGGCCGGTCTTCCACTGACCATGGAGCTGCGTCAAGTCGTCGTTACGCCCACCACCAACACAGTCACCCTGGGTACGGAGAGCTATGACCGCTAGACGAAGTATCTCGCTATCAAATCACTTATGGTCAAGGTCCAGGAGCACGAAGTCACCTCATACAGCGTTCAAAACTCCGAGACGTGCAAAGGCATTATCTAAATCGACAGAGTATGCCTGAGAGAAGTTATCTAGAAAAAAATATTCTACCTATGCTTCGTGAGTGCAACCCAGAAATGCATTTTCTGGAAGCCAGACGAATGGATAAAACATCTGACACAGTCATCATAACTTTTTTGGGAATGAAGGTTCCTTTCTGGGTCAAATATGAAATGGCCATGCTGCGGTGCAAACCTTTCGGCACAGGATGGAAGCCTGCACTCGCTGTTGGACTGCTGGACATCCACCAGATGTGTGCACTACGAATAAAGAGGAGACTTGCCGCAAATGTGGAATAGTAAATCCTCCTCAGGACTATGTGTGCATTCTGAAGTCCGTGCTGTGTAGTGGGCGTCATGAAACTGGATCTGTGCCGTGCGCGCTATGATACAAGCCCGAACCCTACTCCCAAAGGTCGACAAAGAGACTCCTCCTTTGCCCAAGCCCAAACCACCTCCTTCGACCAAGAAGCAGGGGCCTCCCCCAAAGAAGCAAGAAGAATACTGGCCCTCCTTGTCAGCTGCTTCCTCTAGCAACAAGTACAGCCCTCCTCAAGTAGGCTGGCTCTCGGTAGCTTTCCACAGCTCACTTAATGCTAAAGCTTCTAATGCTCCCATCTGCGCTCTTTTGCAACAGATTCAGGACCTCGAAACCCCTCCTCTCCATAAACGTTCCTCTTTGCACAAACGTCCGTGCTCCTCAACGCACTACTGATACCCCTGCAACTCCTTCGCACCCTGCGAATGATGATCAGACCACAACCATGGACACCCCGCTTTCCTCCCACTACAGGCACCTCAACAAAGCGCAAATCTAGCGATGATGCAAGGGACGCTTGTGAAGAACACGATAAGCTAAGTCGTAAAATGGCAGCACGCATTCGCAATTCTAACAATCGCTTCGAGTCTCTTGAAAAACACATGGATTTTGTCGAAGCTAAGCTTGAGTCCCTGACCACTATCATTTATGAACTCAGTACCCACATAAGCGCCAAATTTTGCCAGTTCGATGAAAAGCTGAACAACGTTGATGATCGATTCAGTCAAATTATCGAAATACTTGACCGATTGCATGGCCTTGTCCCCTAAGCGTTCCGAAATAGTTGTGTGGCAGTGGAACTGCAGGGGCTTTTCAAAAAATAAAGCTAGTCTGCAACAATACATAGGCAATCTCACACAAGCACCTGCAGTCATTGCTTTACAAGAAACATATGGTCACATTAAACTCCCTGGTTACAATACATTCCAGTGCACAAGATTCGAACGCCCTAATACCGCGATTTCAGCCCAAAAGCACTTAACCGTTACTTGCTCATATTTTGATGGTATTGACATTGATCACAACTTTGTAGAAATACTTCCTAAAAAGACGAAGCCACCTCCTCTTTACATCTTTGCCATTTACAGCAGTCCCAGCTCAAGACACCACAGATTAACCATCATTTTTGCTCGTGCTAAACAGGAAGCCCCGACAAACCCACTTCTCATTGTTGGTGACTTAAATTCTCCAAATCAGATATGGGCTCACACAACATCCACGCCTAAAGGACGAGCCTTGTGGACCCACATACAGGATCATCAACTCACCCTGTAGAATGACTTCAAAATGCCTACCCGCTTAGGGAACAGCATCTCTAAAGACACATCACCAGATCTCACCATGACCTCTCGGGTTAACTCAGCTAAATGGGAAAACATTCAAACCGATTTGGTAGCGACCACTACGTCATTCAGACGTCCCTTAGTTTATCTAACAAGCTGTTTAGCGTCAAACCTTCCAAACTAATGGATTGGGACAAATTTTGGCAAACTCGCGCAAATTATTGTCCCACTTCCATAGAAGATTTACAAGAATAGATCAGCCAATTCCAAGCGGACGTTGACAAACATACTAGAACTATGCCTTCAAATACTTCATTCCACACAGTTGATGCGAAGCTACTTCATATGTGAGAAGCAAGGAAATCTCTATTAAAATGATGGAAGAAACACCGCCACAACCGCAGGCTTCGCATCCGTGTAGCTAAGCTCGATCCCGACATACATGCATATGCAACCCAGCTAGTCAGTCAACAATGGGGTCAGATGTGCTAGACAATGTATGGCAATCTCAGTAGTAAGAAGACTTGCCGATAGCTGAGACATTTGCTCGACCCATCGACATCGCGTGCGCATCACAATCATTACATAACTCTGTTATTGCACAAACACAATGGTAATATCCCGCAACTTTTTCAGGAGCTTGCGCGGTTGCACGTCCCTCTCATTGCACGCCCACGCGCATTCAGATTATGCTGGCGAGGTCAATGAACTTCTCGACGCCCCAATAACGGAAACGGAAGTTCGACATGCTTTATTTTCTCTTAAAATTACATCTGCCCTGGGTATCCATAAGGTAGCTAATAAATTACTTTGAAATCTCGACAATCAATCGATCACTGCCCTCACTGACTACTACAATCACTGTTTCAATACTGGCTCCCCTTCCCAAATCATGAAAAACCGCTAGGGTCATTTTTATTCCTAAATCTAATAAGCCCTCAAACATAGCTAACCTTAGACTTACTTCTTTAATGTCATGTTTGGGCAAAATCCTCGAAAATGTCATTCTTAATCGCTTAAACAAGTAAACAAAAGATGATCGGTTGTTCCCACCAGAGCTGATTGGTGAACCCTTTTGCCAGGATGCCATGCTGAAGCTCAAGCATGACATCCTTACTCAAAGTGGCAGTAAGACACCCAAGCCACTCTAGGGCTCGACCTGCACGCTACGTTTAACAACGTAGCTCATACCTCCATTTTACGCGAAGTGGGTAACCTTAACTTAGACGAGAAAATGTACGACTATATCCGCGAATTCCTCAGCAACCGCACGGCTATCATTATTCTCAATGACCGAAGTTCTCCCCCAATCACCCTAGGTGGCTTTGGATCACCTCAGGGATCAGTCCCCTCGTCGTTCCTTTTTAACCTAGCTATGAGGTCTATTTCTGTGACGCTAGCTAAAATACCGGATCTCCAATGTTCCTTATATGCCGATGACACTACCATATGGATGAAGGGTGGATCCGGTGGCTACATGCAAGATACCTTACAAAAGGCCGCAGATGCAGTTACTACGACAGCTGGGCTTATGAACCTCGAGTGTTCGCCAGATAAATCTGAGCTTTCACTGATCTCTTCTGATAAGCACCACAAACCTAGCATTCAGATAAACCTGAATGGGAAGCAAGTTTCTGTCGTAGACAAAATACGTGTACTAGGCATGCACATTCAGTTGAACAAACTCAATACTTACATGCTTCAAACGGTTGCTATCAGCATAGACCACACGACCGGACTTATAGGAAGAGTGTCCAATAAGCACGGAGGTCTTCGTGTGGCAGATTTATTAAGACTCGTACAAGCATTTGCCATCAGTAAAACCACCTTCTCCCTCCTGTACCTTCACCTAACAAGGCCTGAGGAAGATAAGGTAAATTCACTGATACGCAAGCTCTACAAGTTTGCTCTTGGAGTGCCAAGTACAGCTTCTACAGAAAAAATTTTGGCTACAGGTTCGTTCAATACCTTTAGCGAGCTCGCAGAAGCCCACATGACAGCTCAATACCTACGCTTATTGAGCACCCACACTGGGAGGCGTATTTTAAACTTCCTAAATATTACTCCAGCATCGATGACTAAGAAGTTTAATACTCCCCACCGGCTACTTGAGAACTTTTATATTCCTTCTATCCCAAAAAATATGCATCCTGTTCATCACGAGCATAGAAGACAAGAACGAGCTAAATCTCTTTACAAAAAATTCTTGAACTGCAATGATGTGGTCTATGTCAATGCTGAAGGGTATCCTTGTGGGCAGAAATTTGCGTTGACAGTTATTAACTCTAACGGCAGTGTCGCAACTGCAATCCATTCGAGTCTCGTGTAGCTAGGGGTAGCACACCGGGCACGTGACTTGCTGCGTGACTTGCTGATGCTAGAAGTTAGCTCTGTTTATCTCTGCCAGAAGGTGACAGAGCCATTCCCAACGTTTCTTGTAGAAGGTAGCAGGACTTCCCAGTGAGCATGCATTCCCACTATGATGCGAAATTTCAAGCAGAAGGTCAAAAACATGAGCATATGGCAATGCAGGAAAGAAAACATACATAGCAAAAACACTTAGAGGATGTTTTATGAATGACAATGAAGGCATGCATAAACAGTTATCGGCACAAGTTGTGAAATCGGCTATTCTCAATTGCAACCTCTTCTTCCTAGCCTTTTCATTTATGCAGCTATTGTTTCGTGCGAGTTTGATAACTTGTTTTAAAGTTAATCCTCCATGTAGGCCCAACCATATTTGTGATCAAGTGAGACATATCTAGGAACATTATTCCAACGTCACCATCCTTGCCATGTTTCTGAATGCGGGAACTAGCTTTCGTTGGCGCTGCTGGTGTAACCATATGCTGCATTATAAACTACAGAAACCCTCTGGACAGGTTGCCTTGTTGGCTCCAGTGCATCAGCAAGGCATTCAAGAGCACAGGCGTAGCTACACAGAAGCGGGAGTGTCAAACCCAGCTTGACTATATTTTTTTTACTTGTGCAAGCCTATTGATAGCTGCTGCTCATATGACAGAAACATGACAACACAGGCCCCCTTACAGTATGAGGTAAACAACTGCGTAAAATTATGAAAAGGGCAACACACTGAATGATGACGGACAAAACAGGTGGGGCACAACAGATAAGTGTCCTATTTTGTGTTGCTCTTTTCCTAATTTTGCACAGCTTGCAATACAGTCGCTGGCGAATTTTTCGAACTCCAGAAATTCGAACTTGTTGGATATTCCACATTTAACAAATGCACCATAAAGGTTCCAACTGCACAAATGCATTTTTGCTAGCAGCTTTTTGGATAAATTTATGTTCCAAAATTCAATTTTCCAGATTAAATCGTTTGTTTTAAGCTGTGCCGCTCGATCTTGAAAGCCACCATATTAGATTTGTTGTTGGCTTGGTCGAGCTTGGCTTCGTCGAGTTTGGCTTGCAGTGGCTGGTTGTGTGGCCCCCAAGATTGGAAGTGCGCACAATTTTCTAGTTACGAAGTCCATGTCTGATTTTTCTTGGCTAGCAAAACAGCACAACTTTTTTTTTCAGTCAGCCTAATCACCATCATTAATACGCCAGTAGGTTGTTTTTATTTTCTGGACGTTTGCTTTTCTGGTGTTTATTGTGCACGTAATCCTGTTAGTGGTGTGCCAAGTGTGTTTGAGCCGTACTGTGCATCACATGCTCGCTGCTGTTCGGGATTGCTCACTAACACTCCATGGTGACGACGCTTAACGTCTGACCTGAAACACGTGGGTTCGATTGCAGCCGCGACGCTAGTGTTTTGATGGTGATGATGATATGTGGTGTTTTTTGGCGCAAGGGCCATTTGATGGCAAAAGAGCGCCAGTTCATGGGACAAAGAATGTGGACAATGATTGTGATTAGCGGCTGTATAAGGGCCATAAAATTCCTCGCAGTAAGGCAGGTAAAAACATACAAGTAATAAAATCATGACCACGCCGTGAAAGGTGTGGGTGGTGTGAATAGGTGACAAAAGTTGGTGATAATGAAAAACGATGGTGGACATGTATGGCATTAGCACAAGTACCTCACTCGTTCATAACCTTGCGTCCAAGGGCCGTGAGGCAAGTGCTTTCCTGTGTAGCCATCGCAGCAAAAACCTCTCTGGAGAGGTTGTGCTACGGGATGCCCGGGTATATGATATGAAAATTATGAATTTCTTTTAAAAACGCTAACAATGATTTATTACTAAAAAGCGGTTCCCTACCAACGAACATTGCAGGGTGTAAAGGTATATGTTGTCGGTAGGGTAATGGAAAGTGTTGTCTTCTTAGAGTGTCTAACTGTTTACATTGAATTAAAACGTGAAGAACTGTTAATGCCTCACCACATTTATCACACAATGGTGGATCACCACCAGACAAAAGATGTGTGTGTGTCGTGTATGAGTGTCCTATCCTGAGTCTCGTTAGTATTACCTCTGTATGACGCGATTTTGATACTGGTGGCCAATGGCCAGGGTGTGGCTTGATAACGTGTAGTTTGTTTTGTGTGTGTGTATCCCACTTGCTCTGCCAGTAGTCCCTGAGGTTTCGTTTGAGAGACGGCTTAAGATCAAGGGCCGGGATTAATATGGGTGTAGGGGCAGTGTTTTCATGGACGGATGCAGCGAGCTGATCCGCCCTCACGTTGCCTTGGATCTCACGGTGCCCTGGCACCCAGCACACTACAACATGTTGTTTGAGTGTGTAGAGTGTGCACAAAATGGAGTTAAGTGAGACAAGGACCGGGTTTTTTTGTTTTTTAAGACTGTGCAGAGCCGTTACCACACTGAGGGAGTCTGTATAAATTACTGCTTTTTGTATTTGTAATTGTTTGATGTGTTTAGGTGCCACAAGTATCGCGTAAGCTTCCGCTGTGAAAATACTTGTGCCTGGATGTAGAGGGCCAGCATCCGAAAAGGATGGGCCGACAGCAGCGTAGGACACAGAGGAGTTACCGTAATAACTCGACTCTAACGCGCACCTTTTTTCCGGTTAAGCGAGCTCATAAATCGCATGCGCGTTAGAATCGAGTACGAACGAAAAAATTACGGTCAATCTATTGCCATCGGCAAATCCAAAATGGCCGCCCCCTACGTGCGTCGGCATGGCGCGTCGGCCATTTCTGCCTATGTGTTTCCCATGTGCGGCACTTCGTACATGTGCTGAGGAGTTCGTCATCTTGTAGTGCATTAGCATCGACGGCATGGAAGGGCCGACTTCAAAAACTCGAGTGCACCACGATGCCGCTTTTAAAAGAAAAGTCATCGCGTGTGCAGAAACGGACGGAAATCGGGCCGCATCGCAATCGTTCGGAGTTCCCGAAACGTGCGTGCGGGACCGGCGGAAACAAAAGCAGAAGATTGTCGACAGCAAAGCTTCACGCAAAGGCTTCAGTGGACCACTGCAGGGTCGGTTTCTGCAAATTAAAGAGCTGCTCGGCGAGTATGTGCTTGAGCAGCGAGCGGCACAGCGGCCCATGACGACAGAACTGCTCCAAGCACGGGCTATGCAATTAGTCTTAGAAAAAGGTCCAATGCGGAGCCAGTTTAAAGCGAGCAGGTGCTGGCTAACTAGCTTTATGAAGAGGAACGGCTTTTCCCTCCAAAGGGGAACATGCATATGCGAAAAGTTTTGCGGAGGAGTACGATGAAAAGCTTCACAGTTTTCAGAGGTTCGTCCTAAACTAGCGGCGCAACAACGGCTACCTGCTTGGGCAAATCGGGAATGCCGACCAGACGCCTCTTTACTTCGACATGCCTGGCACCACAACCGTCGAGAAGAGGGCGAAGCAAGTTTGAGTGCTGACATCGGTCCACGGTAAAACTACAGTGACGAAAATGCTCTGTTACACGTCAGATGGGCACAAGCTTCGCCCGTACCTCATATTTAAATGGAAGACGCTCCCGAAAGGAGTCATTTTTTCGAGTGGTGTGATCGTGCGGGCCAGCGAGAAAAATGGGTGCGCGTTGCAATCGATGTCTTACGTTTTTGTTTTTTTTTCGCTGTGGAAATCGGGTGCGCGTTACAATCGAGTAAATACGGTAGTCTTGGAGGCATCTGTGAAGAACTCAGGACGTGTGTATTTGTGTTGAAGTTCCAGAAAGTATGTTCAGATATGGGCAATAGGTGCATGTTTTGTGACTTCTAGGAAAGACACATCGCAGTCTATAGTCTGCCACTGCCACGGTGGCGGGTATGCTACAGGAGCCATTAAACTGTGTTCAAGTGACACTTCAGTTTCTTCAGCTAGACACTTCAGGCGAACTGAGAAGGGCTGCCTCATCGAAGGCCTGTTTTGAAACAGAATGGAGCTCGACAGATCATTAATAGTAGAGTACGAGGGGTGCTTCTTGTCTGCTTTCACCTTAAGAAAATATACAAAGGACATGTAAGTTCTCTGTAGATGAAGCGACCATTCATTTGACTCAATGTAAAGGCTTTCTACAGGGCTGTTGCGAAAAGCACCCGTAGAAAGGCGAATGCCCAAATGGTGCACGGGGTCCAGCATCTTCAAAGCACTTTGAGTTGCAGACTGATAAACAACGGCCCCATAATCTAAGCGGGTGCGAATGAGGCTTCGATACAGATTCATGAGGCATTGCCTATCACTACCCCAAGTAGTACGTGACAACACTTTTATAACATTCATGGCTTTTAAACATTTTGTTTTTAAATACTTGATGTGCGGTACGAAGGTCAACTTGTTGTCCAAGATTAAGCCTAAGAATTTATGCTCGGCTTTGACGAACAGACGTTGCCCGTTCAGTCGAATGTCAGGTTCCGAGTGCATGCCTCTCTTTCGAGAGAACAAGACACGCGTGCTTTTTTGTGGGTTAAGTCGAAATCCGTTTTCATCTGTCCATTTGGAGACCTTATTTAAACCCAGCTGAACCTGCCGCTCACACATGGCCAAGTTGCATGACTTGAAGCCAAGCTGAACGTTGTCGACATATGTACAATAGAACATATTGCGGGGAATGGACAAGTGCAAAGAATTCATTTTAATAATAAAAAGTGTGCAACTAAGCACACCACCTTGTGGCACACCTGTTTCCTGGACAAATGCTTAGGAGAGCACACTGCCCAGACGGACACGGAATGTTCGGTTTGACAGGTAGCTTTCGATTATATGAAACATTCTTCCGCGCACACCAAGGTGGGACAGGTCTCTTAGAATTCCGAAACGCCATGTTGTATCATAAGCCTTTTCGATATCGAGGAACACAGAGAGAAAATATTGTTTATGGACAAAGGCATCTCTGATCTGTGCCTCGATACGAACAAGGTGGTCTGTGGTGGATCTACTCTCTCGAAACCCGCACTGAAATTGGCCGAGCAAATTGTTTGTTTCAAGCAAATGTACAAGTCGGCAGTTTATCATTTTTTCGAATACTTTGCACAAGCAGCTTGTAAGCGCAATAGGCCTATAACTTGAAGCTAAAGAAGCATCCTTGCCCTCTTTCAAAATGGGAATAATAATAGCCTCTTTCCAGGAGGTAGGGATAGTGCCAGAAAACCAGATAGCATTGTACAAAGTAAGGTTTTTCGTGTTTCGGCTGGTAGGTTTTTTAACATTTCATACACCACACGGTCAGAACCTGGGGCAGAAGTACTGCAGGAGTTTAGAGATGTTCGGAGCTCCGCTAGACTGAAAGCTTGGTTATATGCATCGTATCTTGTGGATTTGTGTTAGAGTTTCTGCTTTTCTATTCTTGTTCTGTATTTTTGGAAAGTGTCAGTATAGTGGGACGAGCTGGATACCCGTTCAAAATGTGCCCCGAGGAAGTTTGCCTGATCTTCCAAGGTATCACCTTGAGTGTTTACGAGTGGAAGTGTGTGTACTTGTTTCCCTGCTATCCTACCGACCATGTTCCAGACTTTAGCCTCCTGTGTGTATGAATTGATCCCTGACAAAAACTTCTGCCAGCTTTCTCTTCTGGCCTGCCGATGCGTTCTTCTTCCTTGAGACTTTATTTTCTTGAAGGTGTCAAGATTTTGGGCTGTTGGTGAGTTACGAAGCAATCTCCATGCCCTGTTCTGTTCCTTTCGCGCATTACGACACTCTGAGTTCCACCATGGGATGTGTCGTTTGCCGGGCATTCCAGATGTTTGCGGTATGCACCTGGCTGCTGCGTCAGTTAGAAAAGCTGTGAAGCACAGCTTCATCTATGTTTAACCTACATATGTCTGTCCAACTCAAACGTGTAGTGTTGTGGAACTGTTCCCAGTCTGCTTTGTTTATCAGCCATTTGGGAACATGTAGAGGACATTCATATGTTGTTTGTGAACTCAACACTACAGGAAAATGGTGACTTCCATATAGATTATTTATGATTTTCCATTTCAGTAGGGGTAGGAGTGAAGGTGATACGATGCTGAGGTCTATAGACGAGTAAGTTTTGTTGGCAACGTCATAGTATGTTGGCTCTTTCCTATTCAACAAACAGGCACCGGAAGAGAAGAGAAATTGTTCATGAGACGACCTCGTGCATCACAGCGAGAATCGCCCCACAGTTCCCTATGTGCATTTAGGTCCCCAAGAAGCAAATAGGATTCAGGCAGTTCGTCTGAAATTCACGTCTTTGAAGACGGTGGTGGGGAGGTACATACAAAGAGCAGATGGTGACGAGTTTGTTTAAAAGTACCGCTCGAACAGCCACCGCCTCAAGGGATGTCTGGAGTGGTAAATGTGTACACGCTACTACTTGGTTAATAATAATGGCTACGCCACCGGATGACGCAACAGCATCATCTCGGTCCTTTCGGTATAAGACGTAAGCACGTAAAAAATTTGTATTGGAGGATTTTAGGTGTGTTTTCTGTACACACAGCACTTGAGGTGAGTGTTTGTATAAAAGCTCTTGGACGTCGTCGAGGTTCTTAAGCAGTCCTCTGATGTTCCAATGTATAATTTGTGTTTCCATATTGGAAGTAAAGTAGTGCTGTGTGTACGTTACGAGAGTGACTTGTTTAAGCTGAAAGGTCGAGCTCAAACAACAGGGCTATTATCAGGCCCTGTTATGAGCTTTTTAGTTCTCTTGGCGCGCTCCAGAGAGCCGCGCCGTTCTTTTGGCACAAGGGGTGCCGCCGTATCCATTGCCTCCTCAGAGGCACTGGATGCCCGCTCATGCGAGCTGCTTTTTCGAAGCTTGGGCCTCGCCTGGCGAGGTGAGGCCTTGAGACCCGAGGAACCTGGAGTCTCTGGTCTCTCTTCAATAGCAGGCAGAGTAGACTCACCTACTGCCGCCTTGGGGGCAGGCGCCACAGCCAATGGCTCGCTCTGCGCAGGCCGAAGGAGTGGCGAGGGCTGGTGCGACACTGCCCCCTGGCGCGCCGCATCAGCATATGTGGGGCCATAAAATGGCGAGACTCTTTTTCTTGCTTCTTTAAATGTAATGTTTTCTTTTATCTTTAAAGTGATGATCTCCTTTTCTTTTTTCCAGAAAGAACAGGAACGCGAGTACGCGGCATGATTATTACCACAGTTCACACAGTGTGCAGGTGCTTCGCAGTTGTCGGAGGCATGGCCCACGACTCCACACAGAGCACAAGTTTTCCGGCCACGACAGCTTTGTGAGCCGTGGCCATATCTCTGACATTGGAAGCAACGGCGGGGGTTGGGAATATATGGCCTCACGGATGTCTTTGTATACCCAGTCTGAATGGTTTCCGGCAAATCGCTCGAAGCAAAGGTCAGTACTAAGTGTTTGGTTGGTATTTCTTTTTGATCTCTTCTTATCTTAATACGCTGTACGTTTGTCACGTTCTGGCTCTTCCATCCTTCCAGAAGTTCAGCTTCGGTCAGGTCAAGCAAATCTGCGTCCGATACAACCCCGCGAGATGAGTTCATGGACCTGTGTGGCGTAATACTGATGGGTGTGTCTCCGAACGTTGTGAGGGTGTTCAGTTTATCGAATTGATCTTTGTCACGTATCTCAAGGAGTAGATCTCCGCTGGCCATCTTGGTAACCTTGTACCCAGCACCGAGAGTTTCGGTTAAACATCTAGCCACTACGAAGGGGGATACAGTTCTGGCTTGCTTGTTAGTTTTTTCGCAGTGTATAACGTGGAAATGAGAAAACATTTGTCTTGGCCGGATGAAAAAATTGATACCTTCGTTGTGTACCCGCTTTGAGGAGGCACGATCACTAAGTAAAGGGAATGCTTTCTGCATGCTAATTGTATGTTGTTCAGCAGCGTTGGCGGCCACCCACCACGGAGCCCAACAAGGGGACGCTGCAAGTTTGCGGATGCTGAAAGCTTGCAGACGTCAGCCGTACAACCCTGCTATAAACCAATGCGCCTAGGCCAAGGTAGGCTATTTGTACAGGGTTAACCCTTGCTGCCGAGAAAATTGGAAGTAAGCAGAAGAGAGAAGTAAACAGGAAAGCTAAAAAAGAAAGAAAGACGAAGATGTAGAGAGAGAGAGAGATAGGAAAAGGCGACTGCCGATTTCCCCTGGGTGGGTCAGCTCAGGGGTGCTGTCTACGTGAAGCCGGGGCCAAAGGGGTGTGTTGCCTCTGCCGGGGGGCCTTAATGGTCCAATCACCCAGCGTCGGCTCAACCCCCAGGATCCCCTTTTCCCCGGACACAGCAAAGCCACGCACGGCTAGGCTTGGGAGGGAGTCAAAACTCCCCCGTTAGCTCGGGTCCGTGGTGTCGCTACACACCAACCGCCTACTTGCGCAGGCGCCCCTGCGGGGGGTGTTTTGATGGTGGCAGAACGCTGGAAACTCACGTACTGTTTGCTGTCGGTGCAGGTAAAAGAAGCTCAGACTGAGTTGTTAAATCTCACCAAACAAGCGAGATGTTGCATGCATCCATTTGGGACCGGCATCAAGTTTTGTTTGCTTGGTCCCATGGAGCCACCAACATTGCCGCCCGCAACAGTCGGTGGCAGGAATTTGCCAACGCACTTGCCAATGATGCTACCGTAGTCCAAATAGGACTTTGCTACCGTAGCCCAAATAGGAATTTCCAAATGGAAATTTGCTCGTCCCCAAAAGCAGCATAAAGCATAGTGTTATTGGGGATTTTTTTTAGGCTTTTCTAATAAACTTCATGTTCACGGCATCACCATTTTTTCGAACTGTTCAATTTCTCGGACTCCTCGCGGTCCTTGCCGGGAAAATGGGTCGGCGGCTATAGTTCACTAGAATGCAACGTCTAGCTCCTGAAGACGTTCTATTACTTTGTCATAGCAAGCAACAACTAGGCCATTACATATTTTTCCGACTGAGCATATTTTTAAATAGGGGTCGATCACCCTCCTATCCTCAGCCCTAGAAAATATAATGCTTGTTATGTGTATGTTCTAGAGTGGGCTTATGCAAGTATCACTTTCTTGATACAAAGCGAATGACAAATAATGGTAAATAATTTTGCAGCAAATCCAAATACTAGAAGGGTGCAAGGCACTATTAAAAAGAAGAAAAAAAAGAAAGACAACAGTGTAGACCTTTTATAACTGCATATAGTGCCGGAAACGAAGGGAGAAAAAAAAAAGGACTGCGGCACACTGCGCAGATTTGCAGCGTAAAGGAGGAAAGCTGTTGCTTAAGGGGAGATGCTACTCGAAGACACTTTTTTTTAAATATTCACCCTAGAGAAATTAAACTTGAGCTGTTTACTGAACTTTTTAAGCTGATTTCAAATATATAATTAGTTTTCTGGCAAGTTGCTTACTTTTATCTCTGCGAAACGACAAAGTGAAAACTTTAACCCTCTTGCCCCCCCTCTTTTTATTTCTGAACTTCCGTAATTTGTAACTATTTATAGTTCATAATTTTTTAAATAAAGTGTAGAATTCAAATAACTAATTAGGAAGCACGTACAAAATATGTATTATGGGTGAAAAATAAGACGTAAAAAGTCCATATGTCACCTATCCTAGTAAAGGTTTACATGGAATTTTATTAGTATACAATAAAGTATTGAAACTTTAACTAGATAATTGCATTCGCTATACTTTGGAAAAAAATTTGGGCAAAATTTCATGCAGATCCGAGCACTAGAAGTGCCCTAAAAAAGAGAGGCACATTGAAAAAAAAATGACGAAATTTGTGTTTTGAGAAAAACAAGTTTTAAAGTTGAAGTCAAGTTTTTATTTATGAAAGATATCATTAAATTTGATGAAATTTGCAAACCAAAAAGAACAACCCTTCTTGTAGTGGCCACTGCGACTAAAATACGCCAGCCCCATGAGTTTGTCCCTCTCGGCGTTTTCGAGCCGACTCCTCACAGACATTTCGGGCACAGACAGGGCCATGAAACGCTTGCCAAACTTCCACTCTATCTGGCAGAGCCTTGTGCCAAATTCAAGCTAGGAAGAAGTTCGACAGGACTGCGAAATACAAACTAAGTCCAGGGTCATGCCATTTTACGGCCATGTTTGTGCCACATACCCTCGTACATAATGGCGATGTCGTCCTCGCTAAGTTCTCTCATTGCGAGCTCTTTCAATCTCGCAAGATTGGTGCCGACGTGGTTCATTGTTGCATCATGAACTTTCCGGCTGACGGGTGTGAATGACTTTTGATGCATTGATTTTGATTTTGATGCATTGACCACAAGTTTGACATTGATCGCAAGATGGTTTAATTTTTATGCATTGGTCGCAAGTGAAAGCCGCACAACGGCTTTCACTTGCGAGCAATGCTTTCTTCCTTCATAACGGAGATAATTACATGAGAAAAGCAATGTTCAGCTGCGCTGCTCAACAAGACATAGACCCCGCAAATAGGCTTCACAGCACATAAAGGCG
The DNA here is from genome assembly GCF_043290135.1 of Rhipicephalus microplus. Classification (NCBI taxonomy): domain Eukaryota; kingdom Metazoa; phylum Arthropoda; class Arachnida; order Ixodida; family Ixodidae; genus Rhipicephalus; species Rhipicephalus microplus. The sequence goes on along the minus strand of NC_134700.1, from coordinate 15,611,033 downwards.
CGCAGCGGCCAATGGCGGTCCCCGATACGTACCACGTGATAAGCCAGTCGCGACGCTCGAAAAACGCACAAAAGTGTGCTTCTTTTTATAATTTCTTGCGTCGCATCAGCGAGGGAAACTGTTGTTGCTTGAATAGTGAGGCTCGACTCTTCAGCTAATGCGATCAACAATGGCGAGCGGCGGCGCATTATCGGTGGCAAGCTGCACGTAGACTGTACACTTTGGACCTTTTAACAGGCACCTTGTGCTCTTTAGATGCAATTTTAAAGCATTTCCAGTTAAATCTCGACCCGTATTTTTTTTCATAACAATACAGGTACTAATCTTATCAAAACAGGTAAAAATTAAAAACTGGTAATTTTGAAAAAAAACTCGCATTTTTCAACCCGCATCTCCCCTTAAGCAACGGATAAGTCTTTGCACCAGTGCTGATGCAGCTACAGTGTACTAGCTTCACTAGCGTGGCTCAGGCCGCTAGGTGCCGGCCAAACGCAACTGAACATGTCATGCACAATCACGTCCTTATGTTGGGAAAAGCATCATTGTTATCGAGCTTACTACAGATATTCTGTTTGCTACCACATCCGTAAATTTTAAAACTTTTACGGCCTTATGATGCGAGCTTTCACTTTTGCTGCCAGTGCACGGTCTTACAAAAGCTTGGTGTTCTTTTGTCGTTGATCTCCTGGCCGCAAGCGCGAACTTCATATCACGTATGCTGTCCTTGGTTCAGCGCTTGAGTGCAGTCTTTTCGATTTCATGTTTCGGAGAAACTTCCCACCATAACATGGCAGGCTAGGCCTAATCAGGATTGGTTGCATTTTGATAACGGTCACTTGCTATATAAGTTGCAGTTTGGAATGGAATGCACGAAACTATGTGTGGCGGCTGCAATTGAAGGGAAGGGATACAATCGTAAATAAAAATGAGGGTGCTTGTGTAGCAGTCGAATGGTTGCTGGCGATTGGATTGCGATGTCTTGAAATTGGCTGGGCGACTATGAAACCGAATGATTGGTATCTTAGCGCGTGAAGTTTCAAACCTGATTCGACATAACTTTCCGTGTAAAGTGCATAATTGAGGCAGTCTGAGAAGCAGCAAGCGAAATTTCGCGATGGTGCTTTCTTTTGTTAGATTCATTTAATTGAAAATGTGGGTCATTAAATGCTAAATTTTTTTATACTTTGAGAAAATCCGATGATTGTAAGCACCACGCATCACATGCAGTACTTACATTATTGGAAACACGAGGCTGCATACTCAAGAAGTTCTGCGCAAGTGTGGCCCTTGAAAAAGACCATTTAGGTTGTAGTGCGGTATCGCTTATGATGCGAATATTCACGACCTCTGCAACTTACATCATAAGCGGCCCATACTGTACCTAAGTGCTGAAGTGTGTTTCGTCGCGGTACTGACGAGGCGGTTTCATGGTGCAGCAGCTGTGCACTGCGTACAACTAGATTAGGCAGGTTACACAAGGTAAAGTAGATGTTCGTTTCAAGTATTTCCAAATTTTGAGTGACGAGACTGCCAGAGTTGAGCTCTCTTTTTTTGGCTGCTATAAAAGCATGTGTCATATTTCGTTGGCCTATGTTGGCATTCTCCGCAGTATTGACCATGCCTCATGGCGTTGCACGCCCCCGGCTTTAAAAAGTCTTGCCACAACCGGTTGGCACCACAGTGAGCCACCAAGACAGTACGACATCAACTTGCAGCCGTTGGCCCTCTTTCACTTTGTGAATGTGCCACAACAGTGATTTTGGGATGGACCCAAGCATAGCCAGATGTGCAAGTACGCTCAATACTGTACTGCATTGGTCCGGAGGCCTGCCTGCTTCCCGAGCACAAACCCCTCCTAAATAAATAGGTGCGATTTACCTCATTAGGCATCGAGTACTGTTCGAGGGCCTTGCGCAAAGACGCCACGCGTGGAGCTCGCACGGGCAGCTGGAGTGCTTGTGCACAGGTCATCGATGCCAGCGCACCCACGGTGGTGATGCCCAGTATATGCAGCTTGCGTCCAAGGCTGCGCTGCCTGCATCATCAGCAATGTTTTAGAAAATGCCTGGAACGAACCACTCTGACACTCGAGGACAAAAAAGAGAAACACCGGCTGCATGACAACGAAGAACCTCATTCGTACCATTCCGTTTCACAGGGTTTCTCAGCCATAACATTTACAATGGGAAACGAAAAAAATGACCCAATAGAGTTGTGCTCAGCTTTCACCTGCTAGTATGATCCCGTAAAACACGATAATTCAGAAACAGTTTTTGGTATATTCTAAACTTGTGTGAATAGTGAATTTTAGGTTCAGAGCGAATACAGATTTTGGTCGAATAATTTACTTAGTTAAGCAGGGTTCCCGGCAGGTGCTGACTGTATTTACGAAAGCTTGGGCATGAGCCAAAATCCCCGATGCTGGGAGGCATTAACGCTATTTCCAATGTGGCTGTGGTGGTTTGTACACTTGAGTGGAGTGGAAATGTATGAATTTGTTTTTCTTGACCACCCAATTTTTAAAATAATTTCTCAGCCCTTAAAAGAGTCAGAAAAATTTGACACTGACCATACAGTTTCATTCTGGAAGCCTGAATAGTCAAATTATGGTGCGAATCAAATTGAATTGCAAAAACTATTTGAAAAAATATCACTAGCAAAGACTGAAAAAACTGGCTCAGACACTAGCTTTGCTGTAGTTTCAGCCTTGTGTCGCTAGTGTCAGCCGCCCTCTATTTACTTCGTTCAAAAAAAAAAAAAACGGAAAAGCCAAATCTTAAGGTTGTTGGATGAATACTCTGCTCATGCCAATAGTGAATTTTAGGTTTGAAGTAAATTCTAAGCAAATAGTGAATTTGGCTGAATAACTTAGAACCAAATCGGAATGGTATATATCAAAAATTACCCATAAAATCGGACATATCTGTGATGACCTGACTAAACTGCACATAATTTTGTCAGAATTGAAACAAGGCCTGTGCAAATGCATTTTTTATTTTATACTTTCTGTTTGAAGGAAGTGGAAACAACTTTCAGTGGTAGGAATGACTTCTAGCATTTCGGATCAGCCACTGGAGCAGGCAAAGTTGGCTTTGGGAGCAGCAACCTCAGCGTTTGGAGCACACATGGGCTTTCTACGACACACACAGAGAAAGAAAATTTAGCTTTATTTTGCTTAATGTTCCCTCAACTTCCAAAATCATTTATACAGAAAGCAGCAAGCCCACAATATAAGCACAAAAAATAAATAAAGGAATGTAGGATTATGTACAGAAGTGGTGAAATAAGATAGTTAAAGATATTGCACCAACAAGCTAGCTGCAGCATGAAGTGCATTGCAGTGCACACACACATGCACTCACGCAAAGACATTCAAATCTCGTTACAGTAAAACCTCCTTAAGGTCAAAATGCAAATGCAAATGCGCACATACAAGGCGAGAACCTGCCGGGAATGCGACTGTACGTGAGCGTCCATTGGGGGGGGGGGGGGGGGGGAAGGTTTTTTTTGCAGCCCTCCCTCTCTAGTACGTCAAGGTACGGGCTGACTTTGCATCCCCTTCTCACTCCCTGCCTAATGTCAATGTATGGGGCTGGCTTTGTGCTCCCTTACTCCACACCCCATGCGCACACCTATGACCCAGCTCTAATTTGCATTTCTCCATGTGCACGATCACTGCTAGAGAAGGAATAAAAACAGTGCCACAGCAAATATTGCCCAAAGTGCCCACCACGAAGCCATTTTTTTTTTCTTTTTGCTAACGCTCAGAAATGATTGACATTCTCACAAGAGCGTCCAATGGCACGCAGTGGCCGACACTAAACATAGAGGAAGTGACACCAAGGAGCATTTTGAAACTACTGCAGAGTCCAGAATATGCAGCCAACACAGCAACCGACATAGCGACAAAACGAACATAATCTGCTGTCCGCAATAAACGTGCACCGCGATCTGCTACTAAGCGAAAACTGACGGTCTCGTTTTTAAATGCGGTACGGTCGCAGGGAGCAGATCATTTACTGGCTAGTTGCATGCGCCCATTCCGCTTCAGACCCTGCACAGATGCAGCGAGAAGCCTGTAGCGTTAACGTGACAGTGCGAGCTTTCTGCAAGCAATGCTCTAGCAGTCCTGTCAGCAAACGGAGGTGCGTTTGGGCTGTCGCTTCATGAAAGCGTGTGGCACATTTGCTGTCTCGACGCTCGTGATTTACAACACTCAACTTTGCAACAGCTAGCTGCTTTCGTTTCTGTGAAGCGGTGCACGCTGAACACGGGCCGCTCAACAATTCAAGCGGCAGCGTTTGGCACCTCAGCACCCTCGGGTAGTCGCCGACTATCAAAAGCATCATCAGGCTTAAAGCGGCACTAGATCACACACGTAGGCTTTTCGTCAGCGATAAGTCATACTGGCGCACTTTACGGTAGTCGCCACATCACCTTCGTTCATTGCCAATGATTACCAAAAGAGGCGCCTCGGCAATCGTGCAAAAGTCTGAGTAATTGAGCAGCCGATTCCGCGCTTTTGCAGTAGCGCAAATGTATAAAACCCAGCAGCACAAAAGCAAGGTGGCGACTCACAGTGTGTGCTGCCAAAATTTCTGTTCGAAAACCACCGTGTGGCGCAGCAATGGTGCAAATTAGGCATAAAAGACCCTTTCAAAGCAGTATGGTGCAGCACTTTCCAGTTGGCGCAGGCCACTGAACTTTGAATAGTAGTAAATTTTACTTTCGATGATAACCTGTGAAACTTGCTAGGTTTTTTAAACTTTGCTATAATTAGAGCATATAGGCTTGTACAAAAGCTTTTACACTTGCAAAATTATGAATTGATGTTAGGGTAATATGTTTCTTTAACCTTGAAGTAAGGCTTCGCAGCAGTGAAGATTTCTCTCCTGGGTAGGTGTTTTCACGGCTTAGCCCTCTTTTACTGCAACGAAACCATTTTCCCAGAAGGTTAAATGCAAACTGATATACAATTTCTTAGGTGCTAGTTGCCTGTTGACCTATGTATGGCCTGACACTGGGTGTGTGCAGCGGAACCTGTGGGGAAGTGACTACCCAGACTCCTTTAAGTCTTATGTTGAACGAAAGTTGTAGCTTCCACAGCCCCATCACAATGCTCGAAAAAGTTCAGTATACCCTATGTGTCTGGCTCGAGTGGGACTTCGGCCCATGTTCTGCGCAAGTACGGCAAACAAGTAGCTCATGCACTCACGCACAAGCTAAAATGCTCTCTTGTCAAGGTGAAAGACAAATTGCGAAAAGTATTTTCATAATCTAAAAGGTTCGTGCGTGAACTGCAATTGTGAATTTGGTGACTGGGAACTTCGAGCGATGACTGAAACAGCACAGTAACGATTTGAAAAGTGAGAATGTGTCATCTAATGCCCTCGCCGAACATGCACAAGCCTCAAACCAGGAGATAAGGCTAAGGCACGCGGCATAGCTACTAAGAAGGACTTTACCTTTAGATTGTATCTGGAATCTTGAACAATACAAACAAGAAGTAGTATTATGAAGTCTTGGTTTGAATGACCTTTATTAGGCACGAGGAACCGGCAGCCGACAGCTACGATGAACGAACCAAGATGATGATGCTATGCGACAACGATGAGGATGCATGAGCAACACATGATAATGATGATAATGTACAGGTGAAGAGGATGGGTATACTAAATGCCCACACCAATTCCCCCCACGTGAAAGCGGCCAGCCTGGCCACGGAAAGTCAAGGGGACAAAGAACGTTGCATGATGGACTTCATACGGGAGACGTGGACGACCTCTGTAGTTCGATAACGGCGATCTGCTGGGGCTACAAGTGGCATCACGCGATAATTCACTGGTGAAGTCTCTGCAAGAACTGTGTACGGCCCGATAAACCGTGGCTGAAATTTGTTACACAAATCAGGTGTGCGACAGGCGTCAAAAGGAGCACTTCGTCTTCAGGTTGGAAGGATACAGCATGATGCGATTCATCATAAACTAGCTTTCTGTCTTGCTGTCGGGCTTCAGTGTTTATACCAGCACATTGGCGCCACTGTGCGTGTCGTAAAATGTATTCCTCTGAAGAGGATGGAGATGAGTCCGCTTGGCAGGTAAAGAAAGAGACGTCCAGGAAAGAAATAGGGGAGCGTCCTTAAACTAGGTAAAATGGTGAGTAGCCGGTTGTCCGCTGAATGGCCGTGTTGTAGGTGAAAGTGACGAATACTAGAACTATGTCCCACTTCTTGTGGTCTGGTTGAATATAGGTGGCGATCATGTCAGCAAAAGTGCGGTGGAATCGCCGAGTGAGTACGTTAGTCTGGGGATGATTACTAGAGGCACAGGACCGGATTAACTGGCGGAACATGGGAGAGGCCTTTGTCCTGCAGTGGACGTAGTCAGGCTGATGATGATGATACCTAGAGACAGTCTTGTGAGTTGTGCCAGAGGTGTGAAGAAGTTCGTTCACTAGTTGTGAAAGGAAGGCCCTTCCACGGTCACTGAGCAATACACGTGGAGCACCATGACGCAGTATATAGGCTCGAAGGATGAAATCGGCAATTTCACAAGCTGAACCAGTAGTGACGGATGCCGTCTCGGCGTAGCGCGTCAAATGGTGAACGGCTGTTACTATCAACCGGTTTCCAGCAGCACTGACTGGAAGGGGGTCGTAAAGATCGACGCCTACAACTTCGATTGGTGTGGCTGGGCACGGAAGAGGCTGTAGTGTACCGGCTGGAGCAGATGTTGGTAGTTTTCTACATTGGCAGGTAGTGCAGGACCCGACGTACTGAGCTACACTAGTGGTAATGCCTGACCAATAAAACCGACTTCGAAGGCGATCGTAGGTTTTATGGTAACCAAGGTGACCAGCAGTCGGATGGTCATGAAGCGCTCTGAGGACTTCGGACCGAAGCGATCGGGGTAGAATGGGAACCCAGCGCTTACCGGCAGGATGGTAAATTTTGCGGTACAGCACCAGGTTGTCCAGCCTAAATTGCGAGAGTTGGCAACGGAGCCTTGCATTAGTTGGACGGGAACTGCCAGTGAGGTAGCCTATACATAATACGTCGACAGTATGGGTCAGCCAACTGTCGGGAAGGAAAATCGCGGGAGTCGTCCGAAGGCAGCTGGTTCATAGAGGCGAGAGAGAAAACCGCCGTAGACGTGGACTACGGGGGTGTGTTGTGCAAAGTGATTGCGGAAACCCTGAGTGGAGCCGCTGGTAGTGGGCAGCGAAAAAGGGCGTCGGCGTCACTATGCTTCCTGCCACACTTGTATACGATGTCAAAATCATATTCTTGGAGGCGTAGAATCCAGCGGCCGAGGCGTCCCGACAAGTTTTTGAGTGTCAAAAGCCAACATAAAGTGTGGTGGTCGGTCACGATAGTGAAATGGCGGCCATGCAAATATGGACAAAATTTCTGCACTGACCAAACGATGGCGAGGCACTCCTGCTCGGTGATCGTGTAGTTCTTCTCGGTTGCGGAGAGGACGCGGCAGGCATATGCAACGACTCACTCTCGCGAAGAGTTGTCGCGTTGCAGGAGCACGGCTCTTAAACCGGGGCGCTAGCGTCTGTGTGCAGGAAGGTCGGTGCATCATCGTGAAAATGGGAAAGTACAGGGTCGGTCGCGAGGGCACTCTTCAACCTGTCGAAAGCCGATTCACATTCCTGAGACCACTGAAAGGGCATAGCAGAAGCAACTAGCTTACGGAGTGGTGTGGCTATGGAGGCAAAGTTTTCTATGAATCGCCGAAAGTAAGAGGCGAGACCAAGAAAACTTTGCAAATCTTTCGGTTGGTCAGGGCGAAGGAAGCGAAGCACTGCAGCAGTTTTATCAGGGTCTGGACGAATTCCGTGCTTGCTCACAACATGACCGAGGACCTTGATAGATCTGCTGGCGAAATGGCACTTCTTGGTGTTAATTTGAAGACCAGCGCACGCAAGACAAGTCAGGACCTCGTTCAAGCATTACAAATGTTGAGGAAACGTCGATGAAAAGACAACAACGTCATCGAGGTAACATAGGCAAGTCTTCCATTTTAGGCCACGCAGCACGGTGTCAATCATGCGCTCAAAAGTTGCGGGCGCATTGCATAGACCGAACGGCATAACACTGAATTCGTAAAGGCCGCCCGGGGTTGTAAAAGCAGTTTTTTTCTTTATCATCTTTATGCATGGGGATTTGCCAATAGCCGGAACACAAGTCGAGGCTCGGAAAGTATTCAGCACCTTGTAAGGAATCGAGGGCGTCGTCGATGCATGGCATGGAGTATACGTTCTTCTTAGTGATCTTATTGAGTCCTCGGTAATCGACGCAAAATTGTACGAAACCGTATTTTTTACGCACCAGAACGATGGGAGATGATTGAAGGACTGCTTGAGGGTCGAATTATCTCTCGTTGCAGCATATCGTCTACGTTTTCCTCAATGCTTTTTCGTTCAGCTAGAGAGACGTGGTACGGGCGGCGGTGCACAATCGATGTTTCGGCGGTCTGAATATTGACGCGCGTTTACATGTGGACGATAACGATGATGGGGAATTTAGGGGGCACGAGGTAGTGGGCCTCTAGCTTCTCTCAAGGCCGAAGAAGACGATCTTGTGGCTCAGCTGCTGAGGACACGCTGCTTTCGTCGTCCCAAGGTGTATCTGTGTTTTATTCGCGTTGTACCGTGATGGAGGAGCTGGGCCGCAACCCTGTCTGATGCTCCACACGCCCGCTGGGAGCCGCTCATCGAGTCCAAACGCATTGTCACCTGTAGAAACACCGGTGCATCGCTCCAGTCAAAGGTTGCGAGGCCTCGCGCCAGAGCTGACTCACTCGCCAGAACCTGCTAGGCACCGCACACCTCAACCAATGCCCAACGCAAGCTCGCAACAGGTGCCCCAAGGCAGATTTCCGACGCACCCATCTCAGGTGACCCTCTTTCAACCCCTCGTTCCTGATCGCTTTAGTGGCGGTGCCCACGAAAACATTCACGACTGGCTTGACCTGAGCGTGTTGCCAAGGTAAATCAGTGGTAGGAACAGGAAAAGCTTTCACGCGCCTATTTCTACTTTGACGACGGTGCTCGTACTTGGTATGAGAATAGAGAATGCAATCTGTCAGCTTGGCCCGACTTTCGACAGAAGTTCGTCGATACCTTCGCCAATATCGATAGAAGGGACCGTGCGCAGCAGTTACTGGAGCTACGGGTTCAAAAACCCAACGAAACCGTTGCAATGTTTGCCGAGGACATGACTCGTCTCTTTCAACGAGCTAACCCGCACATGACGAAGATACAAAGTTAAGTTACCTCATGCGCGGTGTCAAGGAACAGCTTTTTGCCGGGCTACTGCGCAACCCTCCGAGTACCGTGGTTGACTTCATTAAGGAGGCTACGGCTATCGAGCGGGCCCTTCATCAACGCTGCAGGCAATATGACCGCATGTCCTGCAATGTCCCAATCAATGCTATCGCCATGACGTCTGAGAGTCAGAGCTGCTTGCGAGACTTGATTAGGGAGATAGTTCGCGAGGAACTGCAGAAGTTGCGGAATCCGGTTGCTGAAAATCATATCGCGTTTATCGCTGAAGTCGTACGCGACGAAATTCACCAAGCATTGTCTACGGCTAGTCCTGATGCTCAGCAGCGTCCTATGAGCTACGCTGCCGCTCTCGGACGTCCACCATTCGCTATGCTGACGCTGTACCACCAGGTTCCGATGGCCCCTTCGTATCCGCCGCAAGAACAGACACAGCATCAACCACCCACGCTACAGCCATACAACCAGCCGTCCACAGCCACCCCATGGGCATCAACGCGTCCACCGACCCGGAAAACAGATGCATGGCGCACAGTGGACCGACATCCACTATGCTTTCACTGCGGAGGTGCAGGACATATTGCCCGTCATTGCTGGCATCGAGGTGATTCATTCCGTCCTCATCGACCTTGGTTTGGCGGTCGACGTGCCAACGACGAATACACTCCGCGCCGTGACGACACCTCTTTCTATGGAGCCCTTTCCCACTTTGAGGACGGCTCTACCACTGCAGAGAAGGCAATGCCTGCTCACCCTCCTGGTCCGAGACGTCAGTCCCGATCTCCGTGCCCCGCGCGTTCGCCTTTATCGCACCGCCGCACCTATGCGGACTTTAATACAAGAAGGTCACCTAGCCCGCGCCGGGGAAACTGAGAGCGGCGACCTCCGGGGGCAAGGTTGCAGGCCATAAAGATGACGACAAAAAGCCCCCACAGCACGACGCCATACAGCCGATAAGGCGTGAAAACGATGAAATTGGGACTGCTGACCTTAGTGTTCTTCTCGACGGCCAGAAAGTAACAGCTTTAGTTGACACTGGTGCCGACTTTTCCATTATCAGTCAGGACCTCGTCGACAGCCTCAGAAAAGTGAAGACGCTGTGGACGGGCCCACATATAAGAACAGCAGGAGGCCAGTTATTGATGCCCTCGGGAAGATGTACCGCAAGAATTGACATCGGACGTTTTCCTTTTACTGCGTCGTTCGTCGTTATCACCGCATGCTGCAGAGACGTAATTCTTGGCATGTACTTTTTACGGGAATACGGTGCCGTCATCAACATACCAGCAAGCTTGATTACGTTTTGCCACAGTTCGGGCTTACCCGATTCTCCAGAGGCGCGACGAAACCAACTGCGTCTTACTGATGACGATGTGGTTCTCCCTCCGAGGTCATGCACGCTTGTTTCTGTGGCCGCCGCTGCTCAGTTTGACGCCGAAGGAGTTGCAGACCGAATAAGCTCGCTGCTCTTCACCCACGGTATTTCTGTCGCACGAGGTATCGTCAGAGTTGCTGCTGGACGCACGGACTTGCTGCTGACCAATTTTAGTGCTGAGCGCTGGCGTCTTCCTGAAGGCACGGCTGTCGCTTGCTTCGACGATGTCGTAGATGCCGAAGGCTGCTTGGCGGTAGTCGAAGTATCGCTAAATTTTGATTCAGCGCCTGTTCTGGACGTTAGCATTACTTTGCCGAAAGACGACCGACACAGACTCCTTGAGCTACTAGCCAAATTTCAAGACTGTTTTTCAACAACATCAAGAGTTGGCCGCACGCCTCTAACCAGGCATCGAATAATTACCGAGGAAACGGCGAGGCCTATTCACCAGAACCCTTATCGCATGGCTCCAAAAGAATGTGAAGCGATACAACAGCAGGTAGACAGAATGCTTGAAGATGACGTCACTCAGCCTTCACAGAGCCGCTGGGCGTCGCCTGTAGTCCTCGTTAAGAAAAAGGACGGCAGCCTGCACTTCTGTGTGACTTACCGCAAGCTAAATCAGGTGACCAAGAAAGACGTATATCCACTACCGCGTATAGACGACTCTCTCGACAGACTTCAACATGCTCGATACTTCTCTTCAATGGACTTGCGGAGTGGATACTGGCAAATCGAGGTGGACTCGAGAGACCGCGAGAAGACCGCTTTTGTGACACCAGATGGGTTATATGAATTTAAGGTCTTGCCATTCGGTTTGTGCTCAGCCCCTGCTACCTTTCAAAGACTCATGGATACCGTGCTTTCTGGGTTGAAGTGGAAAACATGCTTAGTATATCTGGACGATGTCATAGTGTTTTCTGCGACGTTTGACGAGCACCTTGAAAGACTTGAGGTGGTCTTACGAGCCATATAGTCCGCGGGTCTGATGTTGAAGCCTGAGAAGTGCCACTTTTGCTACGAAGAGCTGCGATTTTTTGGTCATGTCGTCAGTCAAGCTGGTATTCGTCCCGATCCCGAAAAAAAATGCAGCCGTAGAACAGTTCCCTATGCCGACCGATATAAAGGCTGTCAGGCGCTTTCTCGGCCTCTGCGCATATTATCGACGATTTATCGCGGACTTCGCACGCATAGCATCACCGCTAACTCGCCTCACAAGAGAAGACGTCACCTTTGAGTAGAATAACGAAGAGGAAGCTGCTTTTAACGATCTTCGCCAGCGACTACAAACACCCCAAGTCCTTGCCCACTTCGACGAGAGAGCCCCTACGATGCTTCACACCGATGCTAGCAATGTTGGTCTGGGAGCTGTGCTTGTGCAGCAGCAAGAGGGCGCAGAAAGGGTAATCGCTTACGCAAGCAGAACGTTAACATGTGCTGAGGCTAATTACTCCACGACTGAGAAGGAATGTCTTGCCATGGTATGGGCGGTTACGAAATTTCGTTCGTATTTATATGGCCGCCCCTTCAAAGTAATTAGCGACCCCTACTCACTGTGGTTAACTAATCTTAAAGACCCTACCGGCCGATTAGCACGTTGGAGTCTTAGGCAGCAGGAATTCGACATGGCAGTCGTACATAAGTCAGGGAAGCGACATATGGACGCCGACTGTTTGTCCCGTTCACCCATTGAGTCGGCAACCCTACCCGAGGAGGAGGAAACATCATTTCTCGGTGTCCTCGACACGACCACCATTGCGCAGCAACAACGAGACGACGCTGAGTTGCTTGGCTTAATTACTTACTTGGATGGCAGATCTCGGAAGGCGCCAAGAGTTTTCGTAAGAGCGTTGTCATCATTTTGTTTACGTGGCGGAGTACTCTATAAAAGAAATTTTTCGTCGACGGGATCTGCCTATCTGCTCGTCATCCCAGCAGCCCTTCGCACCGAAGTACTGAAAGCATGCCACAACGAGGTTACCTCTGGCCACTTGGGTTACATAAGAACGTTGGCCAGGGTACAGCAAAGGTATTACTGGCCAAGACTAACCACAGCCGTGAAGCACCACGTTCGTACCTGCCTCGACTGCCAGCGACGCAAGTCACCGCCAACTAAATTAGCTGGCCTCTTGCAACCCATACAGGTCCCAATGACTCCATTCCACCAGATCGGCATGGACATTTTGGGCCCACTCCCTACTTCTACTGCAGACAACCGATGGGTTATCGTCGCGACAGATTATTTGACCCGTTATGCCGAGACAAAGGCTATCCAGAGAGGTACAGCAGCGGAGGTGGCAAGATTTTTTATCGAGAATATTGTACTGAGGCATGGTGCACCAACCGTCGTAAACACAGACAGAGGAAGCGCATTTACAGCAGCTCTTTTGGACCATGTTTTGATGCTGAGTGGAACAACGCATCGTAAGACCACCGCATACCACCCACAAACGAACGGGCTGACAGAGCGTCTAAACAAAACCATTGAAGACATGCTTTCGATGTACGTTGACGTTGAACACAAAAATTGGGATACAATCTTGCCTTACATAACGTTTGCATACAACACGGCCAAGCAAGAAACGACCCGCATGACACCTTTCAGCCTCGTTCATGGACGGGAAGTACGAACCATGTTAAATGCAATGTTACCGCACGAAGGCGACGACATCGTCCCGGATGCCGACACGTTTACGGAACGCGCAGAAGAAGCTAGGCAACTTGCACGTTTACGGATAAGCCAGCAGCAAGACTACGATGCAGGCCGCCACAATGCTCACCGCAGAACAGTCGTCTACCAACCTGGCGACAAAGTATGGGTTTGGACGCCCATACGAAAACGAAGACTTTCCGAAAAACTCTTAAGAAGATACTTTGGACCGTACCTAGTTGTGCGACGACTGAGCGATGTGACTTCCGAAGTTGTTCCCGACTGTTCGTATAGTACAAGGCGTCACCAGCACCATCCTGAACTCGTTCACGTAGTCCGCATGAAACCCTACATCAGCGAGTGATTGCATGATACTTTACTTTAGAAAAAAAACTGCATTACAGACTGCGCATCGGGGCGATGCTCTTTGAGAGAGAAGCAAATGACGCGCGTTTACATGTGGACGATAAAGATGATGGGGAATTTAGGGGGCACGAAGTAGTGGGCCTCTAGCTTCTCTCGAGGCCGAAGAAGACGATCTTGTGGCTCAGCTGCTGAGGACACGCTGCTTTCGTCGTCCCAAGGTGTATCTGTGTTTTATTCGCGTTGTACCGTGACAATATGATGTGCTGTAGCGGCTGTCTGGCCCCGGGTGGATGAATGAACTTCAAAGGAGATTGCATGCTTTTCCAACAAATCAAGCAGCTGCTGCTTCTCTGAGTCTGTCAAGTCTTTGTTGATGGCTGCTGTAAAGGCCAAGGAAGCAGCATGATCTGCAGGATGGCCTTTTGAGGAGACAAGCGTAAAAGGCACAACGCACACAGGCTCCAGATCGCCAATGCAGGTGACAGTAGTGCCCCGTGGCAGTAAAATTTTATCTGGTGTGGTGTTCGTAGCAGCGAGGACAGTTGATCAATTGTTGAAGCGAGCCACACCTGATGTGAGAGCTTTGCCTTTATTAAGGCTACGGGGTGACGGAGTGACCAAAATGTCACCGGAGTCGATGTCGTTGGACAAAACTGTGACTAATTGATGTTCGTGTGGTGGTAATTTGATGTCTACAGCAGCGATGAGTCGAAGTGACCTGTAGGTTTCGTCGTTGAGCAAGTGGTCCGTGTCAGTAAGGTGGACGACACGTTGTGCACAACAAATAGCCGCGGAAGCAGAGGAAAGTCTCAGCCTAAAATGAGTTCGTGGGAGCACGGGGACAGCAGAGAAAATTCTATATGATGAAGAATTTCATCAATTAGCACACGGGCAGTACACAGAGCGGAAGGGCGAATCATTGTTCCCTGGGCTGTAACCAGTGTTGGTCCTTCATAAGGCGTCGTGACTTTTCGAAGATGGGCACACAAATCAGCATGAATAACAGAAAACGCAGCCCCAGTGTCCACCAAAGCATCAACGTCCACTTTCTCAACGGTGACCGCAATCATATTGTAAGGGCACGCTGGAGGAATAGGAGTCCTGTGTTGGAATGCAGTTTGTCCTCCAAAAACTGCATCGCTTAGTTTTCTGGACGCCGATAAGAAGCGAGAGAAGCAGGCTGAAGAGGAGAAGAGGAGCGACGATAGGGCGATGATGTACAGCGTCGGGTTGATCGATGACTACTCCGCACTTCACCTGATGCTGGCGGAGATGGAGACCGACGCGGCAGTGACGAATAACGGCGGCCCTGGTACAAGGCTCCTGCGGTACAGTACCGTTCGCGTATGTCGTACCCTCGACGCTCGTCTTGCTGGCGCTTGCGGCAAAAGCGTGAAATGTGACCACGATAGCCGCAATAATAGCACGTAGGGCGAGTCGATCGATAAGGAGGGTAGTAGCTTGCGCTAACTGCACCGGGAGAGAGAGCAGTGAGAGGGACAGATGATGGCTGAGGGGGTGGTGATGGAAAGCTCCTGGGAAAGCTTGTGGGAGGTGCGGCAGCAACCGACCGGTATGTTCGTGGCGGGGACGTACAGCTGACGGTGCCTGGTGCCGCGGCGGCGGTATGCGGGAACGATGGGAGAGTACAGGCGACAGTGGGCTGCAGGTAGGCCATGTGGGTCATGGACGTGAGCTCCTCCCTGATTACATCCCGCAATGACATTGAAGAAGACTGAATGAGATAAACTGAAGGTAGTGTGTATCCCATTGATTCTAATTTTTCGCGTATAATCACCCTTATCGTGTCTCGTAGATTTGGATCCGCTGTAATACGGGCCGCATCACTGTCCGGTTGTAAGCGCATAGCTTCAAGTTCTTCGAGGCGCTGACAGGTTGTCGCAACGTCAACAACGGTAGCCGCATTCTGGATTGCAAGGGCATTAAATGCGACAGGTGCAATCCCCTTAAGAAGCTGGCGTACCTTGTCTGACTCTGTCATTGGTGTGTCAACCCGGCGGCAAAGTGAAAGTACATCCTTGATGTAGGATGTATACTCCCCGATGTGCTGTTTCCGAGTCGCAAGAGCTTTCTTTGCGAGAGCCGAACAAACAGCCGGTGTGCCAAAGACATGGCGAAGCTGATCTTTGAAGGCTAACCAGTCGGGGATGTCGATGAAGTGGTTGACCACGTCTTCACGACACCTGTGAGGTAGAATGAGACGTGAGCGAGTTTGTAGGTGTTATCCCACCAGATAGCAGCGCCGAAACGTTCGAAGTCGTCCAGCCATTCCTCCACATCTTCCCCGCCCATACCAGCGAAGAGATGGGGCTCACGCTGGAGGCTGTTGATGACGTGAGAAGGTGCGGCACGCGGTGGTGGAGTGGGAACGGCTGCAGCACCGACCTCATCTTGGTGCGACACATTTCCGGACACCTGGCCCAAGCGGCGACCTGTACGTAGCTCCAGGGGGTAGAGTTGTCGAGAGGACGGCGGGGGATCTATCAGCACGCTCCACCACGTATGAAGTCTTGGTTTGGATGAACCAAGATGATGATGCGACGCGACAACAAAGAGGATGCATGAGCAACACATGATAATGATGATAATGTACAGGTGAAGAGGATGGGTATACTAAATGCCCACAGTATGCTCAACTGCAAAAATGACAATCTGCACAGACAAGGCTGGGTGCCAAAGAGTCTTATTAGGCTTGTTTGAATATTCAAATGCTTCGAATATTCAAACAAATATTACAGTATCCCGATTCCCTTCGATTTGGATTTAAAATATTAATGAAAATTTCAAAGTATGTATTCGAAATGAATGAATAGGTGTATATTAGTCCACATGTAACCTTTTGCAAGGGTGGTTTCACTGATGTGAAGGGTGTAAGCTGTGAAAACACCTGCCCAGGAGAAATCTGCACTACCGCAAAACATCACCTCAAGGTTAAGTGGATGGTACCATCACATCGATACATCATTATCAAGATTAAAAGCTTGTTATACCAGCTCGTATGCTCTAAATATAGTAAATTTTAAAACTTGACATATTTTACTGGTAAACTTGCATTCTACTAAAAGTCAAGAGCTGTCATTTGCACAGGCATTAATCGAATAAATAAAAAAAAGTAGTGAAGGTCAGTTAGATCTTGACAAGCATGCCCATTTTTTCTGTATTCCATGCAATTTATACTGTTCCTATTTGATTTGAAATTATTCATCTAAATGGCTTTCGCTACGAACCTAGAATTCACTATTCACACAAGCTTAGTACATTTTTTATTCTCTAGTAGGTGGCATGTTCATCTTTCTATTCATCCTTGAATGGGGGTTCACTATTTGGGGTTGTTGGTATGACATGATACAGGGTGAAAGCGTAAACTCGTTAGCATTGCTGAAGGCCTTCTGAACCACATGGCACTGCAGAGAACCACCTTCCAATTATAAAATCACAGTTATTTCATACATTATCGGTTCTGCAGCCCATCTCAAACATATCTATGAACGGGCAACTGTCAAAGTTCTTTTTTCTGCGGCGCCAGATTGACTAGATTATGCGTCCTCAAGAACACTAAGAAGCATAAAACCTAATTCGTTTATGGGTACAGTTTACAACATTCGCACAAGCCTGGCAATTCCAAACCACAATCATTCGTTAACATGTTGCAGACCTCAAGTGAGTAAATGTGGCAGAGTTTTAAAATACCTCACATATATTCAGCACCGGCACAAACACCCTGGAATCAATCACAAACCTACCGACAACACAGTGAAAAAGGAGTCAATTTTCCGACATCACTGATAATTTGCCTACATATTTATTCAGTAAGCCTCACAAATGTAGAGTTAATTAATGCTCAAACATCAGATTAGAACAGAGCAACAGTGGACACAATTTCGACAACATTAGTTAAAGACCAGAAATGATGATTTGCAATTACATAACTCGAGCTAAGACATCAGATGAGCGGTATAACAATTTATTTCTTCTTTCACAGACACTCAGGCTGAAAGAAAGAACAAGAGTCAGTCGCATACATGAGTGCACAAAAAGGATAAGAAAAAAAGCTTTTCACTGATTTTTAAATTGGGCTAACTTTAAACAACAGGAGAATAAAATGAATGCCTGGCTACAAAAAACAAAATGTTCATAGTCTTGTAGTGCTTCTGAGCAGCATGAAAAGACCAAGCCTAATGTTACGTGGAAAAAGATAGAGTAATTGTGAGTTTCTCACATTTTGCAGAAAAAGTGTTAAAGAACTGATGCTAAATGACACACTTGTCAAGGGTTCAGAACTTGGAAAAGCATTCAATTATTTAATAGCCTAGTAGTCAGTACATGTTACCGAAAGGCAGCAAATGCAATAAATAAAAACAGCTGAGGTTACATCTCAGACCTACAGATAATAATAAAATGATTAGTATAATTAATTCCTTCAAGGGGGCAGACTGGTTTTTGGGACCGAGAAGAGACAAAAAATTTCATTTTTAAAACTGACATATTTGGTTTCCACAGGCATTTTTCTATCTCTCTGCAAAGTTTCACACACCAAGAAGGGGTAATTTTCCAGTGGTGTCATTCTAACTGTCCAGATTCTTGATGCTGTTAACATGCAAAACCTGCAAAAAAATGGGGAAACAACTTCGAAGCTTTTTTATAATTTGCCAGCACTTGTGTTAGAAGCTCTGCTAAGAATTTATGAGCACCTTTACGAGGATTGCAGAACTTGCGCATTACGATTTTTGCTTTGTGAAGAAGTTTTCTGAAATGAAAAATTTAGCTGAAGTTACCCAAGTGCTACCCTTGAAACACGCGCCACCAGGAATAAGTGTGTAGCTGAGGATGATGCTGTTGCAGCACCAATAATAATAATAATAATAATAATAATAATAATAATAATAATAATAATAAAAGGCATGAGTAGATACAGACGGCTGTACATACGCTGAACAGGAGTGATGGGACGCTTCCGACAATGTGCTCTTGCCGCTTACGTCACTTATTTAGGCGTAACTAAGTATGCTGTGCCTTTCTTATGGCATGCATCAAAAAACCATCATAAAATTATTTCGAGGTTGGCAGACACCCTGCCAGCATACGACATAATACCCTTTATAAGAGGCATGCTCTGGGCAGCACTTCTTGTCTTTTATACAAGATGTCTCTTATAAACAGGGAACCTTGAATGCATTTTCCTATCAACCCGTACTTTACTGTAGGCACACTGGTGTCTCTTATATCCATTCGTCTTTTATATCAGTGTTTCTTATAAAGGTGTTCCACTCTAACATTATCTGGGACTTTACATCCCAAAAGCATAATAGAGATGTTGCAATAGAGGGCCCTGGAAATTCAAACCTTTAATGTGCACCGACATTGCGCGCTACACAAGCCTTTACCATTGGACCTCAATTGAGATGCTGTGCTCAGATTTGGGCGCACGTTAAAGAACCCCAGGTGGTCGAAATTTCCGGAGACCTTCACTACGGCGTCTCTCATAATCATATGGTGGTTTTGGGACGTTAAACCCCACATATCAATCAATCAATCAATCAATTGAGATGCGACCCGTGACCTTTGGACTGAGCCATGTAACCCCCATGGTGGATGCAGCATGTGGCACCAGATGGACAAAACCAGTCTGAGTGAGATAATTTCATCTTCTCTTTGCAGGTCTTTCTTGAAGAAATGCAGATATAAAAAGTGGTATTTGAAGGAGGCGACACGAACAACTTTCCTAAACATATTAATCCCCAGCAGCAGTGAAGACGGCTTAATATGATGATTGATTGATTGATATGTGGGGTTTAACGTCCCAAAACCACCATTTGATTATGAGAGACGCCGTAGTGGAGGGCTCCGGAAATTTCGACCACCTGGGGTTCTTTAACGTGCGCCCAAATCTGAGCACACGGGCCTACAACATTTCCGCCTCCATCGGAAATGCAGCCGCCGCAGCCGGGATTTGAACCCGCGACCTGCGGGTCAGCAGCCGAGTACCTTAGCCACTAGACCACCGCGGCGGGGCCTTAATATGATGAGAAAGGAGCTCCCGTGTCAGCAAATATGCTGCATATATAAGAGGAGTGTTTGTTGTGACCTACCAGAGGGAGCTGGTGAGCAGAGGCAGGACGTCCTCCACGGGCTCCGTGCTGCCCTCGAGGGGAGGCCATAGGGGCTGCTGGCTGTCGCTCAGCTCACCTTCCTCCATCTCGGCATCCTGCTGCAGTGCATCCAGTTAATTTCAATATTATCAACTGTAGCTAGTCACAAAGCTCACAAGACCAAGAAAGAGACTCTGGCTTTTAACCACTACGGCTTCGTTGCTCCCATTCAAAAGCAACCCCTGCTACTAATGCCTCAGCTAACTGCCCACTTTTGTAGGACATATAATACCAGGGAAGGCAAGCGGGTTAGGGGGAGACAGAAGGTTAGGTGGGCACATGAGGTTAAGAAGTTTGCGGGTATAAATTGGCAGCAGCAAGCACAGGACCGGGTTAACTGGTGGAACGTGGGAGAGGCCTTTGTCCTGCAGTGGACGTAGTCAGGCTGATGACGATGATGATGATATTACCAGGCAACTTCCCTAAACTAAACAAGTATTGGGGACACCCGAGCAAGAGGTGCACCTGATCCAAACAAGTCAACTTGCAGATTCAAAGAGAATGAGAATGGGCCTCTATCCAGCTCCTCCATGCTAGTAAGTAACAGTGGGCACCATCTGTATACTTAGACACTTCAGCGATGTCACAGCACAGAGGCTCTGCCCAGCAACACTACACTGGTCACACGGCAACTGTCACTGAAGCAGTAGTCGTACGTAAAGGATGAGCACAGCCTGACGACGTGCTCCGACGTGCTTGCGAGACAACCTCTGCAGAAGAAGGTTAATGGCTCTGAGAAGGACCACTTTGGCATCCTTTCAACCTAATCTTGCCAGTCGAGTCACTCGGTATACGGGTACTTGGCATGTACCATCTCTTAGCACAAACTATGAATATGAATCGCCACATTACTGTCTTCCAAGTGATATGAACAAATGGAAATTAACAAGCGATAACCTGCGTATATTGTCTAAAACTTTTATATTAAACTGGATGTGCTGATTGTGTTGCTCTCATGAATGTTGAACGATTCCTGTTAAGAATATATTTATATGTTTTCAGAGTTGCTATTTTATTATTTGCTGTCATGGGCCACATGCACATTCTTTTTCTATAGTCCCTTTCCGCTGCCTGTAATACTTTGTAATTTTGAATTTTATACATATTTTTTTCTGGGTGACAAGTCAGTCAAGCTGTGACACGCAGATTTTTTCTCTTTGCACCTAGCCATGTATACAATGGGTTTTTATGTGTTTGTCGCACTGTTACATAAACTCAAATCAACCTTTTATCGCCCGACTTAGAGTTATCGGCAAGCGGCGGCTGAAGTTGGTGAAATGAACACTATGTTGGCCGATAAATGGTGAAGTTGAGTTTATTCAGCCACATGACAAGTACATAAAAACACATTGTATACGAGGTTAGACGCAAAGAAAAAAAATTAGCATGTCACAGCTTGACTGGCCCCTTCACCCAGAAAAAGATATATATAAAATTTGGTGATGCCATGTTGTGACGCTGACAAGAAAACTGAACACCGTGCACCTTTCCTTGTGCGCCATGCTAGGTCACCTTGACCCATGCGCATTTGTGTGCACCCTTTGTCACAAAGAGACGCAGGCACAGTGGCGTCTGGGTAACATCACCGGCATGAAATGCAGCTTGTCACATTTTGTGCAGGCAGGGTACACCACTGAATGCCGGACAGTTTAGACTGTTGCGCATCCACTAGCATTACCCATCGCTCTGAAAAGCATGCGCATGCATCAACATTACGTTAGACTATGTAAAGGGCACTTAAAACAAACTTACAAAAACTAGATTGACGTCCAACTCGGACTGACAACCTCATCTAAACATCATCGATCTTAGTGGCACAAATGCCACTGATTTGTGAAATATAATCAATGTTTTCATACACTAGATCCCCTATGTGCACTTTAATTTGTTGACTAATTGACAACTCATTTTGCCTAAAAAGATGCTCTTATGTACGATATGATAATGCCTGGAATGAAATACTGATCCACGAACCAGCCTCCAATTGTTATGGTAAATCTTCTCACATAAACAAATATGCCAGGTTAGGTGTCATCATTCGAAAAAAATAGCAGCATATACACGGAGTGAATGATGGAGAGTGGGGCGAAGCATTCGTCCGTCCATGCGTCCGTCTGTGTGACCGTCCATGCGCCTGGTGCGCCCGTCCCTGCGTTCGTTCATGCATCCGCCCCTGCGTCCGTTCAAGCGTCCATACATGCATCTGTCTGTGTGTCCGTTCGTCCATCTATTCAACACTCCAAGTCCCACCATCTCGCATCTTTTTATCATATATTCCCCATATAGAAGCACCGCCATTCAGTGGACATTCCAAGGACTAAACGAGAGGTGGCACACGCACACTTTCTTACGGCTTGCGCTTCGGGTCTACTTCCCACCTTCAACCACCTTGAGTTCATGGTATATACTAGTTCACTGTATTCATGGCACTGCGGCCCAATGCTCGCTAAACCTTTCTAAAACCAAGGAGGTTACGCCCAGCGAGTATAACGTAGCAACCTTTTCCTGTCAGATAGTGCTCAATGTACATGCCAGTGGCTGCTAATGTGAAATGAGAGACAGGTGGATTCAGCTTTTAATTTCTTGCGGCTTGCGCTTCGTATCTGCTTCCCCCCTTTAACCACCTCGAATTCATTCATGGTATATACAAGTTCATTGTATTCATGGTCATGCGGCTCAACGCTCGCTAAACCTTCCTAAAACTAAGGAGGTTATATACACCCAGCGAGTATAATGTAGCAACCCTTTCTTGTCCGATAGTGCTCAATGTACATGCCAATGGCTGCTAATGGGGATCGCAGCGTGCGCGTTGACTAAAAGCCGAATGATCCTGTCTCTCATTCCCCATTAACAGCCATTGGCATGTACATTGAGTATTATTTTTTATTGTTAAACAACACACAGAAGAAATCTCTCACCGGCACCACCTTGGAGGTCAAATGTTATACCTATTTCGGGTATGTGCCACTGGTTGTTACGTAGTACGAGGGACGCACAAGCCACGCCATAAGGAGTTTCGCCCCTAAAACCTTACAGATACTCTACTCTGCTGCATTAGAGATCACCAAGTGAACAATGTTTGGGGATTAATATTTCTAGCAACCATTCTTGGTGTTCTCATACATTAAAAAACCCCATTGCAATTATGAGAGATGCCATAGTGAAGGGCTGCAGCATTTTGCCTGCAACGAAAAGTGGTTGCCATAGCTAGGACTTCATTCCTTTCGGTCAACGGTCAAGCACCATAACCATTACATGCATAATTAGAGCATGAGACAGAGAAAAAAGCGCACAAAACTTAGGTTCGAAGCAAATAGTGATTTGGTTTGAATCACTTCAAATTTGATTTGAATAGTATGTACACACACTACAACGCATATTTGTCATGACCCAACTAACCTGCACAATATTTTTTAACAAAACATGTGCAACTGAAGTTCTTTTTGGTTGAAAGGAAGTGGAAACAACTTTGAATGGTAGAAGAATTTGACTTATAATTTGAGCTCTGCCATACTGAGAGCCTATAAGCCAGTACGAGAAGCTTTGTGGGAACTGAGGTAGTGATAGGTGTACGTGGTGCCCCGTGGGCGCGTTGGCAACTGTGTACGCCTGACCTGTGTCGGCAGCGTCTATGCATGAGACGGGGTTGTGCTGGGACGAGAATAGTCACAAGAACAGGGAGTGGCACCTAACAAGCATGACATGTGGAAGCTTATCTGGGAAGGAGCCGAATTCGTGCAGCTTAGTATCCTGTGGCGGACGAATGTATTGGCTATTGAATGCAAGCAAATAGCATTCAAGCTGCGTAACTCCCGTGGTGCCCCTAAGCAACGAGTGCCAACCGGCCTTTGTTTAAACGCCGGCTACACAATTGCCGGCAACGGTGTCATCCCCTATTGCAACAACAATGCCAAGGTTCATGGGCGTCCAGAATGTGCTGACGCAGAAGAGATTTCTCAGAAAAATGTACAACTTTTATTTGATCAAGGGCGTTTCTGTAAAGAGGGTTAAACTTAAGTTGAGGACGATGCAGCGAGCAATAGAGAGAAAAATGATAGGTGAAACCCTAAGGGATAAGAAGAGAGCAGAGTGTATCAGAAAACCAACAAGTGTTAAGGACATCACAGTCGAAATCAAGAGGAAGAAAAGGTTATGGGAAAAGCACTTAGCGCAAAGGGAAGACAACTTCTGGTCATTAAAGATCACAGACTAGATTCCCAGAGAACGCAAGTGGTGAAGGGGGGACAGAAAGTTAGATGGGCAGATGAGATTACGAAGTTTGTGGGACCGAGTTGACTGTTGTAACATCGGAGATGCCTTTGTCCTGCAGCGCGAACAGTCAGCCTGATGATGATGATGATGATGATGAAATATGTGGTGCAATGTTGCCAATGAGAAGAACAAGAAGAGACAGAAAAAGCGCGTATGGCACTCTTTCTGTCTCTTCTCATTCTTCTCATTGGCAACCTTGTGCCACGTCTTTCAACTTAATATGTACTAACTAGCCCAACATAACGTGCTATTATGATGATGATGATGATATCTGTAAAGGACCAAGCTAAGCACAATGTCACCGCATTGCTTAACGGCAGCGCAAAGTTGTAATATCGTTTCGAGAGTCCCTTCGATACAGGGGATGCCTTTATCACAGCTTTCCAATGAGAATTTGCGTCCTCCGATGAAAAAGAGCGGTTGAAAGAGAGGGAGGTATGTATCCAACACCCCAAGGGGAGTTTGAAAGAATTTATACATGTTATCTCCTAGTTCTATGATTGAACTGGAGAGGGTGTTGCTGACAACGTCCAAGTCGACAGAGTGCTGGGCCAGATGCACCCCCGCTGACCCGCTGTAAGACTTGGGGTCTTACAACTGGGTTTTACAGTGGGGTCTACCTTCTCAAGTGTGAGGTCCATGGCGTGATATGCAGCTGATGGCCTGATAAAGCGAGCGCGGCACTAGCTACAATATTGACCTCCGCCACCTAAAACAAATCAAGTCGCGCGTAGCTTGGCATATTTGTCACACAGCATGCCTGATGCAAATGGCAGTGCCCTAGTGCTCCACAGCTGTCATCACTGCGCCAAATGCCAGTTGGACAACTGGGTGCACGTGGCCCTTCCACCACACAGCACAGCAACCGTCATACCACTGAGACCAGAAGCCCATAATTCAGGCCCAATCTGTCAGCGTACCAACGTGTTAACGACCAGCGGAAATTCAACCTCAGTAAGCATCAAACCAATTTGTTTGCTGACAATGTGGCAGTGTCGGCCACATTGCAAGCAACTGTGTACGTAGACCGTGCCAAGACCATGCTGTCCAGTGCGGCCAACTGGAAACTACCAGGCGCAGTGCTCAGGAAACGGGTGCCTACAGAAATTTCACTATGCGATTTGAATCTGCAGCCAGAGAGAAGAAGGAGCGAAGCCACTTTTGAACGTTCAAACTGGCAGCACGACATACTGTGCCTTGCTCGATGACACTAGGTCTAGCGTGCTCTTGGGGGAAAGAACACGTGGCTGATCCCCCTATATAAGAATCACTATAACACAAAATTGAAACGTGTCTTTGCAGAGGTAGTTGAGTGTTTGTTGTGCATTGTTTCAGCAACAGCAACAAATCGCAAAGTCGGGTTAGGAACGGTAAGTAGCTCGAAGCTTGCAGTGCACGCCTGAAGCAGAAAACATGCACGAAATCAGCATACACAACACAAGTGTGGACTAACAACTGTCACAGTTCGACACATAAAGCGCGCTGTTCAAACAGAAAGAAAGACGCGCGGAACGAGCGCTCAATATACACAGAATGAGAGCGGACGACTGTCCCAATTCTTCCCGCTTCATGTGTCGTGTGCCTTTCACAAACGCAGCCGTGGCAGAGTGCGAAGTGACCTTAGTCCTCTCCAAAATTAGGAGTCTGATAAGCGCACGTGAGAGAGAGCACGCTTCGTGGAGGCAGCCCTTCGTGCAAACAACGACCTTTAGAGTGCGCCCAACGCAAGCCTATCGGGCCAACCTGCCAGTGATAACGAAAACGCGCAAGTGCTTCGAAGCTCTGAGGACTGCCAAATCGGTTATGGTGTATAAAAATAGCTTGCCGTTAGCACTCCAGACAATGTACACTTTGTGGCGTAGTGGTTAGCGTCACACATTGAGAATTGATAAGTTGCTGGTTCGATTCCACGCGACAGATGCTTCTCTTCAGGTTTTTTTCTTTGCAATCTCTTAGTATATATTCTTTAGAATCACTTCCTTGACGGAAGTACGTCAACGGAGCCGTGGTGGTGACGATAAAACACGTTCATGTTAAAAATAAATGTGAAATGCAAAAATTTCACCTAATATCAGGCTGGTCCCAGAGGCCTGTGGCTACCAAAGCAGAATGGAGTGCGATAGCGGTTCCCAAGGTCAAAAATTTTTTTTTTACTGCCTGACCTGTGCCAAGATAATGTGCTTAAAAAGACCTTTCTTACAGCCACTGGCATTGCCTTGCACATTGCTTTGGAAGGATGGGCTATAGGCATCGAGCCACAGCTTGTCCCATTTGCCAAAGCTGACAAAGAGGATGCTCCAGATCCAATGAAAGATGTCAGTTGCCTTGGAGGCCTGTTTAAGCAACAGCCAGATGTTGTGGCATGCAACACCGTTTGAGGCTCAGGACAGCAAGTAGAGGTAATGAATGAGTTCAAGCACCTGCTGGGAGAGTACAAGGCACTTCTCACAAAGTTGCAATACTCAATGAGCAATCTGTCGACATGGGCAACAGCACACTGGACCCCACAAAGCAGAGTCTTGTCAATCCAAAAAACTTGGACTAGAGCTGGCAGCAGGCATCGTCATCATCATCACTGTGATAAGTAAAGGAGAGGCTTGACGCGCATGCCGAACGTGGAACCGCGGCAACAGTGCATGAGGAGAAAAGAGTCACCCGAGGGCACGCGCACCAGCGACGTAGAAGCAAGAGATTGGTCGAAGAAAGCCTCGTGGCACGCGACCCGAGCCTTGAAGAAAAAAATTCACAGCATATCTACGAAATGAATGATGAAAAGTGAGGCAAAGTGTCCGTCAATCCGTCCGTGCTTCCGTTCGTCCATATTTGCGACCGTTCGTGTGTGCACCCATTCGTCCGTTCGTCTGTCTGTCCGTCCGTCCGCCCATCTAGTGAACACTTCAAGTACCGCCATCTAGCTTCTTTTTATTACATATTTATCATAAACAAATACCGCCATCCACAGACAATCCAAGGACTAAACGAGAGTATGAACGACATTTCTGGTGTTAGTGCTTTGTCAACACCGAGAGTGTGATAACGATACGATGCTACCTTTTTCGTAACATATGCACAAGCGGGTATGTGCCACTGGTATGCGGGTATTTGCCACAGGTTACGCACAAGCCACTCCATGAGTAGCTTCGCCCCTAAAATCTCAGAAAATGAGTTGGCACTGTGCGTTGGGGCTTCGAACAGCAAAGACAGAAGGTCAGCATCGCTTTCGTGACAAAAGCCGTAGAACCGCCATATACTGAGGCTGTCGGCGAAGAAGTTTAGGGAGCGTTTGTCGATATCAGAAGAATCGAGTAAGGCTGCTTGGACTTTCCGCAACCTGTCACAGCTGTTCCGGGGTGGAATACAGCTCCTCTGCTTCGAGACAGAAAGTATGTGACCCACACCATAGTCAAGACGAAGTTGACGAGTTAAGCGGAGCCTAACTGAGCCCGAGAATACGACGAGGACCGGGACACTAGCGATGAGGACGTGCAGTTCAGGTGGTGGGAGCAACTGACGTTGACCGCAAAGAAGTGGAGAAGTCCGTCGACAACGGTGATTTTGACTAGACGTCAACATAGCAATGAGCAACAACTTGCGATGCGACCAGATGTAAGAACATTCTATTATTGATGCCATAATGGCTTAGGGCTAGCGGCTAGGGCTAGAGAAGAATTCGGACTCGGCCACAGTCAGTTTGGGTTCGTCCATGTACGCGAATGGTTATTGAGAGTTATTAAGCTATTGATTGTTATTGAGTTTTTAAATGTTGTTGAGTGTTATTTATATGAATTCTGTGTATTGTTCTTGTCCGTTTTGGGTGCCAAAGCATGGCTGTCTAGCAACACTCGCGTCCCCTGCGTCTCTCTCTCAATTTCATCTTTCGCAAGCGCTCCTGCGATATAATTCACGACAATTAATTGACGAGCTTGCTGTGCCAGGATTTTTTTTCCTTGTGCAGCCCAGTCGCATTATCGTCCGGGGTTGAAGAGATAGATTGGGACAAGATACTGCTAGTCATTCGCGAGCGAAAGCTCAACAAAGAACAATGTCTATTGTTTATTGAAGACCAAAAGTACCACGTTCAAAAAGCATGGGAGAAAGAAATGGGAAATGTAAAGCCAGGTGCGAGTTAGAGCATGCCGAACTAGAAGCAAGACGCGCCGAACAAGAGGCAAGACGCACTTAAATAAAGACAAAGCATGCATTAATAACCAAGCTTATGCTCGAGAAAAACAGGAGCTCGATTACAAACTGCGACTGGCACTAGTCAAAAAGGCCTTAGAGAGGACAAGAAAAGTCCCATAGAAGTTTAATTGGGACAATTGAGTGTGGCCGATCATGAGAGTTCCATTGCCAGAGAGCAAAAGGGTAGGGACGAGCCTTCTATGAGACGAGCCTTCTAAGCAGGAAGCAGAAGGAAAGGAGCTCAAACGCCGCAGATAGTGGTGTAAGCTAAGGAAGTACATGCCACTGTTGTTGAAGAGGGCACATAGAAAGAGAAAACGACGCCTACAGACAACAAACAGGTAGGGCATAGTGCTTTATTGACGATCCCTGATATTGAAGAAAGAAGCGAGTGGACATTGCGGCAGAGAATGCCAGAGAAGAGTGCGATTAAAAGGGTATCCAAGACGCATGCGGTGAAACACGAGAAAGTAAAGAGAACGCAGACAGCCGAAGGGTATTGGAAAGTCGAGGTAATTATCAGGACATGAGGAATGCTGGGGGAAGTTGTGAGTGGTAGACGCGTGAGAAGAAAATGAAAGAATGTTGCAAAAACGTATAAAGTAGATTTCAGAGATTTGGAAGCAGAGAGGGTGATGAAAGATAAGAGGTGACCTGGGAAAGTTGGCTTGGAGAGGTGTTGCGTAAACAAGAACAGTTAGGTCAGCTGTAACGAGCATTTGAGATGATGGGTAGCAAGTAGGTGCAGTAGCACCGACTCAAGCTAGTTGTGTGCATTTGGTAAGTGCTTTGGTAGAAAAAAAATTTTGCGACAGGAATCGGATATTGTACAGATTTTTGGAATATTGAAGTGTTAAGTACTGTGCGCGGTTGTTCTTGTGAGTATATCTGTGTAGTGTAAGATAAGGAACGGTTGAACATGTGAACCATCAAGTATAGTGTTTTATGCAAGTTGGCAACAATGCCTGAACGAAAGCAATGAAAACTCGTGAAAAAAATGGCAGCATATCCACGGGGTGAATGATGGAGAGTGGGGCGAAGCATCCGTCCGTCCATTCGTTCTTGCTTCCGTTCGTCCATGCGTCTGTCTGAGTGACCGCCCATGCGTCCATCCGCCGGTCCGTGTGTCCATCCCTGCGTTCGTCCATGCATACGCCCACGCGTCCGTCCGTGCAGCCATCCGTGCGTTCGTCCATGCATCTATCTGTGTGTCCCTTCGTCTATCTAGTCAGCACTCCAAGTACCACCATCTCGCACCTTTTCATCGTATATTCCGCATATACAGTGGTGGAAGTGGCTTTTGGCATTTCAGAGCAGGAAAAATGGAAGTTTGGAGCAAGAATTAGTGTGCTTGGAGTACAAAAATGTCCTGTTTGTAGCAAGCTAACTACTGTTTGGAGCAGTCTCACCGCAGCAGGTAGGTACCGATATGTACATGGAACACGACAAATAAATTTTATCTTAAAAATAATTGCAGTTATTATTGATCATCTATTGCTCTTAACAAGTTTACCAACTAAAATATGAACACATTTACTCAACACACAACATTTGCAGAATGCCTGCCATTTATGCACTATAAGGTATCATTTTACAGTTACTACAATGCAATACTATCACAGAAAAGCTCTCACATGAGTATTTAAACAGAGTACTTCAGCTCTAAAAAAGAAGTAAACATCACAGTGAAATTCACATGCAAACCTCATAACCGAGACTAGTTCTATAGGCTGCTGCTCATCCACTTTGCTTCCTACGGAGTCTTGGTGAAGCTTGGCTTTCTTGGCTGAGGGTTCACATTCTGCAGACACAAGTTCCTGGTACTTTTTAAACGAGTCCTTTACCGCTTTGACCATATCAGGCTTTAGAGGAACGGCTGAGGCATCTTGGCCATACCGGCTACAAAATGATTTAGTAGCACGCAATCCATTTAAACTCGCAATTGAAAAGTTACTTCGCTCATGGAGAACACGGCGATTTTCGCTAAACCCCCTTTCGATGTCAACATTGCCATGTGCAAGCCACAGCATAGATTTAACAAATTTCACTGTTCGGGGATACTTGGGACCACCGTCTTTTGACAAGAGGCTAAATATGTGTTGCCACGCATCGTCGAGATGCTCATGTGGATTAGAGAAAAACTCTTCTGTGGAGAGGAGCGTTAGTTCGTCCATCAGAGCAGACACTTCCTGCGGTGGTACCACTTCTGGCACTTGTGCCAAATTCCTGAGCGCCACAATGGCGCTCTCCTCCTTGACAGCACTTGGATGAATGCTCTTGAGATCTTTAAGCAACTCATTGCCAAAGGGCAGCCTTGAAAGCAGATACTTTGCAACCTGAATGTAAAAGCTACGTGCACCTATTCTAAATATCTTCTTCTCTTCAGGCGTTAAAGAATTAATAGAATTTTCAGTGTCTGCACCAATTTCAATTACCTGTTTCCAATTCGCAGAGCACTCTACATTAAGGAATTGAAGTTCCACACCTGTGAAGCCCCTGTATGCACCGATCAGTAGGAAATGTCCCAGAATTCTTTTCACAAGCTTCACCATTTCTGCATACAATATATGGAGGAGTGGCTCCTGTCGTTGAAATAACGTCAAGAACTCAACAAACACATTTGCGACATTTCGAAGAAAGATTGCCTTGGGAAGTAGATCTTTTTTCACTAGATTTTCTTTCAGACGCCTATCAATATTGCCACCCGCTCGACTTTTTCGTTGGGCACCCAGAACTGTTTCCTTGACAGCTTCATGTTGCTGGATAAATCGATCCAAAACTGAACTCAGCGTCGGCCATCGCGAGCTCACCTGCTGCAAAAGGACATTTTCAGGCAAGCCTAGGAATCTTTGTGTTGCCTTCAGCGTAGCACTTTGTACGGCTGAATTTTTGAAAAAGTGATATATGTCAAGCAACGTTGTTTCTACAGTATCACCAAATGCTTCGAGACCTTTTGCAAACGCATTATGCACCTTGTGCAAACTACATTCACCAATGTCCAGCACAGCTGGATTCACATCTTCTTTCAAACGTTTTTTCCAACTTCGCATGACATTGAGCCCGCCACTGTAAAAGCAGAGCATGTTCCTTGCAGGCAAATCTTGCAGGGCTTCTTTGACATATGCCAGCAAGATTTCTGTTGTTGCAGAGCCCAAGTGATAAGAGCGCAAATGCTTAACAACAACACGCTTCTGTGTATCAGAGAAATATCTTGCCATCACGTCCAGCTGTTGGCAGCGTTGCCATGAGAGCGGTGTTTTGTCGATCTGAATTGTGTAATATGTGTGTGGCCTGTTCAGTTCATCTGTGACTGCCTTTGTAAAATATGGACCTAGGCCATCTGAAATTATGTATGATAGCTTCTTCCTACCACATTGGAACTCCTAGGCTATTTTAGAGTCTGAAAACATCAACGGCATCTTGATTGCTGCATCCCCGTATGTATAAGGGATCCCAGACAACGCCACTACAAGGGCAAAATAAGTATCTGCTCGAGCAGCACGGTCTGCCTCCGAAAGTCCTGGCCCAGTTGCAAAGCATGATTCCAGCTGAACTTGCTTAGTAGCAGGCTTCTTTAGAACAGCAGAAGCATCTCTATGTTGAGTGCACAACTCAACAGGACTCTTATTGGCAGCATGACGCTTGACAGCCGCTACACCATGCTGTGCACAGTTTATGATAGTGTTGCAGATGGTGCAGAACGCTTCTTCTTGTTTTATTCCTTGTCTGCACCAAACAGAGATGACGTCACTGTTGGAATCAATCTCATTGAGCACTTGGTTTTTAAACTTGCTTTGACGACCTGAAAGAAAATGTTGCCCTGATTACACAAGCTTCTGATAATACAACTTAAACACAAACTTGGATATCTATTTTTGCAAATGCACGGTAAATTGAGCCACACTATAGCACAAAGAATAATTGAAATAGGTATCGCAAGGCGCGGTAATATCATTATACAATGCTATGATTATATAAAAATCCACGGCGACAGGCGCGCTGTTAATTTTCACAATCGCGTTTCATATGCTACCGACCAATTTTAAAAAATCCAAATTTCGATATATTATGAGTTCAGTCAGTACAGATAAGCGCGATATGGCCCAGATTAAGATTACACGATAATAACTTCATGCGCACATCAATACGTAACACGTGGCTGCTGATGCCGTACGGTCACTTCATACGAACTACTGCAGCTGGTGCGCTGAACCATGCTGCGTGGAGACAGTTACAAATCGCAAACAAACAATGTAAAATAATGAGCTGTGATCCCGCAATACAAGTCTCCATGAATAACTTGCTAATAAATGCACCTATTGGCACTCATGCCTTTTATATTGTTGTTCACGTCAGTTCGGAGCTAATAATGTGCGATATAAAAACACGACTTAAATACTTGTGTGGAACAAAGAAAAGACGAGCCCCTCGATAACTCCGGTGCTTTTAGGGGCTACTGATGTCACCGGAGGAGACATCCGAAGCAAGGCGCCCAAAAATAGCACGAAATGTGCGTCAAAAACGCGACAATAAACAGTAGGTTTAACAGCACAATAACATCAAGGTTTTTGCAAATAATTACAATGGGAGGCTCAAACACTTCAACTTTAACTTTTCAAGCATTATATTCACATCAGCCAACACAAAACAGGCGTCAACGACATATGTCGCAGGCTTACCTTTCCTCGTGAAAGCCATTTCGTTGCCTGCCGGAACAGCCAATGCACCCAGCATGTGTAACTGGTGCGACGTTCTCTGGCCACAAGCCAACGCTTCGCACACAGCTAGCAGTGGCTGAAGATAGGCTTGGCTGCTATTTCGGCACTGTTTCTGTTTCGGAACCGTTGGCCGTGGAGGCGAGCGACACAAAACGTTGGCCTCGGCGCAGGCATGGCACAATATACGCGAAAAACAGCCATTTGGTGCAGCATGTAGCAGCATTTCTGTCTTTGCGCAGTTTGGCGCAATTGGCGCAGCACTTCCATCACTGCATATAGAAGCACCGCCATCCAGCGGACATTCTAAGGACTAAACGAGAGGTGGCACACGCACACTTTCTTACGGCTTGCGCTTTGTGTCTACTTCTCAACTTTAACCACCTCGAGTTCATAGTATATACTAGTTCACTGTATTCATGGCACTGCAGCCCGACGCTCGCTAAACCTTTTTAAAACCAAGGAGGTTACGCCCAGCGAGTATAACAAAGCAACCTTTTCTTGTCAGATAATGCTCAATGTACATGCCAATGTCTGGTAATGGGGAATGAGAAACAGGAGAATTCGGTTTTAGTTAATGCACACGCTGCGAATTTTTTATTGTTCAACAACGCAGAGAAGAAATCTCCCACCGGCACCACATTACAGATCAAAGCGCAAGACTGGTTACGCACTACGACTACGACGAGGGACGAACGGGTGCCGCTTTAAGGAGCTTCGCCCCTAAAAAAATGGCCCCTTATCTGCATGTTAATCTGCAATTGTCGTCGAAAGACGATAGTCTTGCGTGTGGAGAGAATGAACAAAACATTTATTTGATGTTCTATGCAAGAAAATCGCTGAATGGTTCTCTCGAGGCGCTGCACTAGAGTGCCTCGAGCGTGCAGCGGAGGCAAACGAGCACATCAAGTCATGTCACACGTGAGACATAAGCACCATCAGGCAGTTATCTTCGAAAGCGCGCGTGGCTCCGAGACGGGTGTGCGCGCCCATCTCAAAGATAATAAGGTGTAGAACGCAAGGCGGCGGGTAAATGCCATCACCATTTCGCCTTAGCAAAGCGTTAGAAACATTTGCCTTTTCGTGCAAGCTTTGCATGGTCAGCGCAGCGTGATCAGCGCTACGGTCCTTAGAATGACTTATGTATGCCTTTTTTTGTAAAAGACGCACATGCAGAATATATACATGTTGTTATGGTGTCCCAGACATGCGCAATAATTACTTTGTAATTGACAATCGCACAAGTATGAATGCTAAATCTTGGAACAACATTAATGGGCACTACTGATGGGGTCGACCGTTTCAAGTACCCGGAGCCGCTAAGAGTGGACAAACAGACAAAAGTACAGACAGATAGAGAGACAGAGAGACTAGAATTTTTGCGTCGAAGGTCTTCAAGAAAGACTATCGTCTTTAAAAATGCAAGACCTCTCAAGCTGAATCCTTCTTTACCTCCAATCTCTCAATCACCCTCATGAGAGGTCCTATTGCAGTGTTTACACTAAGGCACCTCTTTCTGTATA
This sequence comes from Rhipicephalus microplus, assembly GCF_043290135.1. NCBI lineage: Eukaryota > Metazoa > Arthropoda > Arachnida > Ixodida > Ixodidae > Rhipicephalus > Rhipicephalus microplus. The sequence continues at coordinate 15,576,486 of NC_134700.1, read as the reverse complement.
CCTCTTCCTATATGTAACTCCCCACCCAATTACTCTCAATAAACTGAAACTGACATACCCGCCCCAAAAAATCTTCAACCTCAAAAGCACATATGTCATAAGTAAAAGGGCATGAGGCTCGTGCCAAACTGTGGAATGCGGTGATGATGCGCATATGTGCCACGTTCACGTAGGGGCTAGGTCAGAGAAAAGCTTGTGGCACCCAACCCAAGCTATGATGGAAAACCGCCAAAAGATGGCGTATCAAGAAGGTTGAAGAAGACCAGTGCCGTTCTCCTGGTGAAGGCTTGGGTAACCTGGATCTGAGTGTATCGGTGTGAGAGTACCGGAAAGCAGCCACAGATCTCGGTAGGCAACAAGAAACACTCTGCGGACTGTCAGCATCTTGAAGCAATAGTTCCTGGGCATCTGCCGCTCTTTAACTTCTACACTGGACGGCTGCGACCTGTTTGACACCTGGAGTGCATGTCGACGGGTAGGCCTAACCTGCTGAGACCCACGACGACTGGGTTACAAGTGGAGAAGACAGTGGATCGTCGGGTGGACGTGGGCTGCTGCCGCTGACCAGAGCGTCAAGGACTTTGACGATGAAACACTGTCATTGTTCGAAGGTGGCATAACAAATAGTAAGACGTTCGACTATTGCGTGACCGCATGAGAGTTGCCACAGAGAGGCCATCTTAGCTAGTCACCTTAGGGCTAGAAACGAACTTGAGTTAGATTATGCTTTGTTCTGGTTTTGTTTTGACATATAGCCATACCTGCTAAGTTTAATGATTCTGAATCCGGGAGATTTCTGCAATGAAGGGGGGGGGGGGGGGTCGATGCACTTAATTATTTTTCACTACTTTTTCTTGTGCTAAAACAAAACAAAAAAACAATGCGCAAAAAAATGAGGAGGGGTAATGTCCCAATCGCAAGCGCCAACATTGGCGTTGCAGTCTTTTGATAGCTTGGAGTAGCCAAACACGAGGTAGGTTTCCCACTACTGTGAGTCTCGCAAAGGGGAGTGCAAATACTCCCGAAATTTCACGTCATCAAGACCACTAGCGAAAGCTATTTCCGTCGAAACCACTCACGTATGTCTTCCTGAGACACATGTGAACGGATGGGACCGGTGCAGCTGACTGCCGCGAAAACGCGAGCCAAAGCTTTGGCTCTGCTCACTGCTAGATTCTTTGGACAGAAATGCTAAAACACCTCTAGCCTTTTTTTACGTCTTTATTGCCGTTAATCTACCGCTGTGTTAGCCATGTGCCCTTGAGCTCGTAGATCGCTATCCTGTCACCGCAATTTTGTGCACGTCGCTTGTGGCAAACTGTTCTTCTGTTTTCAATCTGCTTGCGCTGGCTGCACACATGCCTTGAAAACTAAGTCATTTTTCAATCTACTTGCGCTGGCTGCACACATGCCTTGAAAACTAAGTCATTTTATGCTATCTATGAATGCATCTGCCGCAGTAGCGTCCACAAATTTGTGGAAAACAGCATTGCTTTGACTGGTCGAGTGCTGGACGCACACACACTTACGGTGTTCTGTCAGTAATGTCGTCACCATAAATGATCGTGTCAAGAACTACGGCAATATCGTCCACAGAGATTGTGACAACAACCACATGCACTGCAGAAGACAGTGCGTGTGCTGGTCACACCCGTACTTCTTAAGCTTCTCTCAATCAACCTTCGTTCGACCGTTTCGGTATTAAGGTTCTTATGTCGCGATTAGGAAAAGTGTTGGGAACATTCGATTTTTGGCCGAATGAACACAGTGAAATTTGGCTGGGGAATTTCACGAATTCGTATCTGCCGCGGTTTTGCCTCACTGAGGCTACCGTACGTTTGGACGAACGCCTTCTAAATTCCTTTATAATAAAATGCGGTGGGTTCCCAAAAAGCCTGGAGCAGACTGACCTGCATTTTAGTCCATGTGGCCAGATCACACACAGGAATTTTTCCGGGAGATTTTCATGACAACCATACAAAAGATAGAAATGGCCAAAATCCTGGAGTCTCCCAGACTATCCGGGAGACTTGGCAGATGTGATATAGCTGATTATTGTGTGCCTATTTGTTTTACGCAAATTTTGAATTTAGTGATATTTTGCCATTTTGAGGGACAAAAATGTGTTTGCTGTGCTACGTCCAACTCCCGTGTCTCTCTCAACTCCATCCTCAACAAGTGCTCCCGAGATAATCGTGACATTATTGATGAGCCTTTGCTAAGATTTTACTAGCTTTAGGCCAAGTCACTTATTGTCGGGGATTGTGAAGATGGATTGGGAGAAAATATTAAGTAATTTGAGAGTAAAAGCTCAATAAGAGCACTTGAACTGGTATAGCGCATTACGGGGAAGAAGAAATGGCCGAGCAGACCGACACAAGAGGACAGAGCGCTAACTTCCAACTGAGCTTTATTGTCAAATTGCATCAAATAAGTAGACCGGCGCAAGCATACAAAACCACCCTAACGCAACGACAAGATAACACACAACATCACACCGTCACATATCACACATTCATAGGCGGTTACCCTGATTAAGGAAGGCCACTTCATGTTCAGATAAACCCAAAGAAGGGGCGCTAATACACGTGCTGCCAGCTCTTGCTATACAATGCGCTTCTATAATTTCTCGAGTTAATTGTGACGGGTGCTTTTTTATCACTTCACACTGGTTAAACATGGGGGTACATTCACAATCGCGGCAGTGAATTCCAATGTGGCCCTGGATTGCTTTGTGAGCATTATAATGGTGCTCTTTTAGCCTTTCATTAAGGCATCACCCCGTTTGGCCGAAATACCACATACCACATGAGAATGGAATCGCGTAAACAACCCCCACTACACACGGCACAAACCGAGTTTTGTGCTTAGTTGCGCAACCAGTGGTGTGTGATTTGAGAGGGTTGACAGCTTTGCAAAGCCGCTGTAACTTATCCGGCGCTGAAAACACCACTTTGACGCTGCATTTCTCCCCTATCTTTTTTAGCCGGTGGGAAATGTCATGCACGTAGGGTAAAACTACGGGTCTTTTTCGGTCGTTAGATTCCGGCTGGGCCTCGGAGTTGCATCCTTTCTTTATCTGTTTTAATAGCTTTTCAGCTATAGATGCCAGTAGGATAGCTGGGTACCCAGCACTCAAAAGCCTTTCAGCTTGAGCAGCAAAGCTGCGATGCATGACATGATGACACGATTTCCTAAGAGTATTGATGAGAGAAAGATTTGTGATGCTGCGCTTAACTAACTTGGAATGGGAAGAGTCATAGGGTAAAAGGGGTTTTCCATTTCTAGGTTCAAATAGCCAGCACACATGGTCAGGTGAAAGAATTAAATTCAAATCGAAAAAGCGTAAGCTATTGTCAACTGGCAACTCATGAGTCAATAAAAGCGGTTTAAAACATTCCTTAAAAGTCATTACAATACCGTAGGTTAGGTGCTGGCAAGCAGCGTCGCTGCAGTCAATGAAAATTAAAAAGTCGTCTACGTAACGACATATTTTGGTGACAAAGTTTTGGTCTGGTTTTGGTCTGGACAAAGCCTGGTTGCGCAACTAAGCACAAAACTCGGTTTGTGCCGTGTGTAGTGGGGGTTGTTTACGCGATTCCATTCTCATGTGGTATGTGGTATTTCGGCCAAACGGGGCGATGCCTTAATGAAAGGCTAAAAGAGCACCATTATAATGCTCACAAAGCAATCCAGGGCCACATTGGAATTCACTGCCGCGATTGTGAATGTACCCCCATGTTTGACCAGTGTGAAGTGATAAAAAAGCACCCGTCACAATTAACTCGAGAAATTATAGAAGCGCATTGTATAGCAAGAGCTGGCAGCACGTGTATTAGCGCCCCTTCTTTGGGTTTATCTGAACATGAAGTGGCCTTCCTTAAACAGGGTAACCGCCTATGAATGTGTGATATGTGACGGTGTGATGTTGTGTGTTATCTTGTCGTTGCGTTAGGGTGGTTTTGTATGCTTGCGCCGGTCTACTTATTTGATGCAATTTGACAATAAAGCTCAGTTGGAAGTTAGCGCTCTGTCCTCTTGTGTCGGTCTGCTCGGCCATTTCTTCTTCCCCGTAATGCGCTATACCAGTTCAAGTACGACGAACCAACTCGCCCAATCTTCAACACTCGTCAATAAGAGCAAGATCTAAAATTTAATGCAAGATGAGAAGGACCGTGTTCGAAAAGACTGGGAGGAGGAGCATGGAAGATTTGATGAACTGGAGGTAAAGTGCGCCAAACTAGAGAGAAGACGTGCGATAGCACTCTAATTATATGCTCAAGAACAACAGCAACTCGAGCGCAAACTGCTATTCGCACCAGCCAAAGGACGTATTAGAATAGATGAGATAAGGCCTACAAAGGTTTTACAGAGAGAAGGTCGTACTTGATTTCCAAAGTTTGAATTCAGTTGAGCCATGGAGCAAAGAGCATGCGTGTTGCGTAAATGAGACGAGGCTCCTAACTGGTGACCAAGAACGAAAGAGCTCAGACACATGAGATAATTGTAGCAAGGAAATGGTTAAGGAGCTCTACGCAAGTTCAGTAACATTGAAAGTTGGGCGGGTTGGTGATAGTTCATGTTTACTGATGAAGCAGCGCACGGGGACAAGCAAGAAAGGAATAGTGGGCTCCCTTTCGTTCCTTTCGTGCTTATCTCCCTGCACTGCTTCGTAAGTAAACTTGTGCGCAAGTGTTATGAAGAGGGCACAAAAGAAAAAAATATGACACCTCCAGACAATAGCGATACTGAAATACAGCTCTTTACTGATGGGGATGACGTATAAATAAAGAAGCATTCAACGGTCACAAGATATGACACCAGAGGATAGGAGGGTGAATGAAGTGTCTGAGATGCATTGTGGTAAACATGAAAAAATGAAGGGGACACAGACAACTCCAAAAGTACTGAAACATCGAAGCAGTTATCAGGACGCAAGAAAGGTTGCTCAATTTGTTAATGGTAGAAGTGCAAGACGAATAGGAAACAAAGCTACGAAAACGCCCAAAGCAGGTTTTACATATATAGATGCAGAGAGGGTGGTGGGAGATAAGGCGCAGTGAGGGAAAGTTGGTCTGAAGAGGCATTGAGTGAACAGAAACAGAGGGACCAGCTGCAGCAGGCGTTTGAGACAGTGGGATGCAGGAAGAAAAAGATGCAATATGTGAAGAAGCACAGACTAAAGTACATAGGCAACCACCCATTGCACGAAGCCTCAAGGAAATCCATACGAATTTATTAGAAAGAAAATCCTCTTAGTTGCTGTAAATTTTGCCCTTGTTCGGGGACCAAAGCCTTTTCGAGGCTGACGCTTTACCAATTGAGCTAACCAGGAAGCTAGCAATGAGCAGCATGAGGGCGAATTCATCAACAACTTGAAACCCGTGGACAAGCGGTTGTCTATTTTTGTTGGGAAATACTGCTTGGAGAAGTGGTACTGTCAAAATGAAAACTTCAGAGATGAAGAGGTGTATGACTACTTTCTCGCTAGGGGAAGGGTGCTCTGCAAACCGCGCTTGCTCCGTGCACTGCTATGACATGTGCTCACATGGGACAAGCGCTGCTCGGTCATTGGCTGTGTGCCGATGACGTATTGCTGACGTCATTGTGTTACGTTGGCAAAGTGGGTTGAGTCGTGAAAAAGGGCTTCGTCTATCCCTCCACGCTGGGAGAAAAAGAGAGAATAAGGTTGAGTGAAAAGCAGGGAGGTTAACCAGAAGAAAATTTCTGGTTTGCTACCTTGCACTGGGGAAATATAAAAAGGCACGATAAGGTAAGGTGGAAAAAAGGAGAGAAGGGGGTGGTTAAAGAAAATAAAAAACGCGCTCACACTCAAGCACAGGATTGTCACAGTCGTTTAACGACTCCGGTTGACAGCAGAAACTTCAGCAGCGCCTTCGATGCTTTCGAGCTAGAAGGCTGAACGTTCTGGCACTCCAAAATTGACTGTTTCGGAAGTGGCTGGTCGTCGAGACACCCTAACGTAGCCGGAAGCTGTTGTCTTTCGCAGCTATAATGAGGACAGTCACAAAAGACAGTGATCACATGCACAGTTATCCCTATCCGGTAAGCAAAACTGTTCATGAATGACACTCCAAGCCACAATTGGTTGATTGATTGATGATTGATTGATATGTGATGTTTAACAACCCAAAACCACCATTTGATTATGAGAGACACCGTAGTGGAGGGCTCCAGAAATTTTGACCACCTGGGGTTCTTTAACGTGCACCTAAATCTGAGCACACGGGCCTACAAGATTTCTACCTCCATCGGAAATGCAGCCGCCACAGCCGGGATTCGATCCCGCGACCTGTAGGTCAGCAGCAGAGTACCTTAGCCACTAGACCACCACGGCGGGGCACTTCAAGCCACAAGCGGCAGAGGACAGTTGTTTTGGATCGAGATAGTCCGGATGGAGTTGATGTGACGAAGCTGGGAAAAAAAGGTGGGAAGGACAAGTGAGAAACTGAAACCAGCCAATGCTAGTCATTCTAAGCCCCAAGACCTCCTTATTGCAGCATTTATTGACAAAGTTGTTGCGGCAGCATGTTCACATTGCACTAGAGCCCCATTATTAGATGCGAACTAGCTCTTTGACTCGTGTGTAACGCCGTATGTATGTGCAACCATACGAACATGCCGCTTCGCGTTCTCCTCACCGCAGGTGTTGGAGCGGTGCCGAGTAGGTCACGCTCCCCTCGTAGTGCGCATTGATGTCACTCTCTCCCTCGCCTGCTGCGTGCTCGCCGCAGCACCCGAAACTGCCACCTCGTCTGTTCGCCCGCAACACCTGCCACAACCGCCTCTCGTTCCGCTACCACACCGCTCTCTACACCGCCGAATCGTCAGTTCACGCGGAAACTATCAATAACAAAAAGGTGAACAAGCATCAATCCTGTGTTTGTCAACTTCAATGTCTAATGAGTGCAGAAACCTCTCAGCCTGCCCTTCCCCGATCCCAAGGCTGTGGTAGTCAAGGCAAAACGCATGCCAGCTCTGGTGAAGTGCCTGTGTCCACTCTGAAAAAAAAAAAAAGACAGAAAAAAAAAAAGAGAGACGAGACCTACGCCAGCCATCACTTCAAATGAATCTTCCAGCGCTCACTACAGCTCGAGAAAACAGCGTTAGTGCCGCTCAACCCGTGACACCACCCATGCGCTGCTTCTTCACATCCCATCAGGGTTCCCTTTGGGAAGATGGTGTCAATTTTTTTCTCCATTAGAAAATTTGTACCATGAGGTTGTCTACTGGCTTTTTAAGGTAATGAAACACAACCATGACTAGAAGAGGAATGCTGAAACAGTGACTTGTTTTCACTCACCTCATACAGGGCTCTGGAGATGCGTGACCTGCGGGGCCCTATCTTGTATTCGCCTTGCACAAGAGGATCAGCAAATGAGACGTGCCTGCTTGACACTTGCTGCAAACAAGAAGCGTTCAATGCTATGCAGTGGCACAATGCAATCCATTGGCTGAATGACATCAACAAAGTGCATGCACCTCGGATTATGTGGGCAAAATATATATTGTTCTACTAAGGTGAACAGGCCAGCATAAGGTAAAAGCTAGAACGCTTAAACAGCATTGAAAAGTATACCAGTCTTGTTGAGACATTCAAAATCAGTTTTAGCTTGATGCATGTTTACTAATTATATGAAATAAACAAATACAAAAGTTTTCCTGTGCGAAATTCACTTGAAGAGATGGTTTTAGGGAAGTGTGGTGGGTCGTATGTCATGACACCACTTTTTTTAGGTCAATTTAACATTTCTGTTCGAATGCTCCACATAATCTAACAACTATTATACTGTATTCAAATTCCCTTTATTTGAAAATTAAATTGTTGAAAATTTCGAAGTATTCGTAATGAAGAAATAGATATATAATAGCCTGCATATAACCCTCTGTAGAGGTGGATTCACTGCACTTAAAGAATGCCAAGCCATGCCAAGCACTGGAAAGCCAAGCACTGGAAATGCACACTATCATAAAGCCTCACTTCAAGAATAAATGGACAAATTACCTTCAAATCGTTTCATATTCTTTTGAGTTTAAAAGCTTGTTTTATTGGCTTATGTGCTCTGAATCTAAAAAATTTTAAAACAACATAATTTATAGGTCTCATCATTTGCATTTTATTGAAAGTCAAATCCTGCTACTAATCCAAGTTTCTTTGACTTCTTTTGAACCAAAAAGAACGGGTTTTACAAAAGAATTTCCAAAGAATACTGTGCAGGCTAGTTGAACCTGACAAATTGATATATACGATTCGATAGTAATTCGACTAAAATCAATATTCATTCTAAGTTTCCTACGAACCTAAAATTCACAATTAGCACAAGCCTACACGTTTATGTGGCACACTGCACTCAATAATGTCAGATATGTGTGGGGATGCAAATGCGTGATAAGCTCTGATCACAAGCTGAATTTTGTTCTGGACTAATAGTACATTGCTGCAATGACACACTGGTTGTAAAAATAAATGACAGGTACGTGTGACTCAATGTACATTAAGCTCAGCTAGCTTGACAAGAAAGTCATTGTGTCCCTCCCTTCGTCCCACGTCCCCACCAGGCAAATGAAAAAGCTACTCTTTGGCCTGTTTAACAGTAAGAATCTTTGTTGAAGCATCACAGTTGATTAAGGGGGTACTGGCACAAAATTTTGCAGCTCAGACAGCCCGCGTAATAGACCTTTTTTAAGCCCACTTAGCGCCGCCAACGGGTGCACAAGCATTCATGGGAAAAGTTTGTACGCTGCAGCAGCCGCCGCGACAAGCGCGAGGGCATCACGCTTGAACTTTGCGCTGGCACCGTGCCGGTGCTTCCCAAATCAAGTGAACTGGGCAAGGTCTGATATATTACTGCATGATTTAATCACAAGCTGCAATGTTTGGGTGTGATGGCATGACAACGATTTGCACTTACCCCCATGTTCAACAGCGGCTGAGAAGCGTTAGTTAGCCTATCAGTTAATTATTATTATCCTTTAGTATCAGTTTGTCATCCACATAAATAAAAAACAGTACAACTTCTTTGCCTAAAAAGTGCAACCACTGTCGTCCATAAATTCATGGATGCACTAGGAATTAATTAGTGCCTTTTGATGTCGTTTAAGAGTAAATTGTCCAATTCTGGTATTTTTAAAGAGTACTTCAGAAAAAAGCACGACTTCTTAAAATGAAATACATTGACTAGACCGCTGCGCGCTGCTCGCAGCACATGAATCTACCAACTTCCCTTGGCATTGTAACTACAGGGTAGAATAAAGTCTACACGAAAAAAAAAGTACAACCAGGAAAGAAATATTCACACCGGAAATGCTCACTCACTGCTAAAAGGTTATCGCACGTGTTAACAAACACGTAAGAAAAAATTGGGGTGCATCGCGCATGTCACAAAGAGGTACAAAAAGAGTAACAACCGATGTGCGGTTATACAGTTGATTAATGAAGTAGCAATATTCAAGGTTAATTGACTTAAGGGGGCAGACTGGTCTTAGACACTTTTTGTTTATTTCTTCAGTGATCTTGACCAAACTGCACAGTATTATGCAGTTTTTTTTTGCTGATTTTAAATATGCAATTACTTTTCCTGTAACTCATCTCATTCCCGAAATAATGCAAGTTCAACCCCCATTGTTTAAGGCCTCAATAGAAAAAAAAGTGCCTAATTAAAAGCAACATTCAAGATATGGCAAGATAGACTAATGATCTAAGATTGAAATTATGCAAGTAGTTTCTTTTATTTGGCCTTTTTAGTTATGTTATGGCAAATTGCACTTTCCACTCTGAAAAAGCAGTTGGCATAATATTACAATTTTGATGAGTAATTAATTAAAAAGGCTTGTACTCTAAATTCCATTCCCATACTTGGATTCTATACACATACAGGTTTCCATCGCAAGAAGAATTATTGCTCTACCAGCCCTAGCTGCCGGGATATCGAGGCCTTAAGATTGAACGGAGTCATAAATTCACATTTTGAGAAAAATGGCAAAAACAAATAGCACACACTTTATTCAAAAACAACAATAAGAAGGTGCATATTTCACAATGCAGATCTTAATAGCCACCAGGAACATAGTCAGACTGGTGCTTAGCACTGCGGTGGCGCTTCTTTAGTGCTTGCTGGACCTTCTCACTAGAGGCACGCTTGCGGTTTGAGTCGGCCACTCGACGCCTGTCCTTCTCAGTCATCCGTCTGATGCTTGGGAGGGTGGCGTTGAGATTGAGCTCATCGAGGATTCCTGTTGATGTTCTCAAGTTGCCACAGTTGAATTTCATCACTGCCTCGGCAACTACAGCTTCAACCGCAAACAGTGAAGCATGGCGCTGTTTAGGTGCCAAAGCCCAGATCACGGAATGAAGGCTTTCATTACTATTCTGGGTTTTACCCCTTTGACACCTTTCTAGAAGCCCTTTTTCTGACAGGCGCTCATAAACTGGAAGAAGAGCCTTGCACACATGTTGTGGCAAATTGTAATGGTGCCTCGGAGTGGGCTCCCCTTTGGCAGCAGCTGCATTTTGCCGGCACCAAGAGTCTGGGCCTGTGGGACACAGGCTGTGGATTGACTCACTATCATTAGAAGTGATGTGATAGTAAGTCGCCATCACAGCTCTGTGCATGTCCTCAACATCTCCTTTGTGAGATTTGAGCGCCCAGCCGTAATAGGAGCTTAACTTCGTGATAAGGTCCCCGGTGAGCCTTCCCCTTCCTCCAAGGGTTTCAGAGGCACCTCCTTTGTGCCTTGCTACTAAATTGCGTAGGGCAGTGCCCATACGCTTTTGGACGTGATTGACACAGTCCTCTTTTTGGACTTTGATGAAGCCATAGACATCTGCTTCTTGCAAAGCGAGGAAGGTGCGGCTGTCACCATCTGACAGGATTGTAGTGTACTTGAGGCCATTTTTTTTATGGACCTCTAAAAGAGGTGCACAGCTGCCTCAACTTCCATTTCGCCAGATTTTTTTGTAGTATTTTTTTGGCACACGTGGCTGTCCTGCCAAGCCTGATATGCCGGGTCGTCTGCCTTCGGTCCGCGCTCGCACCCGGCACAGAAGTTGCTCAGAATCCTTCCAAGTTTTGAAGTTTGCGCACGCTGAAGTGACCCACAGTGACCCCCCGTATTTCCCTCACGTCACAACGCTGCAGTCAACACAAGTTATGATGACTAGAGACCGGAACTTTAGGCACAAAAACAGAATGTTTTAGGCACCTATAATAGGCCATAGTACTGTAATTCAGGCATAAATAGGCAATAAAACTATCATTTAGGCATATAAGGCACCATTCATAATTACTTCTGTAGCCTGCTCAGGACATTAATTGCACTTCTAACAAACACAGCAGGTAAATTCTGTGCTTGGGGAAAGCCAAATTTATTTTTTCCATGAAAAGAATTACTAATAAGCATAATAATTTGAACAAACTTAGGTGAAAGCTGAAGTTTTTGACATTGTGGCTAGGAAAACAGTGACAAACCAGCATCACCTCAAGGTTTTCGGGCTTGAATTGTGCTTGTTTTCAGTCAGTACTTGCTTTTATGCGAAAAAGAATGCTCATCATCCACTGAAATTAATGAAGCGTACTTGTGGCCTAGCACTTTCAATGCTTTAATTGCATCGGGAATATTTGAATCAGCATCACTCGAAACTTTAGCTGCATGCTTTAGCACATACAATCCAGGATTCTTTCCAAGGCAGATTTAGGCTTTGTGGCAACCCTGTCAGCGACCAGTCTATTTGGGAAAGGGCAAACCTTTCAAGCGCGTCTGAAAAAACTGGGTATCCTTAAGCTTTGCCTTTAAGCGTTGAATGCGATAGCAATATCCTGTTCCTGATGCGTACTCCAACCACTTAGTTTATACTTTTTATTGCATGATGTTAATCGAGAAGTTTAAATTGTGGATTACTATACAGTGTAAGCGATAAAGCTGAAAGTGGCTTGTGTCAGTGAAGCTTTTGCATATGGCTGCATACTGAGTAATGGGTGCATGCAAGTTCACAGATGCCAATATAAAAATAACAAAATGAATCTGTGTGCCCATGGATTGACCACAAAATACATGTTATTAGCAGAGATTCAGGGGTTATTTCAATAAATCAGAAGTTGTAAAAGCAATGTTCAAAGCTTTATGCCTATGCGTGCTTGAGAGGGGACGTCAAACTCAAAGTATTGTTTACCTTTCCAATGCCTCCTCCCCTGCTTTTCACATGGACCGTTTCTCGATCAACAGAGTAGCGCTGTGATCTACCAATTCACTGCCTGACGAGTACACTTTACGGCTTCTTTTTATTCTGCATTTCTCGGCAGACTTCTGACAGCTGCTGTTATGAAGAACATAAATTCCAACCGAATTTACGTGTAGGCTGTAGGCGGCAGCGCTAGCCTAGCTTAATTTTGGCTGATTATAGTACGTTCTAGCTACACTGTATTCTATAGCTTCCCAAGCGCAATCACCGAGCTGCACATTCTCAAACCTAGCGATAGAGATCTACAAGGGGCAGGGGGTACACTAGCGTTAGCCTCTCCTCACTTCGCTACAGAACACTCTAGCCACGCTCATGCTACCGCCATGCTGCACTACTCTCAAACAAACCGACGGAAATCTTTTAGGAGGGGCGTCATTACCGTTATAGATGCTAGCCTCGCTTTGCCTCGCTGGAGTAAAAGCTCCGCTCATGTAAAGGCGCGTTTATAGTGCGGTGTTATCAGAGTGTTGGCAAACGTCACGTGTCGAAGCGCATTGGCCTAGTCTAGTTATACGTTGGCTGTGTCAGTGCATCGATTTCTGATCCGTATTCGCTGACATAACACAGCATTCGCGCGCGTGGACCTTACGTCGAGCCATATTCACACTTTACAAGGAGCTAAAAACATGAACAGAAAGAAAGACAACTATGATTGATTTGATTTGTGGGGTTTAATGTCCCAAAACCACCATATGATTATGAGAGACGGGGTAGTGGAGGGCTCCGGAAATTTCGACCACCTGGGGTTCTTTAACGTGCACCCAAATCTAGAAAGAGAACTAGAAGCGCGCTATGCACGTGTTGGCATTAATATGGCCACACCGAATGCTTCTTGTTTTCATCTATTTGAGCAGCTCATTTAAGCAAAACATTTACTCGAGGAATGTGAAAAGGCATTTTTAGGCGCTGCGAAGCTGATATAGCCACAAACCTCAAAATAGGCACTTATAGGCACAACAAATGTATGATTAAAATGTTTCCCATCCCTTAGCTTGTGTTTATATGTCAAATAGGCTCGAAACGTACTTCAGAAAAAAATAGGTATTTTGCCTAAAGTTCCGGTCTTGAATGATCACGTCATAGCCACTATTTTTCCTTTTGTTGCCTTTGCTCCAACAGACTACGACTCGGCGGCTGCTCGCGACTCATGAGCCCATTGCCACAGCCCATGGACTATACTGCCTGCCGCTATTACTGGTGGCTGCTATTACAGCACTATAACAGCAGCCACATGTGAATGTGTGCTGAGAAACGTACGAGCAGATGGAAAGTTGGCGCGAGCAGTAACCACGCGCGTCATCCTGGTTGATCTCTTACATTCACTGAGAAGAAAGCGACGGCATGCCTTTATGGCGTTTTTTTCCCCCCCAACTAGGCTAAGGGGGATTCGCTGAAGACTGTAGAATCCGCAAAACAAAACAAAGCAAGAGGGCAGTGCACCATAAAACATGGCCTTCCTTTTGTGTTCCTCTTTTCCTGTGGGCAGACGTGGGCCAGACTGGCCCATGTCTGGTGCACTAGAGCTTAAAAAACGACCCGGGAGCCGATTGTCCCCCCAAAAATTACATATTTTTTTTTGTTTTTAATAAATTTTATTTATTTATTTATTTATTCAAAATAACTTACAGACCGATCAGTGCATTGTGTAAGGAGAGCGTAAAAGGAATACATACACGAATCGGTACAATTTTTATACAAGTCCTAACAGGAATAACAATGAGAAAATATTATTAATAATTTTAATAGGAATAGAACGGCAATGAAAATCAGATGAGTATATGCGTGAGATAATGACATAAAACAAGCTAAAAAAACAAGCACAAATTGTAAAAATACTTTCCATTATTCAAAAGAAAACATCACTGAACAGAACTGAATGGCATGTTAGTATTCAAACCACAAAGAAAAGTTAAAATTAAGAGAAAAAAAAAGCGACATACTAGTAGTGAAAAAACACGTAGGTGCCGATTTTGATATGAATAAAACGAGCAGTTAATCTTGGAAATGGGTTAGTAGAAGGTGCCGGAATTTTTCCCGAATGCTTTCAGCTACGATTTCATCGGGAAGGCTGTTCCACATGCGGATGAGATGAAACGGGGGAGTGCAGATGAGTTTTACCGTATATGCGTGTGAATGAAAGATGATTATTCAGTCTCTTTGATGTGAATGCAGATGTTTGCAATGTCATTGATACTGGCCTTGTTTCATGTACGTATTTATGAAATAATGAAAGAAGGTTTAGATTTCACAAGCTTAGTTTCTCTACTTTTTTTAGAATAAAAATTGAGGTTGTAGTTAAACTCGAAGTAGGCAAAAATCGCCTTTAAAGAGAGCACAGTGGCTATACAAACAAAAGATGAGCTGGAGTCCTCTGGAATTGTCCCCTGGCTGCTTGCCATTAAATTTCACATGAAGAGTTCACCAAGGCCACATGCTCATTATAACCATGAATCCCAAGCTCTCGTAATGCTCTCGTCTCTGTGAAAGACTAAAAATATTTTATCAGATCTATCACAATAACCTAAAAATCGATGGAGGCAAATATATTCAACTATCAAAATCACGAACAACACTGTCGCACCATGGCAAGAAAGTTAAAGAGTTTTCACGTAAAACAACTACTTTCCAAAATTCATTCTTTCCAAAAATCATTCTTTCCTCGAACAGTGCGTAGTTGGAACGCACTGCCCGATTAAGCTGCATAATGCACAACTACAAGTATTTCTTCATTCATGAATGCGATAGCTAACCTGTCTTCCATCCTTTGATTGATTTGTTGTCATTATTATTATTATTAGTATCATTATTATTATTATTATTGGCACTGCATCTAAATTCTTCTGTGTGTATGAATTGTATTGCTTTGCTATATTAAGAGCTAGCTCGTTTGTTACTTTGAGCACACTTGTTACTTTTTGCCCATTGTGACAATTAGTCATTTTGTTCATTTTCACTCATTGTTTTGCTGTATCAGTAGTTTGTTTTTTTTTTGGCAAAACTCGCTCATTTTATCGAAAAGGGGTAAAACATGTTACACTGACTCATATTTTCAATGTTTTTCAAAGTTAGAACTCTTCTAGATTTTTTTTTTCCCACGACGCATTGTATTTGTTATAAGTCATTCCTGTTGTTTTCTACCGTTGTAAAATGTAATGTCAAATGTATATATATGTACCCACTCCTGCATTATAGAAATCAGCAGTATTGACTGAATAAATAAATAAATAAATCATTTTAAAAAGCACATCATCGCCACACAGATGAACTTTGACTTTTATGCTTAAAATGCATTATTCTCCAGATGTAATTTTGGGCAACTTCATGAAATTGAGTCTCATGTTTTTGGTACTTCTCATGGCTATATCGAGATGCGATTTTCGCCACTTCTTAACATGTTTTAACTATAAAATTCTAGTGGCAGGAACAGTCTGTCCAGAACGATTCACATTTTACACATTGTTACGGTACAAAATGAAAACTATGAAACTTACTACAAAACTGATTATTTAGTGATTACAAAACTGATTTGAAATTAGCATAAAAGCTTTTGTAAACAGCAAAAAGTTCATTGCCTTAGGGTAAAGATTGAAGAAACATTATTTGAAATCTCCTCTCCCCATAAAATGTGCTCAGTCAACCAACTTGGTTTTACAGCACCGTCAATGAGGATTTAACCCTTTAAGGGCTAATTCAAACAAAAAAAATATTTGCCACAACTTTTTTTCGCAGATAATGCTTTATTGGCCATTCTTCGCTCCATCATGTGTTGGCCTATAATACACGGGGCATTTGAGGTGTATTCTGCAACTCTAGAAAGCAAAGATTAGAATTGAAATGCTGCGCACATAATGCATTATTCCCTGATAGTTTACTTAGCGTTCAAAGTATGGCACTGTGCCGAAAGCCTTCTTGCACCACCTGCACCAGATCCTTGCAAATGTTTTTGCCATTTCCATCTCATTTCAAGTAGCAGACTACGCAGAAACGTGTTGGTCCTTGCTTCTTCTTTGTTGCTGGCATATAAGATGGGAAGTGGTGCTCATCAAACAGTTCAGGAGACATCCCGACCACCCTTTGTTCTTGATAGTGCTTTTAAGGAAGTACTTGGTGACGATTGCCTCCAAAGGCTTGATCCAGATGAGATGCTCTTCCTCCTTTTTTCTGATATTGGACGAATGAATAGTAAATCACTTCATCCAATAAGTGTTGGAAGATCTTCTTGTATGAGATCTCCTTTCGCTTGCATGGCAATAAGTAGCTGGACAGCATCTGATCTACCCTGTCGACTCCTTTCATTGTATGGTTGTAATCCAGGATAGCATCGTGCTTCAAGGCTTATTCGCCTATTTTGTCTGTGAATGGCACCGTTTCAGTACTGTTCATCATGGATAAAACCGTTACCAGCTTTTTATCCATCACTGTACAGCCAAACAATTGCCCCTTTGAAAGGCATTCATTTCACCTTTCTTGAGCCTTGCCCTGGCGAAACCAGGAGGAAGGTCATCGCGATTGGCTTGTGTTGTGCCATCGATATCGGTATATCTCTTGAGAAAGAAGTATTGTCACAAGTATCGTCATCGCAGTACTGCGTGCAGTAATGCCAGTGCAGGTATCGCTGCCTATATAAACGACTGCCCTGCAACGGTGGTCATCACTTTGGCAGCAGTGGTTGCGGCTTAAGGACTGCCCTAATTATCTTCTGCACAGGCGCTTACCCCTATCATCGCCCAGTTGCTGGTTCCTGCTCTTCTGGCTGCCTCACCGGATGTTCCAACATGCCGAGAGCGACTCGGCACCGGGTATGACACCGTCTTTCTCATGCGTGCCGCAAACGCATCCGGCTCTCCTGCTGCGCCGCCAGCAAATCACGGGACCACCGACGTCATCATCGTATCACCGCCGTCATCAACCAGTTCAACGACAACAGCTATAAATTGTCAGCAACCACCTGTCAAGCTTTGTGGGCTCTGTGGCTGCGCCATAGCACGGTTCACTAACCCTTTCGTCTTCGCAATGCAGGCGCTCGCCCCTATCAACGCTCAGTTGCTGGTTCCTGCTCTGCTGGCTGCCTCACCGGATGTTCCAACATGCCGAGAGCGACTCGGCGCCGGGTATTACACCGTTCTTCTCATGCGTGCCACAAATGCATCCGGCTGTCCTGCTGCGCCGCCAGCAAATCACAAAACCACCGACGTAATCATCGTATCACTGCTGTCATCAACCAGTTCAACGACAACTATAAATTGTCAGCAACCACCTGTCAAGCCTTGTGGGCTCTGTGGCTGTGCCATAGCGCAGTCCACTAACAGTTTCGTCTTCGCAATGCAGGTTAGTGTACCATATGACCTGTTCACTAAAAGAAATAGCAATTATTTTTTGGTGCAGCTACTGAGCCCACATTGTTGTTGTGCCCTTGCCATTCAATGCGTGAATGTCGCTCGTCCTCTCTTACTTCTGTCAGGGGACGTTGAATCCAATCCTGGCCCAAACTCTCTCTCTAAGGACCGTTCACCTAAAGACCCCCTCCCAGCAAGCCTTTTTCTTTCCGAGTTGCAAAAGTTATCTACGGGTCAGTCTACACTGCTCGAGGAAGTGCAGTGACTTAAATCTGCGCTACTAACAACAAACAAAGCCATGGCTGATTTAACTAAACGTATTACGGAGCTTGAAGTTCACTACCAAGGTCTTGTGACAGTTAAGAAGGATGTCGAAACAATTATTGGTAACACCGCAATAATGACCCGTCAAATCTGCGACATGGAGGCGCGGGTTGACGACGCCGAAAATCGTTCCAGAAGAAATAACCTCATCTTTTACGGGCTCCCTGATACGAACCCATCCGAAAAATTTTCAGACTCCGAAGAAATACTTATTAACCACTGTCGCGACCACCTAAACTTTACTCTTGACCCTAAACTTATTGAACGTGCTCACCGCCTTGGTCGGCACCGGCATGATCACAAGCGGCCTATAATAGCCAAATTCACTTTTTTTAAAACCAAAGAAGAAATTCTCTCGAATGGATGCAAACTAAAAGGTACTAATTACAGTATTGGGGAAGATTTCTTCGAATCCGCTCGAAAAGCCCGAAAGCATCTTGTTGAATTTGCTCGTACGAAATCTGAGCCCTTCTCCATGCGGTACAAGACTTTGTTTCTTGATAAAAAAAGATACGTTTTCAACGAAAATTTCTAAAATGTAAACAAAATTTCCTAGCAATCGTCGTCCAAAAAAAAACAAACAAAACGTGTTAATGTTACAACACCTAAAACAAGCCTTTCCTTCTCTGTAATCTTCACTAATATACGTAGCTTCCTTTCAAAACGCGATGCAGTATCAAACCTTGTATTAACATCGGACAGCAACATACTGGTTCTCACAGAAACATGGTTGAAGGATGACGTCACAGATAGTGAGGTTCTTGCCGAATTGCCAGAGTTTGTTGTTTTACGGAAAGACGGGAAACAAACACGTGGCGGTGGCATACTTATCGCTGTCAATAAGCAGTTATCCTGTTCACTGATAAATGTCCCTTGCAAGCTGGAAATTCTGTGGTTAGTCTGCCGCGCTGTACCGGAGACAATTCTGCTAGGTGTGTGCTATCGGCCACCGGACAATGACCCAAATTTCGCACAAAATTTAAACGATAAACTTGACCAGCTAACTACTAAATATCCTACCGCGCATATTCTACTTTTTGGTGACTTTAATTTTCCTGACATCGATTGGCAAGACACCAACCAATTATTAACAGGCCACTCCAGAACAAAAGAATTCATTAACGTCTCCTTAAATTTTAACCTAACACAGCTAATAATAGAACCTAAACGTATTGCTGGTGAAACTTCTAATATTCTGGATCTAATACTGACAAATAAACCCGAAAGCTTGTCACATGTTATACATCTTCCTGAGATTAGCGACCACAAAGTTATTTATGCTGTTTTTGAATTCGTCCCTAAACTACGAAAACCATGCAGTAAAACTATACGTCTTTACGACAAGGGGGATTACAATGCAATAAACACTGAGCTCGAAGCCTTCCTACCTCATTTTGAAACAACATTGAGTGAACGATCAGTGAACGATAACTGGTTAATTTTCGAAGATAAAATTAAGGAGCTAACAAACAAGTTTATTCCCAGTACCACCTTCCGTTCTAATCAACAAGATCCATGGTTTTCTAAACTATCAAAGCGACTTGAAAATAAAAAAAAAAACTACTTTTTCGTGCAGCTAAACACGCAGCTATTGCCAGCGCATGGGATAGGTATAAAGAAGCTGAAACCTTTTATTATAATGCCATTCGAACCGCAAAAAGAACATTTTTTCATACTGATCTTCCGAAGATCTTGGTAAATAACCTTAGGAAATTTTGAGAAGTAATTAACCCTAAGAGAATTCCAGGTATTCGTTTGAATAATCCTTTGACAAAGAAGTTAGTGATTCTGAATGCGCAGAAGTATTTAACTCAGCATTCGCTTCCGTGTTCACAAACGAAACTAACAGTCCCCTTCCGATTTTTCCGTCTAGCATCGTCTCTGTAATGCCCAGTATTGATTTCCTCGCTTCCGGAATAATATCGTTAATAGACAAACTCAATCTTTCTTCTTCAGCGGGATCAGACGATATCACCTCAAAGTTTCTGAAAAATATCAAGCACATGTCTGCCATATACTTATCACTATTGTTGTGTCAGTCATTATTCACAGGTAACCTACCAATAAACTGGAAAATAGGAAAGGTCATTCCAGTCTTCAAATCAGGAGATAGATCATGTCCTGTCAATTATCGCCCCATTTCCTTAACAAGCGTGCCTTGCAAGCTCATGGAGCACGTCATTTACACCAAAATCATGTACTTCTTGGACTTATTTCATTCCGCACAGCATGGATTTCGAAAAGCATTTTTCCTGTGAAACACAACTTGCCCTTTTCGTTCATGATCTGCACACTAACCTGGACAATAACATACAGACTGACGCTATCTTTCTTGACTTTGCAAAGGCATTTGACAAAGTACCCCACAACCGCCTGATGTTAACACTATCGAAATTAAACTTAGACCCTAAAATTTTAACTTGGATTCGAGAATTTTAGACAAATCGTTACCAATTCGTTACCGTTAATGGACATAACTCTTACCCTCTGGCAGTAACATCAGGTGTCCCGCAAGGATCTGTTCTTGGACCCCTATTATTCCTGATATACATTAATGATCTACCTTTTCATGTATCAAGCAATATTCGTATGTTTGCAGACCATTGCGTTATATACCGTACTATTACTAACACATCAGCCCAAGTTGCATTACATGATGACATTAACCATGCGCTTAACTGGTACAATCGTTGGCTGATGACACTAAACCCTAATAAATGCAAGTCCCTCTCGTTTCACCGTTGGCGCAGTCCCCTCACCTATTCTTACCAAATCGGTAAAGTTGCATTGGAAAATTTCATCACATACAAGTACTTGGGAGTCACTTTGAGTAACGAATTATCATGGCGCGTCCACATTACCAATATCATATCATCAGCTAACAGATCGTTTAGGTTCTTAAAGCGGCACTTACGTCATGCTCCCCCTCCTGTAAAACTACAAGCTTATAAATCTTTAATTCGCACCAAACTCGAATACGCGTCGCTTATCTGGAGCCCTCATCAAGTATACTTAACCGACGCACTAGAATCACTCTAGAATAGAGCAGCTAGATTCATTCATTCCTCGTATTCATATAACGTGAGTGTTTCATCTCCTAAACAAAAATCCAATATTTCAAACCTTAACATTCGTCGCCGAGTTTACAGCCTCATTTTGTTCCACAAGCTCTATCACAGTCCACTCGGCCACCCGCCCTATATCTTGCCTCCTGCCCGCACATCTCACCGCACCACTCATTCCTTTCATGTCGGTCGGCCACGCGCCCGTACCACGACATTTTCCGCCTCCTTCTTTTTTCGTGCAGCTTCCGACTGGAATGGCCTTTCCACTGATCTCGCCACCATAATGTACCACTCAACATTTACACAAAATGTCACTCGTTTCTTTTCAATTTGAATACATTACATTGTTCCTTTTTGTGCCACTGGTTCTCACTTTGTCTTCTTTTTTTTTTTTTTGGCAAGATGTTACGCCTGTTAATATGTATACTGATCCTGCACGTTTATTATTTTATTTATGTATTGGTTACCCCTGTTCATACTTGTACCCATCCTGTATGTATTACATTTGTTGTATGTTTCCCACCCCTTATGTAATACCCTCTCTAGGGGGTCTTTAAGGTAATAAAGTGAAGTGAAATGAAGTCAGTCAATTCTGATGATGTGTAAAAGTTGACAGTTGTGATGCAGCAGCCCTTGTCTAGGAGGGGCTCCGCAAGCTTCAGTACAACTTTCGTCGCCATTATGAAGGTTCCTATACACCAGAACACAGCGAGCTCAGTGCTTGCTACCATATTGAAAAGGGCGTGGCGCCATCTGTTGCAAGCACGGCAAAGCAACACTCTCAACTGCCACACTAGCAGACGCTCTGCAGATCAAACACGCAACTTCCCAACCCGAGTGTGGCTGTAATCATGTTTGGCGCTGTTCCTGAGCTGAAATTTTATGCCGATTTCATGTGAAACGTCGAGGAGACCTTTCTCGACAGTCCGGAATGTCTGCAGCACGTGCATTGAAAACTGCGGAAGCCCCCTAATCAGATACGTATTATCAGACTGAAAGAAACGCGAACAGTATTAACTGGGGCGTGCCTTGGCTGTGACACGGCAGAATTTGTGCTGTAAGCCGGCATCAACGTAGCGCTAAAATACGGTTCCAACTTATGCTCATGCGCCACATGTGTATCAATGCAGGTCTTGCCAGGCACTCGGAACACACGCGCGGTGCAAAAGTGCCTGCCAGAACAAGATTTTAAAATGCTACGGTGACGCCGGCCGAAAGCACATGTAGATTCGCTTGGTGACAGTCAAGGCATGGCGCAGTTCGACCAAGTCGAAAGCCATGCTTTCCCCACCGTTTACATCTTTTAATCGCAAGAGTAGACTGTTACAGTTATACTAAACGTGCGCGGCGCATGCCTCTGTGGAGTCGTAACACGTACTATATCCTATCATTGACATGCGGCCTGCGAAAGAGTACGACAATAGTTGTGTGCCTCATACTACAGGCATACTGCACGCAAATCGCTGCTGTAAAGTGGAACAGCTGGTGTAGCACTTGAATATACGCAATAAGTATACTTACTTGTACACTTCACTGAGAATGTTCCAGGCGTGCAACCGTCGCGCCGGACTTCGTCATCCAGGAAGCGTAGCAACGCGTCCAGCGACACCGACAGTGAGGCAACCGATTTGTATTCGGATGGCTTTGAGTCATCGGATGATGACTTCACGGTCGTCATGAATCGATCAACAAAACGAAGACTGCTGCGAACGGCATCGTCGGCAAGTGTTTCCACCGTTAAGACTGCACCACAGCGGTGGCCGCACACCATGCTGTTTATGCCTGAAGACCCTGCATCTAACTTGCGACTCCTCAACAGGCAAGTTCTTTCTGTGCTTCTCGAGGAAACCGCGCCGAATGAGATCAAAGACGTGAGGATCAATGCACGAAAGAATGTCCTTGCTGTAGACGTTATGCACCGTAGCGCACTGCAAAGCCTTCGGCACATAACAGAAATCGGCAACGTGAAAGTTCGGCCAATGGTCGCTACAGGTTGTAATGGCACTGTTGGCGTCATTTATGATGTGGATCTTTCCATCTCAGCTAATGACCTGCCAATACTAATAAAGCCAGCGACTGAAGGCACCCGCATTACGCACATTACCAGACTCGGCAACTCACGCTGCTTGAGGCTTGTGTTCGAGGGAGACAGCCTTCCCTCGTATGTCAAAGTTGGCCATGTTCGCCACTCAGTGCGTCCTTACATACCGAAGCCACTGCAATGCTACAAGTGCTTCAAGATGGGACACGTAAAAGGTGTCTGTGAGAACAAACTTGTGTGTCCGCGGTGCGCTGAGTCTCACTCAAAAGACGCCTGCAGTGCCACCATACTACGATGTGCAAACTGCCACGGCGCTCATGAGGCCTCATCCAAAGATTGCCCGCGGGTGCGAAACGAGCACGCGGTACTCAGGCGTATGGTGCGTGACAATTCAACACACAAGGAAGCTGCCGCTACACTACGCCGACGACGGCGTCGTGGGCGAAGACCATCACGGAAAAACGCCTCTACCGATAGAGAGATGTCATCCTCTATCAAAGAGGCTGACTCACGAACACCGAGCTCACTGAAGACGGATACTGCCAAACAGAAGAAAGGGACAGCAGTCGCGCCTTCCGAACAGTGGCCCTCTCTTCCACGACGTCAACCTACTTCGGAGCTGCATCAAATCCCGCCGCCCTCGACGACCCCTCAAACCAGTGATGCGATGAATGAAGATCAAGTGATAAGCTTGCTGCAATCGCTGATGAGTACCATGCGTGTCCTACTGAGTAATATGAAGACTTCTGCTGCGCAGACCGCACTGCATGTGCTGGACACCCTGAGTCCGGTGCTTGCAGCTCTAAGGTAGAACCATGGCCAGCGAGGCACCATTGTTTCGAGCGGAAGTCAAGAATGCATCTGTCTTTCAGTGGAACGCCAGAGGACTGAAGTCGCGCATGTCTGACTTTAGACAATTTGTATTTGTGAACCGCTTCCCCATTATTGTGATTTGTGAACCCAACCTATGTGCTTCAATCAAGCTGTCAGGATATGAGTGCTTTATGTCCTCCACTCACAGAGACTGCAGCAAAGTTATTGTATTCATGCGCCATGACCTCACTTACGTTCACCACAGAGTCTCGCCTGATGAAGGGAATCAGTATGTGTGCCTTACTGTGAAGAAGGATAAGGTTGCTTTCACGATTATCGGAGCTTACTTATCTCCATCAAGCCGCCTTGACTGCGAGCGCTTACGCGGTATTCTGACATCGACTCCAAGGCCATGGGTGATCACTGGCGACTTCAATGCCCACCATTTCCTATGGGGAAGCTCCAGGGACAACTCTAGAGGAAGAAAATTGGTGTCCTTAGCCTCGGAGTACGAACTCTGCGTTTGTAACGATGGAAGCCCTACATATTTACGCGGATCAGCCTATAGCAGCTGCCTGGACCTTACATTGGTTTCTCGCTCACTTATCAGGAAAGTGCACTGGTTTTCGGATCTGGAAACGCGGGGCAGCGACCATATACCAACTTACCTGTGTATAGAAGGTTTCACCAGCTCCAAGTCCTCAAGAGGCCTCAAGTACACCGATTGGCCGAAATTCAAAATGTTAATGGAAGACTGCTGTACCGACGGCTCATCATATAACCTAGAGGACTCGATAAAGGATGTCTTGCAGAATACCACGCATACACATTTGACTAGTCACAAGCGCACCGATTTCGACATTGAGCTTGAGAAACTTCGCGCAATACGCCGTCGTGCAGAACGAAGGTACCGACGGACAAAGTGCATGGATGATTTGAGGCTGGCTAGACGCATTCAAAAGAAAATGCAGCGGCACATGGATAAACTGGCTAGGCGACGTTGGACATCCTTTTGTGAGTCGTTGGATCCACGAAAGCCCCTATCACTGATATGGCGAACTGTCCGGGGTCTTAGCACAACCTTGGGTCAGCGACACCCGTTTACATCTCTGGCACTTCACCTTCGATGCAGAGAGATTGACGTCGCAGAATCTTTCTGTAGAAGAATTGCCGGTGATTCCAATTTCACAGTATCAAGAACGGGAACTTTTGACAACCCACCGCCCTCACGTGATCCCCGTATGGAATGCCAGTTTTCTATGGATGAGCTAGAGGCGGCACTGGCTCTGTGCAGACGTTCTTCAGCACCCGGTCCTGACGGCATTACCTATCGTGCCCTTTGTAATCTTGGAGACGAAGCTCGGAAGGCACTCTTACGCCTATACAACGACTCCTGGCAGACTGGTACTGTTCCCCAGGCATGGAAGTCAAGTCGCCTCATTCCACTTCTAAAGGCTGGTAAATCTCCTTTGGATATTGCCTCATACCGTCCTATCGCACTTGCCAGTTGTGTGGGAAAAACGATGGAACGAATGATTCTAACACGAATGGAGTGGTATTTAGAGCACTACGAAATCTATCCAGCATCCATGACCGGATTCAGGCGCGGCCATTCGTCAATCGACAACGTTGTTGATCTGGTGACATATGTTCAACACCAGAAAGCCTGTAAGAGACTGTGCGCCGCCCTGTTTCTAGACGTTAAGGGGGCTTACGACAATGTCACCCATGAAGCCATCCTTAGTGCTTTGGAAACAGTAGGTCTTGGTGGCAAGATATATATGTGGGTGTACAGCTACTTACAGCTGAGATCATTTTACGTGATGACAGCGAATGGCCCAACACCTGATTATTACAGCAGCCGAGGAGTTCCTCAGGGAGGAGTGCTAAGCCCTACCCTTTTCAACCTAACTCTCATTGGTCTAGTCGAGCAGCTACCTAGCACTGTAGAACTTTCTGTCTATGCTGATGACATCTGCATTTGGACATCAGGTGTGACAAGGCCTCAGCTTCGCGCCCGCCTTCAGAAGGCTGCTACAACGGCGTCATGCTATCTTCGTAAACAAGGCCTCGAGGTGTCCTGCGGAAAGTGTGCAGTGGTAGCGTTCACGCGGAAAATTTACAGTATATCGATTAATGAAGAATACATATCGTTCAGCAGAAGCCACAGGTTCTTGGGAGTCATAATAGATAGAAACCTGTCGTGGACTCCACACGTGAACTATGTGAAGAAGCGGCTGATCGCAACATGCCACATGCTCAAATTCCTTGCAGGAAAAAATTGGGGAGTGCTCATATCATCCATGCTACAACTGTACAGGGTGCTGTTTATCGGATTCTTACGGTACAGCTTACCTGCAATGTCTAACACCGGCAAGACCAACCTGCGCGCAATTCAGAGCATTCAAGCCCAAGCACTTAAGATATGCCTTGGAATACCCCGCAGTGCTTCAACGGCTGAAACCATTGCCATCGCTCAAGATCACTCGATAAATACGCATATTATTACCGAGACAATGCGCATGCACCTCAGGCATTATGCCAGGACCCCTTCTCACCACCTGGCGAGTCTAGCTGCTGAAAGGCCCCGCACGACATACGGCACTATTGTCTCCAAGCATCGTTCATCGTTTGCTGAGACATACGCACCTGCATCAAAGCCACTGCTTCCTCCTTGGAGCTTGAGCCGGCCGCGAGTTCACTTAATGATTCCAGGAATGAGGAGAAAATCGGACTTACCGACACATGCCCTGAAACAACTGAGTCTATCCCTACTGGAAGAAAACTACGGTAACCACGTGAACATTTACACGGATGGCTCTACTACGCCGTCTAGTTCAGGTGGAGCAGTGGTTATACCATCACAAGGGATAACTCGGTGTTTTAAGACTTCACATGTGACGAGTTCGACGACGGCAGAACTCGAGGCTCTGCGCAATGCACTGGAACACATCAATTCAGAAGAAAGACCAGGTAAATGGGCTGTGTTTTCTGACTCAAAACCAGCGTTACAGTGCCTGATATCAGTTCTCCGACGCGGATGCCACGACCAGTTGACCTACCAAACCGTGAAACTACACCACCTGTTAATACAAAAAGGCCATGACATCGTCTTTCAGTGGTTACCTGGGCATAGTGGTATAGGCGGCAATGATTCTGCAGATCATGCTGCTCGCACGTCACATAAAGAAGGGAACAGTGTTCCGATACCGCTTTCAAGAGCGGATGCGGCGAGGCAGATTCGTCAACTGGCCCGCAGTCTCACACTGACCGAGTGGAACACACCAAGCATACGACGTACACGACTGCACGAGCTCGACCCATCACTACAACTCCGGCCTCCACCCGGCTTACATCGACGTGAAGCTTCGCTTCTCTATCGCCTTTGGCTGGGAGTTGCTTTCACGAAAGCTTATACCACGTTAATCAGAATTACTGACAGTGCGGCGTGCGATGTTTGCGGCACCGACGAAAATATCGAACACCTGCTGTGTCATTGTCCTCGATTTGCCTCAGAGAGACAAGTACTTGCCAACGCAATGCGGCGACTGGATGATCGGCCTCTTTCTGTGCAGGTGCTATTACAGCAACGTACACATGCCTCGACAGCCCACAAGGCAGTGAAAGCCCTGCTGCGTTTCCTGAGAAAGACAGGCTTGTGTGAACGCCTCTGACATGCGGTAGATTTCTACACGCTGCAGTGAAATTACTGTCAGTCTCTCCCCCACCCCCTTTTTTCCCTCTCTTCCCTTTTTCTCGTCTTTCTTGTCCCCTTCCTTTATCCCCCAGTGTAGGGGAGCCAACCGGATGTCTTTCTGGTTAACCTCCCTGCCTTCTCCCTTTTGTTGCTTCCTTCCTTCCTTCCTTCACTGGGCTCGTAGTTTTTCCTGCTGATTGCGATTATATCCTATAGGGCGGTCAAGCTCAGAGTTTTTCATTGTGGATGGAAATCTGTGCAATCGCAAAACACCGCACCAGCACGATTCCCAGGATTTGCTGTGAACTTCACAGGCAGTGCTCAGCAATCTCTTCCTCTTGCGCTGGTTGCTGTCGCATCAAATGACAGCGCAGTGGTACCCAAATGACATTTTATAATCGGACGCAGCATGAACAGGCGCTTTCTCGCATTTTACACTCCCAAAGCCACTGCATGCCATACTAGCAAGGCGCACCTTGGCAGTTGAAAACAAATTATGGCATCTCTGGGAGCGAGGGTATACAGCCTAAGGCTCCTGGGTGAGAGATAGGCGTGCTCTCATCTATTGACGAGGTCTCAAGATTGGTACCTTTTAATGTATGTATTACCGAGTTCCAAGTATAGCCGCTTTCAGACTCGCACAGCAAGAATGATTTGATGCCAAACATTGTCTTCAGGGGCATCTACTGCTTTTAACTGAACCGTCCATTGAATGACAGCAAGCTCTCGTCGACACTTACATCATGCTCAGGCACGTGCGGTATTTGGTCAGAATACACCGGCCCGAGATAATGCTGAGAATGTTCTTCCAAACTTTCTATGGTGCCGTTGTCAACAAAGATTGTCATTCTTGTAATGAGTTGGAACCTGTGTCTCGGCATTATCCTGCCAAAAGCAGGAGTCTCAATCAGCCAGTTTCTCAACAAGTACATCTTTTCATTCCGTTTCTGTACAATTCCCTGCAGCAACAAGAAACTTAAAGAAACATGAAGTTCTTCTCACGCAAAGGCAGACTATTTTCGAAGGCGAGAATGTTGGCTCGGGTTGCTTGAACTCAATACCTGAGAAGCGTACCAGTTTGTCTCGACTACGATAACACCAATCAGTTCATCACCAAAGTAAGCCTCCAAAAGCTCAAGTGGTTGAGGGTGAAAGCTCACTGTGATCTTCACTCCTGGAGAACCCTTGAATTCAAACCATGGAGGTCTGACTGGGATGCTGCCAGGGTCTATCGGATACCATTCGCAAGCGCTGGTCGTCGTATTATCGCTGCTTTCTTTCTCTTCAGAGTCGCTGCCCGCAAAAACGACCTCACTATCTTCTTGACTTGAACAATAAAACAAGACAACCACATCCTCATCTCTCCCACTTTCATGATCTGAAGAATAAAGATTTTTCACGCGAGTACACCATGCTCATATGGTCATGTTTGTTTATAAAACGCGTGGGAAACGCAATACGCACATTCCGCTAACTATTGTGCAAACGCTCAATCAACAAAAGCACCAAAGACAAAACCCATGCTGCCATCTATGGCCTAAATAGAAAAAGCATCGTATCTTGAGCTGGGCTCATCAAAAACCTCTATGACTCGAGGGAAACACAACGCGCGCATCCTGCCAACAAGCGTTCATTCAACGAAAGCACCAATGACAGAACCCGTGCTGCCATCTGTGTGTTGAAAAGAAACGCAACATTTGACGAGCTGGGCTCGTCAAAAGCATCTTGGAGCATTTCGGAAGATGCATATTGACAACAGGTTGTCATAAGCAAAAAAAGTGGCAATTGCTCATGACGAGCTTAGGTCGTCGTAAGCCCTTAAAAAATAAAGGGTTAATTCGCTGTTCGGACTAACGTCTGTTTTATTCCGTGACAGTGTGCAATTAACTCATCAGAGAGGTGGGCCCTATGTCGTCCAAAAGCAAGGCTATATGTGCGTAAGAAAGATATTTGCACACCTCTAGGATAAGAAATATTTAATTTATGTAGACATACTGCAGACCAGCACTTTGGTCCAGGCAGGAGGGGCATAAGAAACATCAAGTGATTTGTAACAACAACAAAAAAAGAGAAAAAGAAAACACATGTACGTATACGCTAACAGAGGTCGCATGTCTGTGAAACGGCAATAAATTTATAACACATTTCAACACTCTAATATCTAAGTAGGTACCTTCAGCGATATAGCGAAATTGTCAGCCAAACAAATCTCATGAGGTAGTGAATTCCAGTCATCAACTGTTCTTGGAAAATAACTGTATTTGTAAGCATCAGTTCGTGCAAATATGTCTGCCAACGTGCGGCAGGTATTCCTAGCAGTGGCTGGCTGAACGCAGCAAGGTACACTTAAGGCAACTTTCCTTGACATAATTTTGTATAAAAACATTAAACTTTCTTCTTGTTTCTAACAAAGACATTTTGTGTAATTTAATTAACATGCCATGCTAGGAGAGTCAAGTCTTCTATACGTGTTACAAATAAATCTAACTGCCTTTAATTGTATTTTTTCAAGAAGCATAACATCTTTTCTTCTAAAGGGGTCTCATATGACTGCAGCATACTCTAATTTAGACACAATAAAGGTGTTATAAGCCAAAAGTTTTATGCTAAAAGGAGCACTTTTCAACTTCTTTTTCAGAAACCATATTTTACGAAGCGTTTTCGTGAAAGTATCTGTTATGTGTGTTGCATAGGTAACGGTGCTGCTGAGAGTAACGCATAAATATTTATATTTATCTACTTGTAATACTGGACTACCAAAGGGTATAGTTAAAAGTGATGGGAAGTTTTTTCCTCCTAACGTGTAACAGAACAGTTTTCTCA
This sequence comes from Rhipicephalus microplus, assembly GCF_043290135.1. NCBI lineage: Eukaryota > Metazoa > Arthropoda > Arachnida > Ixodida > Ixodidae > Rhipicephalus > Rhipicephalus microplus. The sequence goes on along the minus strand of NC_134700.1, from coordinate 15,546,128 downwards.
GAATTCAGCATCATATATATTCCACTTACTACACCGGTCATCAATGGCCATAAGAGCTGTCTGTAATACATTTTGATCAGCTGTAGATGATATTTTTTTTTAACAAAATACAATACAGTCTGCAAATAACCGAACGCTTCCATCCTGGGGCCCGACATCGACCAAGTCATTCCCATAGATTAGGAACAACAGTGGACCCAGAGGGGAACTCCAGAGCTAACATCGAGTATGTGGATTCTGAGTTCTTTATCGCGACAAAGTGTACACGATTGCAGAGGTAAGCAGCTATCCATTGAACAATAAACCTTGGTAGCCCTATTTGCTGTAGTTTATAGAACAATTTTCTATGGGGCACTTTATCGAATGCCTTACAGAAATCTAAAAATAGCACATCTACTTGCCCTGCTAAGTCCAAAACACTCGAAAACTCGTGCACAGTTGTTGTAAGCTGAGTGATTGTGGATAATCCGGGGACTCGCTTGCTGGATTCCGTGCCGACCGGCTGTGCCCTCACGATCTCCGACGTCAGCGTAGCTCTGGCCGACTGGGCTCGCCCTACGTCATCTCCTGACGCCGACCTCCGCCGACAGTGTAGCTCTGACCGACTGGACTTGCTCTACGTCATCTCCCGACGCCGACAAGAGCTCTCGCAAGTGGTGCCCCGTCCTCGGACTCCTGTGATCGTGTTTTCATCTTTCCTATCTCTCCTATCCCCTCGATATGTCGTCGCTCTCTGGCTTACCTCATCTCTCTTTCTCTCTCTCTACACCTTTATTCCTATCCTTTTAATCCCTCCTCACCCCCATCCCTAGTGAGCTACTGTTGAGGTGTCGCTCGCTGAAGCAGACAGTTACGGGACTCACTTTTCTCTTCCTTTCTCTCTTAGAACCACTTTGTGTGTGTGTGATAATCCCTTAGGGAAACTAAGTTGATGGCATGTTAGAATTTTTTTTCTGAGTTAAAAATTGTTTATATATTTAGCTACCACATGTTCAAGCAGTTTACAGCAGGAACAGGTAAAAGAAACCGGTCTGTAGTTCGAGTGCAGTGATGGATCTCCTTTCTTGTGTATAGGGACTATCCTAGCTTTAAGCCAATCTGGGGGAACCTGACCTGTAGTAATAGACTAGCTAAAAAGATTAGCCATTACTTAACCTAGCTCCCTAATACAGTCCAGCCCACTGATAACGAACCTGAGCATGACGCGGCATTCGTTCGCTGTATCCCGAGAAGTCTGTGATGCATGTTTTTCGAAGAACAGAAGCGATAAGGGCGGTCTCGAGTACATTTAAAACGGCAGGGTGCTTGTTCGCCGAGGCCCGTGGCATAAGCTGCATGAGACACTGGCTCCAAAGTTTCGTCGTTCTCGAAATCCGATTCCTCCAAATCGCTCTCGCCACGTACTTCATTCACAATGCTCCAATCCGTGCACGGCTTCGCAGTGTCGGCATCATCATCTGCCATAATTAAAGCATCGCAATAGATGTCCCACCCACTCTCCCAGGTCGGAGACGACGACGCGCGGCCACAAATCACCGCAGTTTGGAAGCTTCAGGCTCGGCATCGGGCCCGACCTCGACGAAGTCAGCCACGCGAAAACAGTTTCGCACGCATGTAGCCGCCACCGCCGCCCACAAAATATTCACCATCTCTACAGCTGAATACAGGGACGCTCAAAGCGGCAAGTTAGCTGCCAGGTGGTCAACAGCTATGAGCAAGCACTCCGCAACACCGCACCTAACGCACGGATTACGCTCAAGCCAGTGCCTGTATAAACGAGGCACTGCTCAAGCAAAGCGGTCACACTTTCGACGTTTTGTTGAGCGGCAGGAAAAAGCGTGCTAGTCCTCCCATCGGCCATCACGAACACACACGTGCACCAAGAGCGAGCAAGTCGCGCACACGCGACACACATGCCAGAACACGTGAAACAGCTCTGGGCCCGCATTCAGTCAGAAAACAAAACTAATTTGAGCCAGGGTGGCGGGCATCACAGAGCGGTGGAGACGGGCGAAAGGGTTGTTATCAAGAGAGGAGAGCAGACTTGCGAGAGAAGGGCAAGAAGTTGCGATAAAGAGAGGGGAGGATGGGGCGGAAGGGCGACCTTGAAAAGCAATACACACGGGAAGGAGACAGGTTGGGTAGCTTGCTTGAAAGGTTCGCGAAACTCGCAACTTGGAAAGAGTGCATGGAAAGAGTGCAAAACTTGGAAAGAGTGCATGGCTGCCTAAATCGGTGTGTGCGGCGGTGTTCGAAGAATCGGCGGCCGTGTTCAAAAAATCGTTTCGTTGCGCCGGCGGGTTTGTGTGGCCTCACGCACTTCGATATTTCGCGATTCGTTCCACGCAAATTAACAGCCATTTTCACGCTTCCGCACGCGCGGAAGCATGTTGAGTTGAGTAAGAAGTGGGCGAGAACAAGTCCTAAACACGAAACAAATCGCAAACTATCAGAGTCGCTGGAATAGCGTACGAGTGCGCACTAGACGCAGACTATCGGATACAGTCAGTGGCCGACGATGTTGGCAAATGATCTGGTCACTCCAGGCCGGCGACGCCAACGACAGTACCAGCGGTCAAAAACAGGGTAGATGACCGACTAGTCTTCGAAAGATCGGTGGCAGTGTGAAAACAGGGGCCTCATCTGGCGATGCAGGGTGCTCAGAGTAGCAGGGGGACAAAAGACGGAGGGGTGCACAACAAAAAGCGGTTGGGGAGAGCGGCAACTAGAGGGGCGCGGAGGTAGGGTCGGCGTTTAACAATAAGAATGTATAAGCACCTCGCCGATGACTGAATAGTGGCCGAAAGTGGTTTCCCGGGAAGTCGGCAGACCGCTGACTCCGTTCGCTGTAACCGATCAGCGGCGCTCGGAGACGTTCGTTGTGAGATTTTGTGCCATTGAACCAATGTATATTTCCAGGATCACGCGGATATTGTTCATTTTAAGTGAAAGTTCGTTTTAAGTGGGGCAGTTATATGTGGGCTCGACTGTATCACACTCATCATAGTAACGGCAGCATTAGGCTGTGTGCTTACCTGTTGTCATGCTTGAAAAAGAAAAGTGTGCACGACGTATTCTGCTCACGAATGATCTTTATTGATAGTCTACAGGATTTTTTTGTGTCATGACATGAGCATAATACGTGACGTCGCTGTGATTTGTGGTAGTATATATTGAGTATTCCGATATCAACGAGGTTTGAAGTTGGCACTTGTGCTGTTTTCATCTCTATTAGAGCTAAGCGAATAACAAAATTTTGGGTGCGAAGAGACTTCAAATAGTGAAATGTGAGTGCGCATCGAATAGTTCCAATACTTCAAAGCAAAATAGCAGAAAGAAAGTTGGAGAGCATTCCTAAGCTTATTCTTGTAAGTAAGGAACATGAAAACGTTGTTGTTGTTGTTTTTTTTTTTTGGTGAGGCTGATGAAGTGCTGGCAGGGTGGTATAGCTCTCCTAAGTTTCCAATTTCTGGGGAGGCCTGGCTTATGAGCTCCAAGACAAGGGTCCTGGGATCCCTTCAAATCTGGAGTTCCAAATCTGCCTCATAGATTTCCATCTGAACATTCGAAGTGTTGAATGCAAAAATCTTCAGTGTCTTATTTTACGAACTTTTTGCTTAAATTTCAGGTCAGAAACAGTATTGATTGAGCCCTCACCATCTATCATCTCCATGTTGCAACAAGCGTTTTTTGGAGCACATACAATTGAGATCGTAATGAAGCCTGAAAAGCAGTTTTGCTGCGATACAAGAATGTGATGAGGTGAATCATATTAGAAATCTGAAGGGGCCACTTCCAATCAAACGTTGACTGTATGTCTTTGGGAAGTTCAAATGATAAAAATTGCAATAAGAATCAGATAAATGAAATAAATAAATCAAATAGCAAACACCGTTCGAAAAATAATTAAAATTTCAAATATTCGCAGGCCTCTACTATAAACAATAACTGCATGCTACTTGTTCGAGATGATTTATCTCTACACTACTCAAACCTCATTATATCAAAGTCACATCTGCCATGAAAATACTTTGTTATATCTGAAAATTCGTTATAAACATATATTTGCAGCACTGTATCTATGATAGAGCTATCCTTCATTTACTTCATTATAGCCAATAATTCGTTATATCTGGGTTTGAGTGTACTCCACTTTGATAGCTTTTGGTCATGGTGGTGTGTACCTTACTTGTGAAACCACACACTCACTGCATTTTTTGTTGTTTTTTTTCTCGCCCTTTCAATGAGACGACTGCAGTCCACAGTGGTTCTCGAACATGCTGACTGACGAGCACATGTCGAATCATGCTCTTTTATTTCGTTTTTCTTTTATTAGTCGTTTGCGTCTAGTAATTTCATGAAAGCATTCAAAGCGGTGCACCGAAGATCAGACATGGGGCATTTTCAGGCATAATAAAAACACTGATTGTAGACGTCCATGATACTAGCGAATCGTGACCCAGGATGGTATGTGTAGCATGTATCACACCGAACCCGTAGCACTGGTGATGATGTCGCAGGATACTTAATCTCCCGCTTTGTACGTTGTTTGCCATCAAAATAAAATAACTTCCACACGAAGGTACAGGGGCTAGAATAGGGGAGGTGCGAAAACCTGGGCTGACACTTTCCCCCTCGAGTGTGAGGTGGTTATAGCTCGCATGGCTTGCTGCAGTGAAGCTGCTATGTCAAGGCTCATTTGTGGCCCGTGTGCCTCTACTGTACTGCAGGCCATAAGTGCCTCATATATGAGCGAACTTTGCGGAGGTGGGGGGGAGGGAAGGTTCGATGTTAGCTGATATGCCCCAACAGCATGGTTATTGTGCAGAAGAAGAGAAGTACACATTCCTCCTCCTTTGTGAGTCTTTTGCGGTGCTTATGAAAAGTTGTATGCTTTAATTGGCAGTATTTGGTCATTCCTTTAAATGTAAAGATTGAAGTCAGTGTCCGATCGAAGCTCCAATATGCATCTTCTATTTGGAGCTCCACCACCCCCCCCTCCAATATCAAATCGGGCTGCCAGGCTCATCCACTCTGCATATTCATATGATATCAGCATCTCATCTTTCAAGGCAGAATCAGGATTGAAAACACTTGCTTCTCGCCGGCCGAATGCCGCCCTCTCTCTTTTTCATATTTTTCATTTCAGTTCACTGAATCATCCACAGTACATAACACCCACTCAACACATATCTCATCGCACTGGTCATTCGCTTCAAGTCGCACTACCACTTACCCGTACCACAACATTCAAAGCTTCCTTTTTTTTTTTTTTTTTTTTCAAGCAGCAAATGACTAGAACGGCCTTCCTCACGCCATTTCTGCCATGATTTACCCATCTCTGTTTTCCGAAGCCATTAAAAACATTCCGGTAGAGTTTTAATAAACACCACCTTTTATGTAATCACCCTGAAGGGGGACTTTAACTAAATAAAGTGAAGAGAAGGAATTGCGATAGAGTGAATAGAGGGGAGCATATGGTGGGAAGGCGACCTTGAAAATCGAAACGCTTGGAAAGATGGCAAGTCTGGTAGCTTGGGTTCACGAAACGCGCAACTCACGCGTCAGAAACCTTAGGAGAGTGATCTGTGCATGCAGAGGTCAAAGAATCACATTTTGGCACCAGTGGGCTAGTGCTATCCCAGGGTCTTGAATAATTTGCAATTCGTTCCATGTAACCACCATTTTTGAGCTTCCACCTGTGTGCAAAGGGGATGCTTAAGAGTGTGTAGCGAATGAATCGCAAATATCAAAGTCTGTGGGCTAGTGCAAGTGCGCCCACTGGATCATTATGACACCGATCCAGACAAGACACGCACGGAGGATCGGGTACAGTAGAGAGCCGACGGTGTTGGCAGATGGTTTGGTCACTTTAGGCAGGCGACGAAAACGACAGTAAGCCACCATAACGATAGTGTAACAAAACCAGTGATAGAAAACTGAGGGGAGACTAGTTGGCCGAACAGTTCTCGCAAGATCGGTGGCAACTGTGAGAAAACACGAGCCTCGTCTGGCAATGCGGGGTGCTCAGAGTAGCTGGGGGACAAAGGACAGAGGGGTGTGCAACAAAAAACGGTTGTCGAGAGGGACAACTTAAGAGCTGCAGAAGCTGGGTCGGCTTTAACAATAGGACTTTATTGGCAACTTGCTGATGGCTTGTTGGTGATCATAAGTGGCGTCCCAGGAAGCCACCGGAGCACCGACTCCGTTCGCTGTAACCGATCGGTGACGCCCAGAGATGTTCGATATAAGTGCGATTTCATGCTATTAAAATAATGTACACAGTCGTCGACCAATTTTCCTAATCTGATTAACACCGCAAAACAGTCTGAAAGATCGAAAAGTCTGCCGAAAAAATGATTAAACCATGACCGTTAAATTTATTCAGATTAGAAAAATTTTAAGAAACTCCCAATAATGCCATGCTGTTCTCAGGGACAAGCAAATTTGGTTCTATTTGGGCTACAGTAACGTCACTGACATTGGCAATCGCTGCCATCAACCCACCGGCCGTTGCACATGAAACCCCGCAAAACAAAACTTGATACTGGTCGCAAAATATGCATGCAACGTCTTGCCTGTTAGGTAAAATTTAAGAACACAGTCTGGGCTTCTTTTACCTGTGCCGACATCATACAGTACGTGAGCCTATTTAGTATTTCACCACTACCAAAATGCTTACCCCGCGGCCGCAATCGAACTCGCGTGTTCTAGGAGTAGCCGAGCACCGTGACCATGAAGTGCGACTGAGCAACTGTGAACAGCAGAGACCATGTGAAGCGCACGACGTCTCAAACACATTTGGCAGACCAATAACACGAACATGTGCGCAATGACAACCAGAAAAACAAACTCCCAGAAAAAAAAAAACCTACGAGCGTATTAACGATGACAATAGGGCTCACTGAAAAAAAGAAGTTTTGCAGTTTTGCTAGTCAAGAAAGTTCATATATGGCCTCCGATATTGGAAGATCATGCACGCCAGTGCGCTCTTTCAATCTTGGAGGCCACACAACTAGCCACTACAAGCAAAACACGGCCAATCAAACAAGGAGGATTTTGAAATCGAGCAGCATAGCTCAAAACGGTCGATTTAGTCCAGAAAATCAAACTTTGGTAGATTATTCGTCCGAAAAATTGGCCGCGAAAATGCATTAGTGCAGTGGGAACCTTGACGGTGCATTTGTGAAGCCCGAAATATTCAACAAGTTCGATTTTTTGGAGTACGAAAAATCCTCCAGCGACTATTTCCATGGTCCCGCTAGTATCGTTCATAATGAAATATTGGGAGCACAAACTAACAGGACACATGAGAAAAAACAAACAAGCGCAGAGTATCGTTCGTTTTAAGCGGGAGCTCATAGTAAGTGGGGCCATTATATCAGGCCTCGACTGTACAGCAGTCTTCTACTTAGATGGGAGCTTGTCTATTTTGCTCACGAGAGCAGATTCTTCAAATTATTCGTTCTTTAGTTTCAGTTGAGAAATGGTCTGGTCGAGAGACTTCACCTTGTTTCTAATGCAACGTACTGTTCGAGCTCGAACTTTCATTGTTGCACTAGGCAGTTTTAGGCACTTTGCTTGATCCTTCCTTCATCCAGTATCTCTGATCTTCCTGAAGTGCTGCCAACTCATGTACATACCTGCCAACCTGGCAACAGAGAAATTCGTAAAGCCCCCGAGTGGGAAAGGGATGCGGGGTGGGCTGTTTACCGGCTTTTTTAAAATATGTAGCTGTGATGGACTTGCCTTTAGCGACAAGCATAATCATGTTGTGCCACCCTAAGTCGAATTGACGTATTGAATTATTTTTGTCCTATTTTGCTATCAAAACAAAAAAACAACAAAAATGTCGCAAAAAACAAGGGGCGGGGGGGGGGGGGGGGCAAACGCAATTGCAAACATCGGCGTTGAGGTCTCATAATGACTTGGAGTGGCCGAACAGATGAGGGTAGGGTTTTCCACTAAAGTGAGTGTCTGAAAGGGGGAGCGCAAATGCAAATGCACCCGAAATTTCGTGTCATCAAAACAACTAGCAAAAAAATCAATTTTCGCCAAAACAACTCACGTATGTCTTCACACGTGAACAGACGAAACGGCGTGGCTGGCTGCCACGAAAGCGCGGATCAAAGCTATGGCTTTGTTCGCTACTAGATTCCTTGGACAGGAACGCCGAAACGGTTCTAGCCTTTTTTACGTCTTTACCATCTTTAATCTACTGCTGCGTCAGCCACGTGCCCTCACAGCTCATAGATCGCTATCGCATTGCCGCGACTGCGATTTTGTGTGCCGCGGTTGCAGCAAACGGTACTTTTGTTTTCAATCTACGTGCCTTCAAAACTATTTCGTTTTATGCTATCTATGATCGCAACTACCGCGGTTTTGTCCACAGAGTTTGCCGAAAGCAGCGTTGCTTTGACTGGTCGATCGTTGGCGGCGCGCACACTTTTAGAGTTCTGTCAGTGATGTCGTCATACATGATCGTGTTCAACAACCGCAGTTTTGTCTACAGCAGTTGCGCCAATGACAACCACAGACACTGTAGAAGGCAGTGCGTGCGCTGGTCGCACACGTACTTCTGAAGCTTTTAGCACACTAGTCTTGTTCAGCCTCGTTCTATAGTTTCGCTGCTAAAGTTCATACCATATGCCGCGATTAAGAAAAGTGTTCGGAACATTCAAATTTCGGCCCAATGAACACATGAATTTGGTTGGGGAATTTCACGAATTCATAACTGCCACGGTTTCGCATCATTGAGACTCTACTGTACATTTAGATGAATGCCTCTCAAATTTCTTTAAAAAATTAAATGCAGCAGGTTAGCAAGAAGCCCGGAACTGACTGACCGGCATTTTTGTCAACACGGCCAGATCTCGCACACAAATTTCAATTTCCGAGAGATTTCTCATGGCAATCGTACAAACGGAAGAAACGGTCGAAATCCAGAATTCTCCCGGACAATGAGGGATACTTAGCAAATATGTGATGATGATGACACCAATACATAATATTCTCTCCTGGTGGCGGAATATAGCACAACACCGTTTTTGTGGCGTCCGCGACTAGCTACAGAAATGCACCGTAGCCAATCGTGGAGCCTACGCTATTTTACCAATTTTATTTTTTTTTGTCAAAAATAGAATATTTCTCGTAAAATTTTAGGCAAAATTCATAAAATCGTAAGCGTGGTCAAAATTAGTACATTTTACGGGAAAATCAGTAGAGTTGGCAGATATGCATATACAGTGGAACCCGGGTACATCGAACTCGCCAAAAAAATATTAGTTCGGTATATGGCATAATTGGATGTAGGCCTGCTATAGGATTTGACACAAAGGCACATAACAATAAGAAAAGTACTTTATTATTATGGTGGCTTATTTGCGTGGCCTACTTTGGAACGAAATAGTCCTGGATTTTCTTCTGTGTCAACGACTTCGCTGCCTTCGGAGCAGCTGAGGCCGCAACCTTCCACACTCACGCAATAGCGCCGAACCAGCGCAAGCGCACTAGTCACTTCGGAGGATGTAGGCGATAGGCCATTATCAATTTCCTTATTGCTGTCACTTTGGCTCATGGTCAGCATGATTTCTGCAACGTAGTCCTCATCTTATAGCTGACTCATGATGGCGACATCATCGTCCGCACTGACGAACTCGTCGAATGTCGATCCGTCAATAGCTCCCAGAACTTCGCCAGCTTGCTCCAAACTTCGGCAGACACACGTGTAATGTTGAGTGCTGTCATCTGAATTTGGGGTGCCGTCACCTGGCATGCCGAAGCCGGCATGCCTAAAGCAGTTCTGGATTGTCTACGTGTCATCTGCCCACGATCCACTCAACACAAAAAGAGCTCCGAGCAAGTCAATCTTAAGCTCCCTGCCAACACAAAGGTTCTGCAGCAACATCTCCACCAGGGGCTTCCGATTGCTGGCTTTCAGTGCGCGTATAACGCCTCTATCCAGTGGTTGCAGTACAGACATAGTGTTTCAGGGCAAAAAGCGCAGCTCAATGTTGCTGGAGGATGTACTGCGGTGGTGCGATGAACTATTGTCTACGAGAAGGCACACCTTGCGATTTTCGCCAACCAAATTATCATTCCACGATGCTAGCTACCTGCCGAGAAGCTCCCGTGTCATCCATGCTTTTAAGTTTGCTCGGTAGGTAACTGGAAGCGACAGCGCATTTCAAAAACACCGCGGTGCCGTGCTTTTCTCGATAACCAGAGGTAGAAGCTTTTTCAATCCGTCTAAAACTGCTGCCAACAGCACGGACACACGAGCTTTGTTTGCCTTGCTGCTACAAGTCTTGTCGCCACGACACGCGTCTTGTTTGGCAACATTTGCCAAAATAGAGTGGTTTCATCCGCGTTGATGATATCTTGGGCTTCATATCTTGCTGCGATATCTCGCCAGTTTTCCTCGAGCCATTTGTATACGCTGTCCAAGTCCGCGGCTCTGCTTTCACCTGTAAGAGCTTTGCCAACGATGTCGTGCCATTCTTTGGACTATTGGAGCCAGCCTGAATCACCTTGGAAATCGTTCCTGCCAAGCAGAAAAGCAAGGTCCTTGGCTTTCTGCTCGATAATAGGGCCAGACGCTGGGATGTTTTGCGACCGAACGTCCACAAACCATTTGTAAATGGCCACTTCAACATCTTCGTACACAGCAGTGTGCACACGCCGCGCGCCACGGGCACCTAGCCTTTTGTCCGACTTTGCCTTGATGTCTGCCTTGTTCTTCAGTATAGTACTCATGGTGCTCCTTGCAATTTAGTACGCAACGGCGATGTCGGACTTTTTCTAACCGCGCTAGATTCGATTTATAATTTCAAGTTTTGCGGCGAATGGAAAATTCTGCCTCTTTGCGCAAGCCGTGACGACAGCGCACTAATAACGTTCACAGAACACCTACAGGCAACACCACCAATACGGACCATGCTGAATGAGGACTCGAGGAAAACAGGCAGCAGCAGGCACACAAGCATAAAGGAAAAAAAAAAAAATGGCATCACTTCTACCGCCTCCGCGCCTCGGAGAAAGTACGACAGCCTCTGATTGGCTGTAAGCACTGCGAGGGGGCCAGGATCATTTTTTTTGCAGAGGAGTGTTCGCCCATGAAAAATCGGGTCTAAGCCACTTTTTCTAGGGTGGCACCGGCAGTTTTCCCCGCTACCGTGAGGGAATGCCAACTTGCTGGGGCACTTTCAAGGCACATGGAGTTTGATATATTGGTTGTCGTCGTTATTTTCGTTCTATGTAACAGTAACTTTTGCTATATACTCTCAATGTAAGTTTACCGTGTTTAGAAATTGTTCGATATACGGGATAATTTGATATAAACAGGTGATATAAATAGTCGGGCTCGACTAGAGTGCTTTTGTCTACACTTGAAGTACCTTTGCACATGCGATTGTAGGGCTCCTTTCTCGTAACAATATGCTTGGGATCCTTTGAAACTTATTTTCAGTAATTGGGCTTCAAAGTACAGTAGACTCATTCAATGGAACTTGAAGGGACCAGGAAAATGCGTTCCATTTAAAAAGTTCATTAAGTGAGTGATGAACATGGGTGGAGAATGCCAGCGCAGAACCTATCGTATCAAAGGCAGCTGTTCCATTCAAAAGGTCTCGATTCAACACAAGCCTACTGCATTCGGAAAACATTACTTAAGTATTCGCAAATTATTCCATTCCATTGACACTCAAAATTTTGCTATTTACACAGCTTTAATGTAAACTGTGCTCAAGCGAAGACACCAGAGTAAAAGCCTGTCTGCTTGTACTCTGGTGTTTTGTTCCAAGCGCCGTTTAAGCTTACAGGAAAAAAAATATTGTTTTTTAGGTCTGCTTATTTAATTAGATGCACCTCAAAATAACTCAAAAATCAGTCAAGGAGCTTTACTTGCGAGACACCAGCTAGATATTTTTTTGAAATGTTAAATTGTTTTGAAATACTTTTAATTCTTGTGAAATGTAGTATATCTAAACGTTGCGTTAAAATTAAAAGCACCAGGACGAGTGATGTGAAAACTTCTACACAAACCAAGACAGACCTTCACTGAGAGGCAAATGATACAGTGCCATAAAAAAAAAAAAAGACGGAGAGACAGAGAGGGGGCAACCTAGATGTGTTGGATGAGCTTTGTTGATACGTCGTGGCATGGTTGTTGTCTGCACAAATCTGATGATTTAAAAAACATATTGTATTTGCACGTAAATAACGTGACCGCGAATATAGCGCAAAAGGGGAAGTATAAGTCTCGACAAAAAAAAAAAAAGTTTATTACGATTACAACGCGAGGTGATGGAACTGCAAAGAGTAGTCAAAGAGTGGACGCCGGCAGGGCTTTATTTATATTTGCAGCAGTCGAAAATGCTATAATCACTGGCTTGCCTCATCATTCATCATCGCTGCTGAAGTCTTTGTCACTGACGACAAAAACCGCGTCGTCGTCCGTGCTGTCCAGACTGTTCGAGAAGCACTACTTCAAGAATGCCCGTGACACTAGTGCCGACGGCAGCCCCCCCCCCAAGCATTGTGTATCCATCGAGCGACGTCGCTGCTGAAGCTCGCTTCATGCGACTGATGGAGTCAGTTGGCGATTGCTAGCCTCCAGCCACTGCTCGTACTCCCGGCGTACAAGGTCCTTAAAAGGCTTATTAATGCAGACATCCAGTGGCTGAAGCTGCGACTGGGAATGACAGGGTCAGTGTTGGCCTTGCTGAGCACTTCTTTCACCTCATTGGCCAAGTGGCCTCTAATTACGTCCAGCACAATCAGAGCTAAAGTGTTGAGAAGCGTGTCCGGACATCTTCCCCACATAACATGAATCCACTCCGTCATCATGGTGCTGTCCATCCTGCCCTTATATTTGCACCTTCTGTGCATCAGGTGTGGGAATATCTTATTCCTGGGTAGAGTTTTTCTTTTAAATATGACAAATGTCGGCAGCTTACGCCCGTCTGCCTTGCATGCCAGCATCACTGTCACCCGTGTCTTTTCGTTACCCGTTGTGCGAATGCGCACCTTCTTGGTGCCGAGCTCACCCATTACATAGCCAGCCAGTATGACCAAAAGATCGAGGTTTCATCTGCGTTACCGATCTGGCCTACGGGGTAGTTCTCCCTCCTCATCTTGATCCCGTACTGCTGAAACTCAACAACTTTCTCCTCATACTGGGCCGAAAGCTTCTGGCAAATCGAAGTCCCTCTGCGAACGAGAATCCCGCACGACGCATGAACTTCTGCACCCACGAGCGACTTGCTTTAAAGGTGTCACTGGGCATACCGGGCTCACCTGCCAGCTCCCTTGCTTTAATCTGCACAAGTTCAGCGTTCACAGGCAGAAATTGGCCACGACGTTGGTGCGTGAATTACACCAGGTCCACTTCGATTTCCGGGAAACGGCCGGTCTTGGGTCCACGGAACGCCTTACGTGTCGGTGCGGCTTGGAAAATGCGGTCTTGAAACTTCCTCCTACCCCGAATGATAGACTCCGTCACTCCGAGATGCCGTGCAGCACTTGAATTTCCCTTATCCATGGCCAACAGGATCGCCTGTTTTTTTTTTTTTTATTATTGCAGCAGTTTGCAGATTCTGTTTGTTAATATTGACGGGCAATGCGGAAGAAAAATCTCAGCGACGACCGAGCGGGAGGTGTAGAAAGGTGACGTTTTTCCAAGACGATCGTTATCCCTGTGTTGCCACCACTGTTGCCACTAAGGCTGCAATGGCGCTAGCAGCGCTAGCGCCATCGCAGCCCCAGTGGCAACAGACTACTATCGCCGCAGCATACCGCAGTGGCGTGCGTGTCGATGGTGCACTAAGCGGAGGTGCTCCAAGACATCAGGCGGGCGTCGGCGCCACAGTGCCTCCCCACATGCGGTCACTGGAAGTGCAATTCGGAATGCCATGTGGCGCTGTGGATATGTCATAAATAAATAAATAAATAAATAAAATGTGCTATATGGAGCGACAAAACCACCAATTTTCTGGAATGTGCTGCGCTCGCTACAAGGACGAAGATTTAAAAGAAGAAAAACAAGGCTCCAAAAAGTTTCATGCTATATTTGTCCTACTTTTTGTCACGAAGCCGAATATAACGCGAGGTGCCTTTTTCACTCGCAAATTTTCAGAAAAAAACTCCTGTTATATTCATGCAAATACGGTATGTGCGGTCGCTAGACCTGTAATTTTTCTCCATTCCATGAAACTCATGCAAACAAGCGTTACTTGTGTTCTTTTTTTTTTTTTTGTGACCAGAGCCGCTGTTGGCATGCTCTGCTTGTGCACATAAGAGGGTTCCATTTCCTGACCCTGATCACTAGGATTAAGTTCTTTCTCGACCAAAATGCATACTTTGCATGTTTTTAAATTTTTTTTTTACTACAGCATATGTTCAAGCCAAGTAGAATTCCACAAAATAGATCAGGCTAACTCAACTGCATAGCCCTCAAATGGTTCTTTCAGCACAGATAAGCACAGCTCTTCTTCAGTAGAGAAAAGGTTACAAAGAGCTGTTGTCCCTTCTTGTCCAGGACATCTGGAGATAGCAGGGGGAGGGGGGCAGAGCAGTCCATTGATATTTCGCTCACCCTGGCTCTGTGTGGGGACCCTTGGGGTGAACCCTCTTCAGCTGGTGGGTGCCTCTTGAGGATGCTGAGCGGTGGATTGGCGCCATTCCCACCGTCGTTTGGCTGTGGCACAGTGGGCGCACTGTCTGCGTGACGGCTCGGAGACGAGCCTACGCTGCGCATGGCGGCATCCAGCATGATGCGGCTGCGTGAGAGTGCCGGTGAAGAACCCGACCATCGAGGCTTGCCTCTGCTGGAAGCTGCATCCGGTGGTGGGGGAGAAGAGTTCCACTGCACCTGCTCTTGCCGTGCCTGATTAGGCAACAGATTTGGACAAGTCAGAAAACAGGGCAATGTTTCAAAAGGGGTTTAAACTGCACAAAGAAGACAGGATTAAAGCAGAACGCAGACTTGCACACGAACGCTGATCCTGTTTTCGTCAAGTCAGAAAACAGCATCAAGCACACTTATAAAATAGCACAAATGCCCAACAGCCAGAGCGCGTCAGCAACGTCGCTTAAAGCCAGAGCGCGGCAGCAACATCGGTCCCCATGCCCTTAATAAATTAAATACTTGTCTGCTTTCAACATACATTTGGAGGAAGCACAATTACTGATCATATTGTTCACTCTTTTCAGGTAATTGCTGGCCTGGTGAAAAAAAAAAAGCACATTCAACGTCTCAAAAAATGTTGCAACTTGACCTTGTTTTAGGCTAAGGGCACTCATTCTATGGACAGTAGGGCCAGTGTCCTCACCGCTCCGCAACAACAATGTTGCACACGTTACTCCAAGAAACGAAAAGGTAGCCTTCTTGTGCAAGGCGAGCCCCTTGGCATTCTAGGCTGGTCCCCATTAAATGGTGACATGACTTGCCCATATAGAGCACGGCTGGGGCAGTGTCTGACAACACTTCTCTCGACAAGTTTTGAGTGCGAAAAAGAAAAAAAAAAACGCAAGCAGGTTACCCGCACCACCTCCTCGATGCGTTCGTGGAATCCCTATTTAAAAGTCGTTGTGAATGTTCGGAAGAAGTATGCAATCATGCCCTTCTTACACAAGATTTTCTACAACGTAAAAAAAAAAAGCACCCAAGCAAAGATTAGCGTTGTTTTAATGGCTCTGAATAAACTTGGCAAACAGTGCAGCCTCAGCAAACAACTACTCGCAAAGCACGCGGCTGTGACTAAAATTACAGAACATGCCACGTGTAATGCAAGAAAAGTGTCGTGTACCAGCTTCCCCTGTTATGTGGGAAATTCTATGTGGGGCAAACAGGGCGGTGTCTCAGCGAAAGACTTGCAGAGCACAAGCTTAAAAAGGGCGGCAATGTTTTGTTATACGCACATTGCCGCACGTGTGGGTGTTGGCCTGTTTCTGAAGAATATTAGGTTGAATTCATGCACAAAATGAAACTATGCGGTTGATCCACTACCATACATAAGCTGGATCAGGAATCGTAACTATATACTGCCTCAATCACTGAGAACACAAATACAGTTGTGCCAACACAATCATGGGCGAGCGAGCACTAAAGTACGCGAGCATCCAACACGCAAGAGACCAATGCTGCTTGCTGCAACACTGCGGACGAAACACAAAACCATGTCGATGCAATTAGAGACAGCAACAATAGAGTTCTGAAAACATGCGCTAAGGCAGCACAGATTTAAGATAGAACTGCTGTTGTTTCACAACTGCTATGCAGTAAACTATGGTCATTATCGGCCTGTTCATCGATAGCAAATCTGCTCAGAAGATAAGCAGACAGCACAGAATACATATGAGCAATAAAGCTGCAAAACGTATGAAGCTTCACGGCTTTATTATAGTTCACTCATGACTAGGATAATGCAGAGCTTCAACACAATTTTTAATTGGCCGATAGCGAAGCTTTGACATGCTTGTTCGCGCCACTGAGCATTTAGCATGCTTCAAAGGTCTTCCGTGTCTACTACTTTCCAACGTATAACCCACCCATGCATTTATACGGTACCTCTGACTGCAAAGTGCAAGAGAAAGAAAAAAAATGCACCCGCACACTATCCCAAGGCCGCCTTCCTTGCATTACTAGAAAGGTGTGCCGTGAAGCAAACTGTAACTGAAATTTATAAAACCTACACTATTGAGTTTAGCTCCATACTTTCTGTATATACTTTCTGCATGTTATTTGCGAGAAACTATATTCCCTCAGGTGAGTTAGGGAGAGTTCAACGCATGCGCTTGGTTGGACCAAAGGACTAGCCACCATCAACACCGAATTTCGTGGTGCATAGATGAAGTTTTGCTGCAACGAAATTCTGCGACAACAAACTTCTTTTGTGGTCCCAACAATTTTGTTGTAGCAAGGTTTGACTGAATAAAAATTTTTTTCTAAAAATATTGGAGAAATACATGAAAGATATCCAGTTTGAACTGCACTCACACTACAAAATTCGAATTGGCTTCACACCCAAAACATTGCTGTTCGTGCAGCTCTACTCCCCCCCCACTGCTGCCCTATAAAATCCAAGTTAATGAGCTTTTACTGTATTGATGTTTATATGCACTCGGTCATTGAATGCTAACCACAAATATGTGTTGCCAATCAAGTCAGGCATGCTCCATTTGCCTCAGTGTGCATGCACTTGAAAAGTGATTCCTACTCACTCGTTTTGCCCGAAGGCGGCTGGCGATTGGGGACGTGGTCTGTGAAGGCAGCTTGCGCTTGCGTGATCCCCTGACTGCCTTTTTCTGAAGCAGCTCTGTCTTGGATGCTGCATTGGTCCCACTTTTCGTTTCCCAGCTTTCTAGGGCAGCTTGGTCTTCGGTTTCAGGCACAGTGCAAACATCTGGGCACGAGTGACTGGCAGGGACACTCTCGTGGGTGTCGACCCTCGTGCATGCGCTGGCCATTGGCTTTTCACTGTCTACTGCCAGTTCAACTCTGTCTGTGTTTTCAGAGCTTAGAATAGGCACACCAAATTCTGGTGATGTCTGAGACGCTTGCACGGTGCCCTCACTGTAACATGCAGAAAAGGCCTCGCTGAGTTTCAGCGCGCACTCTTCACTGTTCGCTGGCGCAGGGGACGAAGGCTCAATGTCCTCTGCCTCCAGCTCGTCCTCGTGTATCTCAATGTCGGTCGACTCCTGAGTGGTGCAAGCTTCTTTTGTGTGTTCCTCTACGTTCGGCTCAGCCGGTGCACTGTTTGCGGGCACATCGTCATCAAGTGGCGCAATGCCATCCTCCAACAGCTCCTCTTGCCACCCGATCGGCCGATTAGCAACCAGCGACCCCCTTGTAAGCCTCAGATTTTTTGGGCTATCACCATTGTTCTTGTGCACCAGTGTCTCTTGGCTGGCAACGAGCCGTCCCCTCTCCTTGTCTTGCAGCCATACCGTGACGGGACTGTCTGGGTGTATATCTACGAGCGGCTTATCGTGACCCGACTTGGCCATCTCCACCCCTTCAATGGAGCCAACGGAGGACTGTGAACTGGGCACCACGTCAGTGTCTCCCAATGCCTCACACTCTTCCGCTTCCAAAACAGGCGGCCGGGTGAAGGAAAGCCGGGCCCTGGGACGATGCACTCGAGGGCTGCCTCCTGACATGGGGTTTGACGGGGGGCAATCTCTCTGGTGTGGCTTTTGGCTCTGCAGCAATACACCACAAGGACAAAACATTTTTGTATAAAGCTTTTGTAGAAAGCATTGCCTGATCACCTTCACACCATCTCCTGCCTACATTTCCACGTAAGTTCCTCCAAGCAATCTTTTTAGACTGCGTGTGTGGAAAGTTACATACAACAATAACTTTAACTGAGTTTATTTAGTTATTTATGAAATACCCACAGTGCCTTCATGGGCATTACAGTGGGGGCGATACATAAAGTACATAATAAGAGCAGCGGTTACATGGTAAAAACACACAAACATGATCATAACTATATTAGTACGTCACAACGTGGTTACGCCTATACAATAACATCACGTATTGCCTGGACAAACGCTGCACTTGGACTTATGCTAGCAATGTGTGCTGGTAACCGATTCGAGGCTCTAATAGTATTGGGGGAAAAGGACTTGTTATATATGATACTTTTAAAGGATATTTCCTTCACTTTTAAGTCGTTGTCCACTCTCTTAGACACGTAGTCAGGGTCATGTCAATATGTCAGGCGGTCAATCCCAGTTCGCGAATGGTGAATGTCATGGAATAATTTTAATTTTTGAATGCAGCGTCTTTTTTTAAGAGTGTCCCATCCAATTAAGTTTTTTTTTGCCTCAAATACACTGAATTGCCTTGAATAGTTTTGAAAAACAAACTGCATGGCTCTACTCTGAACTCTTTCCAGCTTGTCTCTGTTGATTTGCATTCACAGATCCTGAACCGCACTAGCGTACTCAAGTACTGATCTCAAACTGGGGACATATAGTAGAGCCCTTGCTTTGACGGGAAATTGTTTAGCATTCCTTTTCAGACACCCTAGCACCCGAGATGCTTTAGCGACAACGTAGTCAATGTGTCGTGTCCATGATAAATCAGAGGTAACAAACACTCCCAAATATATAAATTCGTGCAGAAACGGTAGTTGTATTTCATTAACATTATAATTAGTTTGAAACTATTGAGTTCTTTTTTTAGAAAAACACATATGTACTGTTTTTAAACGTTCACTGTCATATGCCAATCTATGCACCACAGTGCGATCCGATCTTATCACTTTGTAAATTTGCACAATCGCTTTTGTCATGAACTACTCTATACAACACACAGTTATCTGCAAACGTGCATACAGAAGAACCAGTATTATCAGTAATGTCGTTCACAAAAATAAGAAAAGCAAAGGGCCAAGTACCGACCCTTGCGGCACCCCTGACTAACGTCAGCCCCACCTGACTTCTCACCATTAATTATAACTTTTAAGTGCCTAAACTGCAAATAACTTTTAATCCATCTAATCAATCATAGTACTGTCAATACCATACCATGTCAAATTTTCAATTATTGTATCATAGTGTACAACATTGGGTGCCTTCTGGAAATCTAGAAATTCACAGTCAACGACGCCGCCTTTGTCCAATGTACTTGAGAGGTAATGAATCAACTCTGTCAGTTGTGTGACACAGGAGAATCCACGGCGGAAGCCATGTTGGCCGTTGTTTAATAGCGAGTTCTCATCTAGATGCTTCATTATGCTAGAGAAGAGTACATGTTCCAACACTTTGCATACTGTACTGATTAATGACACAGGACGATAATTCAAAATCAAGTTATGCGGTCCATACTTGTGGATGGGTACAATGTGAGCCTTTTTTTAATCGGAAGGTAAGCTAACCTCCTTTATGAATTTATTGAAAAGCAGATATAAATATTTAGAAACCAAGTACGCACATAATTTTATTAAAGCATTCGGTATGTCATCTGAACTACTAGCTTTTGTAGGATCTAATTTTCTTAGGAAGGCTTCAATACCATACAAACTAAATTCAATCCTTCCCATACTAATGCCACAATGTTTTTTAAGAACCTGTCCAAGTGTATGCGGATGACTAGAAAAAAACGAAGTAAAAAAAGAAAGAAAGAATTCAGCTTTTTCACATACGTTATTAACAAATGTGCCGTTGTCATCAATCAGTAATATTGTTAGATCGTATTTTACATTTTTTTAATTGCCACAATTCTTTCAGCTAATTTTTTATTTTCATTTCTAGTGTTTCGAAGTAATTGGCCTTTGCTTTTTTTATGTCATTCATTTTAGCCGTGGGTATTTGCAATTTTTCTTTCACCTCTCCGTCAATGACATGAGTTCTATTATCAATGCTGCGTCACTTAGGGACTCTACTCCCTCAAGAGCCGAACAGTTGGCCGTAGCCCTTGCCCTTTTGGACGACAGCAGATCACAAATCTTCACTGACTCAAGATCAGCGGTCAGGGCTTTCTCCTCTGGAAGTCTGTGCTGAAGTACTTAATTTATTTATTTATTTATTTACAAATACTGCTGTCCCATGCCTAGGACATTGCAGGAGCGGGTACAGAAAAATCAACGAAAGCACAGAAACAAACAATAGTGCGCACAAATTTATGTGACTAACACATAAAATTTTTCCCGAACTCTACAGTGTTCATTCTACGCAATGCACCATCAAGCTTGTTCCAAACTTCCACCACACGCGGAAAAAAAGAGAATTTGAAACAATCCAAACGAGACCTGAAGGGTACAAGGTTCAAAGCGTCTGTACTACGTGTTGTACGCGCTGGTATATCAGCGAAAGATAAGGGCGCTTAAACTGCTTAAAAATAATAGGATACTTTCACCACATACCATTACCTGGTTTCCTGCACATCTTGAACCCCTATTGGACTCTCTAGTAAACCTGAATAACACTGCTCACTCCCGGGCGCGCGCACTAACCCTCTACGCTGGAGGGCACATAGGTCCGCAGGTTGGCAGTGAGATGTTCAGGGACGCTTTACTTACATTCAGTGAAGTAGTTAAACACTACCAGTTGAGTAGGCTTTTGACTCTGCTTATCCTGATTGTGTTGAGGTTAGTGACTTTGCGCATATGCTCTGGTGGTGCCCCTTGTTACGGGGCCCAAGTCGGCTTACAGAAGAGAATTGGGACTCTGCCTTAGGAGGTGCACAGTTACCACCACAACTACGAGCTGTCCAGAGAGCCCACGATGCGGTGGTGAGGCCAGGCCTCCCCATTCCTACATGGAAGCGGCCCGCGATGTTGCTCTAAAAAAGTTGCGTTTCTCAGGACCCAATAAAGTTCTGTGTCTGTTTGTCCCTGTCTCTTTTTTTATTTATTTATTGTATGCACTTACCAGTTAATCTTTGTATTTCTCTTGTAAACCAGGGTTTACTTTTGCTTCATCCCTTTGTCATAAGCCATGAAGGTACATGTTGGTAGCGTAATTCAAACAGTTTACATTTAAATATCTCCCACAATTCACCTACATCAGATGTATCCGACAATGTCTCGAAAATGTCATAATACCAATCAGATGGTTCTGTTATCTTTTGAGTGTTTGCCTTCTTATAGCTATATATTTGTCTTCCTTAGATGTACATAACTTTGTTTTGACGCAAGCTAAACTCGCAAAGCACAACCCTGTGATCACTAATATTGGGTATCACTAACGTTTGCTGGTCCTCATTGGGCAAATCAGTAAGTAACAAATCAAGCACATTGTTTCCTTTTGTAGAATGCTCTACAAGTAGATTAAGTGAGAAGCAACTACACATTTCAGACAGAATTTCACTGCAGTAATGACACACAGTCAATCACCTATCACTACACTTCCCACCTAATGCAGACAGTTCTGAAAATCCAAGTATTGGTCAAAAGCGCTCACACAGAGTGGGAACCAAGGCACATCTACACTAAAGCCTCAATATAATGAACACAGATATAACAAAGTAAATGAAAATAGTCTTGCAATAGATACAGTGTTGAGAGGAAACCTTTATATAGAATTTTTGAATATAACAACTTTTCTCGCAAGATGCAACTTTTTTCAATGAGGTTTCAGTTTATTTCGTGAGTGGGAGCCAGGCATCACATGATCCAATGTTGTCTCATCTTTATATTTTCTGCCACGGTGGTGTCACCAGTGCAACAAACACAAAAAATGCCCAGCAAATCCCCCTTCAAAACAGCCCACCTCACGTACAAATGCTTGCCACCATGGATACAGTCGAACCAATATATAATATTATCACTTTCAATAATATATCCGTTGCACCAATGAAAAGCTGCTGCACCATCAACAATTGTATATTTTATGTTTATAACCTTCTTACAGCAATGCACGCATGCATCATTGGTCATAACAACTAGTTCTAGCTGTTTAGTGTCCGCCTTGAGAGGTAAGGGAATGTGAAATTATTGAAGAGAAAGAAAACGAGAAATTCAAGCAGCGGAACTGCTTACCGAAACCCCAATGAACCCCAGTGCCCCTATGGATTTGCAATATGATTCACCACATAGCGCAAAGGCATTGCAGAAAAGCTGATTTATGATATTCGATAAGACGCAGAAGGAGCAGTGGCTTCTGTTAATGCCCTTTCAAACATAAAATTTGTGTAAAAAGTTCAAACTTCAAAGAGTGTGAGAGTTTCAAACTTGTTGTCATATATTGATTGTTTAGGGCGTTCGGCGGTACCGTAAAAGTGTTTGAATTTTCAAGCATGGTCAAAAAGATCAGCAGGTTTCTTATCCATACCACAGATGTCTTTTGCCATATTCAATTCAATATAGCTTTCTCACAGCAGCCTGCTATATCCCTACATTGCTGTTTTTTCTTACTTTCTTTCTTAATGCAACCTGTTTATAGCAATTATTCATTAGAGCAATGAAATTTTCATGCCACTAAAATATTGTTATAAGTGGGTTCGACTATTTAGGCTAACACTCCCAGTGGTTACTGATAAATACTGGGTTTGTGTTAATATTCGAATGCTGCGAATATTCGAACAGATAGTAGAGTATTCGAACTCGCTTCGATTTGAACTGAA
Source organism: Rhipicephalus microplus (assembly GCF_043290135.1). Lineage (NCBI taxonomy): Eukaryota > Metazoa > Arthropoda > Arachnida > Ixodida > Ixodidae > Rhipicephalus > Rhipicephalus microplus. Next base: position 15,523,051 of record NC_134700.1, on the reverse strand, counting down.
ATTTTTGAAAATTTCGAAGTATTCGCAATGAAGGAATAGATGTATATTATTCCAGATGTCCTGTGAACTTATCGTTGTGTATGAGTGAGGTGCCGAGAGTCGTCAGGGTCTAGATATTAAACTGACACTTTGTGGTGAGTGATGCAAACACATTACTTTTGCACGAAGTTTCTTGTCTTTTGTCGCTTTCTAGAACTAAAATAATTCGCTCCGTACCTCTCCATTCAATGTTAATAGGCTAAACGTAGATGTAATTGCTAGTATGTATATCTGACTCCAGACTGAGGGCCACTGTCTGCTTCTATATTTGTTTACCAGAGCTTTAATTACTACTTCAAAACGCCAACAAAATAGGATACAGCCTTAAATGCAGCACCTTTTCGCACTTAATCTTTATGCATTCTAACTGCCCTTGACATATACGCTCAATGTAAGAATCACATGGAAGTAGCCCATTAGTCGCAAAACAGGTGTGCGCAACTCGTCAGTTGACAGGAAATGTCAAAGTAGCAGTGTGACAAGCAACGAAACTCCGACATTGCGGACGCTTTGAAACAAACAATGCTGGATTAGGCTTTCGCAGCAGGCGCAGCACAGTCACAGCAAAAGCTAGAAGAGCGGCTTTTCAGAGCCTTTTCAAAACACTCATTGGGTAATGACTGCAAGCACACTTGCTTGGTACCCACTAGGGCATTATTAATGAACTTTTCGGTAGTAGGCTGGCATTCGCTATGCTATTTTTCGTCATTCTTCTGATAAGCGTGGTATCCGCTAAACGCTTGCAAGTAGTTTTGTGCCAATGATTCATGCAGTGGCTGACAACGATGAGGAATTATGGCTGAAGTGGGTCTGCGCCACAGTTGATAGGGGAACAAGAACAAGCTCATGTAATGGGTTGAAGCATTGGACAGCCCACTCGTTATGCTAATTGCATTGTGCAACGATTGGTTGTTCTTTCGCTGTTGTAAAACGATTTATAAGTCATAATAACGTGATTGCTTTCCCGACATCAATCTTGCCTAAAGCAAGTTTGACAACAAGTCAAAAGCATTGGTGTAGCTCAGGGTAGAATACAGGGTTGGCACCTAGAAGATTCGGGTTCGAGCCCCACTGTGCCATTGGTGTTAGGCCATGCCTGCCTAAGGCAAGTTTGACAAGTTATAAGCACCGGCATAACTCAGTGGTAGAATATTGGGCTGGCACTGAGCGAACACGGGTTCAAGCAACACTGTGTCATTGATGCAAGGTTTCTAATTTTGCGCGATGTGGTTACAGGCACCGGCGGCGGTGGCAGACAACAACTGCGCGTGACCTGAAAAGTGATCTCATAACAGCTTTCGCTGTAGAATAAAATAGGCTTCATTCTTTGTGCACACCCAGAAATTGTACAGGAAGTAGAAGTTGTTGGCAAGATCCGATGCAGTGACCATAAAATGCTATGACCTCGTTTTCACCTAAATTTAAAAAAGCAAAGACATAAACTGATATACAAGAAACTAATTAATGAACTGGGTGTGAGAGGGAATGTACAGGAATTCAGAGTTTCGCTTCGGAATATAATCGAGGCAATAAACGAGATAACCGACGTGACCGTTAACACAATGAACAACAATATTACTAGTATCATCGAAGAGTGATCAATGGAAGTTGGAGGTATAGTCACTAGACAGGACACTAGCAAACTATCTCAGGAGACAAATCTCCTTAAGAGACGGCAAACCATGAAGTTCTCTAATGCAACCGACAAAATAGAGCTAGTGGAGCTTTTAAAGTTGATCAATTGGCATAAGGTAGCTGACGTCCGAAGGTATAACATAGAGAGAATTTAGCAGGTTGTAAAAAGCCGCAGAAGCCTAAACGCTGCGAAGGCAGACTTGCGCATATTTTATTTATTCATTTTTATTTATCATTGTACCCACAGCGCCCAAGGGCATTACAGTGGGGGGGAAAGAATACAAAATTTCAACACTGAATACAGATACTCACACTTCTACATCACAATGATAACGCAATTCAATGTCAACTATACATAGCGGCACGTGGGAGTAGACAATACAAAGCAGCTTCACAGTACTGTTTCGTCCCTACACATCCTCACGAGTACACTACTCTAGACTCTGAAGTAATCTTGAAAATACTTCAAGCAATGTAACCTCTGCTACTTCAGAAGGCCTATTCCACCGTGCTATTGTTCTGGGAAAAAAATGACCTTTTAAATGTGTCAGTGCGGCAGCTTGTTTCCCTTATCTTACTGGCATGATCTAGTCGCTCTGAAACGTAGTCCGGTTTGCAAAAGTATTGTGAGGGGTCCAGACCTGTACGGCTATGAAATATGTTGTGAAAACGTTTCAACCTCAGATATTCCCTTAACTTGTCTAGAAGTTCGCAACCAAGCTTCTCTTTTGCTTTTGAAACACTGAAACTTCTGGTAAAATCAGAGCAGACAAACCGAACAGCCATGTTTTGAATTCTTTCTGAATTGGACACATCACATGCCTTCCACGGATCCCACACAGCACAAGCGTAATCTAAAACAGATCGAATGTTAGTCATATATAGTTGATTCTTGGCCTCAAGTGGTAACTTACTTGCGTTTCTGCGCAGAAAACCTAACACACTTCTTGCTTTACTTGCGACGTGATTGATGTGACGGCTCCAGAAAAGGTCTAGTGTAAAATATACACCGAGGTGCTTGTGTTCACGAACTGTTAGCAGCCTGGTTGAATTTACAGTGTAAAATGAGTCATGTTGTGCCTTTTTCTAGTGAAACACATATGCACTGTTTTTTTTTTTTTGCATTGATGAACATATGCCCCTTTCCACACCATTCAGAAACTGTGTCAAGATAGTTTTGAAGAGTAGTGCAATCATGGGGGCTATGTCATAAGTCTGTACAAAACACAGTCGTCCGCAAACAATTTGATATGTGATGAAATACCAGAAAAAATGTCATTTATGCAGATTAGGAACAATATCGGACCCAATACTGACCCTTGAGACACTCCAAAAGACACATCAATCTCCCGGGATGACTTACCATTGATAAAAACCTTTTGCTTCCTTAAATTTAAATACTTGCTTATCCAGTTCACAACCATATCGTTCACTTTATACATTTTTAGTTTTTCAATCAATAAAGAGCGGGGTACGATGTCAAATGCTTTTTAAAATCTAGGAACAACCAGTCAACAGAGAAACCCTTATCTAAAGTAGAGGATAAGTTGTGTGTAATTTCAAGTAACTGTGTTGTGCAGGAAAAACGCCTACAAAAGCTGTGCTGCTGAGGATTAAGAAAAGAATATGTGTTCATATTAGTCAATATATTGGTAGACAGAACATGTTCAAGTATTTTGCATGCAACACTTGTGAGTGAAATTGGCCTATAATTTAAAACACTACTTCGTGGACCACTCTTGTGAAGGGGCACTAGGTTGGCAATTTTCCAGTCATCAGGTAATAAAGATTCTTCTAAGGACTTAGTGAAAATGACGCACAGATATTTAGATACTTCGCGCGGGCACAAAGAAAGCAATGCAGTTGACAAACCATCAGGCCGTGTGGCTTTACAGGCATTCATGGATTTAATAGAAGCCTCTATTCCATGCTGGCCAATCACAATATCGCTCATTTGTTTCGCCACCACCTCAGAGGACTGTGCAAAAGTGTCAGTGATGTTAACCCGAGGGGTATACACAGAACTGAAAAATGAGATAAAGCACTCCGCTTCATCTACATCATTATGGATAGCGAAGTTGTTCTCATTATGAGCTGGAATCGATAAGACATCTTTGCTGTTTAACTTTTTCACAGCAGAGTGAAGATTTTCTGAATACATGCTCTGTTTATTGCTGGAATCAGTTGGTAACTCAAGCCACAAGAATTACAAGTAATACAGCAAGCACTCTCGACCTAATACTAGCAACGCATCCTGACCTTGTCTCCGACATTACATACTTACCAGGAATCAGCGACCACGTCTCGCTAAACTTTGTTATCAATATTAGCCCTAGTAAAAAGACTAAACAGCAGAAACGCATACGATACTACCGGAAAGCTAACTTCGAAGCAATAAATAATGAGCTAACTCACTTTTACAATGATTTTGTTAGAGATTTTGAATCTCGTTCCGTTCAATCTAACTGAGATCTGTTCGCTTGCACAGTCCATAAATAGATAGAGAAGTACATCCGTAATCGCACACTCATTTCCAATCCCCAAGCGCCGTGGTATTCCAGTCATCTAAAGCGCCTATGTAATCGGAAAAAGCGTTTCTTTCGTTTAGCTAAAAGCTCCCCTTCACCTTCGCGCTGGACAACTTACAAATCTGCTGCAAACGCCTACTTAAGAGCTCTAAAAACTGCAAAAAACAACTACCTAACTAGAACACTACCTGAAACATTAAAAAATAACCCTAGAAAGTTTTGGCAATTGATTAACCGAACCACTAACAACACTATATCACTGAAAGATTCATCTGGAAATTATATCCCCGATAACATGTGCGCATCAGCTATTAACGATTCATTTTCAAGTCAGTACTCCGAATCCGCCAACATCATACTCCCTTATGCGCACCGCTATAATTACATGCCCATGGATCCAGTAATTATTGAGGTACCTGGAATATTGAAACTAATAGATAAGTTACCGTTCCACTTCGCTCCTGGTTATGATGGCATTAATAGCAAATTTCTTAAAAGCACTAACGTAGTTAGTTCAATGATACTAAGTCAAATAGTTCAACAATCACAGAGTACTTGTCAACTTCCAAAGGAATGGAAAATAGGGAAGGTGGTTCCAATCTATAAATCTCGCCCCAGAAACTCGCCTCTTAATTACCAACCCATATCACTAACAAGTAATTGTTTTAAGTTATTAGAACATGTAATCTTCTCGAACCTTGCTAACTTTCTAGAGTCTAACTCATACTTTGCTAAAGCGCAACATGGTTTTAGAAAACAGTATTCCTGCGAGACACAGCTTGCTTCGTTTACTCATAATCTGCATCAAATCCTGGATCGATCATCTTGCGCTGACAGTATTTTTTTGGATTTTAGCAAAGCATTTGACAAGGTTTGCCATAAATTACTGCTCTTAAAACTAAGCTTGCTAAATATCGACACTAACCTTCTTAAATGAATAAAACATTTTCTCTCTAATTGTTTCCAATTTGTAACCGCTAACGACCATCATTCACCACTCACTGAAGTACAATCCGGTGTGCCTCAAGGTTCAGTGTTGGGACCTTTATTATTTCTTGTATATATTAATGATCTAACTTCTTCAATAACTTCTAACATACATCTGTTTGCAGATGACTGTGTTATTTACCGCAAAATTACCAATGTTGATGATACTAAAACACTTCAAACTGACCTAAATAATATAGCTAATTGGTGTAATATCTGGTTAATGGAACTTAATATTAAGAAATGTAAGATAATGCACGTATCAAGAACTAACTCGAATCATAACACCTACCACCTAAACAACGTTCCTTTAGATTCCGTTTTGTCTTATAAATATCTTGGCGTGCACATCACAAATAACTTAGGTTGGACAACTCATGTAGAGTACGTGATTAACAATGCTAATCGCATGCTCGGCTACTTACGACGTAACTTCTCCAAAGCACCCTCTTCCTTGAAACTAGTACTCTATAAGTCTCTCATACGCCCCAAACTCGAATATGCATCCGCCATATGGGATCCCAGTCATGCTAATCTCATCACCTCTCTTGAACTAGTACAAAATAACTCTGCTAGGTTCATCCTCTCTAACTACAACCGCACTGCAAGTATGACTTCAATGAAAAATAATTTATCACTTATTCCATTGGCTCACCGACGAAAAATCGCCAGTCTTTCACTGTTTCATAAAATTTTCTATCACCCTACACTTCATAATGACCTGATACTCCAGCCTCTGAACATCTCAAATTGTGCTGATCATCGCAATAAAGTAGGAATCGCATCATGTCACACTAGGTCTTTCTTTCAGTCATTTATTCCCCGCACATCTCATGATTGGAACCGCCTTCCCTCGAATGTCGCAACCATTACTGACTTCAAACTTTTCCACGAAACATTAGCTAACATTGTATAACCAAGAAAATCTGTTACCTATGCTTATTGCTTCTGTTTTTGTATATTTAGAAATAACTATTTTTTATACATTCTGCAGAAATGTTAATATGTCTTTTATTGTATTGTTTTATTTGTAATTATTATATTGTTTATTTGTATTTATTGCAGTTTTATTTGTATTTTTTATGTATTTACCCACTCCCCTCTTTAATGCCTTGTTGGCCCTGAGGGTATTATAAATAAATAAATAACTTAAAGAATTTCCACAGTGCCTTAGGGCGTTTCCTTACAGGCAAAAATCGGATGTATGCAGTAAGGAAAGAAAGGCAATGTCATAACCAATGGACCAATGGTATAACTATCAGTTAAAGCGCACGAAAAACAGACAGGAAGAGAGGACAAGCGCCTTCTCGCAACTAAACTGTTTATTAGAAAGGGCAGAATATATATACAGGTAATTGAAAAACACGACGCATGCGTGTGCAGGCAAAAAAGTACATCCATGGCACATTGAGAACACATGGTAAAAGAAGACAGATTATCTCGGAACATAATCTAGAAAAACAAACTCTTTATCGTGCAGCAAAACCGAAGGCTGGCTGACGCATTGATGATTGTTCACCTCTTTTTCTTATGTGAAAAGCTTCTGTCAACTCACGAGTTAATTTATTTTTAGACCGAAAAACCACTTCAGTATCCTGAAAAAGAGGATGACAACCGCACTCTCTGCAATGAGCCGCGAGATGCGATGCACCCAAAGATTTCAAAGAAGAATCGTGCTTTCTGAGACGAACATTGACGCATCTTCCTGACTGACCGATATACACTTTACCACAGCCAAAAGGAGTCATGTAAACAACGCCCATTGCGCAGTCTACAAACTTTTTGCTGTGTTTCATGCGACATTGCGGAAACTCTCTGTGCATACGTGAACAAATAGACTGCAGTTTGCCTTTGGCTAAGAAAAGCACATCGACTTTATATCTATCAGCTAGTTGCTTAAGTTCATGTGAAGTCTTTGAAGGTAAGGAATCACTGATATCCTCTTACCTTTTCTACTCTCTTCACGACGCCCCGAGTGGTTCCCTTCAAATTTAAGTTTCTTAATCATGTTGTTACAAACGGACGTGGTGACATCATTAGGATACCCTGCTTGTACTAGTTTCCTTACTTGACTATGAAAGCTCATTTTCATTCTGTGTTGACAGGACTTTTTTAGAGCAAAATCCAAACTCGTAGTAACGATACCTCTCTTCACCAGCTTAGAGTGGCTCGACCTGTAATTGAGTATAGGCTCTTCTCTATATTGGTCATAACCAATATAGAGAAGATAGTTGAGGTGGCGGAGGAGTTCTACAGAGAGCTGTACAGAAGCCGAAAGAACCAGGACGATATCGTAAGAAGCAATAATAGCCCAGAGGAATTCGGCATCCTACTAGTAACCACAAGGGAAGTAAGAAAAATTCTAGAAGGAATGAAAAAAGGCGAAGCCGCTCGTGAGGATAAGGTAACAACAGATATCCTGAAAAACGGTGGAGAAATTGCGTAAGAAAAACTGGCCACCCGATATACGAAGTATCTCTTGACGGGCGGGGTACCAGAATCTGGAAGTCCAATGTCAACATAATCTTAATCCATAAGAAAGGGGATGTCAAGGACTCGAAAAATTACAGGCCGATAGGCTTACTGTTCATTCTCTACAAACTACAGTATAGACCACTTATAACGTAAGTAGCGGGAGTCCCGAATATCGGCACTATAATGAAAACAACCTTTTTCAAGGGCTGCACTTGTGCAAAATGTGTCGAGCATGCAGCTTCACGCGTCCAAGAATCGAAACATGCGATGTGTGCTTGCCAACATTTCTATTTTTGAATGTTAAAAAAATTTAACGTCTAAAGACATGCGTTGCCAATGAAATGTATGGGAGGGGGGTCAAACCAATGAAAGCACCATCGCGAAAATTCGCTGACCACCAGAATGCCTCAATTATGAGCATTACACAGAAACTATGTCGAATCACTTCCAGAATTTTACGCACTGAAAGATGCCAAACATTCGATCTCACGGGTGCACACCCTATTTAAGACATCGCAATAGAATCGCGAACCACTATTTGAGTGCTATACGTGCTCCCCTCGTTTTCATTTAACGATATGTATCCCTTCCCATCAAGTGCGACCTCTGCAAAAAGTTTTGTTGATTTGGCACCAAACCGCAACTTAGATTCATGAGACCGCTACCGATCAAAGCGCAACCAACACCAATTAGGTCTAGCTTGCCATTTGGTATGTTGTCGCGGAAAGCTTGTCCAAAAACATCAGGACTAGGCGTCAAAATGATCGCACTAGAAGTGAGCCAAGAACCGTGTGTGTTATACAAAGTTCGCGCTTGTGGCCAGGAGATCAGCAATGACGGTCAACAACTCGCCAGGCTTGTGTACGACAGCGCACTGGCAGCAAAAGTGAAAGCTCGCGTCATAAAACCGTAAAAGATTTTCAATTTACGGACAATGAAGCAAACGCGATATTTGTTGCAAGCGTGATAACGACAACCTCTTTTCTGACAGGAAACTCTTAAGCGCATGTAGTTGATAAAGACGGGATCGCACTACGTGCCACGTTGAGCGGCGCGCCGCCGAAGCCACGCTAGCAACGTAGTACGCTGTAGCAGCGTCGGTGCCGGTGCAAAAGCTTATCGGCCACCGAGGCAACCGTCCCCCTCTCTTAATCAGCGAGCCCGTGCAGTGTCCCACGGTGTTTTTTTCCTCCTTGTTTTTCTTCCCTCCGTCTTACGTTCGTTCACTCTTTGTCCCCTCCTCCTCTGTAATGACCTCGTCGTTCGCTCCCCAGTGGTGAACCCAGTGCTACTTGCTACCGCGTTTGTCACAAACAATTTCTGGCAACCGCGTTATAACCGGTCTTTCATCTTGGGGGACTGCACAATAAGTGGTATGCGTATACATGAGATTTTATGGGAGGGTAAACGGGAGTAGAAAAAGACTACATTGTAAGGCGGTTCTGCCCTATAAGTGGTTAATTTATAAGTAGAGTGGTCTACCCTGTATTTAGAAAAATAACAGCTAATATAATTAAGGAGACATCGGAGTTCAATCAACCAAAGGACCAAGCAGGATTTTGTACAGGATACTCCACAATAAACCATATTCATACTATCAAACAGGTAATAGAGAAATGTGCGGAATACAACCAAGACCTATACATAGCCTTCATAGATTAGGAGAAGGCGTTTAACTCAGCCGAGACATCAGCATTAATGCAGGCAGTATAAAATCAGGGAATCTAGGAACCCTACATAAAAATACTGGAATAAATCTACAGTGGATCCACAACCACCATAGTTCTCCATAAAGAAAGCGACAGGCAGGGACACATGATCTCTCCAATGCTACTTACCACGTGTTTACAGGAGGTTTCAGGACCCTAGAATAGAACGAATTAGCGAAAAGAGTTATTGAAGAGTATCCTAGTAACCTGCCATTCCCTGATGACATTGCCTTGATGAGTAACGCAGAGGACGAATTGAATTGAAGCTCATTATCACGGAACTTGACATGGAATGCAGAAAAGTAGGCCTTAAAGTAATAAGTTATGTGCAACAGTCTCGACAGAAAATGGCACTTTGCGATAAGTGGAGAGACGCTGTCTACTTAGGAGAGGTAGTAACCGCGGAGCCGAACCATGAGAGTGAAATAACTAGAATAGGAATGGGGTGGCGCACATTCGGCAAGCACTCTCAACTCAAGACTGGTAGATTGCCACTATCCCCCAAGAGGAAGGTATACAGTAGCTGTATCTTGCCAGTACTTACCTACGGAACAGACACCTGGAGGCTTAGAAACAGGGTTCAGCTTAAATTGAGGACGATGCAGCGAGCAATGGAAAAGAAAATGATAGGTGTAACGTTAAGAGACAAGAAGAAAGAAGAGCGGGTCAGGGAACAAACCGGGGTTAAGAATATACATAGCTAAAATAAAAAAGAAGAAATTGGCATGGGCCGGGCAAGTAGCACGTAGGCAGGATAACCGCTGGTCATGAAAGGTAACTAACCGGATTCCCAGAGAAGGCAAACGCACGAAGCGGAGACAGAAAGTTAGGTGGGCTAAGTTCGTAGGTACAACATGACAACCGAAAGCACAAAACCGGGTTGATTGGCACATCATGGGAGAGGCCTTTGCCCTGCAATGAGCATAGTCAGACTGATGATCATGATGAGGAATCCGCATGTAACCGCTTGTAAAGGTGGTCTCACAGCAGTATAGGAGTGCTAAATAGTGAAAGCGCCTATCCAAGGGAAGTACGCTTTGCCGTGAAGCCTCACTTTGGATTTAAAGGGGCCCTGCAACACATTTCGAGCATGGCCAGAAAACACTGCTGATCGGTGGTCGAGGCTACCGAAAAGACACAAGCAAAATAATAATATAGCGCAGCACGGGGCCTGCAATTCACAATAAATTTTAAAAATCGGCAAAAAATTGCTCTCTTCCCTTGGCAAATGACGCCACAAGCTCAAAAATCACCTGTCACAACTGTTGTGTCAACCATTGGCTGATTTGAACATGGCGCGCTCGATCGTTGATGGGGCATCCACAGAAGGCCGAAACTTGTTCACGCATATGTGCGCAATCGCACTAAAAAAGCCACATATTCGAAGAGAAAAAGGGCTCAAGTTCACGAGGTGCATGTGACATATTTTCTTTCCCTGTGCCATCCGTTCCTGCTTAGCCTCCAGCGCTTTTATCGGCACGAGAAGAGAAAATGCGATTACAGCGTGCAACAAATCTTTACAACTCCGCGTGTACTGGACGAATTCTAAAACTTTTGCCAAGGTGAATTTGTAAAACAATGAGCTTCTTTAGTGAATCCATTCCATGGCTACTCGAAAAAGTGTTTCCGGGCTCCTTTAAATGATTATTTTACCCACAAATTGATTCATCATTTTTTTTCAAGTTTAATAGCTTGTTATGACGGCTTTTATGCCTTAAGTATCGGTTGAGTTTTATGCTGTAAGATTGGTTGAGCATTGGACGCCCCATGTGAAAGTTGCAGATCCACCAAGGGAAACTGCGAGTTTTCATTCTCTTTAATTAACTTCAATTTGCACCATTACATCATTCTGGAAGGCAAATAAGTTGTAGGTTGTATGCCGAATGGTTGTATGCCGCAGTGCTGCTGTGATTCATGGAGAAAATCGTACAAAAAAAATACAGCGGCTAATAAGTCACTAGTCTATTGTGCCCAAACTATTTGCCATGTTTAATGAAATTCGCTGCAATAGATGGCTCTCTATCTCATTCGGAAAGTTCTCTAAAAGAGCTGTGATACTGAGCAACTGAGCAACTGTGAGCTGAGCAACTGATCTAGCAGAAAAAGAAATCTTGGATTGCATGTAAAAGTTTAAATACGTGCACAACTTATGCTACACGAGCTCGATAATCTATACAACTACGAAAATTAGCAAATAATTATACCTTATGCAGCCAATGCATGTTCAGACCATATATCTTACTTTATAAGCACCCTTGAGTGAACCCAGGGCGCTACGTAACTCTCATTGATAATCTTAGCATCGCTGGCGCCATCTGGTAAACATACACGTTCGGAGTGCTCAGCGTCGCACTTCGAGAGAGAGTCAATGGTTAATAGCAGCACCCCCCTTTCTATCAATGCATTGTATGGGTGCACATTCTAGACACTATAGTACAGGACAGACTTCGCGTGCCGACTATTAGGGGACAGGTGGAAGGGTGCGCCTGCCGTGCCCCCCTCGTGTGCGCGCCTATATGGACAGATGTACCTATACTCCGTTTGTTACATCAGGTGCATCGCTGTGAAAGCTATGCAAGAAGTTCGATAAGAAACACATGTGACTTCGAGCGTCTCGCGCCTAGCTTTGATCGTTGTAAACGCTCATGCGAGACGAGCACTAACGCGCCTGCAGAGCGTCGCGAAAGGCTACAAGTAACACATCAAGAAATAAGAACCAAGACAAGCCATATAACGGGGTGTTTTCATCTCCGAGGCACAAAACAGAAAGAATCAATCATCATCATGTCTGAGATGCAAAAATAATCCTACTATTTCGTAGTGCAAACGTATTCATTGCAAGAATTCTCACTAGCCTTCACAGCGTTGCACTCGATGTAGAAAACGTAGCATAGGAAAAGACATTCGTTGAACACATGACCATGGGCTCTGAGGTGTGGCTCTAACGTAGGTGCCATCATAATCCCTTTTGATTTTCGAATATGCATAACCCCCCTTTCTCTCGCCCTCCCACTAAGTGCGACACTGAGCTCGATTGTGCTGCTACTCGATAATCTGTGTGTTCGTGCAATTATGTCGCATTAGGAAATCTGCTCTTGGCAAAAATGAAGAATTTCCTAAAGCAAACACTTCGTGGGAGCTTAGTTAACCAGTTAACCATGATTTAGGCAGTAGCGCAAAGATGGTGAAAGAAGACTAGAAACAGCGTGAACCAACTTATGAGTTATCCGACGTCATCCCATATGTAGGTGGTCCACGTAATTGTCATAAAAAGTTTTTAAAAAACCATAGGCTCTAGGAGCTTCCAACTCCTCTATATTAGTGTACATCATCTGTTACACTGATCACCAACAAGAGGCACTTTATTTAGGTAACCCATTTATTGTAGTTGGAGATCATGAAATTTAGCAAATAACCTCAGGATTCACAGTTTATCTTGTGCTGAAATGTGCCTGGCTGTTTTTGTAACGTAAGCTACATTGACTGAGGTTGAGCAGTTTCACGTGGCAAGAAAAAAAATGACGCAAAAAGAAGGATAGCGGCGATGCCAGTGCACTCAAACGCTTCAAAGCATTTGATTGATGTCATGTTCAAACGTTATTCTATGAACCTGAGTGAGTCATAAAGACAGAGAGAGAGTGTGTTTGTGTATGCACGTGCGTACGCACGTGTTGAAACGACGCTGGTTTCAGTCTGCCAGCTGTCACAGGAGGTAGCTTTCATTGTGTCGTTGAAACGACGGCCACAGTCGGCAAATAGTAGGTGAAAGACGCCGTCTTGAGTGTCCTCCTTGGTTTTCATCGGCCAATTTCCGCCGCCTCACACGACATACAAGACACTCGCGAAGCGACGCTGACCGTACCTGCGCGAGCGATTTTCTCGCTTTTTGCAGGCGTGGATGAGTGGCGTTGTCTGGTGTCGTCTTTCGAACTATTAGCAAGATGGAGTCAGTGGAACCGCCACCTTAAGCTCTGAACCAAGAACAGCGTGCGTGATTTGAAGTTCGTGTTTGCCGTCAGGAGATCTACAACGAGAAAAACCCACCGAGCTTACGCAAGACAGTGCACTGGCAGCAAAGGCAAAAGCTCCTGTCATGAAGCCGTAAAAGCTTTTAAATTTACAGACAAGGTAGAAAACACGATATCTGTAGCAAGCATGATAATGACTACGCTTTTTCTAATAGGAAGCTGTTAGGCACAGTTGATAAGGGCAGGATTGCACGTGTGATGCTGAGTCACATGCAACCAAAGCCACGCTAGCGATGCTAGTACACTGTAGGGGCATTGGGGCGCGAGGCAACCACCCTCCTGCGAGCCCGAGCAGCGTGCCTTGGCCTTTTTTTTTTCTTTTTTTTTTTCACCTTTGTTCGTTCACTCTGCGTCCCCTCCTCTCTCGTAACGACCTCATCGCTGACTCCCCAGCAGCGCACCCAGTGCACCTCTTTTCAGAAGCACACTCCCTACCGCGATAGTCAAAGATTTTCTTGCAACCAGATTATAACCGGTCTCTCATCTTGGAGAGACAGCACAATAAGCTGTATGTGTATAGCGTATACATGGGGTTCTATGGGAGGGTGAGCGGGAGTCGAAAAAGACTGCATTGTAACCGGTTCTCCCCTGTAAGTGGTTACATTATAAGTGGTATAGACTGTATATTATGGCAGTTCCTAGAATGTAATACATGAGCAGGGAGGGTATTCCATTCCTTTATGGTGCATGCCTGTGCCCGTTTGTACTGCGATATCAGTTATTATATCTAGATGCCTGCTTGCCTTTGGAGTCTCCACCGAGGTAAAGAGTATGGAGTCTTGTTGGGTCTCAGGCACCACATCATCGCCATTGGTGGCTGTGTTTGATGGATGGAGCAAGGAAGGAGGAGTGCCACACACTTCCTGGGCCACGGATGGGAGATCCTCGAGTGCCATCCCATTGTCCTCGCTGTCCGAGTCGAGCACGATCACTGGCATGGGTTCCAAAGTTTGCCTCTGCAGCATTGGTGAAAACAAACCCTATATCAGGCCAATACCTTTTTTTTTTTGTTATTAAGCACTATTAATATGTGTTTTCCATGCTTCCAGACATCTCATGTCCTGTAATATGAAAATGTGGAAAAATTTCAAGGCACTGTGAATTGGGAAGAAAAGAAAAAGATACCCAATGATGAAGCTGTAGGCATGTGCAAGTACTCAAGTTTCAATTTTGAATCAAACAACAGTGCACTTATAATGTAGCCGCTTATAGTGCAAGATTGGCTACTATGCAGTCTTTTTCGACTCCAGCTTACCTTCCCATATAACATGTATAGGCGTACCGCCTATTGTGCAGTCCCCCAAGGTGAAAGACCTTTGAGATGCGGTTGAGGAAAAACCTTTATGACAAAAGCCGTAGAGAGTGTTCTTCGCAAAAGTGGTGTGCTTTGTGCGCAGTTGGAAAACGAGCAATGAGGTCATTACAGAGGAGGAAAGGACGCGGAGTGGAGAAAAAAAAAAAAAACTGCAGCAATGCACGCGGGCTCGCTGAGCGAGACAGGAGGGCAGTTGCCTATGAAATGGAGAAGTCATTGCACTAGCGTGGCTCCGCTTGGCACGTGCAATCGTGTCAAGAGCTTTATGGCTTCAAGGTGCGAGCTTTTGCTTTTACTGCCAGTGCGCAGACTTGCATAAGTATAATGGATTTTCGTCATCATTGATTTCCTGGATGTGAACGAAAACTTCGTAGCAAAAGATTCGCTCTTCGTTAAGTGGTTGAGTGTGATCTTGTCAGTGCACGATCCTTATGTTGTCTCAGACAAACTTCCGGCGACAGCATGCCACACGACAGGCTAGGCCTAATCAGCGATCAAAGTTGCGATTTGGTATGGAATAAACTATACTCTTTGCAGTGGCGATATGTACCGTTAACGACAGCGATGCCATGGGCGGCACGTTTTAACACTTGAATGGCGATTTGCGATTCAAATGCAATGTCTTGAAATCAATTGTGCGCCCATGAAATAGAACAATTGGTGCCGTTCAACACATAAAATGTTGGTTGCGACTCAACAAAGTTTCTAATGTGCAGAATCAAGGTAATCAGAAAGATAAGCGGCGAATTTTCGTGACGGCCCTTTCTTTTATTTGTCCCGACCCTCCACCCTCGCGTTCATTTAGTTGGGCCGCTAACATTCAGAAATTTCAATGGATGTAAGCACTGCGCAACGCATGCCTCAATTCTCGAAAATACTAGGCTGCACGCTCAATGCATTTCGCGTAACTGCGGCCCTTCGAAAAGGTTGTTTACAATCAACCAGGATTCGTTTTCAGCTTCAAGGACAATCAGCGGAGCTTGATGGGTACAGACAAAAAAAAAGAAACCATAGATCAGGCTCGACAGGGTCCGTACCCCCGGGCTTGGCAAACGTGGCATGCAGAGTACACAGAAAGGCAACAAGTAGCACATGACAGTTCTCTTCACAGGAACAACATAAATGATCTCGTGAAACTGAAAAATGTACGTAATAGAAAAAAAATGCACTGGTACAGCATAATGAGATTTATAGATACATTTATCATTATACATATGTGAACTAAGTACGTGGAAGAGACGTATGTTATTCGTAAATTAAGTAGCAGTGGTAACTGATATTTTAACACCTCAGTACCATAATCGGTTCGCGTTCTGGTTAACCTCTAGACTTTACGAACCCTCAATGTTGGCACATATACAGCGTGGGTTAGCCCTGACAATTCTGTGAAAAATGTGTGGTAATTTTTTGTAGTGGCCTTTCTTTAAAATTGTGCGATAGAGCTCATTTTATGGAAATAGGTTCAGAGCCTTGCAAATCGGTCCAGTGCGGGCATCGTATGCAGCAATAACAATGTTTTGAATGGCTGGCTTTCTTTTGGAATTTGAGCAATTGCTTAGTTTTGATGGTCTTGCTCCAGACTAAGTGGAAATAAGACAAGTTGGGCAAAAATAATGATTTGTAAATAACATTTATGCTTTGTGGCAGGAGTAATGAAATTTGGATAATATTCCTAGAGTTTTTAAAAGTATATTTAAGGTGGCATTTACTTGATCTATCCAAGTCATATTGCCACACTCCTTCCTCAAGTTTTCTTGTCCCCCCGTTACACTGTACGACATTCTCAGCGTAAACCACACTTACACTGTTCGAGAAGTTTTGGGACGGCAGGAGATCATTTTGTTCAGATTACGCCCCCTTTGTGAACATTACAGATTTGCGCTACCCTCGACCAATCGTCTGCTACGGCACCTTACTGCAACGGTTCGCTGCACTGTTCCTCGCGCAAACGCCTCCTCTATTTTATCAGTGCCAGCCAGACGCACCCAATTCAGCTGTTCACTACCCTTTTCTCTAGACCTTTCTCGCTCTCTCCCATCACCTAGCCTTCGAGTGTGCTTTGCAATCACGAGGGAGAGTAGCCTCTCATACAGTGCCTCATGACAGAAATTATATGAAGTAACTTTTTGTTCAGTTGGTACAGATACATGGGGCGGCGTCTTGCATTTCTCGCGTTTACAATATTGGAAGTCACGCTGGCTTTGTGAAATATATGGTGTTCTTAAATGGCGTGTCGGCGTTGGTGGCACTATGCGAACAACCAATGCGGAACCGTCACTGCAATGTTTCTGCACGTGCTGCTCGTTGACGCGGCGACGGCATTGTCTACAGCCAGAAGGAAGCAGCATAAAGGAGTGAATATGACAGACGTATAATACATAACCGCCAACCAAGAAACAGAGAACTTCGTAAAACCCCCAGAGCGGGGGGTAGTTATTGACTTTTTATTTTTGTAGCTGTGTGATGAATTTGGCATTAGCGACAAGCATAATCATGTTTTGCCGCCATAAGTCAAATCTACATGCTGAATTATTTTCAACCATTTTCAGCACAAAAAAAAACATCGGGAAAAACAAGAAAGGGAGGGGGGGGGGAGAGAGTCCAAACGCAAACATCGGCCTTACGGTCTAATAATGGCTTGGAGTGGCCGAAAACCCGGGTAGGCTTTCCCACTAAGGCGAGAGCCTCAAAGCGGGAGTGCAAATGCTCCTGAAATTTCCCGTCATCAAAATAACTAGCAACAAAATCGATACCCATCAAAATAACTTATGTATGTCTTCACACGTGAATGGACAGGAGAGCACAGCTGGCTGCCGTGAAAGCGCTGGTCAAAGCTTTGGTTTTGCTCGCTACTAAATTTTTTTGGACATAAAGGCCAAACCGCTTCTAGACTTTTTTACATCTTTACTGCCTTTAATCTACCGCTGCATCAGCCACGTGTTCTCGGAGCTCATACATCGCTATCGCATAACCGTGATTGCGTTTTTGTGCGCGGCGGTTGCGGCAAACGATAGTTTTATTTTCAATCCATATGCTTTCAAAACTAAATCGTTTTATGCTATCTAAGATCGCAACTGCTGCGTTTTTGTCGACAAAGTTTGCTGAAAGCAGCGTTGCTTAAACTGGTCGAGTGTTGGCCACGCGCACACTTCAGGAGTTCTGTCAGTAATGTCGTCGCCATAAATGATCGTCTCAAACGACAGCAGTTTCGTACACAGCGGTTGTGGCAACAACAACCACACGCACTGTAAAAGACAGTGCGTGCGCTGGTCGCACGCATACTTCTGAAGCTTCAAGCACGCTGCTCTCCGTTGGCCTTCGTTCGACGGTTTCGATACTAAAGTTCGTATCAAATACCGTGATCAGGAAAAGTGTTCGGAACATTCGAATCTTGGCTCAATGGACACAAGAACTTGGCTGGGAATGTCATGAATTTTTATCTGCCGCGGTTTCGCATCACTGAGACTTTACTGTATGTTTAGATGAAGGCCTCTAAAATTCAATTTAATGAAATGCGGTAGGCTCGCAATAAGCCTGGAGTGACCTGCATTTTTGTCAATGTGGCCAGATCTTACACACAAATTTCGATTTCAAAAGATTTTTATGGCAACCATACAAACAGAAGAAACAGTCGAAACCCGGGAGTCTTCCAGACAATGCGGGAGACTTAGCAGGTATGTGATGATAACACCAGTACATATTGTTTTATCGTGGTGGCGGAATATAGCACAGCGCCGTTTTTGTGGCATCCGCGACTAGCTACAACAATGCGCCATAGCCAATCGCGGACGCCACGTTTTATTATTTTTTTTATCGGAAATGAAATATTTTTTGTAAAGATTCAGGCAAGATTCCTCAAATCGTAAGCGTGGTTGGAATTCGTACATTTTGCAAGAAAATCAGAAGAGTTGGCAGGTATGTATGATATTGGTGCGGGAAACATGTCTATGGCATCTTTGGGGGAAAGTCCTCGCATGCACGTGTGACGCGAGCAGCGCGACCCCTCATACAGCGCTGCATCACGACCACTCCTTGAATTGAACCGACAGCTCCCGTTGAAAAGTGCACGCTTGCACTGGCATTGAAATAAAGGAGGCATTGCTTGCACTACATTCCCTGTTGTACTCCTATCGAATTTAACCATTCATCCTGCACTTCCAGTCGACATTCTCGCATCACATTTGTGGACTGCTTATATGGATACACACTAGGTCTCCTGTATAGATTGGCCCAGATGTATTGCTCCTTGCAAGTTGGCTAAGAATCATGTCCAGCCTTTATTTGTGCTGTCTGCATTTGGTTTAACCCCCCAAGTAAGAGAAATTTAACCTGAATAAGCATTTTCAGCGTAAAAATTTTATGACAGCTGCTACCATTTAGACACATTCGTAACCACGAAAAATTTTTAGGTAGTCCAGGAAACATTATTTTTTATGGTCCCCAAAGTTTGTGATGGTAACATTAATTGTGTCAAATTGTACAGCAAGGAGTTATCTTTCAATAAAAGTCTGTTTAAAACCACAAATTTATCAACAGTATTACGAAAAAGAATATTAGAAAAATGTAACATTAAGAAAGAAATTTTATAAAACCATCAATACTGCTCTCAACAGGGTAAGCATAAAGAAAAATCGAAATATTAATTTCAAGCAAAATGAACACACACAATCACTCTGTAAATATTAGCGCTTGAACTGTGTGGGGGTGCTCACACCCCTTGTAAGTTGTGTGCGCCGCATGGCGCATGTATCTAGTGCAGAAGCCATACTTCGGGGTCCCAACTATTGAGCAGTAGATGGCGTTGTGTTCGCGAGAGCTCATCATTTGATTGATATGTGGGGTTTAACATAGCAAAACCACCATATTGTCACGATGAGTCACAAGTACTGGGGGATTTATTAAACCACCGAGTAGCTAGCACTAGGACGATGCGCCTGTCGTGGCTGGCTCTCGAGCAGAGAAAGAAGCACGCGATCTTCTTTTTTTTTTTCTCCAGATTGAGAGCCGCTCTTGCTGTCAACCCACTACGTGCTGGTGGCATTATCCCCCCTTCCGAAAAAAAAACAAGTACAAAAAAGAGGAAAGAAAAGTACATAGCAGCACAATGATGCTACTACATAGGCACGTGAAAAAAAAAAATTGGAAATTCAGATAAAGTGAAAGTAGAAATTCAAGAGCGTGCCAATATAGGAAACGTCAATGAACGAGAGAGCAAGTTCACAAAAATAAACAAAAAACACAAAGAACGCTGTACGGTAAAGGAAAAGTTACGAACAACGTGCAATAAATGGCTTCATGCGCAACACATGAACGACGTCCGGCCTCAGACGTGTCCTGCTCTGTGCATGGGGTGTTGAGTCCGGAACAACTTCATAGTTCACGTCACTGACGCGGCGTAACACTTTATATGGGCCAAAGTACCGTATGGCTCAGTAACTTTTCACTGAGGCCACGGCAGCGGACCGGCGTCCACACCCAAACTTGATCTCCGAGGCTGTAAAACACTTCTCTGTGGCGGGTGTTATGGCGTCGTGCATCTGCCTGCTGTTGCTGGCCAATGCGCAGTCGCGCGAGCTGCCGAGCTTCCTCAGCACG
This sequence comes from Rhipicephalus microplus, assembly GCF_043290135.1. Taxonomy (NCBI): domain Eukaryota; kingdom Metazoa; phylum Arthropoda; class Arachnida; order Ixodida; family Ixodidae; genus Rhipicephalus; species Rhipicephalus microplus. Next base: position 15,502,740 of record NC_134700.1, on the reverse strand, counting down.
CTTTGCGAATTCTTCGGTGTCAGTTGCCAACTCGTCTTCATCTTGACACGGTAGCATAGAGTCTAGCATGGTCTGTACTTCACGGCCGTAGAGAAGCCGAAATGGTGTGAATCGCGTGGTCTCTTGCACGGCGGTATTATATGCGAAGGTCACGTAAGGTAAGATCCGGTCCCATGTTTTGTGCTGTACGTCGATGTACATTGAGATCATGTCTGCAGGGGTCTTAATCAGTCGTTCGGTAAGTCCGTTGGTTTGCGGGTGGTACGCAGTTGTCCTTCGGTGTGTCGTGTTTCTCAGTTTGAAAACTTCGTCCGTAAGCTGCGCCATGAATGCCATCCCTCTGACCGTTATTATACTGGAAGGAGCACCGTGTTGTAACACGATGTGGCGCATGAAAAATTGTGCTACCTCAGAAGCCATGGCTCGTGGGATCGCCTGCGTCTCAGCACAGCGTGTCAAATAGTCAGTCGCGACGATCACCCATTTGTTGCTGTCCGCAGACAGGGGAAATGGCCCGAGAATGTCCATGCCGACTTGGTCGAACGGCGTGCAGGGTGCTTCAATGGGCTGAAGCAAACCAGCTGGCTTAACAGATGGTTCCTTTCAGCGCTGACATTCCCGACAACTCTTGACGTACTTCTTGACACTTGCTGAAAGTCCTGACCAATAGTACCTCTCGCTCACTCTGGCAAGTGTCCTCGAGTAGCCTAGATGACCGGATGTGGGTTCGTCATGGCAAGCGAAGAGGACGTCGTCTCACATGTCTCGAGGAACCCCCAGGAGGTAAGCACGGTTGTTCGAACGAGCGTTCATCTTGTACAGCACACCGTCTCGCAGGCAGATCGACGTCAACGAGTGGGATAAATGACGTATAATGACGGATAAATGACGTATAATGACGGATAAATGAGGAATCGGGCCCGATTCCTTCGGCGCTAACTACATGTCCAATAAATTTTACTTCTTTATAGCCGAAGTGACACTTCTGTGCCTTTAGTGTGAGGTCCGCTGATCGAATAGCCTCCAGCACGCTGCGCAGGCGGTGAAGGTGCTGCTCGAACATGGTAGAGAAGACCACCACATCATCAAGGTAGACAAGACAAGTCTGCCACTTCAGCCCTGTGAGGACAGTGTCCATCATTCGCTGGAAAGTTGTCGGCGCTAAACACAAGCCAAAAGAGAGCACTCGAAATTGGTATAGGCCGTCTGGAGTGACGAAGGCTGTTTTCTCACGGTCTCACTAATCTACCTCGATTTGCCAATGCCCGCTTTTGAGATCGAGGGAAGTGAAATAATGGGCACGATGAAGTCTATCCAGCGAATCGTCGATACGCGGCAGCGGATACACATCCTTTTTCGTCACGTTGTTAAGCTTTCGGTAGTTGATGCAGAAGCGTAGCGACCCGTCCTTCTTTTTGACTAGTACGACTGGAGATGACCACGGGCTGTTAGATGGTTCAATAACGCCATCGTCAAGCATCTCGCTGACTTGTGTACGTATTGCTTCACGTTCTTTGGTAGACACGCGGTAGGCGTTCTGGTTTATCGGGCGTGCGTCCTCGTACGTGATGATCCTGTGTTGAGTGATGGACGTCTGGCGGATCTTTGAGCAACTTGCGAAGCAAGACCGAACACGAACAAGAGCGCTCCCAGCGCAGTCTGATTATCGGTAGACAGAGCAGGATTGATGTCAATATTACTCATTGACGTGTCGGCGGTATCCACTAGTTCCGACGTGAGACAGTTGGTGACGTTTGCTACTTCGTGGGTAAACGCTATCGAAGTGCCACAAAAAATATGTCGATGGTCGTTGCTAAAGTTGGTTACGAGCAGTTCAGATCGGCCATCACGAAGGTGTATTACACTTCTAGCTACACAAATGCCTTGCTGCAGGAGGTGTTCTAAATTTGTCTCAGCCACCACATCGCCATCGCCCAAACCACAGCATGTTACGTCGACTAGAACACTTGCTCGTGGAGGAAGCGTCACGCTCTGTTCAGAAATACGGAGTACGTCGACACGCCTTCCGTCATGCTGCACGTTGATTGCTCGCTGGGCTGAGAACGTGACGCGGCGCTCTTGCAGATCAATGATAGCTCCATTTTCCTGTAGAAAGTCAACTCCCAGAATGACGTCACGGGAACATTCGCGTAGAACAAGGCAGCTTGCTACGAATGTATACCCTTGAATCTGTACTCTAGTTGTGCAGGCACCCAGTGGAGTAACGACGTGGCCACCAGCTGTCGGAATCTGCGAGTTATGCCACGGCGTGATGACTTTCTTCAGCTGCGTTGTCAGTTTCCCGCTAAGTATGGAATAGTCTGCGCCGGTGTCCATTAACGCATCAACTGCACAACCATCAATTGTCACTACTATGCCGAATGAAAGCCGGCCATCCTTTGCAGCAGTATGTAATGTCGGACCGGTTTCTGTACGGTTCTGCGTCAATAGGAGGTCTTCAGTGCATCGACGTTCAGCGACCCCGCCCCTAGAGGTCGCTTGGGCTAGTTTTTCCGGCGGGGGCTGATAGACCGTGTGGTATAATACCGCTGGGGCGTTGATGAAAATGGCCTCGGTGATGGTGAGCGTGACTGAGGCCCGGCAGACGGTGGTGCATGCTGCTGGGAGAGGTACTTTTCGATTTCGCGTGGTCTCTGGTCGTAACGGGGTGGCGGTGAGTACGCAAGTTCCCGTGGAAAGAATTCGAGTAAATGCGTCGCAGAGTGAGTGGGGGGGGGGGGGGGGTATCGCGTGTATGTTGCGTAATTGGGTATTGTTATTTCATCTTATTTACGGAATGATGAAGAAGCGCGTCCTTCAAGGAGTGTTTGGAGGCTGATGTTGGGTTGTGCCCCACTACTGGTTGAAGGTACTGTTGCTTCCAGCGCATCTACTCGAGTCAAGCAAAGCGTAGCCAGAATTTTTTTCGAGGGGGAATTGGGCGGGGGGCACCTGCTTCATTTCGGGCAAGGCACCCCCTTGAAATGGTCGTTTGTTATTCTCTATGCTATCGCGAAAAAAAATTACGGGGGGGGGGGGGGGGGGGGGGGGGGCATGGGCCCGGTGTGCTACCTCCTGGCTATGTCTGGCATGGACACAAACTGGACTCTGTGTGACGAGCCGGAAACCGTTGGACATGCTCTGAGTGATTGCTGGGTACGATATTCTTTTGGGGGATGTGGTACAAAAGACCCAGAAGAAATATCTGCCGATAACACCTCATGGCATACGTTATATTTCAATACAGAATGAGTGTGGTGTTCCATATAATATGACGCGATTACTGGGCCTTTACAGTCTCTGGATAAAACGCATGGCTGTGAGCCACATGGATCCTAAAGCAAAATCGGCACGGGAAACTTCATTGAATGCGTAATATGTGCACAAGATAGATCGAATGTTTATATAACCTCAAAGTCGTATGCAGGTGTTTGATGAATTAGTGAAAATGAACCGTTCTTTAACCGTCAAAGTGGTGCGAGTAGACGAATATTGTTTTTAAGAATATGTATTTATTTATTTCTCAATAAAAAGGTTCTAAAAAGCACACGCGTGCCTGTGTAGTAGAACTCCCGCTCTCCCCGCAAACTGCCTTGTTTCGACCCCCACTCAGACCCAGAACTTTTTATGTTTGCATCTTGCTCAATTTTCCAGTCACGCCCAAGATGATTATTTTTCGCTCACAACCAACGAAATCGACGCCGACGCGAGAATTTCTGCGAAACGAACTCTTTAACGTTATCGCGTTAGAAATGGGCACAGATGCTGTGCCGCAAGGATGGGCGGCTTACTCAGAAGTCCGCTATATGTGAGTGACATTATGAGGCGCACGATAATGTCAAATATCATAAGTACATTATAAATGGGAAATTAAATACTTCCACCTCGAGGAAAATGGGCGCTAGTGCCAAACACATTACCTCGCTTTTTTCCCGGTCTGCCAGAGTGCATATCGAAGGCACATGTGACGACAAGAACAAGGAGGTCACACACACACACGTGCAAGGGATGAGCCCATGCTCATGCCTAGCTCATGCTCATCCCTAGGGAAGTCATGGTCATGGAGCCGGTCGAGTGATTTTAGCGACGACGCATCTCCGGGCAGATCAGACGTCTCGTCAGCTACACCGTTCGCGTTCAATAATGCGATGATGAACTTCTCGTTGCCTTCCGCGTGCAGGAGCCAAAAATTAATCGATGATGCCGTGTCAGCGATGACGTGCGGTGTTTTTCTACTGCAAAAATCTTGCACCAAGAGCTGCTACTACAAAAAACTGTTATTGCTTAACGAGGTGGTAGCTCTGGATTGTGCCTACAACTATTAGTGTTCATCGTAAATACTGTACAGTGTTTACAAAGCGGAATACTAGCTTTCTCTGCCTGTCCTACGGAGGCCACTGCTAGCCAGAAAGCCTTCAAAGGTGGTGAAAAACAGAAAACAAAAGGCCGCAACCTATCGAAGAGGTTCGCCCGTGCGGCTGCCTCAAAAAAGAAGAAACATAAGGAGATCCTGGCTCTTAAGCGAAAGCTTTCCGCAGTTTCGAATAAGGGAATCGAAAGTACCCTTGCTGAGCTTCCTCATTTGCTAAGGCTTTCATTTATGACATCACTAATGTAACGAGTGTTCGGCAATAACCCAGCAAAACTATTCGAGAAAGATGGCTAACACTTTAGCCATCTTTTGCGCGAGAGTGGGCATGATAACTACAATTTTTTAATGCCCTCATAAGAGAATTCTCTCGCAAGAAAGATGGCTGATAACTACACAATATAAAAAAATGCCACCTTGAGCAAACTACATTTCTAAAAAGTGTTTTCATTATAGCGCAGTGGACATTTGGCTGGGAAATTTTGCAGGCCGACGAACACTGGAAAGAACGTGAATGATGCACAGCTTATTACAAAATAAATTACGCTTAAGATGAGCCACCAATATAGAAGGACGATCGCATACTAACAACTCGTCCTGTGCACTTCTATTCTAGCGTCTTCTGTTTCGAGCACTCGATTTTTATAACGTATCGCGAACTAGCGCCCAACAGAAGCTTCCCGGGCACAGCCGATTCCGCCCAAAAACAGCGTTCCGGGCACTGTTTGTAAATAAATAAGTAAAGAAATAAATAATAATTAGTTTCCTGATTGAAAAGGCTCCTGACTTTTAGTGGTGATTATGAAAAAGATGTTTTACAAATTTTCATTTTTGAAGTAGTTGAGTTTACCGCTTAAGTGTCAATGGCGAGTCTCGGTTATCACGACTGACGAGAGCTGCGACGAGAATGCGAATCACTCGCGCTGCAGCAGACGACGCGCACGGCTTGAAGCAAAATGGCACAGCAGCGCCACTAGTTCTCGCGTCGGCCACCACGGCCACTTCGGAGAGCGCGCGCCTACGGGGAGCTCCGAAACTGACCTGGTTCTAGTAACGTTGATCCTACCGTACGTGACCTTTGCATACAACACTGCCGTTCAAGAAATAACGCAGATGACGCCGTACGAACTGGTCTATGACTCGGTTGATGAGATGACTCGGTTGATCATAGAAGCCGAACTTATTGATGCTCTTGGAGATGTATGTATTAGCAAGCCTTCAATTGCCTTGTCACCCAAGGAACTGGCGTTCCTGCGTACGCAGTGATACGTGATTTTATCTGTGAAGTTTTTTGTTGTCCTATTTATCGTTTTTCTTGTAGGTAGATGGCAATGTCGAGCTTGTATCTGAATTAGATGTGCTTATCTGCTTGCTCGCGTGACGATTATGGCTTAAAAGCGGCTTGGAGGTCGAAAATAAACATGTTGTTGCTAGTAGCGCTCTGTCTTCTCAGTCTACTCTTTCCTGTGTTCGCTTTTTTGTTTTGCGCTACATAAATTTCTTTCAAATTATATGTCAAACTTTGTTCAAAATAAAAAATCAATAATGCATGCGATTTTTCGCGTGATATAGGAACCGTTCGATATAGGCAATAATTCGATATATCCGTGTTCGATATATTGAGGTTTGACTGTAGTTAGAAATGTTAGTGTTAGGAAGGTAAAGCCGGACTAGTGCATCCTATTGCCAATGTTCTTTAATATTCACATTTGGTATAGAATGCTCTTGTATCGAATGGAAGGGACAAACTGGCCCACTCCAGATAGCAGACGATCTGATGATGCGGCGGTGCGGCTTCGCATTTTGTAAGTTTTTCGGTATAACAAAAGGCAACATTTTTTCTAGTTATTACCATACGCCATAAAAAATATAGATCACAGCATTGATTGATGTGTGGAGTTTAACGTCCCAAAACCACCATACGATTATGAGAGACGCCGTAGTGGAGGGCTCCTAAATTTCGACCACCTGAAGTTCTTTAACGTGCACCCAAACCTTGGCACACGGGCCTACGTTTCCTCCTTCATCGGGAATGCAGCCGCCGCAGCCGGGATTCGATCCCGCGACCTGCGGGTCAGCGGTGATCACAGCATGCCATACCCACCTGATGTTTGTGATAGAAATTTAATCACATTTCCTTCATAACACTTGGACAGACAGGAACAGACAGAGCAACGTATGTGCTGGCTTCCAGAACCAGGACGTCGTAAGTTCAACAGTTCCTGCACTGCTGATTCGCGATGTTTGTTGACTGTGTAAAAGGTCACCGGTAATCCATATGGGGCGCCGATGCTTTGTCCCGAACTGCAACAGCGGATATAAGTATCGCGCTGAAAAAGTTCACACCTTCAGCTGACCCTAAACGTTTGCAGGACTGGTCGAAAGCTATTGGCCACGTGGATCGCGATTTCACAACATGCGACTACGTCTGCGGAAAGCATTTCTTCAGTGAAATGGTGAGCAGGCACAAATACTACGCGGAGCTTGGAGGCGCATTCATTCTTGACCACCCAAATAAGCCAAAGTTGGTGCCGGAGGCAGTTCCTTGCATTTTCCCGGACGTTTCGCTGCACTTGCCTCCAGCAAAGAAACTCAGTCAGCTGGAATGTACCTCAAACTGCGGATGCAAGAAGCCGCAAAAGAGTGTAGGTGGATAGTGTGTATCAAGATTCAATAGCCACCACTAACCAGAGTAATTGCCTTCAAACAAATACGAACTTCAAGGTGAGCTTCATAACCCAAGAGGGGCTCGCGTCTAAGCATTCGAGTTGTATTTTCTTTTGCACGGCGTTCCGCTTGCCCGCAAACATGTCTGCTCCATTTCAGTCAACATCATGTTGCCGCTGTACAGTAATGACATTGTCATCAGTGCTCTCATCAACTCCGAGCTCGTTGGCTGTGTAGGAGATGGCTCTCCGATCCCAATGTTGGAGTCATCGGACTCCTCCTTAAGGGGGGACACGGGTCGTGGAGACCGCAAAATCACGAAAAAACTAGCTTTTTTTTTATTGCGTTTTTGAAATCTCCAGCTACTAGTGCACTTATAGCATGAATTTCATGCCTATATTATCATTACATTAGCCACTAAGACCCTTTATACAGTGCTTTCTAGCTAAATCTGAGCCGAAATTTACATTGAAATCGCACACATTCCATGACGTGCCCCTGCCCTTTCATGTGTGCCAGCGCAACCTGCTTGGTCTCATTTGAGAGAGCCTCCTTTCGCCTTCAAACTCCTGCTAAAATGGGTCCAATTCAGCCATTGGCAGCTTGTAAAATGAGCAGCAAAAAGAAGTATCAGAGCGCCTTCCTATTCACTACTTCGCGCACATGACTTTGAGCTTGCCTCCCTGTTGGTGGAGGCTCCTGGCTTCATCTGCTCCTGGTATTGAGGCACGCGTCCATGCGCGCCATTTCGCCTCAGTGCCAGTGGAGAAGCTTCATGATGTCAAATCCTGAGCGCAGATTCTGAATGCGGCACAAGTTTGGTGCGAAAAAGGTATGAAGGACGCTAATTGCGAATGTCAAGAAGCGCTCCATCACACAGTAAAACCCCTGGGACGCTCCACTCTCCGTGGCCCATGACAAAGTCGTCGACGCTACCACGGAAGGCCTAGCTACCGCATCAGTTGTCACGGAGCCTGTGCAAAGTTCATCAGCCGCGGCGCCTTCGAGCAGCAGTCGTGTGCGTCTAGATACTATCTATCGGCAGCAATTTGACTTGGAAGAGGAGCGAGCTAAAGCCGAAGATAAGTTATCGGAGTTGTCTGCTGCAGCGACGGAGCGGAAACGCGCATTCATGGTTGACGGTGCCGACAAAGCAGCTCGGCCGCTTGATGGAACCACGTTCACAATTGTAGATTTGGACACAGTGAACAGCACTTTGTTGGCATTCGCAAAGTGCAAGGCATGCAACAGAAAACTGCAGATTGTCCGCGACGACCGAAAATTCGGACTCGCCGTGAAGTTGCGTTTTGTGTGTTCGACCTGTAGGGCGACTGCGTCGTTGTGGAGCTGGCCATGCGTACGTAGCGATGAACGTATAAAGCCTTTTGCAGTGAACATTTTGGCCGCGCATGCCATGCAGGCAACGGAAACAGACAGACCACGCTGAATGATGTGTTCGCGTTGATAGGCGTCAGCCGTCGGGGTCTTCACACGAAAACGTGGCAACACTACGTGAAGACGAAGTTGGCACCCGCAGCCGATCGTGCTGCACGCAATTTGACGAGCGACTGCACGCGGTCGGTTCGCGAACTTTACGCCGAACTTAATATAGGCTACATGGGAAACATGGCGGTGTCGTTTGATGGGTCATTCGTCGCATATCAATCTCGGCACCGTCATCGAATTGTTCAGCGGGCTGGTGCTTGACTTTGTTGTTTTGAGCAACTTTTGTGCTGGATGCGAGTCGGGCCCAAAGGAAGGTGACCCTTCTTATGCAGCGTGGAAGGAACATCACCAGTGTCAGAAAAACAGCGACAAGAAGGCTGGAGAAATGGAGGTTGAGGCTGCCCTCATCCTCTTAAGGAGGTAACTTGAACAGCACAACCTGCACTACACCACGGTTCTTTGTGACGAGCTGCAGTTACCTTGCACTACAAGAAGATAAGGTTTATGGGTATATCCCAGTGGAAAAAGAGGACTGCATTAATCATGTCCAAAAGCGTAAGGGCACTGCTTTGGACTTGATTCCAAACACAAAGGCCCTCGCCTTGAGAGTCTTGGGGGAAAGGGCCGCTTGACAGGAGACCTGATCTCCAAGCTCACCAATTATTATGGGTGGGCTCTGAAGACACACAGTGGTGATGTTGATGCTATGCACACAGCAGTGATGGCCACTTATCATCACATCACGTCCAATGATGATGTGGCAAACCACACTCTGTGCCGACCTGGTCCAAATTCCCGGTGCAAACAAAATGCGGCAAAGGCCCGGGGAGCCCATTCCCAAACATCGTCGAAAGCTGCCTCCAAATGTCTGCCAAGCCTTACTTCCCATTTATGAGCGCTTGTCAGACAGAAAGGTGTTGCAACAATGCCAGCGAGAGAAAATCCAAAATAACAACGAATGCCTGCATTCAATGATCTGGGCGCTGACACCAAAGGAGCGACATACTTCGCTATTCACGGTGGAGGCAGCTGTGGCAGAAGCAGTGCTCAAGTTCAATGCAGGCAATAAAAAGGCGTCAGAGGACATTATGAAAGAGCTGAGCCTAAACCGCAGTTGGAAAAGCCGCAGAGCATTGGCTGAAAAGGATCGATGGCGCACGGAAGCATCAGTCAAGAAGCGACAAGCAACGGAGAACATGCACCAGTGCCTGAAAAAGCACCACACAGCGACTCATAGTCAAAAGGACTACATGACCGGTGAATACTGAGCATTTTCAAGTGCAGTTATGTAAATGAATGAGTTTTATTTCTTTTCCTCAGTTTTCTGAGAACATGCTTTTTGGTGACTTTACTAGTTTGTCTAGTTTATTGCTTTACTAGCTTACTAGTTTACTAGCTTTACTAGTTTATTGCTCTAGCTGTTCTAGATCTTGCAATCTAGAACAGCTAGAGCAATAAATTTTTCATTAACGTAAAGCCCAATCTGTGTATTACAAAGTGCTGAGAGCAAAATTTCGATTTGCTGCCCATATAAATTTAGAACGTATTAAATTTCTTTGTATGTGATAGCCATGACATGACTCAACTTTCATCCTCTGTAGAATCACTAGTCTTTCTTTAATTTGAAATCTGCTTGCAGCATTGCACTTATTGCTAATTGTACTGTCTAGCTATGCAATTATATTCACTTTTTGATAAGTCCTTTCTTTTCTACTGTATCTGAAACCATTAGAGTGGCAGTATTGTGTATCTTCTAAATTAATTGACCTACAATAGAAATTTTTGCATATTTGAAATCAGCAGGAGAAACTACATAAGCATGTATATTTTGATCATGTTTGGTCCACAACTACAGAAAATATCTCCACACACCATGTCCCTTCTTAACTTGACGAATGATTTCGTCATCGGTCAAGTCTGCACATAGCTTGAGGTCATTGTCAGCGTCGGGGAAGCCCTCAAAGGTTATCCCGGCTGGAATTGACACGCCGGCAGCGTGCAGATCGTCGCAGGCAACATCCCCAGATGGCAGTTCGTCACACACGCTGTCCACTAGGGGCAAGACGACCGTCTCAGCGTCAAGTGTGAAGCCCCTGTGGCGAAAACAGTTTTGCAGAGTCTATTGCGTAACCGCTTTTCTCAATTCCACTAGCATGCCGACGGCAGACCTGAGGTCAACAGCATAGCTTTTCCCTTTGTCAGAGCAGAGCACCACGCGGCTGAGCACACGTGATTTCTAATGATGTTCCAAGTTCCGAATCACGCCTTGGTCCATTGGCTGCAGGATTGCTGTGGTGTTCAGCAGCAGAAATTAAATATGTACAGCCTTTAGGTCCTTGATGTGGCCATGCGCAGCGCAGTTATCAACCAACAGCAGAATTCTTCGATTTTGCTGCTCAAACTGTCCAGCTTGCGCACATAAACTTCGAATAACTGCTACGTTACCCACGCCTTCTTGTTGGCTTCATACAGAACAGGCAGAGTCACTACCCCCTTGAAACATCTTGGATGTTTCGACTTGCCTATTACTAGTAACAGAAACTTCTCGCTGCCTGACGTGTTGCTGCCAACAAGGACAGTGAGCTGCTCCTTGCTGTGCTTGCCGCCGTGGAAGGGGTCACCAGCAAATGCAAGCATTTTCTCTGGCAGCAGCTTGTAGAACCGTCTAGTTTCGTCGCAGTTGAAAATATCATTAGCTGGAAACTGCTGAAGCAAGAACTGCAGCTTTCCATCCCGATATTCGGCGACAACGGAATTGTCGACGGCGCCGCTTTTCTCGCACATCTTTTTGAACTTAAATTCATTGCGGCTCTTGAAATTGCGAAGCCATCCATCGCTGAACTTGAAGCCCTTCACGCCCATCTGAAGCAAGAAAACCTCCGCCTCCTGTTTCAGAATGTCGCCTGACACAGAGATTTTCATAGCGATCATGGCACTGAGCCACACGAGGAGCGCTTCCTCGAGCTTTGAATAAACACTGTGGGGGTGTTGACACCCCCTGTAAAGTTGTTTGCGCAGTGTGGCACACGTGTCGCCCCCAAAGCCGCATTTCGGGGTGACAACCACCGTGCGGTAGGTAACATTGTATTTGCGTTGAGCACTACTATCGTCATTACCATCATGGTATAGTGCCGGCGGTGACCCTTGGTGGAAAGGAAGCCTTGGTGGCGGGCGATAGTTGAGCGAGCCTCTTCTGTGCGTGGCGGTTGCCGCGAATGGTTGTCTCTCGCAATGGGTCTGCCGTAGACGGTACCGCGGGCCGCCTGCGGTAAGCCCACGTTTTGAGTGAAGCGTTGGCGACACCGCCTTTTGTATGCTCTTGTGTTATGCCGTTTGAGTGTATGGTGATTTTGTATATGGATGTCTTAGCGTAATGATAACGATTGATGTATTGATTCGGAGGACGATATCGTTGTTGTAGATTAGCTAAATAAATGTGTGTATCGTTTGGTTTGTTCCTACTGTGTCTGCTGTGTCCTTTCACTCCAAGTGCGTGGCGCTCGCTCGCCAATTACAGACCTTACACTGGCTGCCCTACGTGGAGCTCTTGGAGTATCGGACAACGGTTTTTGCAGTTCGGTATAAGCCTTTGTTAGAGCCGAGGTAGAATAGGCCTAGGCGGACTTTCTTGCTAGCGTCGGCGGTGTGCTTTGTTGCGAACGAGGAAATCGGTATTTGTGACGTGTTTGAACTTGTAGGGAGGTTGAGTTTTTATTTTTTTTCTCTGCACACAAGTGGGTTTTTTTTTTCGTTGTTAGTGTTAACTTTCAAAACTGTTGTTGAATCGGGACGAGAGCCATGCGGTCTGCATCTTGGGGTGAGCAAGGCCTAGAGCACATGGTTTGCAGTCCAGGCCCAAAGCGAGTGCGTACGGAAGCCTCGTGGGTGGTCCCATTTTTTCGTAAATAGCTTCTTCTATCTCTTTGGGCTCAGGGAGCCGGGCGTGGTTTCTGTCGTGTATTGCGCCTTGACGCCGATAGCTCTATAAGCTGCTGTGTGCGGCGAGCGATACGGTTACCTCACAGAGTGGATGTCTCCTCGCGGCTGCCTCTTCTGCGCCTAGGCTGGGTGCTGGGTGGATGCCGGTTGTTGCCGAGCGACTCATTAGGCGTAAGGCTCTGCGCAGCCGCCTGTTGCGCGTGGCACAACTAGGTGGATTGTGGCGTTGAGGTGTTGCGCTCTGCTTCCCTCACTTTTTTTTTTTACCTTGCGATGCATGAGTTAGCAAAAAGTGATTTTTGTTTTATTTTGATGGGCGTCTTGGCCGCTGTCGATGTATTAGCTAGCAGTACTGACCATCGTACCACGTGGGCAGAAAGTTCGAAACCCTCTTCCCTAGGCCCTGCTCCATCGTTTCTTTCGAGTGTTTTGGAATTTACACAGCGTGAGTGATGTAACTCGCGGCTCCCGGTCTTCTGCACATCGTCAGCGCCGCTCGCCAGGAATGCGGTCGTAAGGTCGGACGATGAAGATGCCTGGCACCTACGCAACTGCCTGCAGTCCGGCGCCCTCGTGAGTGCTAGTCGCAACTGGAAGACGTGTCGGCGCTAGTGACAGTTCTTGCGCCAATGGCAATGTTGCTGTTGCGGTGCCGGTACTGAGGTGAAGTCGAGCCGGACAGTGCAGCAGTGTCGACCGACGGCGGTGTCGCGGTGCAAGGACATTATGAAAGAACATGTGTTATAATTATTTTTTTTGTTAGAGCGTGTGTATTTCTTTGTATTTTCGGAATATGGTTTAAACTGAGGTTAGGGGGATGTGGGGGTGCTGACACCCGCTGTTAAGTTGTTTGCACCGTGTGGCGTATGTGTCTCGCCCAAAGCCGCATTTCGGGGTGACAACCAATGGGTGGTAGGTGACGTTGCATTCGCGTTGAGCACCACTATCGTCATCACCATCATGGTGTAGCACCGGCCCTGGTGGAAAGGAAACCTTGGCGGTGGGCGAGAGTTGAGCGAGCCTCTACTGCGCGTGGCAGTTGCCGCGAACGGTTGTCTCTCGCGGTGGGTCTGCTGTGGACGGCACCGCGGGTCGCCTGCGGTAGGCCCATGTGGTGAGTGAAGCGTTTGCGCCGCCGCCTTTTGCATGCTCTTGTGTTATGTGGTTTGAGTGTATGGTAATTCTTTGTAAGGATGTTCTAGCACGATGATAAAGATTGATGTATAGACTCGGCGGACGATATTGTCGTTCAAAATAAGTTAAATAAATGTTTGTGTATTGCTTGGTTTGTACACACCGTGTCTGCTGTGTCAGTTCACTCCAAGAGCGTGGCATGGCGCTCGCCAATTTGAGACCCCACAACACCCTGGCTCGCATTTTTCTTTCTAGCCCGGGTTGATTTCACAGCAACTTCCAAGATCTTCGATTTGTTTTTGATGAAGTCCGAAACAGTTTGCTTCGAAATTCCTAACTCCCTCTCCACCTTTGTTTGCGACCGACCCCATTTGACCTGTTCAATGATGGCAGCTTTCTTCTCCATCGTGAGCCTACGAGGGAGCTTTGTGCGCTTCGAAGGTGCTGAAGAAGACAAAGGAGCAGTTAGTACCATCACTGTAAACGGCCCATCCGCTCGACAAAAGGCGCAGCACGTAACAGCTAGGAACTCTGTAGATGCTGAAGGTCGGGAAACATGATCACTGAAGATAGCGCGCAGCAACAAACGATCAACCACAGACATGACCGCACAGCTGACAAAACAACACGTGAACAAACACAATGGGGTTTGGCTTGGCTAAGCCACTAAGCTACGGCTGGCAACTGATTGACACGTGCGGTTTTGAGGTTATGGCAGCCCCGAAACGGTGCAGCGGTTGTTGGTGGTGCTACTGGTTATACCTGCGATGCTAGTATGGCGGGTTCGAGGATATGAAAACAACCAAAATGGCAGCTTCGGTGGTGACCGAGTTGGTCATTAACAGTAAAAATCCGGGGAAATCGGATGCCGAAGGCTATAAGCGTCTGAGAATTCCAGACTTTTTAATACATTGACTCTATCGAGAACTTGAGGGTGCGACAAATGAGTCCGGGAAATCGGACATGTCCGAAATTTCGGGTGTCCGGGAAAGTCTCTTCTAGCCATTAGTAGCCGAACCAACATCTGGCTTAAGTATACACAACCGCTCCTCTATAAAGATGCCAGCGACGTGGCACGCTTTCTTATGGGGATGGGAGGTCCTTCGTCGTTCAGTGCTTTCTGCGAAAGAGCGCTAGTAGCCAACATAACTACATCTGCTGTACAATTGAACCCCTTTGTAAGAGGCATGCTCTGGGCAGCAACTGTTGTCTTTTATATGAGATGTCTCTTATAAGCATGGTACCATGTATGCATTTTCTTGTCAACCCGTATTTTACTTTAGGCACACTGGTGTCTCTTATAACCATTTGTTTCCTATACCAGTGTCTTTTATAAAGGGGCTCGACTGTATTTGGAAGTGACGTTATCACAGTCTACAGCGCGCCAGTTCGGCGAGTGCTGCCTCCGGGACGGCAGTCGATATTATTTTAATCTCGGAGGCTGAGAGGTTTAAAGCAGCTACCGCAATGAGGACTCACAGCTGACACTGTTTGGTGAAGCGGAGGATGAGAGAACAGGAGAGAGCCAGGAACCAGCTTTTTGGCTCACGTCCCAGGCGTCTAGTCTAGGAGGAACAAGCACACACGTGAGGCTGCCATTTTGATCTTTGTGGCGAGTGTTGAGACAAGCAGTTGGTCATTTCAAGTTGCGCTTAGAGTGGTCTATGTGGTGTAGCTCAATGACACCAAACAGGCAGTGTCATTATGTATAGTGTCGCTTATAAAAGGAAAGCCGTCCTAGCCGCAGAGTCGTCGTCCAACATTCAAGCCAGGCGAGACTTTAGCGTGGACGAGAAAAAAGTGCGTCACTAGAGGGGCTGCAGCGTGGAAGGACATCCCAGGAACTTTGACTGTGCGCTCTTTTAAGGAGTGCTGCATATCCACTGTGCTCGATGGCACCGAGGATTCTCCATTGTTTGAAGACAGTGACAAAGCAATGACGACTCGGAATAAGTGTGAGATCAGCAAGCACGAAAAAAACGACAAGAAAAAAAGAAACACACACACAATGGGACTACAGTCAACTGCCAATTTTTTGGACACCCGCTTTTTCGGACATGACCGATAATTCGGACATCTTCGCGGCACCGCCACGAGCCCCATAGAATCAATGTATAAGGAAGTCTGAAATTTCAGACGCTCGAACCCCCCGGAGTCCAATTTTCCGAACTTTTTGACCTGACGGAAGGTCGGAAACCACCACTGACCTCTAATAGAAACCACCATTACTGCGTCACACGCGATTACGATCGCGTCAATGAGCGCGCCGGTCTACTGTGGCAACATCTGTTACTTAGACTTGTTGATCGTTAGCGGAGAAACACACACGGCCTCCGAGATTCCTAACACTGGCCGTGTTTATCGTGCAAGGGTGCTTCGCTGACAATCAAAACTATCCACCCACAAATTTTTTGGCGCCAATTAAGTTCCTTTCGCTTTAGCGCTTGTGCTCATGCGTGCCACTCTGGCTTCCCGCGCAGCGCTTTCGCGAAGCGTTTTACCATTTTGAACTAGAACTAACCGTCCCACACCAATTTGGTCTGGCCACGCTAGCTATCTTGAATGTTTACCAGCGCCACTTCCGGAGTACCCGAGACACCGCCGCCTGCCGTCGCGTCATTTTGTTTACGCAGCCCATATGGTGTTTGGCTAGCCTAGTGCGTGGTTGTGCGATCATGTGAAGTGTGCTCTGCAACGCTAAGCCTAGGTGCTTCGACGCTCGTCAGCAAACTCCTTTGTTCACATCGTGAGGATTTCGCTTGCCTGCGATGACCCCCACTCTGCCTTCGTCGTTTTCGTCGATGGCATCGAAGCGCGGAAAACAGTACTGTCGGTTAACGACGGAGAAGAAAGCCGCCATTATTAAGTTAGTGAAGAGTGGCCGATCGCAGGCTGACGTGAGCAAGGAGTTCGGCATTTCCAAGCAAACAGTTTCCAATTTCCTGAGAAACAAAGACAAGATCTTGGAAGCGGTCGAAATATCGCCTGGTGCCCAAAAGATGAATGCAAGCCAAGGTGTTCATCCAAAGCTTGAGGACGCTCTCGTCGTGCGGCTAAATTCAATGATTGCCAAGCGGTTGCCAGTCTCGGGCTGCATCTTGAAACAAAAAGCGGAAACTCTCGCGCTTCGAATGGACATCACGGATTTTAAGTTCAATGATAAATGGCTGAAAAACCTTAAGCATCGGAATGACCTCAAGTTCAAGAAGATGTGTGGCAAAAGCGGCAGTGCAGTTATTGCGCAGTACCGCAGTGGAAAACTCCAGTCTTTGTTGCAGCAGTTTTCTGCTGAAAACATTTTCAACTGCGACAAAACTGGCTTGTTTTACAAGCTGTTGCTGGAAAAAACACTCGCTTTTGCTGGTGACGCATGCCATGGTGGCAAGCATAGCAAAGAACGGCTGACCATTCTTGTCCGCGGCAACGTGTCTGGCAGCGAGAAACTTCCTTTGTTAGTAATCGGGAAGTCAAAGAGCCCGAGGTGTTTTAAAGGGGCAACGCTGCCAGTGTTATACAAAGCCAACAAAAAGGCATGGGTAACGCAGCAGTACTTCGAGAGTTACGTCTGCAGGTTGGACAGAAAGTTTGAGCAGACGTGTTCTGCTCTTCGTTGACAACTGCGCTGCTCATGGTCACATCAATAACTTGAAGGCTATCCTGCTGGAATTCATGCCGCCCAACACGAATGCGGTCCTCCAACCGATGGACCAAGGCGTTATCCGTAATCTGAAACATTTGTACCGTTCACGTATAGTCAACAGCATGGTGCTGTGCTCGGAAAACGGGAAAGCCTACAGTGTTGACCCTCGTTCTGCTGTCGGAATGCTTGCAGACACATGGAAGGCAGTAACGCAAGACACGCTTCGCAAGTGCTTTCGCCACGCGGGTTTCATACTCGACACAGAGGCAGCAGACTTGCCTGAAGAAAGCGACAGCGTGACTGACTTGTGCCCTCTCATGAACAATATTATCAACGACCTCCGCTCTGCTGGTGCTTCCATGCCCACGGAAATAACTTTTGAACGGTTCGTCGACGCTGACAATGAGCTCGACTTCTGTGCAGAGCTAACCGTTGACGAAATATTCAGTCAGGTTAAGGCGGATTCAGACGACTCCGATGTCAAAAAAGAGGAACCAACGCCTGCGCCACCTACGACCGCCGAATTGATGTGAGCATTGATGAGGCTGTCATCGGTGTACAGTGATGATATAACTCTTTCTCATATGGAGGCGAATGTGATCACATGCAAGCGGAACATCATTCAAACAAGGATCAACAAGTTTTTCAAGCCGCTGCAGCTCTAACACCGGCTGCCCCGACGGCACCCGCTGTCGGCTGCATGCATTTTTTTTAACGGCTCTTTTCAGAGCCACCCCACTGATGCTTTGGCAGAGTTCCGGAAGTCTGGTACTTCGACCTTGACCCTCTTGATCTGAGAAATATCAATGAAATGGTGCGTTTTTCGCTTGTATTGATAAATATTAGCAAAATGGTGCCTTTTTTTTTTGCTTGCATTGAAAATTATCAGTAAAATAATGCATTTTTTTTTGCTTGCATTCATTTTTTCAGACGGTTCTTCGCTTCCTAGAGGGTCCGAAAAATCGGCAGTAGACTGTAGTGGCTATATGTTTCTCAAGTTATCTGCATCCTGAACCAACTCCTTTGTTTCATGTTCAATAAATGTTTCCTCTTTGTGAATGCTGTCTTCGATGTTTCGATCGGCCTGCTATCTAGGTAAGTCCCCCCCCCCCCCCCCCCCCAGGCTTCGGAGTTTTGGGAGTCAGTTTAGAATCAGGATTGGCTGAGATTCGAGTAAATATGTATGTGACAAAACTGGAGACCATTCATTTGTCTTGAAAAAGGAGAACAGAAGTAAGCCTTTGCTGAAGCTTTCAAGATGCCATGGAACAAATTGAGCATAGTCCTGAAGCAGAAAAAGGACATTATGGAGAAAGATGGCGGGAAACATGTGAACGCATGGCGTGATCAACTCAGGGCATTTGAACACGTTAAAGAATGTCTTCACAAGCAATCCTCGTTGACTGAGTGTTGGCCCACGAATACTGAGGTCTCCCCAGAGCGCCCTTAATGAATAAAGATGGAAGTGAAAGAATAGAAACTCTAACCTTTCCTCCGGTGAAAGGTTCATCGTCCATCTCCTCGGATTCCTGTGGAGTCTCTGAATCTTGGCTGTCTATGCCGCCACTCTGGGACAGGTTGCTATATAGGGCTGGAAAGGACCTGTATGCAAGAAATAATGCACATTTTTTCACACATAGTATAGACTGCTTATAAAGCTTTAATATCAAGATTTAAGTGCATACTCTACAACCCACACTGAAAAAACAAAAGATGTGCTTCAAAAGTGGGGGTGTGGGTTATTAGCTATGCATGTCTTGTGTTGTTTTAAAAACGATAGTCTTTCTTGGGGACCTTTGACGCAAAAATTTGGTCTGTCTGTCTGTCTGTATTTTCTCTGTTTGTCCACTCTTACCCGCATCGGGTACTTGAAACGGCCGACCACATCTGCAGCGCCCACCAATGTTGCTCAAAATTCAGTGTTCCTACTTGTGGCATTGTTGACTAAAAAGCAATTATTGCGCATATCTGAGGCACAATAACAACACGTATATGATCTGCATGTGCGTCTTTTACTACGAAAGGTATACGTTAGTAATTCTAAGGACCGTAGCGCATATTACGCTGCGCTTACCATGCAACCCATGCACGAAATGGGGAGTGTTTCCAATGCTTTGCTAAGACAAGATGGTGGTGGCACCTACCCGTCGCCTCGCGTTCTACAGCTTATCACCCCTGAGGCGGACGCACACGGCCATGCGCTTTGTCTTCCAAAAAAAACTGCCAGATGGCGCTCATGTCTCACGCGGAACGTGACTTGATGCGCTTGTTCGCCTCCACTGCACGCTCGAGGTACTCCAACGCAGCACCTCTGGAATACCATTCACCAATTTTCTTGCGCAGAACATCAAATATATGTTTTGTTCACTCTCTCCACACGCAAGACTATCGTCTTTCGACGACATTTGCAGATTAAATGCAGATACAGGGCCAATTTTTTCTTTTGGCAGAGTTGAAGACAGGGGTGTAGATGTGTGCTGCAGTGCCGCTATAGCTGAACCCCTATGTAAGAAGCATGCTCCGGGAAACACTTCTTGTCTTTTATATCAGATGTCTTTTATAAGCAGGGTACCTTGTGCGCATTTTCTTATGATCCCGTATTTTACTGTAGGCACACTGGTGTCTCTTATACCCATTTGATATTTGTCTCTTATATCACTGTCTCTTATAAAGGGGTTCGACTGTTTTGCATGAAGTCACTTCAGTGCAGCTGAAACCTGATATTGGTGAAGCAAGTAAACCTTTCACAGTGGTTACCAGTTGCACACTGTTGAATGCAATTAGAGTAGAGCGTCCCGTACTTTGAACTCCAGGGGGAAAATCTGTGTAAATGGTGCCAGAACACAGTAGAGTGGCACCTGTCTAGGACATATACTCAGCTGCCAACTCCTTTGTGCCCAGTCCTGGTGTAGCTATTGTAGAGTCCAATGCACCAAAAGGTTCACTGGTACGTGGCATGTCCCAGTATAACACATCACGAAGCAGCATACCGAGCTGGCCCAAATGGCCTTGGAGAGAGGCCATGTCAACTTCTCACTTATGGCTTGGCTAGATTATGGGTTGACTGCGATATCTATGACGTCTTTTCGATTCCTTCCAACAGAAGCACAAACTCAGAGATTTGGGTTTCCCATTTCAATGCCTCAGAAAGCACAACGCCCTCTCTTTTATTCATTTCTTTTGGTACAGAGGGCCAGTGCCTCTTTCCCTTCTGAACACACACAGATGCCCCACAGAAGTTGGTCAGAAGACTAAGAGGTAGACGAGCACGCTTTTGCCTTAGCTAGTAATTTATATCCGGCAAAGTGTAGGAACTTAAACATATCAGCAGCAAAACTTTCATGTCAAAAAAATTTGAGCTAATTAAAATTTTCTTGACAAAAACCTAATCAGCAATACTAATTTTCATCACCTGCAAAATTTGCTGGCAAAAAAGTGAAAGAAAAGAAGGGAAAAAAAAACTGGCTTCATCTTAGCTTACGGTATGCATCCAGGAAACATCATAGTGAATTTCAGGGTCACTACATTTCCTGCATGTCATGTGCAATACATATACATGGTTGTAACTTTCAAGCCAATCTGACTGCTGCAAGGGTGCTGACAACCCCCGTAATGTTGTTTGCGCCGCGTGGCGCATTTGTTTCGTGCAGAAGCCGTATTTCAGGGTCACAACTATTGAGCAGCAGGTGGCATTGTGCTTGTGAGCGTTTATCGCCACCACCATCATCATCATGGTTAGAAAACGTGAGCACCGGTGACGCCTGGCGGGAAGCCTTCGTGGTGGTGCGCAAGAAGTAAACTCCTTTCTGTTGGTGTGGGGCGGTAGCGCGGACGGTTGCCTCCAGCAGTGTGTCTGCCGGAACGGCACCGTGGGCCGTCTGCGGTGGGCCCACGTGGTTAGTCCGGTGTTAGCGACACTACCTTGTTTTTCATCATGTTCAGTGCTATATTGTGTAAGGATGCTTTACCGTGGAAATCACGATTGATGTTATAACAATTCGGCTGATGATATGGTTTAAAAAAAGCAGTTAAATAAATGTGTGTATTGTCTGGTTCGTTCCGACCGTGTCTACTGTGTCCGTTCACTTCAAGAGCGTCGTGTTCTCCCATATCGAAACCCCACACTGCACGGATTGTTGTGGTTTCAAGTCATTCTTGAAAATTTCATTAAATATTTCAGCAAACAAAAAAAAACTTCCTTCTCTAGAGTAGCCTCCCTCCAGAGCACAAGGATTTCTTTAATACGAAGTGAAATTGGGTGCCAAAAAATGAAACATTTTGTTGACACTCATCCTGGAGTTACAACAAAGAAAATCATAAGCTCAGAGACTAGTTCACCTGCGTTCCTTGCGGACCTCTTTCTGGTGCTCCGTCAGAACCTGCTTCCTTTTGACAGGGGAGACCACCTTGACGAACTCCTGCAAGCATCATGATGAGTAAGCACTGAAATGCTATGCAAATAAATAATTGCAATAATTTTTTGACCTGATCACGCAGCACAAAAATATAGGAAATACCTCTACTTTTTTATGTTTGACCCAAATCCCATCTTGGACTAAATGCGAGTCCGAGTGACGCATTCCTGACAGTCTCCATTCATTTTTAGTTCCCAGTGTCAATTTATTAGCCCAAAAATTACCAAAACGCTATGAGCTTATACAACAATAAAACTTGCTTTCACTGCAGTGTGTGCAAGTGGTGAGGAAAACTTATTTATTTACAGGACATTTCCTACTGAGAAGCTCTGAGTAGCCGTTGATATTCCTGGCTTGCGGTGGAGCGGGGCAGGCCTTAGTCAAGGGCTGCGCTTGCAGCAGCCGCTCTGCAGGCCCAGTCGATCAGACACAGCTGATCTTCCAGGTTCTCGCTGGCCAGCAGCTCCTCCAATTGGTTCACTGTTGGATTCTGTATTGGTGCTAGGGCTGTAATGGCCTTACCAGTGATAGTACCAAAGCCTTCTGATTTGGAGCATTTTTTGGGGGCGCAGAATCTTGAATTTTGGAGCACTTGGGAGCCACAAAAGTTTCAACTTTGGAGCACTCTGGAGCAGCTAAGTTCTAAACCTAGAGGTGAATCAAGTTGCGTATTCATTCAAGGACATCAATAATTATTTTGAGGTTCTTGTAAAGAGCTAGAAATATTTAAATTCATTGCAAATATCATCCAGCCAATCATTTTAAGAGCAACTCCCTATTTGAGCTGATGATCAAAAATAATGGCGTCATGCTGTTGAGCATTTTGAAAAAACTAGCAAATAAACAGGATACAGTTGAACCCCTTTATAAGAGGTGTGCTTATAAGGGCAGCAATTTTGTCTTTTATACGAAATGTCTCTTATGAGCAGGGTACCACATATGCATTTTTTTATCAACCCATATTTTACTGTAGGCACACTGATGTCTCTTATACCCATTTGTCTCTTATATCAGTGCCTCTTGTAAAGGGGTTTGACTGTACTGGTTGAATAAAATTGTACTTCATAAACATTAGGCTTCATCGATTTACAGATCCCAGACGGCTTGAAACAGCCCCGGACGACGGCACCGCATTCGTTTTTCTTGGGAACCAACCAGAAGCTCTGCTCACTGGTCCGGGATCGCTCGGACGCACGTTTGTTTTTCGCGTGTCCGGCGGCCTACGAGCGGCCCGAGACTGTCCGAACTATTTCTTTCGGGCAGCTGGTAGCCGAAAGCGCAAGGCACATGCCAGTGCAGCCATCTTAAGTTAGACTTTGAAATTTTTTGCGTACTCTTGCTCTCTCCTTGCTTTTCTGTCTGCTTCTCGCATGTTTCTGGATTTCGCATCGTTTGCGCACCCAGTTCTTGCCATCGGTGTTCTGAGCCATGTCGAGCATGTGCGTATTCCCGAAGGTCGGGCAAACACGTGATATACTCGCTAGGAGAAACAGCGTAGTGGAGTGACCGCGCTGGTCTACGATGAGTGCGCGCTCGTATAGTTCACTTACAGTAGTAAGTCGCATCACAACGGAAATACCAAACTACTGTTTAGGCTGGAATCGGGTCGGCTCTGGGGCCTGTGTCACTGCCATGGAGGGAGCGGATGGCATAGCAGGCGCCACAGTGGACGCAGACAGCATCAAGCGTGCAGATGGCCGGAGGCCGCTCGGACTGGCTCGAGACTTGGATCACGTGCATGTGACGAAGCCACCTATGAGCCGAGGCGTCCGCAGGCCGCCGGCGAGTGATCCGAGACTTGGTAAATCGATGAAGCTCATCCTAAATACACTTACGTAGTTATCAGCAGATATGGTGGACAAACGCTGTGACGTACAGCGCTAGAGACTCATAGTCACAACTGCCGTCCCCCAAGATGACTTCAAAGATAAAGGAAGGTTCACTTTCTTCACAATCGATTATACTGCTGGGCTTAACATGACATTATTTAGATAGTCTCATAAAGCCAACCCCCTCCGGCACTCATCTCTATGCTGAAACTACATGACTGAAAAATCTCGTTTTCCTTTTGCAGCGATACCTTATGTGGCTAGGGCATTCTGTCTATACGTGGGCATGGGATGGCAGCAGCGACAATGGTCGCTAAAAACTACTTCTGTCTTTTCACCCAGTTGGCCCTCGTCATCGGAACGTGCATCCCTGTCTGCGTGGATTGTGCAGCGCATGTACCCAAGTCTGGCACGTGCCCTCTTCTGGAGGCTTGCAGCGATATCGGCGCTGATTTCTAGGAACGCCCTCACCCACTGTGTGATGCGATACCGGAGCGTTTGAGGAAGGCCGCAACGACATCGACAGCGACAACGGTGGACTACATAAGCTCGTCCTCGAAGCATCACCCGTTCAGTGGGCATGGGATGGCAGCAGCGACAATGGTCGCTAAAAACCACTCCTGTCTTTTCAACCAGTTGGCCCTCGTCATCGGAACGTGCATCCCTGTCTGCGTGGATTGTGCAGCGCACGTACCCAAGTCTGGCACGTGCCCTCTTCCGGAGGCTTGCAGCGATATCGGTGCTGATTTCCTGGGTCGTCCTCACCCACTGTGTGATGCGATACCGGAGCGTTTGTGAGGAAGGCTGCAACGACATCGACAGCGACAACGGTGGACTACATAAGCTCGTCCTCGAAGCATCACCCGTTCAGTGGGCATGGGATGGCAGCAGCGACAATGGTCGCTAAAAACCACTTCTGTCTTTTCACCCAGGTTGGTTGTTATTCTATTCACTGTAGAAGATGTAATAACGTATGTTTGCTGCTATTCCCATGCCCACACGTTTTAATAGTTACTGCTGGTGAATGTGTTCATGTTGTGAAATTGTTTTTGTTGGGAGGTGAAGTTGAACTGAATTCTGGTCCCCCAAAACCAGGCCCCAAAGTACAGGATAATGCAGTCCTATTAGCTATAGGTCGCCTAACGGAGCACCTCGATGAGCGGCACGACAATCTTATAGCATTCATTGAAGTAGTTAAATATAACCAAAAGGTTCTTGATAACGAAGCGTCCGACCTTACAACACGTTTAGCAAACCTTGAAGAAAAGGTGAACACTTTGGAAAACATATCCGAGGGATCGCGTTCGGATTGTTCTGTTTGGATTGCGTCAGCGGTTCGTAGTGAGAATGCTACTCTTCGCGCACGACTTGACGACTACGAAGACTGATCGCAACGAGACAACTTAATCTTCCACGGAATTACTGATGCTACAGGCGAAACATGGTCAAACACAAAAGCAAAGGTTAGGGCAATTCTTTCAAGTTCTTTCGAGATGCAGCTTTCAGATGACGCGATATCTCGAGCCCACAGACTAGGAGCATTTGTAACAAACAAGTGCCGCCCTGTTGTCGTACGTTTGCGTCATTCAAAGTTAGAGGTAACATCTTTTCCCAAAAAGCAAAGTTGCGCGGTACGAACATTAATATTAACGAAGATTTTTGTAAAGCCACACGGACAGCCAGGAAAAAACTAACTGATTTCGGTAAATCCAGCGGTCAAAAGTATTCAGTAAAATACAACAAGGTTGTTATTAACAAGAAAAGTTACGTGTACTGCCCAGTCACTGATCATGTGTCGTCTGTTGTTCCAGTTGGCGATAACAACGAAAATGACACTAACCTAAGTCCTCATAGCTCGTCAGTCCAGGCGTCTTCGTAGCAAAAAATAAATCCACGACGTGGTACTGTCAAACACGATTGTTCCTTTCTGCTTAGTAATGTGAGAAGTGTATAGGGCAAGCGAGACGCCCTGTCATCTCTGATTGACACCTGTCTTGCAGACGTCGTCGTATTGACAGAGACGTGGCTTTCCGCGGAAGGAGACAGCTCCGAAATTCTAAATTGCGAAAAAAAATACAATTTTTAACGATACGATCGTGGATCGCGCTCCGGAGGCGGTGTCCTCATAACTGTTGCAGACGATCTGGTTTCATCACACGTAGCTCTCGTTTGCCCTCTAGAATTAGTGTGCGTTAGTGTTCGCTTACACAACAAAGACGCTCTCGTTTGTGCGTGCTATCGGCCTCCTAATATACCTGCTGGTTTTTCTTCAGATTTGTACAATGCCCTTAACATGCTTCATGTTCGGTTTCCCACCTCGCATATTATTCTTTTAGGCGATTTTAATTTCCCCGACATCCACTGAAATTCGCCTTGTACTTACCTGGCTCCAGTAATTCTGAACCCACCTCTTTTATTAATACATGCTTAGAGTTTAACCTTAGCCAGTTGGTTAACTCTCCAACCCGTATCACGTCTACTAGTTCTACCATATTAGACTTGGTGTTCACAAATAACCCTGATCTCATCCAGTTTCTGTCAGTCGTGCCAGGTCTTAGCGATCACTCTGCCATTCACTTTCTCATACCGAACACGCCGTCAAAAATTAGTAAAACTACAAAAATAATCAGAGATTACGAGAGAGCTGATTACACGTTAATTAATGCTGAACTAGAGACATTTTCACAAAAATTTTTTTCTAGCTTTTCTGAACGCTCGGTAAACGAAAACTGGCTACGTTTTAGAGCTAAAATCGAAGAACTTACCGACCGCTTCATACCGCGCCGTAAAATAACCGATAACAATCAGTCTGCTTGGTTCACGCCTACTTTAAGGCGGCTACTTAATAAAAAGAAGCGGATCTTTCGAAGTGCAAAGCTCTTGGGCAACATCAAAAGATGGGATGATTATCGTAGTATACCCGATGAGTACGCACGCGCACTCTCACTTGCCAAGCACTCATATTTTGAACAAACGTTGCCTTCTTTGTTAGTAACTAATCCTCGTAGATTTTGGCAGGTAATTGGTGGCAATAACAAAAAACAAATTGACCTAGTTTCAGGGAGCGACTCATTTATTCCAAGAGAAAATTGTTGCCTAGCTCTTAACAGTGTATTCGCACCATCATTTGTAAACGTGGCGCCTACCACTGTTCCTTACTTGTCTACTCACAACTACGATCTAATGGAGCCAGTACACCTTGATTGGGAGGGCATAAGGAAATTAATTGAAAATCTCAAGCCTTCTTCTTCCCCCGGAGATGACGGAATTAACGCCAAGTTTCTCAAAAACACCGCATTGTTTTAGTCCTTAATACTGTGCAGAATTTTTTCACAGTCTTTGGAATCGAGTACCCTGCCAAACGACTGAAAAGTGGGGAAGGTGGTTGCTTGTCACAAGTCAGGTAACACCAACAATCCCCACAATTATAGAACCATCTCACTAACTAGTGTGCCATGTAAGCTATTAGAACATGTCATTTGCTGCAACTTAGTCAACTTTCTTGAGAATAATTCTTTTTTTACTAACTTTCAACATGGTTTTAGAAAAAGTTACTCGTGTGAAACTCAGCTCTTATGCTTTACTAATGATTTGTTCTATGCTATTGATCGTGGTACTTTTATTTATTGTGTATTTATCGACTTTTCTAAAGCATTTGACACAGTTTGTCACGAATCACTACTTTTAAAATTAAGTGAACTAAATCTTGACCCACACATCTTAAAATGGATCGAGTGCTTCTAACGTAACCGCGAGCAATTTGTGACTGCTAATGAATGTAACTCTCCTCCTACTGCCGTAACCTCAGGTGTGCCTCAAGGCTCTGTTTTGGGTCCCTTACTTTTTTTAATATATATTAATGATTTGCCTCATAACATTTCCTGACGATTGTGTTATTTACCGTGAAATTTTGACCTCTAACGACACTGACACCCTGCAATCTGACCTAGACAATATCTCTTCGTGGTGTAATAATTGGCTAATGAAACTTGACACAAATAAATGCAAATCAATGAGAATAGCTCGTAACCCTTCAAAAGTTGCGTCTCCCTCGTACCTACTTAATAACACTCCCCTAAACAGTGTTTCTTCTTACAAGTACCTCAGTGTTAACATTTCTAATAACCTGTCATGGCAGGCTCACGTTGACAACATAACATGCAACGCTAATCGAACTCTTGGCTATTTACGTAGAAATTTTTCTGTTGCTCCAATTAACCTAAAGCTTCTCCTGTATAAATCATTAGTGCGGCCTAAACTCGGATATGCGTTGTCTATCTGAGATCCTCATATTCACATGCTCATAGACAACATTGAATCCATTCAGAATCGCTCAGCACGTTTCATATTGTCCAATTACTCTCGAACTGCAAGTGCCACATTAATGAAGGTTCAACTAAATTTGCATAAACTCTCAATACGACGCAAAAATTCACGTCTCTTTCTCTTTCATAAGATCTTTCACACTAACAGAACCTTCTCTGATTCACTGTTTTTTCCACCAGCCTACATATCAGCACGCAATGACCATCAATACAAGGTTGGGGTTCCCTTCTGCCACACGAACCAGCACTTCAACTCTTTCATTCCTAGAACATGTACTGACTGGAACCACCTTCCCGCATCGATCGCTTCAATCACAGACGCCAATGCGTTCAAATCAATCATTTTTGAAAGTGCATTATAATTTATTCTAATCGTGCTGTTCTGTTTTACTTCTTATTGATGTTTGTTGTCCCACTCCTCTCTGTAATGCCCAGTGCCTTGAGAGTAAATGAATGAAATGAAATAAAATTCTGTCTATATTTCAAAAACCCTGCATTGTGCCCTCTAGAAAGCAATGCATAAAGAAAAAAAAAACCTCACAGGGTACCTTATGCATGTGCCAAGGACGACACGAAGGTGAGAGTTATTCTTTTTTTTTTTTTAGAGTGATAGCAATGTTGTACCAAAATCCCATCGATATGATAGCAATGTTGAATGACAGCAATCATATCGACATTCTCGACTGGCTTTCGCCATTTCCAGGAGTGTCCCCAAATTTTTTTTCGGGAAAAGAGGGGGGGGGGGGGCACCTTATTCTAAAGGGGGGCCGGGCAGGCGAATAGGTAGGTCATTTCGCGCTATATATGCCAAGGTGAAAAAAAATTCAGGGAGAGGAGGAGCACATTTCCAATCTTACCCTTTCATCTGGCTGGCCGTCGCTGTCATGTTTTGTGTAATGTCCCAATTTATACCATCCCCCTGCGCATTGTGTGTGTTACACGCGAATAAAAACTGCCAACGAATATCCTTTGCATAGAGGACGGATGCGATACCATCACCCCATCGTCTTTCATGGTATGGCTTCATTCAGATCACGTGCACAGTTTCTGTGTGATGCCGCCATCTGGATGGTGTTACTTGCTCCTCTGGGACAACTTCATAGTTCAATGGGCCAAGCTGGCAAAGCACCTTGTAGGGGCCAAAATAACGTCGAAGTAGCTTTTCGGAGAGCCCACGTACGCGTACGGGTGTCCATACCCATACTTTGTCTCCAGGAGTGTACCGTATTTTCGCGCATATAACCCGCACCAAAAAACCAAAAATTTCAGTGGCAAAGTGGAGGTGCGAATAATACGCGGGGTTTTTCCTATAGTGCTGCTTCACAGCAATGCGTGTTGTGCTGTGAAGCCCCTTAACAGTGTAGCGAAGGCTACGGAGGCGGTTTCCGGAAATTCGTGTTGCTCCGCAAGTAGCACGGCAGCTTGCAGCCGATTTTGGTTTCGCTTGCTTGCATTTAGAAAACATTTGGGGAGAGACAATTCGATTTCAGTGTAAAATCTCACTGTCACACCACAAGTATATTTTTTGGACGTTCGCGGCCCCTCAGTGACCCTTCACATGTCCCTACGTCACGGACGCCATGTTTACTTTTGGAAAGGGCTTGCCAAAAAGGTGGTGCTGTATAAAAAATAGAAAAAAAAGAAAGGTATTTTTGCAAAGTGAACGATACCTGTATCTTACCTACGACTTCTCGCAACCGTTTGAGTTCCATAATAAATAAAGCAGTATTTATTTCAGCAAGGCAAATGAGATATTATAGTGCCTATAGAGATATTATCAGTAAATTTATGTACTACTTTTTGACGCGGTAGCAGGCATGCATTTTGGTTCTGTTGTTTCCAGGATGCTGTTACAGTGTACTAGAAGGGGTAGTGCTAAGTCGTGGAAGCCTAAGTCGATCTGTTCTGTCACCATGAGTAGCGTACAGCAGCAGTCCGTCATGGCACAGCAAGAGCTTAAGATCATCGCCGTCGCCGAGGAATTCGGCAATCGCGAAGCAAGAAGACGGCACGATGTGGACGAGTCCTGCGTGCGCCTGTGGAGAAAGAAGAAAGAGAGCCTACAAGCCGCGCACCGCGACCGTAGGTCATTTCGTGGCCCCAAGACTGGTGCCTACCCTGAGCTGGAGGCGGAGCTAGTAAAGTCCATCGAAGATGTGAGAAGCAGGGGTCACGCCGTATGAACCTAGATGGCCCACGTGGAAGCGCGGCGACTTTCGAGAGAGCTAGGCCTACTTCACAAGTTTCGTGCGAGCCGCGGATGGCTGCATCGCTTTATGAAACGGCAAGGCCTCTCAATCAGACGGCGGACTACAATATGTCAATGCTTGCCGGCTTCTTATGAGGAGAAGCTCCCCAAGTACCAGAGATATGTAATTGGCCTGCGAAAGCAGCACAATTACATATTCTCGGAAATCGGCAATGCGGATGAAACTCCTGTTTATTTTGAAATTCCGTTGGACACAACGATTGAGAAAACGGGCAGCAGTTCGGTGAGCGTGCTGACCGGCGGGAACACGAAGCTGCGCATCACAGTCTTGCTTTGTGCCCTCGCCGACGGTACGCAACTGCGACTGTACGTCATCTTGAAAAGAAAAACTCTACCAAAGATTCATTTGCCTGCCGGTGTGGTGGTGCACGCACATGAGAACGCGTGGATGAACAGTGACTTGTTCGTGGACTAGATCAAGACAGTATAGGAGAAAAGGCCCGGTGCGATGCTCGCAAAGAGGTCCATGCTCGTTCTTGACTCGTTCCGTGGCCACACATCTGAGGAAGTGAAGGACCTCCTCTCATGCAACGGCACCGACTTAATTGTTATACCCGGTAGAATGATGTCAATGTTGCAGCCTCTAGATGTGTCGCTTCACAAACCCTTCAAAGCACATGTCAAGCGCTATTACGCCAAGTGGATGGCCGAAGGCCTGATATTGCCCTATTTTGCAAGTGGATTGTCGAGGCATGGAAGGCCATTCCAGGTGAGACGGTGCGAAAAAGTTTCAAGAAATGCTGCATCACAAACAACATGGATGGAACCGAAGATGACCTTGTGCATAACAGTGAGGACTGCGGCTCAAATGATAGCTCTAGCGCGAGCAGCGACAGTGAGTGAATTGTGACTGGCCTTGCAGACAGCGTATTCTGCTTGCTAAATAAAGCTTTTTCTGTATACATATGTGCTATGTTGCTTGAGCAGTAGCATATGTACAGCCTTTCCTGTATATCAAATGTGCGGGCAATACGCGAGGATTTTTTTTTTTTTCTTTCTCGGTGAGCTGAAAGTGGGGATGCGGATTATATCCAGGGGCGGGTTATATGCACAAAAATACAGTACTTGACGTCTCTTCGTTGCAAATTATACCTATTGGCGTCGCCTTTTTGTTGCTGCTGAATGTGATGTTGTGCCAGCTTCCTTGCTTCTTCAGCTCATTGCGTGAAGTCACTGGTGCTATGGTCATGGTCAGAGTTATCATCGAAAGGTACACTTGCATCCATGGGCGACGTGACTGTTTGGCCAAAAACAAGTTGAAAAAGTGTCATTCGTGTTGTCTCCTGCACAGCGGTATTGTATGCGAACGTTGCGTACGGTAGTATTCTGTCCCAAGTTCGATGCTCTACATCGACGTACATCGACAACATGTCAGTTAACAATCTGTTGAGCCGTTCTTCAATCCATTCGCTTGGCGATGATACACCATAGTTTTCCTATGACTTGTGTGTGTCAATCTCATGATTGAATTTGTCAGGTCAGCTGTAAACGCTGTTCCCCGATCTGTGATTAGCACAGTAGGAGCTCCATGTCGCAGTACAATGTTGGTCACAAAGAATTCGCCTATTTCCACAGCCGTTTTTCGAACAAGCGATGCTGTCTCCGCATATCTAGTTAAATAGTCCGTTGCAACAATGATCCATCGCTTCCCTGATAACGACGTGGGAAATGGGCTAAGTAAGTTTACACCCACTTGTGCGAAAGAGGCATCTGATGGTGCTATAGGTTGGAGGAGACCACTTGGTTTCACTGGTGGTGCTTTGCGCCTTTGGCAATCCTGGCAGGTTGTTACTTAGTGCTGCACAGAATTCAGCGACATTGGCCAGTAGTATTTCGTGCGAATATGTGCCAGCGTTCTGCTCACTTCCAAATGTCCTGCTGATAGGTCATCGTGGCATTCTTTCAAGATCTTGGGTCGTAGCTCTGTAGAAACGACAAGGAGGAATTTCTCTGGACCAAGTTCAAAATTTCTTTTGTACAGGACGTCATTCCGACGTATGAACGACGACAGGCTTCGGGAAAAAACACGAGGAAGGTCAAGTTGCTTGCATCCGTGAGAATATCAGTTTTGGCTTCCTCGTCAAAATGTGCGAGGACTGGATGGCTCTGAAGGAGGTGTCGCAGCTCATTGAAGGCACCTTCCTGTTCCTTCAGCCAAATGAAAGGTACATCTTCCTTTGTCAGTCTCGTTAGAGGTTCAGCGATCTTCAAAAGATTTTTACAAAGCGCCGGCAGTAAGCGCGAAGTCCGAGGAACCGTCAAACTGCTTTTTTGTTCGTTGGTTTCGAAAATTTTTGTACTGTCGCTGTTTTCTCAGGGTCCAGGCCAATACCTTCAGCACTGACAACATGCCCAAGAAAAAGGAGCTCTTGGAAGCCGAAGTGGCATTTCTGTGGTTTATCGTCAGGTCCGTCAAACTAGTCAAACTGGTCCGTATAGCCCGTCCGGTGTCACGAATGCAGTTTTTTCACGATCTCGTATGTCCACTTCTATTTGCCAGTACCCACTTTTAAAGTCTAGAGAAGAAAAAAACTTTGCATCTCGTAGTCTATCGAGAGTATCGTCAATCCTGGGAAGAGGATGAATATCTCGCTAAGTGACAGAGTTCAGCCTTCGATAGTCTATACAGAATCGTAAGGACTGGTCTTTCTTTTTTACGAGTACCACCGGTGAAGCTCATGGACTCGCCGACAGCTGAACTACATCGTCTTTGAACATTTCTCGGACCTGATTTCCGATCGCTTCTCTTTCTTTTAGTGACACTCTGTAGAGGTGCTGGCAGGTGAGTCTGACTGAGTCGTCGACAATGATGCGGTGTTTCGTAATGGGCGTTCATCGGACTTTGGATAACGTTAAAAAGCATGCGGCACATTCTCTTACGAGGTTTTCTATTTGTCTTTTCTGGCTTGGCAACAGTCGTTGGCCCATGTCAATGGATTCCAGTACAGAATCCACGTCTTGCAAATCAGGTGGTGACATCTCAGAGGTGCTCAGGTTCGCAACTTGGACGAAGTCGTGTCTACTTGCAATGACGGTCGCCTAGGCCAGGTGCTGTACTTCATTCCCAAAGTTTGTCAGCAAGACGTTAGCACATCCGTCACGAAGCTGCACAAGGCCCCTTGCCATGCAGATTCCCTTTTCGAGCGTGAGCGCAGTGTTGCTGTCGGAGAGCCCTTTATGGTCGCTAAACGCATTGCTTCTTACCCGGACAGCTACGCTAGACCTTGGAGGTACTGCCACGTCGTCGTCTGCAATACACAGGTCATTGACTTTTTGTTCTGTTTCAAACATTGCAATCGCGTGCTTGATTGAAAATGAGACGCATGATTCCGGCAACTTAATTACAACACCCTTAGCCTTCAGAAAGTCCATACCGATAATTACTGTAATTACTCGAATCTAACGCGCACCTTTTTTCCGGTTAAGCGAGTTCATAAATCGCATGCGCGTTAGAATTGAGTACGGAAAAAATGAATACGGTCATTCTACTGCCATCGGCATTTCCAAAATGGCCGCCTCCTACGTGCATCGGCATGGCGCGTCGGCCATTTCTGCCTATGTGTTTCCCATGTGTGGCACTTCATACGTGTGCTGAGGAGTTCGTCATCTTGTAGTGCATTAGCATCGACGGCATGGAAGGGCCGACTCCAAAAACTCGAGTGCACCACGATGCCGCTTTTAAAAGAAAAGTCATCGCGTGTGCAGAAACAGACTGAAATCTGGCTACATCGCAGTCGTTCGGAGTTCCCGAAACGTGCGTGCGTGACTGGCGGAAACAAAAGCAGAAGATTGTTGACAGCAAAGCTTCACGCAAAGGCTTCAGTGGACCACAGCAGGGTCGGTTTCCGCAAAATGAAGAGCTGCTCGGCGAGTATGTGCTTGAGCAGCGAGCGGCACAGCAGCCCGTGACGACAGAACTGCTCCAAGTGCGGGCTATGCAATTAGCCTTAGAAAAAGGTCTAATGTGGAGCCAGTTTAAAGCGAGCAGGTCCTGGCTAACTAACTTTATGAAAAAAAAAGGCTTTTCCCTCCGAAGGTGAACGGGCATATGCGAAAAGTTTTGCGGAGGAGTGCGATGAAAAGCTTCACAGTTTTCACAGGTTCGTCCTAAACTTGTGGCACAACAACAGCTACCTGCTCGGGCAAATCAGGAATGCTGATCAGACGCCTCTTGGACATGCCTGGCACCACAACTGTCGAGAAGAAGGGGGCGAAGCAAGTTCGCATGCTGACATCGTTCCACGGTAAAACTACAGTGACGGCAATGCTCTGTTACACATCAGATGGACACAAGCTTCCCCCGTACCTCATATTTAAATGGATGACGCTCCCGAAAGGAGTCGTTTTTTCTAGTGGTGTGATCATGCGGGCCGGCGAGAAAAATGGGTGCGCATTGCAGTCGATGTCTTACTTTTTTTTCTGTCATGAAAATCGGGTGCGCGTTACAATCGAGGGCGCGGTAGAATCGAGTAAATACGGTATGTCTCTAGAGCATTCCGGCAGCACAATGAAACTGGCGACATATGTGAAACCCCTCATTCAAATTCTTGCCGTACACGTTACAATCGGCTCAATGAGGTGTCCCCCTGCGGTGCGAACTTGAGGTCTATACCATGGAGTTGAATGTTTTGGCGAACATTCACCTTGTTGAATGTTCTGGCGAGCTCGCTACTGATTACTGAGTAATTCGCACCTGTATCCACTAGTGCGTTCACTTCATAGCTGTCAACGAATACACGCAAGTCGGAAGCGACATCATGATTGCTGTATCGGCTTCTTAGTTCATCGTTATCATGCGAAGTCAGCAATGGAGGTTCTGTTTCAGCATCGGCAGAGGCCTTACCTCCACAGGTCGCTGGCTCTAGTTTTCCCGGCCCGGGCTTAATGAATGGCTCCTTGGAGTGGGAGAGGCTGATTATCGACGGGGGCTTGGTGACCGATATCTCAACGGTGCTGTCGAGCGAGGCTGATGTGGCTGAAGGTCATGACAGTACTGGCGAGACAACAGGTACTGCTCGATCTCGAAAGGACGCTTCCCGTTTTGAGGCCTAGGTGCATTCACTGAAAATATCCAAAACCCTGCCTAGCGGTACTGGCACATTCGATACAGGTAACCGGCCTCTCCACAGTGGTAGCAGAGAGGTATCCTGTCAGGAGTGCGCCATATATCAGTCTTCCTTGGTCTCCTATCCGGTGACGGGAGCATGCTTGGTGATGCAGTGCTGTACACCAAAGTGGCTGCGATGTCCCTACGCGCGGGGGGTCCTTGCAGAAGAGCGTCGGCATATGAGACTCTTTGCCATAACGATAGTCACACTTCTGGCTGGGCATACTGCTGACGTTCTCGAATGGCCTGGGGATCCTGAACCACCAGTCTGACTTCCTCATGCAGGACGTTGGCCGGTGACGACACAGCTGGAGCGCTGTGGTCGAGTCACTGCCTCTGGAGCTCCTCTCGCACCACAGACCTCACGAGTTGACGTAAAAACTCCATGCTATTTCCCAAGGCAGTGGGTGCTGCATCAACACAGGCGATGCCCAGATCCCAACTGTACATCCTCGCCGTTACTGAAGCGTTCTTTGCATTGTGGCTGCCTCAGAATGAAACTACGCGACCGTGGACAGCAGCTTTCTAACCAAACAGGCAAAAAGCTTGTTTCACGCCTCGCATTAGATGGCGAAGCTTTTTGTCCTCACTCATGTTAGGGTTTGCTCGGCGGAAGAGACGGGTCATGTCCTCTACGTACGTGGCCACATTTACATTGTTCCACTGGTTCCGAGCTTGGAGAGCGGTCTCAGCTCTCTCCTTGCGATCTGTACTCGGGTAGGTGGCAAGTAGCTCCCGTCGAAGTTATCCCAGGTCGAGATGGCAGCCTCGTGGTTTTCGCACTACGTTCGTGCGGAATCCTCCAACACAAAATAAACAGGTCGTAGCTTCTGAGCAGCATCCCAGCCATTGACCTTTGCGACGCCCTCAAATCGCTTGAGCCAGTCCTCTGCGTCTTCGTGGAATGGTTCGGGCGTCATCGGCGGATCTACTACAATTTGTGTTGGCGCGGCCTGGGAAGTCATCCCGGTAGCGTCTCCGCTGGAAACTACGACTGTTCTTGTACAATGCAAAGGGGAAAACTAGGGGTCTTCACGGCGTAGGCGACGGCTGCTGCGCTGGTGAACGGTCAGCTCGGTGGGTCCGAGTCGCCTTTGCTCCGAATTGCCTTCTCTAAGTTCAGATGAGGTTGGGTTCATACCCCGACTCCTCCACTGGTCACGCACAGTTGAAAAGTAGACTTTAATAAGAAAAATGGGTGAACTTGTGCCCTATAAACAAACAGGTTAGAGAAAAATGTCTGTCCTGAACACCTTGGCTTCTAAGTTCGGCACTTCGTCTTCTTCTCTTATTCCGCACAGTTCGAACATGCCTGAGTTGTCAATGTCGATCCTGGTAGTCCCCACGGGCGCTTCGTTTGCTCTGTTTCGCACACACACCACAGACAACATTGAGGGCGTAGCAAACGACTGGCCCGCGAACTTTAAATGTATCTTGCGTCCGTATATTTATCTTGGGAGTACTTGCGAAGGATGAATTTGAGAGAGAGACTCTAGTGTGCCGGGAGAAACACACACATCCAAAACGAACAAGGACACTACACAGATAAAACGATATTGCTTTAGCGCAGCTCAGTTTGAGCGTGAAAGAAAGATAATATGCAGTCAAGAAGGGGAAAGACAGATGACAGTGTGGGTGCTATCTTCGAACTTTTGTTTATTGCGTACCCCTTACAACACATTATATAGCTCATTCCACGTGACGCCACACACATGAGGAAACCTAGTTGTGATCTGATTTCAAATTAACAATTCTCTATCAATGTTT
This sequence comes from Rhipicephalus microplus, assembly GCF_043290135.1. NCBI lineage: Eukaryota > Metazoa > Arthropoda > Arachnida > Ixodida > Ixodidae > Rhipicephalus > Rhipicephalus microplus. The sequence continues at coordinate 15,465,833 of NC_134700.1, read as the reverse complement.
CACAGTACACGCTCCAGAAAATTGAGGTCTTTTTGAGACAAGGCCACAAATGGTGTACTCACACACAGATCCGCACATTTGCGATAGCGTTCGCCTCAATAAATTCCTGTGTCAACTGGTTACGACTGCAGCCCAAGATGACACACTGGCATACCTGCCAACCTGGCAGCACAGAAATTCATAAAAACTCCCGAGCGAGAGGGGGGGGGGGGGGGTACTGGTTTTTTTCTTTAATTTGTAGCTGTAATGGATTTGCCTTTAGCGACAAGCATAATCACGTTTTGCCGCCATGGGTCAAATCAACGCGCTGAATAATTTCCCACCACTTTAGGCACCAAAAGAAAAAAAAAATTCACTAGAAACAATAGGGGAGGAGGGAGAGTCCCAAACGCAAGCACAGCCATCAGCGCTGCGGTCTCATAATGGCTTGGAGTGGCCGAACACATGAGCGTAGGGTTTTCCACTAAAGTGAGAGTCTATAAGGGGGAGCGCAAATTCTCCCGGCAGATATTTCGCGTCATCAAAAGAACTAGCAAAACATAATATATTTCCGTCAAAACAACACGTGTATGTCTTCCTGGGACACACATGAAAGGACGGCATGGCCCACCTGGCTGCCGGTAAACTGCAGGTCGAAGCTTTGGCTTTGCTCGCTACTACATTCTTTGGACAGGAACGGCAAAGTGCTTCTAGCCTTTTTTACGTCTTTACCGCCTTTCATCCCACTGCTGTATCAGCCACGTGCCCTCGGAGCTCGTAGATCGCTATCACATCGCCGTGACCGCGGTTTTGTGTGCAACGGTTTGCGGCAAATGGTAGTTTTAGTTTAAGACCACGTGCCTTCAAAACTAAGTCGTTTTATGCTATCTATAGTCACAACTGCCGCAGTTTTCTCCACAGAGTTTGCGGAAAGCAGCGTTGCTTTGAGTGGTCGAACATTGGCCGCGCGCACACTTTAGGAGTTCTGTCAGTAACGTCGTCACCATGCATGATTGTGTCGAACGACTGCAGTTTCATCCACTGAGGTTGCAATGTGCTGGTAGCACACGAACTTCCGAAGCTTCAAGCCCGCTGTTCTCGATCGACCTTTGTTCGACAGTTTTGGTACTAATGTTTATAACACACGCCGTGATTAGGTAAAGTGTTAAGAAAATTCGAATTTCGGCCCAATGGACACATGAATTTGGCTGGGGAATTTCACAAATTCGCATCAGTCGCGGTTTCGTATCACTGAGACTCTACTGTAAGTTAGAGTGCCTGCTTAGCGATGGCTCGGCAAGTGACGGGTGGGAGCAGAAATTACATCCGCTGGTGGTGGTATCTGTCATGCCTTTAATAGTTAGATGAACGTCTCTCAAATTCATTTATAATGTCGTGCACTCGCAAAAAGCCTGGAACGGACTGGCCTGCATTTTTGTCAATGCGGCCAGAGTTCGCACACACATTTCGATTTTCGGGATATTTTCATGGCAGCCCTACACACGAAAGAAACGATCGCAATCCGGGAGTTTCCCGGACAATGCGGGAGACTTCGCAAGTATGTGATGATGATAACACCAATACGTATAGTTCTCTCCTGATGGCGAAATATAGCACAACGCCATTTTAGTGGAGGCGCCATAGCCAATCGCGGAGGCCACGCTATCTTACTAATTTTATTGTTTTTAATTGGAAATGAAATATTTTTCGTAAATTTCAGGAAAGATTCGTAAAATCGTATGCACTATCTAAATTCATACATTTTATGGGAAAATCGGAAGAGTTGGCAGGTATGCACTAGTGAAAGAATGGGGTGCATCCACACATATTACAATGCATTGCCAGGAAACCACCAGAAGAAATCTCGTTTTTTACATTGCAAGAGTGCCCGCGCAAGCGGTCATTAACACACCTACTAGTCTGCCCAATGTACACCGCGCCACACGACACCAGGAACATGTAGGGAACAGCTAGGGCACATTCAACAAACTTAGTTACATGCTTCTTTCCTCAGGTGGGTTGTACTCCCTCTTGGGATTCGTAAATTTACATAAACAACTTAGTTTGTCTGGTGCTAAGAACACCACGCGGACATTTCCTTTAAGTGCTATCTTTTTCAAATGGTGTGAAATTTGATGTACGTACGAAATCACACCGATTTTCCCTGCATCCGGCTCACCATGGGTCTGCAGCCGTCCCCGCATACTCCTTCACGCTCAAACTGAGTTGCGCTAAAGCAATATCATTTTATCATGCACTAACTCGACCAGTCTGCAGTACGTCACACAGAATTCGCGTTAATTTCTTTTTTTGACACACAATAACACTCAAAACCCACATAACAATCAAAAGCTTAATAACAACCAACAGCTAAGTCATCCTTGATAGCATTACGCAAACCCAAACAGACTGCCGCTCAGTCCCAATCTATCGCTAGCCCTAGTTGCTAGCCCTAAGCCAATATGGCGTCATCCATAGAATGTTCTTATGGCTAGTTGCACTGCGACTCGTTGCCCCTTGCTGTGCCGTGCTGTGCGAGGGTGCATCGAAGCCTGTCGTCAACGTCTTCCCTAAGTTCCCATCGTCGTCCACTTTCGCCGAAAGAGCCACTCGACCTGATTTTCGGTTGGCTCCAGTTTTTGGCGTATTCTCCAGTTCAGTTAGGCTGCACCTAAATTTTCAACAGCGTCCTACCTGTGGTGCGGGCCGCATATATTCTTGATCGAAGCAGAGGAGCTGTGATTCACTCAGGAACTGCTGTGACAGGTTGCGGCAAGTCCGGGCAGCCTCACACGATCATTCCGATATCGATGGCAACTTCCCGAACCTTTTTGCGGACATCCTCAGAACTGGGCAGTTCTTGCTTTCATCAGCAAAACGACGCTCGTTTCCCACATCTTTGAAGCTTGGCGTCCCAACAACCAGTGCCAATTCATCCTCCGAGATTTTTCTTCTCAGCTCTGGTCGCTTGCCACGAGCCTTTCTCTGACCAATCTCTTTCGTCTACGTTGCTGGTGCGCGTGCCCTTGAATGACTCTTTTCTCCTCGTGTGCTGTCGCCACGCTTCCATGTTCGGCACATGCCTCGTGCCTCTTACTCATGGCATAGCCACACCACTGTTGCGCCATTTTAGAGACCCATTTGTACAAACCGTTTGTGCTGTGCAGATATAACCACACTTATCTAGAGCAGCGAAGCACGTGCCTGTCAACATTGATGTTGGCCGTGGCTTCCATCTCGCTTTAGCTACAAGCTTAAAGGACCTGCCAACCACCACAAATATTTCTTCAAGCATTTTAAGTAAATGCGTGCAGCGAGTGCAGAATGCTGTCGCGATCAACGATTCTGCATGTGGCAGCGCTACGAGCCGCCGGCGCACCACAAATTCCAAGAAACAATCCCTTCTCCTTTCAAGCCTTTCGGGCCTCCGCGTGACGCGCCGTGTCACATCTCTGGCGCACCGAGCCAAATATGTCAAATATGCTCTCAAGCAAGAGCCTACCACTTCCGGTCAATCTGAAAGCAGCTGTCTGCACTGCTTGTTGTTGTTCATCATGTTGCCTGCAGGCGTGTAACACGTGCAGAGCGCGGCGTGTCCCTGTACTGGTTCCTCACGTTGGCAATCTTTTGAAGGCATTTGTAACGCAGGTTTTATACCGGCATGATCACGGCACCCAAGGTTCGCCAACAAGCAAGGAACTGATGGAGTCAAGGATTGGAGTCGCGGAAACTAGAAGTAAATGGTGTTTCAAGCAGTGCATCAGTGATGACGTATGCGACGCGAATTTGAGAGGGCCACTTAGCGAAAGGGAAAGAGGATACCAGCGGCGGCAAGCCCAGGAGAGAGCGAAAGGTGTGGTCATCATGGTTTCCATAATCAAACGCGACTAAATACGTTATTACGGTACCGTATCAAAAATTCTCACTGCTTCGTGTTTGTCGTACACTCATGCACAATTACCCCACAAAAAATAAATTTCGACCTCAGGGTGGTTTATGGGCCCTTTAAGTTGATGGTTACATCATACCACAAGAGGCTACGCCCCTAAATGCAAGAAGTGTTCTAGGAGTCTATTGTCATCCAACTCACTGTACGGATATCGAACACCGTGTGGGCAGCAAGTTTTTGCGAGAGTGCCAAATGCGCAGACCTTCGAAATGGCAACCCCGTCGCTGGCGCTCCTCGCGGATGACGTGAAGCCTTATTATTTGGTATCAAAATACAATTTCTTACTATCACATTCATTCCTGAGAACTTGAAACTAATTGTACCCTTTCAACTCGATATTGCATACCTCAGCAAAATGCTGGCTAAATGGACAATGGTCACTCCAGTTGCCGAAGCCGTTGTTTAGCCATCAGTTATATTGCAAAGCAGAGGTTAGTAACACAGAAAGGTTACGACCAGTCTCATTATTCCTTGAGATATAGCGCGCGCCAGGGACTGCACCCTCCAAGCAACACAGCCTCACCCCCCCCCCCCCCCAAAAAAAAACCGAAGCAATGACCGATGCCGTTCAATTCCTTTTTTTTAACTGCCAGCTATTGATACTGGAAAGCGAGAGGTGAGTGTGTAACAAGGTGCAGCCATTTCACAGTGGGCCTTTCGACGCCAGAGCCGCCACTGATGGCCTCACTACTGAAAGCTGCGCGTATTGAAACGGAATTGCGGCTGCTCCGATCAGGAGGCATGCTTTTATGAATGACATGACTATAAAAAAAAAAGAGAGGCTCGCAAAGATTTTGAATTCGGACACTAGCAGTTTCGAGTTTGTTGGGGGTTTTTACTGCAACAGCAATTACAAACGTAGATGTACTGATGGAAGGAACTGCAAAAAAGCACTTTTGAATGAACATTCCTGATGAACTATGGACCATCTCCCAGAAGGGAACCCTGACGAGATCCGAAGCAGCAGCGATGCGCACGGCATTGACCCGGTTGAAACGGGTGTCGACGCCGGTCCTGGAAGAATGATTTGAAGCGAAACTTAGTGGAGCGGTTGCTCGAGTAAACATTTGTTTGAAACGCAGACACAGGAGGCAGGATGAAGTTGCTGGAAGAACGGTTTGAGGGGAAACTCGGTGGAGCCTTTACTGGAGTAAACATTTGTTTGAAATGCAGACACGGGAGGCAGGAAGCAGTTGCTGGAAGAACGGTTTGAGGGGAAACTCAATGGAGCCTTTATTCGAGTAAACGTTTGCTTGAAGCGCAGACGCGGGAGGCAGGAAGCAGTTGCTGGAAGAACGGTTTGAGGGGAAATTCGGTGGAGCGTTTACTTGAGTAAACGTTTGTTTGATTGATTGATTGATTGATTGATTGATTGATTGCTTTGTGGGGTTTAACGTCCCAAAACCACCATATGATAATGAGAGATGCCGTAGTAGAGGGCTCCGGAAATTTCGACCACCTGAGGTTCTTTATGGTGCATTCAGACGACGGACCGAATCCGGATTTGTCGTGGACGCGGACAGCTAATCCGCGGATGGTCCGCCTGCAGGCGCATCCACACGACGGACGGTGTCCTAGGAGAAAACAGCCGGATTACCCTCGACAGCAGATTCGGCGCTCACCTGCGCCCGCTGGCAGCAGACCGGTTTGAGAGTATTCAACATGAATGCCCGCAAGAAGCGAAGCTTGGCTGCGATGTCTGTCGTGTTGTGACAAATGAACGAGTAGTGTTATTCTTTCAGGAGAAAAGGGAGTTGCTAGCAGGATATTCTTTCAACTACATTATTCCCCACTTGTAGAACTTCTAAACGTGTCTCTGCCTTTTTTTTTTTTTTAGAAGCGGCACGTCACCGGTTGCAGAAGTTGGAATATTTCACCACCATGACGGCTAAGAATCTCGCGTGTTAAGCGACAGCGGCGACATTTCCCGAACCACCAAAAGTGATTTCTGCATATTTAATCACCTGAGAACAAAGTCTCCGGAAACTAAGTAAACAATGCTCAAACGTAGATGATGCCGACCAGTCATGCAGCTGTCCGCGAGCCATGGAGGACATGCTGCGAGCAGACGAAAAGTGTACTGGTTGCCACCGACCCCAAGCTTTTCCGCTGAAGTACCGGCTCTCCCCCGCCAGAATTCCGATGTGACAAACAGGTTGGGTTCATCCGTCCGCAAGCCATGCGGACGAGTCGCGGACGAGGGGAATCGCTGATGTGAGGTCACGTGACGCACCGTCCGTCCCGCCACATCGGGATTCGATCCGTCGCCTGAATGCACCATTAACGTGCACCCAAATCTGAGCACACTAGTCTACAACATTTCCGCTTCCATCGTAAACGCAGCCGCTGCAGCCGGGATTCGATCCCGCGACCTGCAGGTCAGCAGCCGAGTACCTTAGCCACTAGACCACCGCGGCGGGGCTAAACGTTTATTTGAAACGCAGACACAGGGGACAGGACACGGGTGCTGAAAGAACGGTTCGAAGGAAAACTTTGTGGAGCGTTCACTCAAGTGAAAATTTCTTTGAAACGCAAAAACATGGGAGGCGGGATGTGTTGAAGACGCTTGCGCTCGGCTTCCTTGGCTCATGTCTTGTCGGTGTTACTTGCGTGCCATTCGAATTCTCGAACGCGATCGGGGTTCTTGATTGATCTGTGGAGTTTAATGTCCCAAAACCACCATATGATTATGAGAGACGCCGTAGTGGAGGGCTCCGGAAATTTCGACCACCTGGGGTTCTTTAACGTGCACCCAAATCTGAGCACACAGGCCTACAACATTTCTACCTTCATCGGAAATGCAGTGGCCACGGCCGTGATTCGAACCTGCGACCTGCGGGTCAGCAGCCGAGTATGTTAGTAACTAGACCACCACGGCGGGGCGATCGGGGTTCTTGACTGGTACCTCGCCGATGTCGCTGCTCTTCCACTGCCGACGGTTGCAATAGGCGTCCCTGGCTCGCGCCTTGTCGGTGTTGACATCGCCATACCCGAACGAGATTGGCTTCGCTAACCCTCACAACGCCGGCGACAGCCGGGAAAGGTATGTGCGCACTAGCGGGAAGCAAATCTGATTTGGCGCACTTTGGCGCAGTTGGCGCAGAAGTGGCTCTGCACCGCAATGTTGGGTTTATAGGCTCTCAGTAGCCTTGATTACCAATCACCAGCATTTTCTCCCCACGTTTCAAATAGTGTTGCTGGGCCCCTTATGATTCAGTCACTTTTGGTAATTTTATAGGGGAGATTATAAATGACAGAATAATGTTGTGATAACTTACACATAAACAAGAGCACAGACCCCCAGCTTCACCCACCTCCGCCCGGAAGTCATAGAGCGAGCGCCTCTTGCGAGGAGATGGTGGGGCCCTCTGTGGTGTCCGAAGCCGCACAACTGAGGAACGCGTCGTAGAACTGCCCGAAGGAGGTGTCAAGCGGTTCTTGGACGAAAGCAGTGGGCTGAATGACAGCCCTTCCTTCTTTTGCGGTGTTGTGGGAAGGCAAGCATCCGGCACCAGAGAATCCTGTAACAGTTGAGTGCATTATTGTATGGCCAGCTAAAGATACAAGGTATGGTGCAGTGAAGTTTGGTTTCACACAACTGCGATGACATGCCACATTCACAGCTACCACAGTCACCTGCTTCAGCGAAGTCAAGACACCAGCTTGACACAGAACTCCCAACATACCTTTAAGGCTCTCGAAATAGTAGGTTTGTGGGAATATCCGAATGCTTTGAATGTTCAAATATTACTGTATTCAAATTCACTTCAATTCAAATTTAAATTGTCGAAAATTTTGTCAAAGTGAACAAAAAAAGTTAATATTAGTTTGCATACAAACCCTCTAAAAGTGGTTTCACTATAGAGTGGTGTTAAACCGTGAAAACATCCATCCAGAGGGAAACCCACATTGCTGTGAAGCCCCATTTAAAGGTTAAATGATCATATTACCCTCACATCCGATTCATTTCTTTAAGTTTAAAGCTTGTTATAGTAATATACCAGCCTACTGGCCATTAAAGGAGCACTGACATCAAATTTCAAGATTGAGATGTGCTCATTATTCGATCGCTTGGTATGCATAGGTCTTCTTGGCCAAATTTGAACGGCATCTGTCGCGTGGAAGTTATTTTAATTTGATGTCAAACAGCATAGAAAAGCTAAGGAGAAAAAAATGAAAAATAGACTGCTCTGCAACATCAACACTAGGGCTACGTGTTTGCTGTGATACATTCCACAAATACAATCTTAAGTGACGATGCCCTAGTAGCGATCACGTGTACGATCTGAGTGTTCTTATCGTGGCGCCGACTGTCGCCGAAGTGCAGAAACGCACTCACTTGCCCACGACCGGGCTACGGCCAGGCTAGCGTGCGCAGGTGCAGTCTAGTCCGGCCGTGGCTCGTCGCGTCTGATCTTGATCGCACCGGTTTGAATGATTTCGTGAAATTATCAAGATAAAAACCACCTTTAAAAAAATGGCGAAAAAAAAAGAGCATGATTAAACGTGTGCTTGTCGGCGAGCATGTCGGGGAATCGTTGTGAGTTGGAGGTGAGTTGCAGTCATCTAGTTCGAAGCAAAGAAAAAGCATCATGAGGGTGTCTTTTCATATCACGTATCTGTTACACATCAACACGACCACAAGCTATCAAAAGTCGAAGAGGGTGTAGTCAGATATCATCGCTAACAAGAAACATGCAGCTATCGTTGAATTTTAGTTCATCTGTAGACTTTGCGTCCACTTAAAAATGGTAATACCGTGTCAACAGGGAGAGGCTGGATAAGTGGGGCCATCTGGAGGCGCAAACAAGAACCTGACATGCAGGAAACGTATTCTATTTCTCCTCTAATGCTCGTTCCCGATAGCTATATTGCATTGACCCTTCTGCCTATACCTGAATGCTTTGCACACCAAAACATATAGCTAACTGAGACACACGAGCGAACATGGCTGAAGCGTGTATCCTTGGGCACCTCTGCAGTGCTGCTTGGAAAGGCGTCCATTTCAATATCACTGTTTCGCAAAAGGTCGATCGAAGCAAAAATAATTCCCGACGTCTCGAATCGTGGAGATTCCAAGCTCCAGAGTATCCTATTGAACCCGAGTCGATGCTTTGTACGGCGACGACAGCAATACAGGTGACAAGGCATGACTAAATGTGTCCGTCTAGCAGACGAAATGTTTGCGGAGCAGCTAAGCCTGACGTCACTTTTTTCTGTGTAGAAGTGGTCAGATGCGGCGTGATCTGGAAGTGACTGCGAGGTAGCGCCACTGCTGGTGCTCCCAGCGCTAAAAATGGCAGGACTGCCGGCTGTTTTCGAATAGTGCTGAATCCTAGTAATATAAATCAATAAAAGTGATAGTTATTCATCCCTCAGTTGCGTTTTAGGTCGCGAATCGCTGCTACAGGGTCTATAGCTACTCGTTGATGCAAAAATTTTGGCATGAGTAAATTTGATGTCAGTGCTCCTTTAAAGGTAACTGACTAGACTTACAGAGAAGGCAAACACACAAAGAGGAGACAGAAAGGTAGGTGGGCCATAGAGAAAAAAAAAGTTTGTAAGTACAACGTGGCAATGGGAAGCACAAAACGGTATTGATTGGCGGATAATAGGAGAGGCCTTTGCCCTGCAGTGGGTGCGGTCAGGCTGATGATGATGATACCAGCCTATACCTGCTGCTAGTATAGTGAACTTAAAAAAAAAAAATACTGGGCAGGTTAGTTATGTCATGACAAATATGACCATTTTTCTTTACGTTATATATTTATTTATTGAAAAATACCTTACAGGCCCCGAAAGCAATGAGTAAGGGGGGTTACAGTAAAAATCAGAAGTAAGCACGAAAAACAATGCTACAGTGCTTTGTAAAAAAAAAAATTAACAGTGCATTCAGTTATCAATTCAAAAATTAAAAAAAACACTCAACACTTCACAATATTAAAAATCTCTAAAGATAAACGATAAGGGGAAAATAAAAAGAAAAAGTAACTTGCAATGCTATATCGAAAAAAAAAAAAAATCTCAAGTTTGTGTCAAAACGTGTTCAGGTTACTATCAGAGGCGATATCATCGGGAAGATCACTCCACATGCGGATGGCTTGCGGTAGCGCTGATTTATTAAATGCATATGTGTTACCAAATATGCGCGTGAATCCGAGATAATTATGTAATCTGCACGATGTGAGGAGCGTTCTAGCTGTAACAATGATGTTTTGTTATTTTGTAGACGTAGTTACGAAACAGACATAACAAGGACACTTGACGTCGAACATGTAATGATTTTAGTGAATGATGAAGTTTAATCCGAGTCACACTGGAATGATTGCAGTAGATGCTGGAAATTCTTATTATATACTTTTATACTACACTTATTCGCTTCTAACTGAAATTCACCATTCGCACAAGCTTACAAAAATTTCCAATATGCATATGCTCCGAAGTGAATATGATTAAAAAATTATGAACCATCTCCCCGAAGGGCATCATGATGGGATACAAAGCAGCAACGGTGCACACGCAGTTGACTCAGCTGTAACTGGCGGTGATGCAGGTGCTGGAAGAAAGGTTTGAAGCGACACTCGGTGCAGCCTTTACTCGATTTCACGTTTATTTCACAAAGTCACGGGAGACAAGTTGGGTTTCTTTTTAGTTTCATGGCAGATAAAAGAGCCGATAGAGTGTCTCCACTCGACGTGAGGTCGAGTGTTGGTGGCGGTGGAGAGGGTGAAGCGAGAGAGAAGTGTGTTATGAGTGGGCAGAGGAGACACACCATCTATACTCTCTTTCAGAAGTTCCCTTCAGCACTGTGGAGGCTGCAGGCCTCTTAGCCAACAGGAAGGATGCTTAGCCCCTGCACTTGTGTTCATTCGTGTTGCATTCACGGCGTCTGCTCAACGAATTGTAGTTATTATGGCTAGTTTATTAACTTAAAATGCAGTAAAGATATTAAACAAGCAAGCACACCAGGATCTTGAAGAAGCGTAAATTTGTTGCTCTGCTGAAGATCGGTATAATATCTCTTGCCGGCGGATAACCTCACTTTGTGGCTGTTTCTCTCCGATGCTGTTCGTGGCTCTCGTATGTCTGTTTACCCGTCAATGCGTTTATTCGTGTCTCCCGCTGCAACACTCCTTTTCTCTCTTTTTTTCGTTTCCACCAAAGAAGGATCGGACGCGCACGGAATACTGTACAATGTTGCATGCCCAATATTTATTTGGAGATGTAGCGTTGTTGGTGCAACAACGCAGTCAAATACTGCCTCGGCGCGTTAGGCTTATGAGGTACCGCTAAGCAAGCCGCTCATCTCGCTAATATTGACAAAACGTACTTGATGCTCAAGTCCCAGAGTGAGATGAAACAAATCGATGGCTGATTTCACCATTTGTTCAGTGCTGTCAGCGCAGTGGGCGTGCAGCAAGAGCAACTCCGAACCAAAGTGGGTAGTCACTTTTGGATGGGTGCTGCCAAGTTGATTTGTAAACACATTTATCAGCGGTAACTGACACAGATAATTAAATTCATAACAAATAAACATGAAGAAGAATAAACATATCATGTACTGATGTGGCAGAAAACACACGAAAGAAATGCCAATACTATAGCCAACCCTGTTAATTTTAAGGCACTTGTATGTGGGACTTTGTTTCGCTGCGCGAGCATGTGGCTCTCTTGCACCGCATAGCTTTGGTAGTGCTGAACCAAAGTGGTGAGACAGAGTAGGTGTGTTGGAAGGAGCCGGCCGCTGCTGGCAGCTCCAAAAAAAAAAAAAAAAAGATGTCAACGCGCAGCTGCGACTTGACCTAATTGGCATCATTTCAACAACTGCGGCGGGGGGAACGCAGTGCAGCGCATTGGCGTGAAGACAGCATTACACGGACAGGCAGCGCTACACAGGCAAGTCAAAGAGCTGCTTCGCATCTAACTACATGAAGCCTGCCCCACCACTGAGAAAGGCACCAGCCCATTTAATTGAAACACTGCAACAGCACTATTGCTAGTATATGTGAAGCATGCAGGAAGGAGAAAATCTGCAGCAGGTTACGCTCCATAACACGGCTGGTGTCAAGGTGACATGCAACCTCCAAGATCGTCTAGTGGTTAGGGTGCTTGGCTGCTGACCCACAGGTTGCAGGATAATATCCCGGCTGTGACGACCATACTTTTGATGGAGACGAAAATGCCTGAGGTCCGTGTACTTGGACTTGCACTCCGTTTCACAAGCTGCTGGCAGCGTAGAGCTTTCTCGTCCAATCAAAGCTTTATTAGCACAGTGTACGCGCTCTTTTTGTGCGAGACAGAATTCAAAATATAGTGCCAGGCCACAAGCACCGTGCGAGCCGAGCCAGGCGGAGCTGTAATGCGACACCAAAGTGGACCCCCCGTGGCGAGCGAGGGTGTGCGACTGTGCGCGGGCTATGAGAGAAGGCAGAAGAGGAACGGCTGTGCAACTGGAGAGACGCCGTATTCTTGTTTCTCCAGCAGTTTTCTTTACTCTACCTGAAATAAACACTATTTGGTTAAAGTAGCCTTTGCTTCTTTGCAAGTATTTACCCTTCTGAATCATTATCGTTTTGCACCTAATTTCTCAGAAGTAGGATAGCGTACGCCCAGAACTCATCGATCAAGCCCAACTATGCCTGTCACTCGCAACAGCACATCTTCATAGACTCGCACAAGCGAAAAAGATGGCGGATGGCGGAGCACCGACGGCGGAAAAGGCAGCGCTAGCCAAGACGTGCCCGACTGTGTCGACCGGTGGCACCAGTCCTTCAAACCACCGTACAAGCAGCACTGAAGGAAGCCATCAACGAGATCGCGCATCTTCAGTCGCAACAAACAGCACAGCCATGCCTGTAATCAGTGCAGGAGAGACATCGCATCTGGTCCTTTTGTTCGAACCAGCTTTGTCAGACTCGCCAATCATCAACTCATGAATTTGACGGGAGGACGACCTAGCGGAAGTCAGACAGAGTAACACCTTGCCACACTCGCTAAGTGGCATGAACGAACGAAGATGTCATATGACTCCCTCCTGTCTGTTAACAAATTCTGGCCCGAGTGGAAGATGGAGCTCAAACGTGCTTTCCCCACGACAGCAGGAATGCAGAGGCTTCACCAGGAAATGGAGAACTGAATTTACAAGCGAGGTGGACCTACCGAGTGTTACTATTATGACAAACTGGCGCAAGTGCGTGGTTGTAACCTCAGCGAGAAAGCTTGCATCGAATGTTTCATCACCGGCCTAAAAAATCAGGATACCATGCAAGCCATCAGCACCCACTCGTACGACTCTACGGAAGAGCTTCTGCATTTCCTCAAGCGTCTCGAAGGGCGCGTCGAAACCCTTGGCTCCTGGGACTCAAAGTATTCGAAAGCGAGCAACTTCTAAAATCTTGCCGGCCACGAAAACAAGAAAAACGAAGTCGCCTTAACAGCTTTGAACGAGAGTAAACAAAACCAGCAAAACCGCGAACCGAAGAAGGAGATCCAACTCTCTGAACCAAGGACAGAAAGAAACCTTTCTCCCAAAAAAAGGGGGCCGCGATGTTTTAACTGTAACAAGTACGGTCACCCCTCCCCCTCTCATCTCCCCGAGTCCGCAGCAGAGGAGGAGGTGCAACGTTTTCAACGGAAGTGGACACGAAGCCCAGAACTGCAGGGAAAGGAAGAGCGGTCCATGCCTTTTTTAAAGCATTGTGGATTTGAACATCCGTGCAGCAGACGTGGCGAACGAAAAGTACTTCATACTGGCTAAAGTTACCGGCAACAAATTAAGAGCGTACGTTGACCTCAGCAGTCATTGTGTCGCTATTCAGAGTGAGGGTGCTGATTGGGTCGGGATCAAATGCAAGGTGATGAAGAAGCAGCTGACCATAGGAGGCTATGGACCAGGACGCGTGACGCCGTATGCAGAGGCAAACATTAACATAACAGTCGACCAAGCAACAGCAGACGTCCTCGTGCTGATCGTGCCAAATGAGTCACAAACGATTCCTATCATTGTGGGACAGCCCTTCACCGAGCAACCTTATGTTACGGTCGTAAGGCGACAAAACACTGCACATCTTTGAAGAAGAATCTGGACGATAGTGAAGACATACTCCAGTCCACCAAGATTCCAGGTCTTACGAGGTGACTGGTCTGCCTTTGGGCCAAAGAGTTGACAGCTGTTCCGCCAAACTACATTTGACTTGTCAAGCCCTAGGTTACGGGCAGCAAACCCAAGGCCGATATTTTTGTGAACGACTAACCCAGGTGCCAAGAGGGGCGCGACAATTGCTTACTGTGTTCCGTCGTGAATGCAGATGCGAGAAACGAGACCTGTATTCCTGTAATGAACGTTTCGGACCAGGAACTGAATGATTGGAAGTCTACTATCTCAATGAAGGGCCAATGCAGGACAAGAAATCAAGCTGCAGAGCCACGAAATCGTGTTCAACAGTGACCGTAAACATTAGAATGAGCCCAAGCATCACCCTGGAGCACCATGAGAAACTCAACCGACCCATTGAAGAGTATCGCGACTGTTTTGCCGACTGCGCCTTAGAGATTGGCCGCACCAATGCAGTGAAGATGAGGATCAAAATAACAACCGGAGAACCCGGGAGATATCACCTGTGTCCATTTTCCGTTGCGGATAACGAGCATTCTTGAAAACTGAATGAAACAACAGACAAGATGCAACAAGAAAACGTTCCACAACTTACAAACCGGGTGATAACGTATTGGTCATGTGAGAGCCAACAGATTGTGGCAAATCAAGGAGAAATACAGAGAACCATATAACATCACAGAAAAACTACCCGATGGCCGATATCGCATCGAGGGGCTGCTCAGACCACGGCGCGAGAGGAACGCATGCAGCAGCATCGCTCCACTGGACGGTTTTGAGCTGTGGGGCCAGGACAAGAAGGACTCATATGAGTCAGACAAAAGACCACGACCGGGACCGTCGGAACTGCAGGACGGCCGAGTGTATGCACTATTGTTGTGCGAGACGAAATTCGAAAGATAACGCCAGGCCACAACCACCGCTTGAGCCGACCTGGCCGGAGAGCTTTAATGTGACACCAAAGTGAACCCCTGTGGCGAGCGCGGGTGTGCAACTGTGCACGGGCTCTGAGAGAAGGCAGATGAGGGATGGCTGTGCAACGCCGAATTCTTGTCAGACAAGAGTTCGGCGTCTGTCTGCTGGACAGACGCCGAGTTCTTGTCTCTCCAGCAGTTTTCTATACATCGCCCTAAATAAGCGTTGTTTTGTTAAAACAACCATTGTTTATTTGCCAGTCTTTTCCCTACCGTCTCCCGAATCGTCAATTTGCATCTAAAAACTGCTAATACCATATTTACTCACAATAGGCTCACCCCCCAGTTTGGTCCCAAGAAATCAGATTGATTTATTTCCGCGCTTGATAGATGCACCGCGAACTTGGCTGTGATCAGTAATTTTGCACCGCATTTGCACAGTTGTAATTCTACACCCTTTTACGTTAACTAAAGCAAGAAGACGAAAAAGAAGAAGAAGAAAAGAATGCTACAGCACTGTGCAGGCTCGCAGAGTGAGGAAAAAGGGCAGCTGCCTGGGCGTAACCTTTGCACTGACATGTGTGCATAGATCTAGCCGCGCGCACTCCACCAGAAATGCGCGATCGCATCCTTTGAAGGTGCTTATTGAGTTTCCTGTTGGGAAAAGCGTCATCCTCATCACATTTGCTACTTTGCCTGCGAACTTAAAACCTTTTCAGCTTTCCTATGCGAGCTTTCGCTTCTGCTTCTACTACACAAACTTGCATAAACTCGGCGGACTTTTGTCGCCATTGATTTCTTGGCCGCGAACCTGAACATCGTATCACGTGCGCTGCTCTTAGATCATTGCTTGAGTGCAGTCTTTTCGACGCCCAATCTGTGTGCTGTCTTGTACAAACTTCCCGCGACAACATTCTGAACCACAGGCTAGGCCTAATCACTGTTTTTGCTTTTCGGTGGCGGTTGCGATTTTGTACGAAATCAAAGTAACTCTTTTCGGTGGCCCTACTTGACGGAAAGGGGGCTTGGGTGGCACTTGTAGCACTCAAATGGTGGTCCGCAATTCGACTGAAATGTCTTGGATATGGCATGAAAGCGTGTGAAATCTAACAATTGGTACCGTTCAGCCCACAAATAATCTATAGTGCCTGAAACGTAATTGGCGAATTTCCGTGATGGCGCTATATTTTTTGTAGTTTTTTTAATTCTATTCGTTGACAACGTGAATCTTCCGATAATAATTAATTGATATTTGAATACATTGCCTGCCTCGATTCTCACCGCGTGCTCAAAATGTTTTGCGCTAGTATTGCTTGTGAAAAAGGTTGTTTCAGCTGTCAAGTGGATATTCGCAACTTAGACAATGTGTATATTATCAGCAGTCGATTCTGTAGTTGGAAATGAAATTTCCAGCAATTTGACCCCGCGTAATAGGAGCACCCCTAACTTGAGGCCCGATTATCTAGGAAAAAAGTGCGCCTATTATGCAAGCAAATACCACAGTTTCTCAACCATTTTAGTAATCCACAACTACCGTATTTACTTGCGTAATGAACCCACTCACATAATGAACCCAGCCCCCAAATTGCCTTGAAAACAGAGAATGGAAAAACTTTTTAGTAATGTATCTGTTCATTTTATTAATTAGTACAGTTGACGATTGAAACAGCGTTAAATCAAGCAATTATATCACATAATAACGCAATAAAAGTCATAACATAGTTTGGCAACCATGCTAAACAGTTACGAGCAGTGCGAGCGTGAACGACATCAATCAAAATTTGAAAGTTGCGCCTTTTTGAAAGTTCAAATTTGAAAGTTGCGCCAGCAAAGCGCGATCTGTTGAATGCTGGAGAAAACGCTTTGCTGATAAGGCCACGCAAGCACAGCAGCCCAAAAACAAAGCGCATGACCTTCAAACTGGCGCGCGTGTGGTGTAGAGACACTCCGTGCGCTTGCTGTCTGGAAGGCCATGCAAAACGGAACCTCCCCCATTGCGCTGACAGCGCGTTGTGCAACCGCAACGTTTATGCGCCATCATTCGACACTGCGTTTTATTGCGATAGCAATTATGTAGATACTCTCGGCTGGGTTTTGCCGTCGGCATCACTCATCGTATATGTATATGTATCTATATATATGAAAACTCAAGAAAAAAAAGCCGCCCTCGCTCGACGCTCAGCTCGGTCACGATGCGCCGCCGCGCGCTTATCGTAATTTGCATTGTGAGTGGGGGGGGGGGGGGGCTGTAGATGCTTGTGCGCGCGTGCTTATCTTTTGGTGGGAAGAATCGCGGGCCTTACACTTAGACCGGAACGAATGCGTTCAGTTACCCTGCGCAAAAAGATCCCTTCGCTCACTGGACAGGCACAGTTTTCGAAAAGAATGCGCTTTTCAAACACAGCGAAGTAACAACTGGAGCACTTGATACTTGTTATTTTGCACTCATATCTGCACTTGTGATTACGTTTAGTGCGTCATTTTTGTTTAAACAACACACTACGTGTCGAGCCATAAACGGAGTTAGTTCGCTCTTGTCCTGTGTGTGTTGTGTTATGCGTCATGTGTGCATGAACAGCTTGTTGCACGTTTGGATCTACTAGCCAATTTCAGCCTTCCAAGTTGTTGCTATCACATTCGTTGCCTCGCGCTTGCGGCGAAACTGCCACTTCTTTGTTGTTGGGTTTGTCGTGAACTTAGCTGGGACATCTGCTGCGCAGGGTGCTCAAAATGTTTCTCACCGCGTGCTCAAAATGTTTTGCGCTAGTATTGCTTGTGAAAAAGGTTGTTTCAGCTGTCAAGTGGATATTCGCAACTTAGACAATGTGTATATTATCAGCAGTCGATTCTGTAGTTGGAAATGAAATTTCCAGCAATTTGACCCCGCGTAATAGGAGCACCCCTAACTTGAGGCCCGATTATCTAGGAAAAAAGTGCGCCTATTATGCAAGCAAATACCACAGTTTCTCAACCATTTTAGTAATCCACAACTACCGTATTTACTTGCGTAATGAACCCACTCACATAATGAACCCAGCCCCCAAATTGCCTTGAAAACAGAGAATGGAAAAACTTTTTAGTAATGTATCTGTTCATTTTATTAATTAGTACAGTTGACGATTGAAACAGCGTTAAATCAAGCAATTATATCACATAATAACGCAATAAAAGTCATAACATAGTTTGGCAACCATGCTAAACAGTTACGAGCAGTGCGAGCGTGAACGACATCAATCAAAATTTGAAAGTTGCGCCTTTTTGAAAGTTCAAATTTGAAAGTTGCGCCAGCAAAGCGCGATCTGTTGAATGCTGGAGAAAACGCTTTGCTGATAAGGCCACGCAAGCACAGCAGCCCAAAAACAAAGCGCATGACCTTCAAACTGGCGCGCGCGTGGTGTAGAGACACTCCGTGCGCTTGCTGTCTGGAAGGCCATGCAAAACGGAACCTCCCCCATTGCGCTGACAGCGCGTTGTGCAACCGCAACGTTTATGCGCCATCATTCGACACTGCGTTTTATTGCGATAGCAATTATGTAGATACTCTCGGCTGGGTTTTGCCGTCGGCATCACTCATCGTATATGTATATGTATCTATATATATGAAAACTCAAGAAAAAAAAGCCGCCCTCGCTCGACGCTCAGCTCGGTCACGATGCGCCGCCGCGCGCTTATCGTAATTTGCATTGTGAGTGGGGGGGGGGGGGGGGGGGGGCTGTAGATGCTTGTGCGCGCGTGCTTATCTTTTGGTGGGAAGAATCGCGGGCCTTACACTTAGACCGGAACGAATGCGTTCAGTTACCCTGCGCAAAAAGATCCCTTCGCTCACTGGACAGGCACAGTTTTCGAAAAGAATGCGCTTTTCAAACACAGCGAAGTAACAACTGGAGCACTTGATACTTGTTATTTTGCACTCATATCTGCACTTGTGATTACGTTTAGTGCGTCATTTTTGTTTAAACAACACACTACGTGTCGAGCCATAAACGGAGTTAGTTCGCTCTTGTCCTGTGTGTGTTGTGTTATGCGTCATGTGTGCATGAACAGCTTGTTGCACGTTTGGATCTACTAGCCAATTTCAGCCTTCCAAGTTGTTGCTATCACATTCGTTGCCTCGCGCTTGCGGCGAAACTGCCACTTCTTTGTTGTTGGGTTTGTCGTGAACTTAGCTGGGACATCTGCTGCGCAGGGTGCGTTCGGCTAGTATGCTAGCTACACGGCTGGTTACAAACAGCAAGTGCTGAAGCATTTGAACCGAACGGCTGGACGACACTTTGGCGTTGATCTGTGCGCTTTTGTCACGAGAGGAAACAAAAAGAACTTTGGGCTGCAAAAAAGATTTGTCGCGCATTTCACGGGCCCAAACAAGCAAAGCTGTCACGCGAAATTTTCGGTGTTGTGACTCCCGTGATTTTTTTTTCCTGTGTAATGAACCCTCCCTCCGAATCGGGTCCATTACGCGAGTAAACACGGTGGGTTCATTACATGAGTAAATACAGTATTCTGCAAACTACAAACCCGTAAAGTGACAGTATTATTAGGATTGATGTTTTAAAGTGTACAAAACGTTTAAATAAGTCGTGAAAATACAGTAGACTCGCGATAACTCATACTCTGATAATTCAAACTTTCGGTTGCAAATTCAAACAAAATTCAGTTTTTCGGTTGGCCCTCTATTCTTTCAATGTATTTAAAAAGCCTCTTAATTCAAACTCCATCATTCGGTTTCGAACTACTTCCCCACTATTGTTTCAAATGTGCAAGCTTATATAATCCTAACAATTTAAAAATGAAAAATAAGTACCTTGGTCCTTCAAGGAAAAAGGCTTTGCTAGTAAACAGATACTGGAAACAAAGCACGTGCATGGTAAACTGTGATGCTTCTGAACTGGTATAGAGAGCTTTGTGCTGAAGGCACGTACTTATAGCATAGAAGTAGTTGGCAACTCTCTATTTCTTTAAAGGTCTGATCAGCAGTAAATGGCTGACAAACTTGTGGACCTTACACCTCTGCTTTCTCTTCATTGCTTGCAGTTAAGATTTAAAAACACTTAAAAATTTTTAAATGTGATAAAATCAATGACTAATCATAATGTGTCGTGTCACCTCACCCAAAGCACCATGCCGAAGGACGATGTTTTCGATGAAGAAGTGAGCGGCTTCTGCTGCTCTGCCACGCTGCATAGTTTTAGTCTCCGCATAACAGGAGAGGTAATCGGTGGCCACAATAATCTATCGGCTCCCTGTTGTGGAAGTTGGAAAGGGACCCAGGAAATCCATTCCAGTCTGGGCGAACGGCTTCGCTGGTGCTTAGACTGGATGTAAAAGACCGGCTGGCTTGCTGGGAGGCGCTTTGCGTTTTTGGCAGTCGGTGCAAGTTCGCATGTGATGGTTAACAGCAGCAGGTAACTTTGGCCAGTAGTACTTGCATCGTAGTCGGCACAATGTTTGAGTGTAGCCTAGATGACCAGAAGTTGCTTCATCAAGGCACGCTTCCATAATTTCTTTTCGAAGAGAGGCAGGCTCGCAAGCAAGTGCGGGTTGCCGGTTGGTGAGAAGTTTTTCTTGTAGAGAACATCGTTTCGCAAGCAGAAAGATGGCAGTCCTCTAGCAAATAACCACGGCATGTCCTTAGGTCATCCTTTTAAATATTCAATGAGTGGTAAGAGCTCGGCGTCACTGCGCTGCTCTCGTGCAATAGTGGCCGTGTTGGCAACTCCCAAGAATGCCGCATCGATGCTTTCGTCATCATGAGCGACAGTCTCCACTGGCGACCACGAAAGACAGTCGGCGTCGGCGTGCCTCCTCCCAGATTTATAGACGATGGTAATGTCGAACTCTTGAAGCCTTAGGCTCCAGCACAACAAACGGCCAGATGGATATTTAGGGTTGGTGAGCCAGCACAAAGAGTGATGGTCGCTACCAACCTGAAGGAGCGGCCATACAAATATCGACGAAATTTGATGACCGCCCACACTATGGCAAGACACTCCTTCTCAGTAGTCGAGTAGTTCTCCTCTGTGCGAGAGAGAGTTTTGCTGGCGTAGGCTATTGCTTTTTCACAGCCGTCTTGCCACTGCACCAGAACGGCACTCAGACCTACATTGCTGGCATCAGTGTAAAGTGCTGTAGGGGCTTCCCGGTCAAAGTACTCAAGGACTGGAGGTGTTTGCAGGCGTTGTCATAGTTGATTGAATGCCATTTTCTCTTGTTCACCCCAAAAGAAGGGGACGTCCTCACGTGTGAGTCGTGTCAATGGCGCCGCAATAGACGAAAAGTCCTCGATAAATCGCCGGTAATAGGCGCACAACCCTAAGAAGCATCTCACTGCCTTTTTGTCGCATGGTGCAGGAACTTGCACTACAACGTCTATTTTGGCGGGGTCAGGTCGAACACCCTCGTGACGGATGACGTGGCCTAGGAAGCTGAGTTCGTTGAAACCAAAATGACATTTTCCGGTTTTAAAGTGAGGCCGTCCGAACGTATGGCTTGGAGGACAGTAAATAAACGGCTGAGATGTTCCTCGAATGTTGCTCAGAATACAATAACATTGTCCAGATAGACCAAGCATGTTTGCCACTTCAGGCCTGATAGTACGGTGTCCATGAGACGCTGAAAAGTGGCTGGCGCCGAGCACAACCCAAAAGGAAGCACCTTAAATTCGTAAAGACCATCGAGCGTCACAAAGGCCGTTTTCTCACTATCTCTCTCGTCGACTTCTATCTGCCAGTAGCCGCTTCGGAGGTCCATTGAAGAGAAATAGCGCACATGACGCAGCCGATCGAGTGAATCATCTATGCGAGGCAGTGGATAGACGTCTTTCCTTGTGACCTGGTTCAACTTGCGATAATCAATACAGAAGCACAAGATGGCGTCTTTTTAGGGGCAAAGCTCCTTATAGCGACACCCGTTCGTCTCGCGTCCCGTCGTAGTATGTAACCAGTCTTACGCTTTGACCTGCAAACATTTTGACCTCCAAGGTGGTGCCGGTGAGAGATTCCTTCTGTGCGTTGTTGAACAACAAAAAATAGTGCTCAATGTACATGCCAATAGCTGATAATGGGGTATGAGAGACAGGAGCCTTCGGCTTTTAGTTAACGTGCACGCTGCGATCCCCATTAGCAGCCATTGCATGTACATTGAGCACTATCTGAAGGGAAAGGGTTGCTACGTTATACCCGCTGGGTGTAACTACCTTAGTTTTAGAAAGGTTTAGCGAGCGTTGAGCCCAAGTGCCATGAATACAATGAACTAGTATATACCATGAATGAACTCGAGGTAGTTAAAGGTGGGAAGTAGGTACGAAGTGCAAGCCGTAAGAAAGTAAAAGCCGAATTCTCCTGTCTCTTATTTCCCATGCAGCCATTGGCATATACATTGAGCTCTAGCTGCCAGGAAAAGTTTGCTACGTTATACTCGCTGGGCGTAACCTCCTTGGTTTTAGAAAGGTTTAGCGAGTGTTGGGCCGCAGTGCCATGAATACAGTGAACTAGTATATACCATGAACTCGAGGTGGTTAAAGGTGGGAAGTAGACCCGAAGCGCAAGCTGTTAGAAAGTGTGCGTGTGCCACCTCTCGTTTGGTCCTTGGAATGTCCGCTGGATGGCGGTGTTTCTATATGAGAAATATATGATGAAAAGATGCGAGATGGTGGTACTTGGAGTGTTGAATAGATGGACAAACGGACACACAGACAAATGCATGAAGGGACGCATGAACGGACGAACGCAGGAATGGACGCACGCACGGACGGGCGGATGGACGAATGGATGGTCGCACAGACGGAAGGAAGCAAGAACGAATGGAAGGACGAATGCTTCGCCCCACTCTCCATCATTCACTCCGTGGATATGCTGCCAATTTTTTCTTGAGCAAAACCACAGGGGACGCCCAAGGACTTTTCGAAGGTTGTATGACATCATCCGCGAGCATCTTCCCCACATGCTTCTGAATCTCCTCACGTTCTTTCGGAGCCACATAGTAGGGGTTCTGCCGAATCGGTCACGTGTTGTCTTCCGTAATGATGCAGTGCTTGGTAAATGGTGTTTACTAGACCTTTCACGTACACGAAAAGCAGTCTTCAAATTGGGATATAAGTTCAAGCAGGCACTTCCTATCAGAGGGCCGTAGCTTGCAGCAGATGTCCACCGGCAAAGTTGTCGAGGCAGGGACAGTCGCGTCATCTGGTTGCAAAGCGAAACAATCCTCGGCTTGATCTACATTGTCGTAGTAGGCAATTATGGTGCCCCTCTGGACTTGACGGCGCTCGTTACTGAAGTTTGTGAGAAGCACCTCTGCCTGTCCACCAGTAAGCACCAGGATGCCTCTTGCGATGGAATGCCTTGCATGAGCAAAACAGCGACTATGTGCTCCGCTATCACATCTTTATAGCAAGGCCACCCACTGGACACCAACACAAAGCAGAGAGATCTCGGTGGGAGCGTCACATCGTCGGCTATTCGCAAATGGCCGCGTGGTTCGTCGCTGCTGGTTATTCGCGGCCCGCGTGGTTCGTCGCCATGATCTTGAAAAAAATCCATGCCCAAAATTAGCTCTCTGCAGCAGTCTGGCAACAGGACGAAAGTGGCCATGAAGCTAGAATCCCCGATGCGAAGTCAAGTGGTGCATTTGCCCGAGGGAATCATCAGCTGACCACCAGCACTCCTTATGTGCGGCCCTGTCCACGGTGTCTTGACCTTTCTAAGGCGGTCGGCAAGCTCTCGTCGCATGATTGAGAAGTCGGCGCCAGTGTCGGCCAGTGCTGTAACGTGATGTCCGTCAAAGAGAACGCTAAGATCGGCACGTACAACTTCATCGGCATTAGTATTCGTCGTCGTTGTAGTCATATCTTCTTGCGAAGATAGGGAGAACATTTCGGTGTCTCAACGATTGGCAACTTTGCCCCCGGAGGTCACAGCAGTTAGTTCACCCGGCTCCGGCTAGGCGAACGGCCTCTGATGATGTCCGCGTAGCTCTGAGAGAAGTCACGGTGATGCACAGGTGATGGAGATCACCAGCGACGCGGTGGAGTTGCTTGGCCAGGCGACAGTTGATTGGCATCGTGGGCACGACGGTCTTCAGAGCGGAAAGAAGTTGGGCGAGAGAAGTTCCTGAACCCGGAATCGCCATGGCAGCAATAGTGGGCAATGTGTCTGGGTTCTCCGCAGCGGAAGCAAATAGGTCGACGGTTGGCCATGCGCTATAAGTCAGTTCGGGGAACTGGTGGTCGTCTTGCAGAATCCCGTCGCCACCACGGTACGGCAGCGGGCCGTGGCTGGAAGGGTGTCGCCACAAATGACGGTGGAGGACAACGGACCACATCAGCGTAGTTCGCTGAATGTGGCTCAGGACTTGACGTGGGTGGTGTAACGGCTTGCCTCAACTCCTCGCGGACGATTTCGGCAACAGATGCGACAGGCGGTTAATGCAGAGGGCCCGAAGTTCTTTACGCAGTATTTCCCTAATCATTTGTCGCAGGGAACTTTTGCATATGGCAGTGTTCTGAGCTGCAGCACTTACTGCCGTGTGGTTCGGCAGGCGGTCAAAGTGTCGGCATCGTTGTTGCAGTGCGCGTTCGATGACAGTCACCTCTCTTATGAATTCATCTACTGTTGCAGGTGGATTTCGTACGAAGCCCGCAAACACTGGTTCCTTAACACCCTGCATTAGGTGACGCACTTTCTTCGCCTCGGGCATGTCAGGGTCAGCTCGTCGAAACTGACAAATCATACCCTCTGCGTACATGGCGGCTGTTTCGTTGGGTTTTTGCACGCCGGCCTCAATCAGTTACTGTGCGCGGTCTCGTTGGTCCGAGTTAAAAAATGTGGTGAGGAGCTTTCGACGGAAATCTCCCCGAAATTAAAATGTAGCCTCCCAGTTCTCGTACCACGTGCGAGCGCTATCTTGTCTTGCAGTGCGAAATATGCACAGCCAAGTTTGTGCTGTTCGCTCCAGTGGTTAGAAACAGCGACCCGTTCGAACTGTTCGAGCCAGTCCTCGACATCCTCGTACACTTCCCCACAGAAAACTTCGGAAATGCGAGGAATGCAAGAGTCACCTGCAAGGGAAGAGTGGTCTCCGATGGAAGGATAACCGTGGATGTCGTAGGAGCTGCCATGCTGGAAAGAGGCGGAACAGGTGTGAACTCCAGACTTAGGCCTAGTAGGCGGTGACTGAATCGGTGCACCTGTCGTGATGAGGGGCTGAGTCTCTGGACTAGGTGAACGGGCCCGAGCAGGACTGTTCTGCATCAGGTTGTAGGCTCCAGCACCTCCACCAGTGTCACGACATCAAAACAGAAGTCTTGCCGCAGAGATCGGCACATCAGAAGCAGGTCGGTCTTTTTAACAGAACGCCCGAGTTCTTCTTTTTTGTCCATCTCATAGCCCTTCATGGCACATGCACATCTGCCATTGTTTTTCTTTAGCAAGCACGTGACAATATTTTATTTATGCTGTACAAACTTCTCATTGTGAACTACTGCCCTCTGTAGTGCCTTGTTTGGCCCTGAGGATACAATAAACAAAATGAAATGAAAAATGCTGTTTTCCATTTCTTTGAACCAAAAAGAATGAAATTTGCACAGGCCTTTTTTAATTAAAGAAAGATACTGTGCAGGTTAGTTGGTTGATGACAAGCATGGCAATATTTGTGTATACAGTCAAATATCAATAATTCTAATTTCGATAATTCGAACTTGAAGGGGCTTGGAAATTCGTTTGAATTAGGAGAAGTTCAAGTTATTGAAAGGTAAATGAATGGAAGGCTCACCATGCAGTGGCGCATGTGCATTGAGCTAGCACACATGGGGGAAGTTTCAGAAGACTTACATTTATTCATAAATCACAGGACATCCCAGGACGCCAATGCAGCTCACTCGCGGGCAATGCAGCTCACCTTGCAGCTCACCTTGGGCTCCGCAATTCACATGTTTCTCGAGTGGTTCAGTTCCTGCTACCCCCAAAAAGTGCACGTTATTCGATCCATGAAGTCGAGCGGCATCCAAGGACACCAAGTTTCTGGACGTTTGATCTATTTCAGTGGACTCACCACCTACGGAACACCAACAAGTGGCAGTTGAGGCAGCGACCATGCGTGTGAACGCTAATCGGTTGTCAACAACACTGATGCAGATGGCGTCTTGTGGAGCTGCATTTGCACAGAACGCACCCCTCAATGAGCCGTGAGCAGCACACGGAAAAGCGTATAGATTTTTCCAATACTCTGACACGTGCAAAACCGACCATGATGGGCATTGTGGGAGCCGACGCTGGCTCGTCACGCCGGACCCAAACAACCATTCAGATTGCGAATTTTTAGTTCTAAACGTTTGTAGGGGACCCTATCAAATGCCTTTGAGAAATCAATAAATATGGCATCGACATGACGGGAAGAGTTAAGCGCAGAATGAAGGTCAGTAATTAATTCGAAAAGTTGCGATTGACATGAGAAATTTTGACGAGAACCATGTTGGTTGTTTAGAAGCAAGTTATTTAAATTAAGATAAGCCATTATATTTGTGAATAGGATATGTTTGAGAAGTTTGCAACATATGGACGTCAAAGAGATTGATCTGTAGTTATTGGGCTGAGTATTATCACCAGATTTGAATATTGGGATTATGTAAGCAGATTTCCAGTCCTCCAAAATAAGGAATAGCAGAAAATAATTGAAGAATACCGCCTTCTAAAAGCTAGCCTTGCTGAGGTTAAGCAAGAGCTGGCCGCTCTGAAACAATAAAAAAAACAGAGATAGTCGTAGACAAATCCTTAACGAAAACTTCCAAACTGACAAAACCAACCCACAATAGCAATAGCAAACAGCATGCCGACATAAGGCAACAGATCCAGCTCATGTTCGCAGAAATACATACGTTGAAACGACAGGTACAAGAATCGATAAATTCCTCAAAATCAGCAATCCTCGAGCGCAGTAGCAATGACCCAGGCTCTCCCACCTGCCATCCCAAACTATTGGATACGATGAATAGCAAAGGCACCAATCATGACTAGTCACGGAAAACGATTGCCTGACAACCTCGAGGTGTGGCAATGGAACAGTCGCACACTAAAAAATAAACATGCACTTTTAACACAATGCATAGAATCGGCACAAGTCCCGCCAGATATTATATGCATCCAAGAAATTGACAGCAAGATATTGAATCTGAGGGGTTACGTTACACATTGGGACCCCATTTTCCCACAAATCGGTACCTTTTCAAAAAAAAAAAGGATGTCGCGATGAGTGTTAAGCACATGCCTGACTGTGAGGTACACCAGATAATCACGATAAGACCGCATAAACGAAACCGAGCAAGAACAATTATAACGAATGTATACAGCCCCCATAAGGAGAAACAAGCAGACTTTCGCCATCTTGTTAATTTTACAGCGGAGGAAGCTTCAAGGGACCAAATCATAATACTGGGCAACTTCAATGCACCACACTCAAACTGGGGTTACCCGAATGATACGCGTAAAGGAAAGTCCCTGCAAACATCTACAGAAAAAAGAGATCTGGAATTATTAACCCTCCCAGGAATGACGACGCATACGGGAAATAGCATAGCAAGGGACATGACGCGGGATCTAGCATTCACCAATGACCCAAATCTTTTTGAGCAAGAAGACCAATTGTGTTGAGCAATTAACACATGAAGGAGAAACTATTGTTGACAAGAAAACTATTGCCAATCATTTCAATTTGTACTTCCATAACGTTTTTTCAGCCTCTAACGAGCCACTGCCCCGATTTTCTCGAAGTAATGACGACGTTCCAGGTATTTTATCTTTACCCGGTATTGTTTCGTTGCTCCTGAATTTGAAAACTAACACTTTAACCGGTCCTGATCAAATTCCCAACACTTTTTACGACGATGTGCCGAGATGCTATCGGAATTTCTTATAATCATTTTCCGCGCTTCCATCCGTTCCGGCCGCTTGCCTCGTGACTGGAAAGTGGGACGCATTGCTCCAGTGCACAAAAAGGGTGATAAAGATCTGGTGCCAAACTACCGTCCAATTTCTATAATGTCTTCGTCTTGCAAAGTGCTTGAACATATCATAGCTAAATTTATTATGTTTCTTAATGAAAATAACATACTTTCGGATGTTCAACATGATTTCAGGAAAGGGTTTTCTACAGAAACGCAGTTAGTTTCTGTTGTGCACAGTTTTTCACAAATTTTAGATAAGGCAAATCAAGTTGATGTCATCTTTTTGGATTTCACGAAGGCATTCGATCTTGTTCCTCATGATAAGCTTATTAAAAAACTGGAATCAATTGGCTTTCCAGAATTTATAATTTCCTGGATTTCTTCCTATTTGTCTGACCGCGATCAGTTTGTAAGCATTGCCGGTAATTGCTCTGACCCGCTCCCTGTAACTTCTGGGGTTCCCCAAGGGAGTGTACTTGGGCCTTTATTATTTTTAATTTATATTAATGACATTGTTGATACTGTTTCCTCGCCGGTCCAGATCAGACTGTTTGCTGATGATTGTGTGCTGTTCAATGAAATAACTTCCTACGACGACCAGGTCTTGCTAAACACTAACCTCCAAAATATCTTTGCATGGTGCGAGCAATGGGAGATGAGGTCAAGCACAGACAAAGCCGTCTTTATGCGAGTAACCAACAAAAAAAATATTTTGCCATTTACATACGAATCCGCTACCCAGACACTAGCTGAGGTTGTTGAGTATAAGTACCTTGGTGTCACTCTAACCAGCGACCTCAGCTGGAATAAGCACATCTCTAATATTTTCGCGCTGTCTTTCCGTAAACTTGGGTCTTTTGAGACACAAACTTAAGCATGCTCCTTCTAGTGTAAAAAAACTAACTTATTTGACTGTTATACGCCCCTCATTGGAATATGCCTCAATCGTCTGGGACCCATACACAAAAAGAAACATTGAGGCTCTCGAACTAATCCAACGAACTGATTCCCCCACAAACCTTATTTATTTATTTATTTATTTATTTATTTATTTATTTACTTATTTATTTATTTATTTATGAATGAATACTGCAACCTTAACATAGGGTTTTGGCAGGGTGGATATACATTCGATAAGTTTACAAATCGGCAAACAAATAAATATAAAACAGGTAAGGCATTTACACACTTTCAGAACGAAAAAAAAAAGAACAGTGGTTTGTAATAAACCGGCATAAGAACATATAGAGAAATGAGCGCTACATTCAAGATGATCACAAGTGGAGAATGGTTACAGTGATTGAAATAAACAACAGGAGCACATGTCATAGAAATTAGACACTCGCTGCTAGAGCTGCACAACAAAAAGGTTCAAGGATGACTGGGAAACAACTTCGTTACTAAGGTTATGCCATTCGGTAATTGTCCTAGGGAAGAACGAATACTTGAATGTGTTATTACGGGTGGAAAATGAGGTTATTGTAAAAACATGCCTCTGCCTTGTGGACAAATGAAGTATATGTGATAAGTCTAACATAAAATAACCTTTAACTAACTGAAAGAAAAATTTCAATCTCAATACTTTATTTCTTTTTAACTAACTGAAAGAAAAATTTCAATCTCAATACTTTATTTCTTTGTGTAGGTGTTGGGAGGTTAGCTTTTGCTAATAAACATGTTATTGA
Organism: Rhipicephalus microplus; assembly: GCF_043290135.1. Classification (NCBI taxonomy): domain Eukaryota; kingdom Metazoa; phylum Arthropoda; class Arachnida; order Ixodida; family Ixodidae; genus Rhipicephalus; species Rhipicephalus microplus. Next base: position 15,436,258 of record NC_134700.1, on the reverse strand, counting down.
AGTATGACCAAAACTGTTATAAATGAACCTAACAGCTCTCTTTTGAATTTTTTCCATTTCGCTGATATTTTTTCTGGTGTAAGGGTACCAAATTATGGATGCATAATCTAGAGTAGGTTGACCAATTGCATTAAATGCAACAAGGCAAACGGCAGGAGTGGAGTGCTTAAGGGCTCGTCTAAGATAAAATAATTTGTAATTGCACGAGCTTACTACAGTGTTAATATGTCTCGTCCAGTTAAGGTCATTCGAAATCCAAAGACCAAGGTACTTGTAGCGTTGTACCTCCTGCAAAAAAACATTATTGGCTGAATATGCAAAATGAAGAGTGTTACGTTTGTGAGAAATTTTCATGAAAACAGTCTTTTTAAAATTAACTGAAATCTGCCATTTATCGCACCAACGAATGACCTTTTGAAATGCATTGTTTAAATGAATTTGATCAGTATGGTTTTCTATTTCCGAGTACAGGATGCAATCATCCGCATATAACTTAACTTTTACAGGTATATCATGTGATATATCATTTATAAACAATAAAAAGAGGAGGGGTCCGAGCACAGAGCCTTGGGGAACACCCCAGTCAACCGGTACTGTACGAGAACAATGGTCATTGAAAAATACGTACTGTTTTCGATTCGAAAGATAACCGGAAATTCAATTTAGAAGCTGAGTATTCTTAAGAATTAAATCCAATTTGGAGAGTAATTTATTGTGAGAGACCGTATCGAAAGCTTTAGCAAAATCCATAAAAATTGCATCTACCTGTTTTCCGGAATTTATAGATAGTGCGAAATCATGAACTGTAGTTACCAGCTGAGTACAAGTAGAAAATCCTTTCCTGAATCCGTGTTGTGAACCTGACAAAATATTGTGCTTATCTAGGAATCCAGAAATATGCCTATGTATTATATGCTCAAGTAGTTTACAGGAAGTTGAAATTAATGAGATCGGCCAATAGTTAATAACAGAATGAGGATTTCCACTCTTATGTAGGGGCTTGACTTTAGCAGTTACCCAGTCATCCGGAACTTGAACATCTTTCAGAGATTTAGAAAAAAGAATTGTTAGGTACTTTGAAACCCATTGTGCATAGCGTTTTAAGAACTCATTCGGTACTCCATCAGGACCTGAAGATTTTTTAACATCAATCTTTAAAAGTAAATTAAAAACTCCCTCTTCACTTATGACAATATCCGAAGGGGGTGGGCCTGCCATATCAAATGTTTCCAGGACTCCATTATCCTTCGTAAAAACAGACTTAAAATGATCATTGAAAGCATTAGAAATAACAGAGGAATCACTAGTTTCCACACCGTCAATTTCAAAAACATCAGTAGCCACAGGATTGGGCGAAATTAAACTCCAGAACCTCTCGGGAGACGAAGACATGAGACTCAGGAGTTGTTGGCCATAATAGCGTTCCTTGTCAGACAATATATTTGTTTTTAGTAGAGAAGCCAGTTCAGAAATTCTTTGTTGGAGGATACCTACGTCTTTAGAGTACCGTCTCTGATTTTTTATACGTGTGAGCCGTCTTTGCAACCGCAACGTTTCCTGAGAAATCCGGGGGTTCTTTCCTTTCGATTTTTTTACAATGCGTGGAACAAATCTTTCAATATACACATTTATAAGGTCCTTGAAACGCTTCCACAAATAATGGATATCAGCAGTGCAACTCGAAAAAGAATCAAATTCAAATGATAGTAAGTCCAATATTGAAGTATCATCTGCATGTGAAAAGTTTGGGAACGAGACCCTCTTGCAATTTTTTTTTAAAACAACATCAGAAAGCGTAAGTATCACAGCCTGATGATCAGATATTCCAGGGAAAACAGAGCAGCTAGCTTGAGCAGACATTGAGCCACTAATGAAAAAGAGATCTAGAATTGAACAAGAGTTTGCCTGTATTCGAGTGAATTCATCAACGACTTGCATCAAGTCAAAAGAAAACGCTATATCGATCATTCTTTCACCAATTTAATAGTTAGGTTGTTGCAAAGAGAAAGATGGCCAGTTAACATGCGGCAAATTAAAATCTCCAGCTAGAATTATCCGATCCTTAGGCTTCACATGCGCGACAAGGTAATTGTGTAATTCATCCAGAACATCCATGGAGGCATTGGGTGGGCGATAAATAGCCCCAATAACATACCTGGTCTTTCCGTAATACGCTTTGCAAAATATGCCCTCGACATTATGTATGTCACGCATTTTTGTAATTTGCAATGACTGTCTAAACAGGATCGCCACCCCACCGCCTCTACTCCCACGGTCATTCCGGTACACACGGTAGCCCCGAGGAACAAATTCACTATCAAGTATGTTATCGTGCAACCATGTTTCAGTTAGGATAGCAATAAGGGGACTATAGGCCAGGAGGATTCCTTCTGATTCTGTGGTTTTGCTAATAACACTTCTACAGTTTAAATTTAGTATTTTCAGCGACTGAAGACTGCACATGCTCCATCATTTTCCATTCTTCCTTAGCTTAACACGTGCATTTTTCACTTCATCCCAACTAAACAAGTTCCCATCCACACTCAGTCGATTGTAGAGAAGCTTTACTTTAGCACCGTTCTCTCTATCTTTTTCCGAACTTTTCCACAGATTTCTGCGTGCCTCACGAACCCTGTATGAAAAATCCTCAGAAAAGGACAATACCGAGCCCTTTAACTTGTGCGTAACTTTCAAAACAGACATCTTCTCACGATAATTAATAAACTTTAGAATAACTGGTCTGTCTTTGTTTTCAATTATGGGGCCAAGCCTGTGGCATCTTTCAACAGTAACTGCCCTTATACCTAGATTATTCTCGAGGATTTCATTGACGCTATCCTGGAGTGTCTGAGGTGTTTCCCTAGGGGGTCCTTTTAGGCCATAAATGATTAAGTTATTTCTACGGCTCCGATTTTCAAAATCATAAACTTTGTCTTCAAGGGATGTTAGTGTTTGTTGCATTTGAGTCATAGAATCTTCAATTTCTTTCACTTGTTTAGGCAATGAAGAAAATTTATTTATGTGACGCTCAATGGCATCAACTCGTTCTGCTAGCGTGCCAAATTTTTCTCCTAAATCTTTCTAATTGGCCTGTACTTTGTCAATAGCTGCTTTCATTGTTTTTTGGCCAGCGAGTAGCTCAGATAGCATTTCCTTTTCCGTAAGAGGACCAGGATTAGCCTCAACGTCACCGCAAACCAACAGATCAAGAGGTATAGGTGCAACACAAGCAAAAAGAAGCTTTAGACATAACTGAAAGCAGGAACAGCGCAGCCTAGAAGTAGGTACTTCGTAACTACGGAAGCGAAAAAATGAGGACAGAAAAGAGCGCTGACTTTCAACAAAGATTTAATGCCGGAGTGGTGTACATATATAGGCGAAAAATGAAAAAAAAACGGGCATGCGTAGAAGGGTGCAGGAACAACTACTGCGATACAATGTCAGCAAAACTCTTGTCTCTTGTTGAATGGGCTGAAAAAACAAATACATCTGTAACTTAAAAAAGATCGAGATACGCAATCTCTTTTTGCAACAACGCAACCGATGGGCAACTTACACATTTACCGTCAAACTTGTTTATTTGATAAGCTTCCATTATCTCACCGTGTGGCCTGCGAGTTGTGCTTGCTTAATACCTTGCAACGCTCAAAAACTGGCACGCAGCCGTAGTCTCGGCAGTGGATTCCGAGGTGTCCTTGAATGTTTTTGAGCGTTGCGGCGATGTTTTTGAGCGTTGCGAGGTACTAAGCAAGCACAACTCGCAGGCCACACGTGAGATAATGGAAGCTTATCAAATAAACAGGTTTGACGGTAAATGTGTAAGTTGCCCATCGGTTGCGTTGTTGCAAAAGGAGATTGCGTATCTCGATCATTTTAAGTTACACATGTATTTGTTTTTTCAGCCCATTCAACAAGAGACAAGAGTTTTGCTGACATTGTATCGCAGTAGTTGTTCCTGCACCCTTCTACGCATGCCCGTTTTTCTCATTTTTCGCCTATATATGTACACCACTCCGGCATTAAATCTTTGTTGAAAGTCAGCGCTCTTTTCTGTCCTTGTTTTTTCGCTTCCGTAGTTACGAAGTAACTACTTCTAGGTTGCGCTGTCCCTGCTTTCAGTTATGTCCTATCAACTTGCCCAAGCTTCCACACTTCAAGCTTTAGACACAGTGGGCAAGGCAGCAGCCACAGGAATCAGTTATCATTACGATAACACGGAGCAGGAAAGTACCTACTAACCTGTATCACAAGGCAAAGCGGATTACTGAGCATGCTGCCTTCTCTGCTGCTGACAAGCCCACTGCCGTGGAATGAGCCTGCCTGTAGATTTAAAGGCTCCGAAGTGATCACGGGAACTGACGTCACTCGGCGATGATTCCTCGTGGACGCTACGATGAAAAAGGGCGTTGTTTCCTCGATCCAGCAGCGGTCGTCCACGGGTGATGAAAACCAGCCCTCGTTAGGCCAGCCAGACGAGGTGACGTCATCGTCCCGAGCCAGCCCCGGGAAGACGGTGCACACCGTAGAACATTCACCAAGAAGAAGCGCCAAGACCTGTATCGCAAGGCAAAACGGATTACTGAGCATGCTGCCTTCACTGCTGCTGACAAGCCCACTGCCGTGGAATGAGCCTGCCCGTAGATTTAAAGGCTCCGAAGTGATCACGGGAACCGACGTCACTCGGCGATGATTCCACGTGGACGCTATGATGAAAGGGGGCGTTGTTTCCTCGATCCAGCAGCGGTCGTCCACGGGTGATGAAAACCAGCCCTCGTTAGGCCAGCCAGACGAGATGACGTCATCGTCCCGAGCCAGCCCCAGGAAGACGGTGCACACCATAGGACATTCACCAAGAAGAAGCGCCAAGACCTGTATCGCAAGGCAAAACGGATTACTGAGCATGCTGCCTTCACTGCTGCTGACAAGCCCACTGCCGTGGAATGAGCCTGCCCGTAGATTTAAAGGCTCCGAAGTGATCACGGGAACCGACGTCACTCGGCGATGATTCCACGTGGACGCTATGATGAAAGGGGGCGTTGTTTCCTCGATCCAGCAGCGGTCGTCCACGGGTGATGAAAACCAGCCCTCGTTAGGCCAGCCAGACGAGATGACGTCATCGTCCCGAGCCAGCCCCAGGAAGACGGTGCACACCGTAGAACATTCACCAAGAAGAAGCGCCAAGACCTGTATCGCAAGGCAAAACGGATTACTGAGCATGCTGCCTTCACTGCTGCTGACAAGCCCACTGCCGTGGAATGAGCCTGCCCGTAGATTTAAAGGCTCCGAAGTGATCACGGGAACCGACGTCACTCGGCGATGATTCCACGTGGACGCTATGATGAAAGGGGGCGTTGTTTCCTCGATCCAGCAGCGGTCGTCCACGGGTGATGAAAACCAGCCCTCGTTAGGCCAGCCAGACGAGATGACGTCATCGTCCCGAGCCAGCCCCAGGAAGACGGTGCACACCATAGGACATTCACCAAGAAGAAGCGCCAAGACCTGTATCGCAAGGCAAAGCGGATTACTGAGCATGCTGCCTTCTCTGCTGCTGACAAGCCCACTGCTGTGGAATGAGCCTGCCCGTAGATTTAAAGGCTCCGAAATGATCACGGGAACCGACGTCACTCGGCGATGATTCCATGTGGACGCTATGATGAAAGGGGGCGTTGTTTCCTCGATCCAGCAGCGGGCGTACGCGGGTGATGAAAACCAGCCCTCAATCAGCCAGCCAGACGAGGTGACGTCATCGTCCCGAGCCAGCCCCGGGAAGACGGTGCACACTGTAGGACATTCACCAAGAAGAAGCGCCAAGACCTGTATCGCAAGGCAAAGCGGATTACTGAGAATGCTGCCTTCTCTGCTGCTGACAAGCCCAGAGAAGGCAGCATGCTCAACTGGAGAAGGCTGCATGTATACTGGACTTGTCAGCAGTGCTGCTGACAAGCCCAGTATACCCACATTTGAAAAAAGTCACAAAATTCACAGACTCAATTTTTTTTTCTTTTAAATGACAACAATCTGTCAGTAAACCGTGATTTATATCTGAAACCGCTTATGAAAAGACAAACCTGGTATCGGCAAACTCATTCAAAAACACCGTATTTTGCTAGAACAAACATTTTCAAATACTCGTTCTTTCCTCAAACCATAAACGACTGGAACTGCCTACCTCAATTGTTAACCGGCTCTGTAGAGGCACTTGAGCGTATTTAACCATGACCTAAGTTTTTGAATCTTTTGTATATGATGTGTCCTTTTATTGTTCTTGCTGTTTTACACCTGTGTGCAATGTTATGATCTTGCCCCTCCTGCTGGGGCCCTTAAAAGGGCCTGCAGTATTTTGTAAATAAATAAATAAATAAATAAAATCAAACGAGTTGGGCAAACACGGAAGAAAATTTAGCCAGAGATCATTACATCATAAAATTAGCAATAAACTCCCCAAAATTAAGAAGAACGACGAGTTCTGCTGTAATAACCAATTAGACGGCCTTCAGGGCATAAGTCTGACCATGGGGAAGAAAACGTGAAGTTCTGGGTGCAATACATTAGAGATATACATGGCAAAACAATGAAACAATTGGCACTCACAACTAAAACACCGGCAGTATGATGATATATGGTGTTTTTTGGCACAAGGGCCATTTGATGGCCAAAGAGCGCCAGTTCATGAGACAGGATTGTGGACAATGATTGTGATTAGCGGCTGTATAAGGGCCATAAAATTCCTCGCAGTAAAGCGGGTAAAAACATACAATTAATAAAATCATGACCATGCCATGAAAGATGTGTGTGGTGCGAATAGATGGCAAAAGTTAATAATAATAAAAACGATGGTGGACATGTATGGCATTAGCACACGTGCCTCACTCGTTCATACCCTTGTGTCCAAGGGCCATGAGGCAAGTGCTTTATTGTGTAGCCACCGCAGCGAAAACCTCTCTGGAGAGGTCGTACTACCGTATGCCCGGGTATATGACATGAAAGCTATGAATTTCTTTTAAAAACGCTAACAATGATTTGTGACTAAAAAGCGGTTCCCTACCGACGAACATTGCAGGGTGTAAAGGTATATGTTGTCGGTAGGGTGAAGGAAAGTGTTGTTTTCTTAGAGTGTCCAATTGTTTGCACTGAATTAAAATACGAAGAACTGTTAGTGCTTCACCACATCTGTCACACAATGGTGGATCGCCACCGGAGAAAAGATATGAGTGTGTCGTGTATGTGTGTCCTATCCTGAGCCTCGTTAATGTTACCTCTGTGTGATGTAATTTTGATACTGGTGGCCAATGGCCAAGGTGTGGCTTGATAACGTGTAGTTTGTTTTGTGTGTGTGTATCTCACTTGCTCTGCCAGTAGTCCCTGAGTTTTCGTTTGAGAGACGGCTTAAGATCAAGGGCCGGGATTGATGTGGGTGTAATGGCGGTGCTTTCGTGGGCGGATGCAGCAAGCTGATCCGCCATCATGTTGCCTTGAATCTCACGGTGCCCTGGCACCCAGCACACAACAACATGTCGGTTGAGTGTGTAGAGTGTGCATAAAATGGAGTGAAGTGAAACGAGGACAGGGTTTTTTTTATTTTTAAGACTGTGCAGAGCCGTTACCACATTGAGGGAGTCTGTATAAATTACTGCTTTTTGTATTTGTAATTGTTTGATGTGTTTAGCTGCCACAAGTATCGCGTAAGCTTCCGCTGTGAAGATACTTGTGCCTGGATGTAGAGGGCCAGCATCCGAAAAGGAAGGGCCAACAGCAGCGTAGGACACAGAGGAGTTAGACTTAGAGGCATCTGTAAAAAACTCAGGACGTGTGTATTTGTGTTGAAGTTCCAAGAAGTATGTTCGAATATGGGCAATAGGCGCACGTTTAGTAACTTCTAGGAAAGACACATCGCAATCTATAGTCTGCCACTGCCACGGTGGCGGGTATTCTACAGGAGCCATTAAACTGTGTTCGAGTGACACTCCAGTGTCCTCAGCTAGACCCTTCAAGCGAACTGAGAAGGGCTGCCTCATTGAAGGCCTGTTTTGAAAAAGAATGGAGCTCGACAAGTCATTATAGTAGAGTATGAGGGGTGCCTCTTGTCTGCTTTCACCTTAAGGAAATATACAAAGGACATGTAGGTTCTTTGCAGATGAAGCGACCACTCATTTGACTCAACGTAAAGGCTTTCTACGGGGCTGGTGCGAAAAGCACCCGTAGAAAGGCGGATGCCCGAATGGTGCACGGGATCCAGCATCTTCAAAGCACTTTGAGTCGCAGACTGATAAACAATGGCCCCATAATCTAAGCGGGTGCGAATAAGGCTTCTATACAGGTTCATGAGGCATTTCCTGTCACTACCCCACGTAGTACGTGACAACACTTTTATAACATTCATGGCTTTTAAACATTTTGTTTTTAAATACTTTATGTGGGGTACGAAGGTCAACTTGTTGTCCAAGATTAATCCTAAGAATTTATGCTCCGTATTAACAGACAGACGTTGACCGTTCAGTTCAATGTCAGGTTCTGAGTGCATGCCTCTCTTTCGGGAGAACAAGACACACGTGCTTTTTGTGGGTTAAGTCGAAATCCGTTTTCATCTGCCCATTTGCAGACCTTATTTAAACCCAGCTGAACCTGCCGCTCACACATGGCCAAGTTGCATGACTTGAAGCCAAGCTGAACGTCGTCGACATATGTACAATAGAACATATTGCGGGGAATGGACAAGTGCAAAGAATTCATTTTAATAATAAAAAGTGTGCAACTAAGTACACCACTTTGTGGCACGCCTGTTTCCTGGACAAATGTTTGGGAGAGTACACTGCCCAGACGGACACGGAATGTCCGGTTTGACAGGTAACTTTTGATTATATGAAACATTCTTCCGCGCACACCAAGGTGGGACAGGTCTCTTAGAATTCTGAAAAGCCATGTTGTATCATAAGCCTTTTCGATATCGAGGAACACAGAAAATATTGTTTATGGACGAAGGCGTCTCTGATCTGTGCCTCGATACGAACAAAGTGGTCTGTGGTGGATCTACTTTCTCGAAACCCGCACTGAAATGGGTCGAGCAAATTATTTGTTTCAAGAAAATGTACAAGTCGGCAGTTTATCATTTTTTCGAAGACTTTGCACAAGCAGCTTGTAAGTGCTATAGCCCTATAACTCGAGGGTAAAGAAGGGTCCTTGCCCTCTTTCAAAATGGGAATAACGATAGCCTCTTTCCAGGAGGTAGGAATAGTGCCAGAAGACCAAATAGGATTGTACAAACAAAGTAAGGTTTTTCGGGTTTCGTTTGGTAGGTTTTTTAACATTTCATACATCACACGGTCAGAACCTGGGGCAGAAGTACTGCAGGAGTTTAGAGATGTTCGGAGCTCAGCTAGACTGAAAGCTTGGTTATATGCCTCGTATCTAGTGGATTTGTGTTCGAGTTTCTGCTTTTCTATTCTTGTTCTGTATTTTTGGAAAGTGTCAGTATAGTGGGACGAGCTGGATACCTGTTCGAAGTGTGCACCGAGGAAGTTTGCCTGATCTTCCAAGGTATCACCCTGAGTGTTTACGAGTGGAAGTGTGTGTACTTGTTTTCCTGCTATCCTACCGACCATGTTCCAGACTTTAGCCTCCTGTGTGTATGAATTAACCCCAGATAAAAACTTCTGCCAGCTTTCTCTTCTGGCCTACCGACGCGTTCTTCTGCCTTGAGACTTTATTTTATTGAAGGTTTCAAGATTTTCGGCTGTCGGTGAGTTTCGAAGCAGCCTCCAAGCTCTGTTTTGCTGTTTGCGCGCGTTTCGGCATTCAGAGTTCCACCATGGCACACATCGTTTTCCAGGGTGTCCATTTGTTTGTGGGATGCATTTTGTTGCAGCATCAATCAAAAACGCTGTGAAGTAGTTCACAGCAACATCAATGTTCAAAGTAAAGATGTCATTCCAACCTAGACAAGCGATAGTATAAAACTGTTCCCAGTCGGCTCTGGTTATGAGCCACTTGGGAACACGTGGTGGACACTCAGTTACTGTCGTTGTGCTCAAAACTACGGGGAAGCGGTCACTTCCGTACAGATTACTGACGACTTTCCACTGGAGTAGAGGCACAAGAGATGGAGATACTATGCTCAGGTCTATGGAGGAGTAGGTGTTATCAGCGAGGTTGTAATAGGTTGGTTCTTTTCGATTTAGGAGACACGCGCTCGACGAGATAAGGAACTGTTCGATCAGTCGACCTCGCGCGTCATACTGAGAGTCACCCCATAGCCTGCTATGCGCATTAAAGTCTCCAAGGAGAACATACGGCTCCGGAAGTTCATCAATTAGAGAGTGTAAATCGCGTTTTTGCAGCTGATAGCTAGGAGGAATGTAAATAGTGCACATTGTGATCAGTTTATCAAAAAGGACCGCTCGAACAGCCACTGCCTCAAGGGATGTTTGGAGTTGTAAGTGTGTGCATGCTATTCCTTGATTCACTATGATGGCAACACCTCCGGATGATGTCATAGCATCAACACGGTCTTTTCGGAAAATAACGTATTTACGAAGAAAATTTGTGTGTTTTAAATTAAGGTGTGTTTCATGTACACACAGCACTTTTGGTGAGTGTTCATGTAAGAGTTCTTGGATGTCGTCAAGGTTTCTGAGAAGGCCCCTGACGTTCCATTGTATAATTTGAGTGTTCATGGTGAATGTGAAATAGTGCTGTGTGTACGAAAAGCAAGTGGCTGTTTAGACGGGGAGTTTGAGTTCACTTAACAGGGCCATCACCAGGCCCTGTTATTTGCTTTTTTGTTTTCTTGGCGCGCTCCAAGGAGCCACGCCGCTCTTTCGGCACCAAGGGTGCCGATGTATCCATTGCCTCCTCGGAGGCACTGGATGCCCGCACATGCGGGCTGTTAGTTCGGATTTTGGGCCTCGCCTGGTGAGGGGAGGCCTTGAGACCCGAAGACTCTGGAGTCTCCGGTCTCTGTTTGGGAGTAGGCGGTGTAGCCTGGGCTACAGCCGCCTTGGGGGCAGGTGCCACAACCGCCGGCTCGGTATGTGCGGGCCGGAGGGGTGGCGAGGGCTGGTGCCCCTCCAAAAGTTCAGTCTCAGTCAAGTCAAGTAAGTCCATGTCAGATACCACTCCGGGAGTTGTGTTCATTGATCTATGTGGTGTTATGGTTATTGGTATGTCACCGAAATCTGAAGGACAGTCTAGCTTTTCAAATTGTTCTTTGTCACGGATTTCGAGGAGAAGGTCTCCACTAGCCATTTTGGTTACCTTGTATCCTGTGCCAAGAGTTTCGGTAAGACATGTAGAAACCAGGAAGGGAGAGACGGTTCTGGCTTGCTTTTCAGTTTTTTCACAGTGGATAACATGATAGTGAGAATATGTTTCTTTGGGCTGGTTAAAAAAGTTTATATCATCGGTGCGTACCCGCTTTAAGCCGGTACGATCAGACAGTAAGGGGAATGCTCTGTGCATGCCTGTCTTATTTTCGTTCAGCAGCGTTGGCGGCCACCCACCACGGAGCCCAACGAGGGGACGCTACAAGTTTGCGGATGCTGAAACCTGCAGACGCCAGTCGTACAATGCCACTATAACCCAATGCGCCTAGACCAAGGTAGGCTATTTGCACAGGGTTAACCCTAGCCGCCAGGAAGTTTGGAAGTAGGCAGAAGAGAGTAGAAGACAGGACAGATAAATAGTGAGAGATAAAGACGAAGATGTAGGGAGAGAGAGATAGGAAAAGGTGACTGTCGATTTGCCCTGGGTGGGTCAGCTCAGGGGTGCCGTCTACGTGAAGCCGGGGCCAAAGGGGTGTGTTGCCTCTGCCGGGGGGCCTTAAAGGTCCAATCACCCAGCGTCGGCTCAACCCCCAGGATCCCTTTTTCCCCGGACACGGCAAAGCCACGCACGGCTAAGCGTGGGAGGGAGTAGAAAACTCCCCGTTAGCTCGGGTTTGTGGTGTCGCTACACAAAAAACACCGGCAGTAAACGGGCATCTTTTTAAACTTATGAGATGCTCGATGCAGCCTAATTAAGACAAGGAAAAGGCAAAGACACAACAGAAGGCTTACAATGTGCATTGCAGAACTAGCGCAAGAAGCGAATGAGTATGCTCAGAATTTATGCCATAATAACTTGAAACAATTCTACGACTCGATGCAAACAACAATACACAAAAAGGAGATGTGGGTAATCCTTTGCAGCATGATAGACACCACAACTATGAGAACAGCTTTCAACAGAACACTCAAGCTGTTAAAGAATGAGTATGGAAAGGCAGCTACCAGAAATGCTTAAAGAAATCTAGGTTGGCAAAGCAGTGCACCAACCACATGGTAAACTGCACTACAAAGGGCCGGCAAATCCAGCACTAGACGAACCCTCAATGGTGGCAGAAGTTAACGCAGCCGCGCAATCGTTTCAGAAAAACACGGTTCTGGGAAGCGATCGGATCATGAATGCAATTATCCGTAACCTCAATGACAATACCCTCAAATAGCTCACCAAGTTTTTCAACGAACAAGCTTGGGTAGAGGGACGTGACGTTTCACAAGACTGGAAAGAGGCAAATATTATATCATTACCGAAACCCGGAAAACCAAGAAACCTACAGAACTTGCGCTCCATTTCACTCACTTCGTGCATGGGAAAGCTATTTGTGAAGGTAATGCAAACAAGATTAAGTAATCATATTGAAAATAATAGACTTTTCTCCGATTCTATGTTCGGGCTCCAACCACACATTTCCGCACAAGTCGTTTTCCTCAAGTTAAAGGAGGAAGCACTAAGTCCACCAAGTGGCAGTGATTACAGAATAGTCATAGTGCTAGACACAAAGAAAGCATTTGACACTATATCACATAGTCTAATCCTAGAAGAATGTGCAATGTGGAGAGCGCGTTTATCAATGCATTTGCTCCTTCCTAAACAACAGAACGGCAACAATAGGCTTGTCATCAACTCGATCAGAACAATTTGACATGCCAAATAGTGGAACGCCCCAAGGTTCGATTCTTTTGCAACTACTTTTCAAGATAGAAATGAGAAAGCTTGCAATAAAGCTAGGGGAAGAAAAAGACCTAGGACATGCAATTTATGCTGATGATATTACAATCTGGGGACATGAAGGTTCATATAGAAACAAAAAGGGTTCTCTGCAGAGTGCTGTCTCTAAAGTTGGGAAATATACTGCAGATGCAGGAATGCAATGCTCACAAGATAAGTCTGAGTTTATACGGATCCGGGCCCCATATTTAAGCAGCAACAATTACACTTAAACCGTCGGCCTATAAACACTTAAACCTAAACCGCTGGCCTATAAAAGAAGTGAAAACACAGCGCATATTATGTCTGTGGATTTGGGACGACGGCAGGGTCAGTCACACCTTAGCCAAACTGAGGGAAACCACGGCCAGCGTAGCAGCGGCCATGATCTACCAAGTCACCAGAAATAAAAAAGGTTTCACAGAAGAATGATGGTCTACAAGAACTTGCGCGCACACTAAAAGATAAGATTCAAGAAGCCAAGGAATGTTTTTTTTTTTTTTTTTTAATGGTCACTCTGCCTTTTTACATGACGGAAAAACAGCAATGCTTTTGGCACTATCTCTAGAAGGAGCGACATACTGTATCACAGATTACTGTTGCAAACAAAACTATTATTGTACAGTCTGACATTATAGCCAATAAGTTTAACTCATTTTCTCAATCAGTATTCACCATAATTGCCTTTAATGGCCCCCTGCCCCATTATCAATGCTACAATCCAATGCCAGAAATAGAAATCACCCAACAAGGAATTTATCGCCTCCTGCAGAAACTGGATGTAAGAAAACCTTGTGGTCCTGACCTTATAACGAATGCTTTTTTTTGCAGAAAAACACAGATTAGATGTCAAGATATTTGTACGTAGTTTACAAGCAATCATTAGAACTTAACACTCGTCGTAAATTCTTCCGCTTGACCTTTTTTCACTCTCTGTATCATGGTATTACACCTTTTTCATGCGCTCATATTTTTCCGGCCCATTATGTGTCCAATCGCACTGACCATGCTCGTAAAGTGTCGTCCATATTTGCAAGGACCAAAAAGTACCAAAATTCCCCTTTTGTGTTATCTGTAACCGAGTGGAACAAGCTTCCCAGCGAGATTGCGATGATAAATGATCCGTCTGCATTCCAATCAGTGCTGCGTACATTTCTTGATGTGTAATATGTCTACTGCTACTATATCTTACCCTGTTGTTATATCTCGTGTACCAGCGAAACGATGAAGAACTAGTGCCATGCAGATTCTGGAATTGAAATGTACTGGAGATGTGAAATGAGCCATGTGTTACATCCGTGTCGTAAAAATGTATCTTTTACTTAGTTATGTCTGATCGCTGTGTGCGTTCCTTTTATATGAATTGATGTATACCTTGTTTTTAACAGTATCCCCCCCTATGTAATGCCTCTCGAGGCCTTTAGGGTATTTAAATAAATAAATAAATAAATAAAATAAATAAATTAGAAACTTCAATAATACCGGACGACTGGCGACTTGCGAAAGCAGTATCTGTGCATAAATCTGGCTCTAAACACGAAGATAATAATTACTGACCAATTTCATTAACATGTGCGTGTTGTAAATTGTTTCGACATATTATTTATATGGCCATCATATTACATTTAGAGCATAATAGTTACTATACAATCGGCAGCATGGTTTCCGTCAGGACTGTCAACTATCACCCAACTGTCTGAAATAAGCCATGATATAGCTAAAACTATAAATGATAAAAGTCAAATTGATGCAATTTTTTTTAGATTTTTCAAAAGCATTTGATGTAGTCCCCCATGCAGACATAGTCACTAAATTAAATGCCATTGGTATACACAAAAAAGCAGTTTCATGATTAAAGAACTAAAGTCGAGCCCATTTATAACGAACCTGAGCCTGACGCGGCATTCGTTCGCTGTATCCCGAAGTTCGTAGTAAATGAAACAAAGCTTTTAATAAAAAGTTACGAGTGAAAACACTAACTTTTTTTTTGCCTAAGGAGGTCCGTGATGCACGTGTTTTGAAGGGCAAAAGCGATAAGGGCGGTCTCTACTTTATTTCGAACAACAGCATGCTTGTTCGCCGAGGCCCATGGCATAAGCTGCAGGAGGGACGAGCTCCAAAGTTTCGTCGTTCTCACAATTCGATTCTTCCAAATCGCTCTTGCCACGTACTTCATTCACAAAGCCCTAGTCCGTGCACGGTTCCGCGGTGTCAGCATCATCATCGGCCGTAATGAGCCCATCGCAACAGATGCCCCATCCGCTCTCTCATGTCGGAGTCGACGGCGCGCTGCCGCAAATCGCCGCCGCAGTGATCCTGTTCGGAAGCTTCAGGCTCGGCATCGGGCCCGGCGTCGACGAAGTCGGCATCGCCAAAACAGTTTCACGCGCATGTAGCTGTCACCGCCGCCCACGAAATATTCACCACCTCCACAACCGAATAGCGGGACGGCCACAGCCGCAAGTTGGCTGCCAGGTGGTCAACCGCTATGAGCAAGCGCTCCGCAACGCGACACCTAACGCGCGGATTACGCTCAAGCCAAACAGTCACACTTTCGACGTTTTGTTGAGCAGCAGGAAAAAGCGTGCAAGACCTCCCACCTGCCATCCTGATCATTCACACACACCAAGAGCGAGCAAGACGCCCACACGCGACACACATGCCAGAACCCGTGGAACAGCTCTGGGCCCGTTTCTAGTCAGAAAACCAAACTAACTCGAGCCAGCGTGGCTGGCGTCGCGGAGCGGTGGAGTAGGGCGAAGGGGTTGTGTTCAAGAGAGAAGAGCAGATTTGCGATAGAAGAAGGGCAAGGAGTTGCGATAGAGTGAAGAGAGGGGAGGACACGGCGGGAGGGCGACCTTGATAACCAAAACACGCGGAAAGGAGGTAGGTCGGGTAGCTTGCTTGAAAGGTCCTCGAAACGCGCAACTCGCGCGTAGGAAAACTTGAAAGAGTGCCTCCACGTGCAGAAGTGAAAGTACGGCCACTTGGATCGGCGCGTGCGGCAATTTTCAAAGAATGGGCGGTCGTGGTCAAAAAATCGTTTTGTTGCGCAGGCAAGCTTGCGAGGCCCCACCGACTTCATATTTCCCGGTTCATTCCGCTCAAATTAACAGCCGTTTTCACATTTCCGCATGTGTGCGAAAGGCATGCTGAGCTGAGTGCGAAGTGAGTGAGAACAAGTCCTAAACACAAAACCAATCGCGAATGATCAGTCTGTGGAGTAGCATACGCGCGTGCACTAGAGGCAGACGATCGGATACAGTCAGTGGCTGACGATATTGGCAAATGGTCTGGTCACTCCAGGCCGACGACGCCAACGACAGTACCAGCGATCAAAAACAGAGGAGATGGCCGGCAGGTCTTTGAAAGATCGGTGGCAGTGCAAAAACACGGTTCTCGTCTGGCGATGCAGAGTGCTCGGAGTAGCGGGGGGACAAAACACGGAGGGGAGCATAACAAAAAGCGGTCAGCGAGAGCGACAACTAGAGGGAAGCGAAGGTAGAGTCGGCGTTTAACAATAAGAATGCCTCGCCGATGCCTGATCGGTGGTCAAAAGTGGTTTCCCGGGAAGTCAGCTGAGCGCCGACCCCGTTCGCTGTAACCAATCGTTGGCGCTCGGAGACGTTCATTGTAAGTGCGATTTTGAGCCATTGAACCAATGTATATTTTCAGTCATGCGGATATTGTTTGTTTTAAGCGAAAGTTCGTTTTAAGTGGGGCTGTTATATGTGGGCTCGACTGTATCTGGAAAACAAGATGCAGTGCATGGTGGTGAATAATTGTTTCTGATTACCTTGATGTTTATTCTGGTGTGCCACAGCATTCATTGCTTGCGCCACTACTATTCCTGATCTACATCAAGGTTATTCAATCATGCATTTATCCACCTGTTCGGATGCGATTATTTGCTGATGATTGCGTAGTCTACAGAACAATATATAGCAGCGACAACCAAATAAAATTGAACAATTCCTTAGCGTCTATACAAAACTGGTGCAACAAATGGGGAATGAAACTAAATGTAACTAAAACAGCTGGTATTTCCTTTACGCATACAAAAAGAAGCCTCTTCAGTATCAGTACACCATCAATAACGTCCCGCTGAAAAAGTGCGACAAAGTCAAATATCTCGGTGTAACTCTTACGGGGAAATTAAAATGGGAATGTCATATAAACAATGTATATCAAAAGGCTCTAAGCAAGCTGCATTTTTTTTAGATTAAAATTAAAAACATACCTCCCAGCGTTAAACTAAATGCGTATAAAACGCTCATTAGGCCAGCTTTAGATGCGGACGTAGTATGAACTATACACCAAAAATATTTACCGATAAATTAGAACGCATACAAAACCTAGCATTGTGGTTTATATATTCAAAGTATTCAGGACAAACATCCATAACGAACTTGAGGGTCAGGACTGATATCCAACCACTTGTACAACGCAGACTGGTTTCTAGACAAAAATTTTTATACCTCCTTTATCGGGGATCTCATCGAATACCCCAAGCGACATACATTCGTACGCCATTCAGGCATTCAACTCGGATGAATCATAATAAAACAATACGCCAACAACCCTGTCATAATAACACTTTTAAATATTCCTTATTTCCATACACCAGTTTTCTTTGGAATACGCTGCCTTCTGATGTTGTGAACTGCTCAACTGTCGATGAATTCATTAGCAAAGTTCAAAATTTAGATTTAAAATAATAAAATAACTGGTATCACTAATATCTCATAAGCTACCTCTTCAACATGCACAGTTATTATTATACTGCTGTTTATATGTATCATGTTTACTGCATAATTTTCATATTCCTTGTCATTTGTTTGTGCTCATACTTATTGCTATGTACAGATAGTATTGCTCCATATAGATATCTCTTTTTTTTTCAGCCCACTCCTGCATGGGCCCGAGAAGGGCCTGCAGTAGTGTGAAATAAATAAATAAAAAAAAAACGAACTGGCTAGTGCAGGCTTGCGTCATAAGTCGCGTGACCTATGGCCTCCTGTTCCAGAAACTATCAAACAGAAAGACCCACCAGGTAAACGCTTCAATATGCACAGCATACTAAACAGCCCTAGGACTGCCACACCATACAAAAACTGAAAAACTTGAAGAACTGGGCATCTATAACACATTTGAAGAGCACGCAACGTCAGTTATTCTCGCGCAGCATGAACAGCTCAACTCGACAGAGCAAGGCACCATACACCATACACCAGTTTTCTTTGGAATACGCTGCCTTCTGATGTTGTGAACTGCTCAACTGTCGATGAATTCATTAGCAAAGTTCAAAATTTAGATTTAAAATAATAAAATAACTGGTATCACTAATATCTCATAAGCTACCTCTTCAACATGCACAGTTATTATTATACTGCTGTTTATATGTATTGCTCCATATAGATATCTCTTTTTTGTTTGCACGCAGTTTGCAAAGCATTTCTACTTCGGCTTTAGCATTCTCCGCATGAGAAGTTGCGCGCGGCAATATCCAGCGCTGACACTCTTTGAAGAATGAATGTGTGGTTGAAGGAAAGAAAAAAGGCACTATCTTCTGCAGCCCTTGAGGGAGCACGGCTCAGTGCCTTTCTCTAAAGACCACGACAACAACGACTGCATTTCCGCTGCGGCCCTATATACCTCTGTTGCAGCATGGCCAGCGTGTGACGAGAGGGGAGGAGCGTCTCCACGCGATGAGAAGCAGATCCTCATTTGAGAGAGAACCAACACTCCATGGCAGCTTTTTTTTTTTTTCTCTCTCTCTTTTTCGTGCGTGGTTGAAAGAAGAAGGGTCTCTATGTGGCAAGGACGGAAAAGGGAAAAGTGTGGCACAGGCACGTCACAGATCGGCATTTGAGAGACAGCAGACATTTCGCTGCAGCCTTTTTTTTTTTCTTCTTTTCTTCTTTTCCTTCTTCGCGCGCAGCCTTGAGGTGACGGAGGTGACTCCGCGGGACTTTGCCTGGTGCTGAGAGCATTTTCGGAGCGCGGTATGTTGCACTCTGAGTGCTTGCGCGTTCGAATTCCTGGGCGATTTTGTCCATTGGAATACACAGCTTTGATGGGACCACAGAGTCAGTTCTAATTGACCGAAGTTTGAATTAAGCGAATGCTCGAATTAATGAGATTCGACTGTATGTAATATATACTATTCAAATTCAATTTGAAATTATTCGACCAAAATCAATACTATTTCAAACCAAACATACACTATTCGCACAACAGTACTATTGTAGTGACAGTAGCAAACATGACGACAAAAAACCCTGTTCTATCATGCCAGAAAATAAATCTTTGGATAAGTAGATTCAATGGTTCAATCGTCATACTGAATGATTTGCTTAATTGATTGATTGAATGATTGAAGTAAAGTTTTTTTCTATACCCATTGTGTAAATATTTAAAAAAGATCTGATATGACAAGAATTCTGAATGGCTCTCAGTCGGCGTGAATTTTTTCGTGCCGTACCGAGGCTCCCATTGGCGGACGTGGTCGGCGCGCTTTTCAAGAGCGCCGTTCCACATTTCATATTGGCTGGCAAGACCAACACTTCTCTTTGTTGTTTTTTTTTTTTTTTGTTCTTGGGCATACTGTTGTGCTTGTCGAATCTTGTACATCTGCGTTTGCACTCGCGCATGTTTCTCCACGTACCGTGTTTGTGCTTTGCACCAGTAGTTTACCGACGCAATCGAGATGTCCGGAAACTCTCGTTTGAAACCATCCTCGCAACGAGCATTTGTAAAAGCGGACTTGGAACAAGAAGGTGCCGGCAAGAAGTGCACCGTCTGGTCGGGAGTTTAGTGGAGCCGATACCCATTAGGCCCGACCTTTACGTTTACAATCCACTCTGTGTGTAGAATGATCGTGCGAGCAGTAAAACACAGAGCACATGTCACGCTCTTCTTACGAAGGCGATTGAACGAAGGGTGAAGGTGCGTCTGCTTGGTTTCGCCGTGATTTTGCAAACCGGCTTGTCGGGACGCTACATCTGCAACGCTCATCTCATAGCGACCTATTACACAGGGCAGCATGTTCCTTAACATACAGGTGGTTAATGATTAACATGCAGAACGTTAATTAGTGCACATCGAGTTCTTATTATTTGCAAGGAAGCAGTGGCTTTAGTATCATACCCATACCTGCCAACCTCGCAACAGAGAAATTTGTCATACCTCCTAGCGGGGAAGCGGGAGGGGGGTTACCAACTTTATTAATTTGTAGCTGTGATCAATTTTGTCTATATCAACAACCCTAATCTTATTTTGCCGCCATAAGTCAAATTGACATGCTGAATTACTTTCGCCTATTTTAAGCACCAAAAGAGAAAAAAATATTGTGAAAAACAAAAGGGAAGCGGGGTCCCAAACGCAAGCACAAACATCGGCGTTGTGGTCTCATAATGGCTCGGAGTGGCCAAACACACGAGGGTAAAGTTTCCCACTAAGATGACAGTCTCTAAGGGGGAGCGCAAATGCTCCAGAAATTTCGCGTCATCAAAACAACAAGCGAAGATGTCGATTTCTGTCAAAACAACTCACGTATGTCTTCACACGTGAACGGACAGGACGGCGCAGCTGCCTGCCACAAAAGCGCGGATCAAAGCTGTGGCTTCGCTCACTACTACATTCTTTGGACAGGTACTCCAAAATGCTTCTAGCCTTTTTTTACTTCTTTACCGCCTTTATTCTGCCGCTGCGTCAGCCACGTGCCCTCAAAGCTCGTAGATCGCTATCGCATCGCCACGACTGCGCTTTTGTGCGCCGCGGTTACGACAAACGGTAGTTTTAGTTTCAATCCACGTGCTTTCAAAACACAATCGTTGTATGCTATCTATGATCGCAACTGCCGCGGCTTTGTCCGCAGTGTTCGCCAACAGCAGCATTGCTTTGACTGGTCAAGCGCACACTTTCGGAGTTCTATCAATAATGTCCTTGCCATATAATATTGTGTCGAATGACTGTGGTTTCATTCACAGCGATTGTGGTAACGACAAGCACACGCACTGTAGAAGACAGTGCGTGCGCTGGTCGAATGTGTACTCCGAAGCTTTGAGCACGCTGCCCTAGATCGGCCTCCGTTCAACCGTTTCAGTACTAAAGTTCATATAACACGTCGCGATCAAGAAAAGTGTTCAGAACATTTGAAAAAAAGTGTTTGGAACATTTGAATTTTGACCCAACGGACGCATGAATTTGGCTGGAAAATTTGACGAATTCGTATCTGCTGTGGTTTCGCATCACTGAGACTTTACTGTATGTTTAGATGAACCCTCTCAAATTCATTTAGAATAAAATGTGGTGGGCTCGGAAAGAGCCTGGAACGAACTCACCTGCATTTTTGTCAATCTGGCCAGATCTTGCACACAAATTTTGATATTTTGGGAGATTTTCATGGCAACCGTACAATTGAAAGAAACAAACGAAATCTGGGAGTCTGTCGGACAATGCGGGAGACTTGGCAGGTATGTGATGATGATAACACCAATACATAATTTTCTCTTCTGGTGGCGGAATATAGCACAATGCCGTTTTTGTGGCCTCCACGACTAGCTACGGCAATGTGCCGTAGCCAATCGCAAAGGCCAAGCTAGTTTACTACTTTTTTTTAATCGGAAATAAGCATTTTTCGTAAAATTTCAGGCAAGATTCATAATATTCTAAGCGCGGTCGGAATTCGTACATTTTACGGGAAAATTGGAAGAGTTGGCAGGTATGCATACCCCATGGTTTTTTTTGGGAATCTCCCCCCTCCCCCTCCCCTTCAACCAGTTGCCATGGTGGGGCTCAGATCTTGCTCTCCTCATTAGAATTTTCTTTTTAATGATTCCTTGAATGAAATAAGACACTTTCTGTATTGTTTAGCAAACAAACAGACAGAGAACATATTCGATTTATTGTTGAAGATTCCTTTTAAAAATTTTGACAGCGAGTGTCAAACTTCAAATGCGATTTTCTCAGCTTCACATTTTTTGCCAGCCTGACTAGCTTTTCGGAACATTATCTTACGTTTTTGTGAGTCAATTTTCATAAATGTTATACCGCAGAACTCGTAAGAAATCAAACTGTGAAGCTATGCTATTTTTTGATGGCTAAGTTGAACATATGAAATTTTGGGAATAATAATGTGAGCCAATTACACTTCAGCATTATGGCACATCAGTACAATTGAATATTTTCATATCATGATGTATATCAGAATCAATATAAGTAGCATAGCTCCGCATCGCAGATCTCTGGCTACAGCGGCATCTTTAACAAAACCAAAATATATGGAGGGAAAGTGCCTTAATGATCTGTAAGAAATATTCTAATTATACTTCACTTCCTCATAATTTGAGGACTACTTGAGGTACAATAAAGCCAATTAAATTTTTGAAACAGGAGAAAGAAACACATACACACATCTAATTTCATTAAAATATCTCTAATAATAAAAATTTCATCTTTAAAACCAGCATCTCCCCTTAGGGCCCTCCACTATAGTGTCTTTTGTAATCCTATTGTGTAGTGAACCAATCAGGCTCAAGTTGCAGGAAGTTGTGCACAGCACAAGGTCACCTGGGAGAAGGAAGCTGGCTCGCAGATCTCCGAGTCTTCAGGCACCAGGGAAGGCTTGACTTTGCGGAGCAGTTCCCTGCATCAAATGAGAGTACATCCATAGCTTCTTTCGTGCGGAATCACCTGCAGCAAGGCTGGGCATGTCGTGCTACGCTGCACTACAGGAAAAATTGAACTACATTTTTAAAGAATGCAGCAATAGTGCAACAAATCTCAAAATCCAGGCAGGACACAGCAGGCACATCAGCAGGTCGTCTACATGAACAAAGAGTAAGTGGCCTGACAAGTGCCGACTGAAGCCAAGTACAACTGATATGAAGAACAGAGGGGCAAACGAAGAACAAAAAAATATCAAGAGGGATAACCTTATCATGAAAACTTCAAGCATTTCTCTGGCTCTTGGCGTCCGAAGAGCAACAAAAGTCCTCACATGCCTGCAATGAAAGCTGGGGGTAGCATTTAGAGCACTGACATTTGAATATGCATAAAATATGACATTAGAATATGCATATGCATATGCGGTGGTAAAACAGAATCTGTCAGGCTTCCTCGAATCCACAAATAAAGTACAAACAGCACGAATTCAACACGGGACAAAAGAAGGCAGAGACTAGCACTTCAATAGTTCACTTTATTAAATTATATCCATAAATGAATCACGAATGCCAGCATTTTAGCTTTGTTTACGTACTCTTTTTTGTACGTGACACTAAAAAATAATCACAGATTTAATAACACCACCTCAAGAAACTGATATGAGAAATTTAGCTGAAGTTAAACCACTGCTACCTTTGAAACGACCAGCAAAAGTACGTGGCTGAAGACGTTTGCTGCTGCATTTACAATACTTTACTCGCATAATAAACCCACATCCCACTTTGGTCCTCGAGAAAAATATATTTT
This sequence comes from Rhipicephalus microplus, assembly GCF_043290135.1. Classification (NCBI taxonomy): domain Eukaryota; kingdom Metazoa; phylum Arthropoda; class Arachnida; order Ixodida; family Ixodidae; genus Rhipicephalus; species Rhipicephalus microplus. Next base: position 15,412,759 of record NC_134700.1, on the reverse strand, counting down.
GAAATGTATCTGTGCATTCTATTATGGTGTGATTGCCAGCACCATTGATCATAGAAACAATGTTAAATCATACAATATATCATAAAAGAATGACACAATAAAAGTCAAAACATAGTTTGACAACCAAGCTAAACAGTTGTGAGCAGCAACAGCAGGCACAACATGGATTGAAAAGAGCACTACAGGGACCGCATGGATCAAAGTTTAAATGTTGCGCCATTGGTCAAACACAGAAGGAACCTTTAGCTTATAGCACCACGCAAACACAGTGGCACAAAAACAAAGCAAAAAGCAAAACGCAACATTGTCTGGCTGTGATGAGTGAAGAAAACGACAACGACGGAAGTGCGGGGCAAGGCGCGTGTAATGTGCGCGTGAGTGTCAGCGAATCAGCTGATGACCTGTGGTGGCCCATAGAGGTGGCGTGCCACGATTGGGCCACGTGCGACCATTACGTGACAGTAGGCTGTGTGGCTGGGGACGAGCCGGAGCAGCGGCAGACGAGAGACAGCGGGCCGAAGCGTCGGACGCAGGCGATCCAGGTTCCGGCCAGGCAACGCGGCCGCTTACGCTGCTGCCATCCAACTACCAGCTGGGGCGGCATTGCCGGCACGAGTACTGCATCTCGGGGCGCGGCCTGGCCTGCTGTTCTCTTCCTTGCCGAGGGCATCGCGGATCTCGGCGAGGCGTCTCCACGGTCAGCCGTTTGGCACAGCGATGAACGTGGCCTGGCTAATGGTCACGGTTGCGCCGAGCATCGTGTCTCGACGCAAGCTGTTCGCTGGACGGGCTGGCCATTCCCCGCATGGAGCATCGCGTCTCCGATGCGGGTTGACTGCTCCGTAGCCACACCCATGCCATCAAGCGCCGGTGTCACCAGAGTGTCGCACATCGGCAAGGGACGAGCGAGACGTTCTGCCGGGCGAGACGCGGGCGTGTGCACGGAGGACTACGGAGCCGGGTGAGGTCCAGGGTGGCCGAGGATCCAGGTGCCAGGGGAGTTGCTGGCTGAATCGAGAATCGCCAGCGGTGCCGAGCCGTACCGAGAAACGTGCGAAAAAGAGCTCAAGGGTGGAGGCCAGGAAGGCAGAGGAAGCGGTGCGCCGCTCAAGAGGACGAGTTCCTGGCAGCGTTCCTGAGCCGGAAGTGGGACCCGTACGTGTCGGCCAGGTCCAGCTCCGGTGTGTCGGGTCGAGGTCGAGTCTGTCGGCCTGTACAAGGTCCAAGGACGGGGCCTGCTGAACGGCTCCTGCCTGGGAGCAGTGGCCGCGAGCAGGTTCGTGGACGAGGCCTACCGGGTGTGGTCCTCGTGAGCCGTGGCCTGATCCTGGACCTCGGGAGTTGCGACCCAGGCTGCTGGGTTGGCCGCGACGTCCGATTCAACGGCGCTGCACACGGTAGCGCATCCGTGTGCAGTCAGCCGTTCCAGCCGTGCCACCTTTGCCCTCGCGCACGTCGACGACCGCATCATGTCGGGACGACGGGGACCCAAACTGCGACGTTCCCATTCCTGGACCAGGAAGTGCACAAGACCGAGAAGAACAAGGTGTGCCTGCACAAGTAGGTGTTTCTGCCGCACCCGACGCTGGCCTTCATCGGGCTGCTGCAGCTGCTTGGGGACGCGCGTGTTCCCCGCGCAGGAGGCGCAGAGCCATTGGTTCGCGCAGCTCATCAACAAGAAAGTGTCACTTCCTTCTCTAGTGTGCAATATAAAGCTTCTTTTGGTCGCATCACATGTTGATGTCAATCCTTTCTCGTCCGCTATATGCAAACATAGTGACGAACGTCCCTTAACCATCACAATAAATGGCGAGCCTGCCAGGATTAAGCTCTCGCGTTACATCTGAGAGCCTCACGTTGTTTGTGTGTGGCCAACGAGAATGGATGACAAGAGAAAGCTAGTTGAGCTAGGGAAGGAGATGGGGCTGAGTGGAGAGGCTTTGCTGGCATGGGTGAGCGCTGAGGAAAAAGAAATGAGGGACCAGAGAGCTTGGAAACGAGGCCCGAGGCCACGCTGGTTCAGGCATCTCCGCCACCACTGCTCGAGAGCCGTAAGTCTACGGGACTGTTCTTCCTCATCACTGTGTATTGTGAGAAAAGTTGTTTGACTGAAACAACTTTCTTGTGCGGGGGGTTATTGTTATGAGTGAAGAAAACGACAACGACGGAAGTGCGCGGCAAGGCGCGTGTAATGTGCGCGTGAGTGTCAGCGAATCAGCTGATGACCTGTGGTCATCAGCTGATAGAGGTGGCGTGCCACGATTGGGCCACGTGCGACCATTACGTGGCAGTAGGCTGTGTGGCTGGGGACGAACCGGAGCAGCGGCAGACAGCGGGCCGAAGCGTCGGACGCAGGCGATCCAAGTTCCAGCCAGCTGGGGCGGCATTGCCGGCACGAGTACTGCATCTCGGGGCGCGGCCTGGCCTGCTGTTCTCTTCCTTGCCGAGGGCATCGCGGATCTCGGCGAGGCGTCTCCACGGTCAGCCGTTTGGCACAGCGATGAACGTGGCCTGGCTAATGGTCACGGTTGCGCCGAGCATCGTGTCTCGACGCAAGCTGTTCGCTGGACGGGCTGGCCATCCCCCGCATGGAGCATCGCGTCTCCGATGCGGGTTGACTGCTCCGTAGCCGCACCCATGCCATCAAGTGCCGGTGTCACCAGAGTGTCGTACATCAGCAAGGGATGAGCGAGACGTTCTGCCAGGCGAGACGCGGGCGTGTGCACGGAGGACCACGGAGCCGGGTGAGATCCAGGGTGGCCGAGGATCCAGGTGCCAGGGGAGTTGCTGGCTGAATCGAAAATCGCCAGCGGTGCCGAGCCGTACCGAGAAACGTGCGAAAAAGAGCTCAAGGGATCCAGGTGCCAGGGGAGTTGCTGGCTAAATCGAGAATCGCCAGCGGTGCCGAGCCGTACCGAGAAACGTGCGAAAAAGAGCTCAAGGGTGGAGGCCAGGAAGGCAGAGGAAGCGGTGCGCCGCTCGAGAGGACGAGTTCCTGGCAGCGTTCCTGAGCCGGAAGTGGGACCCGTACGTGTTGGCCAGGTCGAGCTCCGGTGTGTCGGTTCGAGGTCGAGTCCGTCGGCCTGTACAAGGTCCAAGGACGGGGCCTGCTGAACGGCTCCTGCCTGGGTGGAGTGGCCGCGAGCAGGTTTGTGGACGAGGCCTACCGGGATGTGGTCCTCGTGAGCCGTGGCCTGATCCTGGACCTCGGGAGTTGCGACCCAGGCTGCTGGGTTGGTCGCGACGTCCGATTCAACGGCGCTGCACACAGTAGCGCATCCGTGTGCGGTCAGCTGTTCCAGCCGTGCCACCTTTGCCCTCGCACACGTCGACGAGCGCATCATGTCGGGACGACGGGGACCCAAACTGCGACGTTCCCATTCCTGGACCAGGAAGTGCACAAGACCGAGAAGAACAAGGTGTGCCTGTACAAGTAGGTGTTTCCGCCGCACCTGCCGCACCCGACGCTGGCCTTCATCGGGCTGCTGCAGCTGCTTGGGGGCGTGTTCCCCGCGCAGGAGGCGCAGAGCCATTGGTTCGCGCAGCTCATCAACAAGAAAGTGTCACTTCCTTCTCTAGTGTGCAATATAAAGCTTCTTTTGGTCGCATCACATGTTGATGTCAATCCTTTCTCGTCCGCTATATGCAAACATAGTGACGAACATCCCTTAACCACTACACTGGCTCAACCACTCCCACAGCGCCAACGCCGCTACGTGCACCCGAGGGCGCCCGCAACGTGCGTTCTTCGCCATGCGACACTGCGTTTTGTCAACGATCAGGCGGTACCAAGAAACATGATGGGCAGTTTTAACCTTAAAGGTCAAGTGTGCGCTGGAGCATGGGAACCAAGCGGCTGGACGGCACTTTTAGTTTCGAACCGTGCGCGTTGGCCTGTACATGCGCTATCCTCAGAGCTGCGCAGCTTTTTGGCCTCCACTTGCGTCCGGCGGGTGTGGCGCGGCTTTGCACATGTACAGCTTCGGGCCACAAAAAAAGTACATCACACGTTTCGTGGGCCAAAATAAGGACAGTTTTCCTGCACTAAATTGAAAGCCAGCAGCAGTTGGACAGCAAGTTTTTATTTACCATTATGCAAAACTGTTGCTGTTATAACTCCGTTGACTTTTTTTTGTGTTAGCACCTCTTTTGTCGCGCTCACCAATAAAGAAAAGTTGTTCCTTTGCTTGTCGGGGTGATGTACTTATGCATTGTAATTGTGTTTCGCGTATGACTGGTGCAATTGGTAACTATATGAAAAGCGGAGACCTTCGCAAAAAATAAACTGCCAAGTTCAGCAGTTTGTCTCGTCTTTTCTGTCCTCTCCTGTCGTTTGCGCTGTTAAGCACTCTTTGTCATGTTATACCAACACCCCCCAATCCTACTATCTCTTAAGGGGGGACGTGGGTCTAAGAATTGTGAAAAATGGCCCAAAAGTCGATTCTGACAAAATGCGATATTTGAAATTTTTAAACCTATAAGCACGTGTCCTCAAATTGTAAATGCTGAATTCGATCAGTAAATAGATTAAAATTGATTATGAAGTCGCCACGTATTTCTATTTCCCTAGCATCACTTCAAAAATTACCATTGAAGATTTTAGTGAGTAATATAGTGACCATAAGTGCTCGTCCGTTTTCTTGCTTATAAAATGCCTTCAAATGGATAAAAATAGCATCACCCCCTACAGCAAGTCTCCAGCATTGGGATTATGCATCCACTTTTTAGATTTAGCAAGAATTGCCAAGAGGTCCCGTAAGAACTACGCAATCAATTAAGGTTCAGACCATATTTTCTAAACCACTTAAAATATTAAGAAACAAATTAGAGATTTTAAATCAGCATGAAAAAATAGTTTAGGTAGTAAAGTTTGGTGAAGATTGAGCAAAAAATTTTAAAAAATTTTATAACCTACGTCCCCCCTTAAGAAACTTGGTGGTTTTATGACTTTATGTAGCAAGATCATCAGGCTAGCTTTCTATATGCAAAGAACAGGTAAAACACTCAATTATGAAAAAAGGGGCTCGGACGATGAAGGAGGGGATGACTAAACGATGACTAACTAAACGGGAGATGTGGGTGTAATAAGTACTTCCCCAACAGGTAATACAGTATTTGGTTTGTGTATGGATGAAGGCATGATAACGTGAGAGAATTGTATTGGTGCTGAACCTCTAATGCATTTGAATTGATTGCCTTATGCCAAAGCCAATTTTTTTAACTACCGAATCAACATGGGTATCTACAATGACACCCAGAAACTTCGCAAAACTTATTTAATTTCACCATTGCTTATTCGTACGTGTAAGGCAGATGAGTATGAGGAGAATGAAAAACTTTGAAATGAGATTTTAAAGGATTAATACTTATGTATTTCTTAAGACACCAGTCTTCAAGCTTCTGTGCTGTGTAGTTTAATTTATCTAAAAGATCAGTGGTGTTGGAAGCAGAGGCTACGATCGTCATATCGTTAGCACACAGAAAACACTTGGCACTAGCTAAGCGATTCGGCAGATCGCTCATAAATGTCAAAAATAAGGAAGGACCAATAACAAAGGACCATGTCATCTGGTCCAGAAAGGACCAGATGTGGGGAATGGAAATAAATGTGTCTAAAATCGCGTTCATAAGTCTAACCAAGAAAAACGACCTTTGTCATTTGTGTACAATCTTAATGGTTCCAATATTAGCAAAGTTGACAAAGTAAACATTTGGGTGCCACATTCTCGCAAGATTTAAAATGGGAACAGCACATCGCCAATACATGTGCCAAGGCATTTACACAACTTGGACTTCTGCACAGAAAATTGAGCAAAGCACCTTCAGCAGTTAAACTAACCGCCTACAAAACCCTGGACAGGCCCATTCTAGAATAGGGAAGTATAGTGTGGGACCCTCATCAAAACTATCTTCGCGAAAAACTTGAAAAATTGCAGCACAGAGCCCTGAGGTTTATATACTCAAAATACTCCTGGCGCGACAGTGCAACAGACATGCGTCATCAAGCGCACCTAGCAACTCTGTCTAGCCGGCGTCATGTTGCTTCCATAAAGTTTTTTATCTCCTTTTTCACGGTCACCTTAAAATCTGTAAAGACGACTATATTCATCCGCCTGGCCGCCGTTCTAGTAGGACGAACCATGATAAATGTATCAGTGCTTTCAGTGCCCACAGCAATGTGTTTAAATATTCCTTTTTCACTCGCGCTGTCACCGCTTAGAACGCGCTACCAGGTGAAGCTGTTAATATTACAAATATTGATGAATTCTGTTCTTTTGTGGAGCAATTCACTGAGCCAGTATAGTTACATTTTGCTGTTCTTGTTGTTGGGATAACGAAAAACGTGTTTTGCAGTAGTGCATTGTAATTTTTGTACATATCTATTGCCACGTTCCACTTCCCAAGTTTTGTTATTGTCCCAAAACACAATTCTCAGCGCAAACCGCGAATGCCACGTTCCATTTCCCAAGTTTTTTTATCATCTCAAAACACTACACTATTCTTAGCACAAACCGCGCCTGCAGTTTTCGAGAAGCTTCCGGACTTTAGTAGATCATTTCGATAAGATCACGCCCACTCTGCGAACTGTACAGATTATTCTGGAACCTACGCCACCGCCAACGATAACGCTAGAACATTCGATGGCAAGAGTATAAATGCCGACGCGCTTCGCTGCTTGTGAGTAGTTGATCGACGGCCAACGCTCCGTTCACTGCTATCTGTGCAAGACTGCTACTGTAATCGAACTTTCTGTTTACCGGGCACAGGTTCGCCCAAATAAACAGTTAAATCTCAATATAAAGTCTCCTGTCTTCGGCCACGTCACGACCACGTGACATCTGGTGGAGGTGCTGCTTCGTTCATGAACCGAACGCCCCCGTCAAGCCGTGAAACCAGCCCACGTCGCGGGGAAGACACCGACACCAACCAGGAGCAGCGAACAAGCCGCCGACAGCAAGGGCTACCACTGGAGTACGGGCTTCTTCAAGACAAGGCGCGGAAGACCAAGGCCATGACCGCGACTGCAGTGACAATGACAATCGCAGCATCCCAACCCACGATGGTCATGCATCAATCAACCCAGGGAACCACCAATTTTCCATGGGTCATCGTTCGAAGACCCGGAGTCCTGGCTAGAAACATACGACCGTGAGGCCGCCCTCAACCACTGGGACCATGACGAAAAGCTCCGTCGTGTGTTCTTCTATTTGGAAGACACCGCAAGGACCTGGCTCGAAAATCGCGAGTCCATGCTCCGAACGTGAGATGTTTTCTGCGGCGTATTCCTGCAAACGTTCGCGAGCGTCGTTCACAAAGAGAGGGTTGCTGCTTTATTAGAGACCCGGGTTCAGCTACCAAATGAAAATGTCACCATTTTCACAGAAGAAATGACCCGCCTATTCTGTCACGCTGACCCAGACATGCCCGAGCAGAAAAAAGTTCGTTTCCTCATACGAGAGGTCAAACAGGAGCTCTTCGCGGGACTGATGAGAAATCCACCGAACATGTCCAAGAATTTGTAGCCGAAGCGACCACTATCGAAAAGAACCTGGACATGCGCACCAGGCAGTATAATCGTCGCCTGACTGTAGAATGCGCTGCTGCTCAAGCCAGTAACTCCGAAGACCTGCGTGAAACGATCCAAGCGATCGTGCAGGAAGAGCTGCGCAAGCTGTTGCCTTCGGCGCAGCCTTATGTGGATTCTGATATGTGGGGTTTAACGTCCCAAAACCACTATATGATTATGAGAAACGCCGTAGTGGAGGGCTCCGGAAATTTAGACCACCTGGGGTTCTTTAACGTGCACCCAAATCTGAGCACACGGGCTTACAACATTTCCGCCTCCATCGGAAATGCAGTCGCCGCAGCCGGGATTCGAACCCACGCCCTGCGGGTCAGCAGCCGAGTACCTTAGCCACTAGACCACCGCGGCGGGGCTTAAGTGGATTCGATGGCCGACATTGTGCGAGAAGAAGTTCGGCAATCGCTTCGAATTCCCCAAGCACCGCTGCCCGAGCCAGAAGCTATGAGCTACGCCGCTGCAGTGCGCCACAACGCTGCTCCCCGTCCACGCCAAAATGCCGCCCCATCGCACTTCCTTCGACAGACGCCACCACCGCCACCACCCTCACCGACGTCATACCGTTCGCCAGCGGCCCAGCGCAGTGCGCCGAGGAAGACTGACGTCTGACGCAGCTCTGACCACCGCTTGCTCTGTTACCACTGCGGCGAGGCCGGACACACATACCACCATTGCCAGTACCGACAGATGGGACTGCGTGGCTTCGCCGTCAATGCACCGTGTCCACAGCGAGGAGAATGGCCACGTGACATCGCCGACTACCTGACAGGAACTCAGTGGACACCACGAAGCCTTTCGCGTTTGCCGTCGCCCAGCCGCCGCACGTCACCGCATCACCGGCAGTACTCTGGCCCAACGCGGGGCCGGTCTCTCAGCCCGTATCCGGGAAACCAAGGGCAGCAACCGATGGAGGTGCGGTTGCTGTGCGACGAACTACCGAAGATCCTCCTCCTCCTCCGACGACACGACGGAGCTTTCCGAAATCAATGCCAACCTGGCAAAGCACTGACTGCGAAAGCTCACTTACCGAAGGTGGCATGACGACGCAACATGGAAGCAGCGGAAGAAGCCGAGGCAGCCGTGACCTGACGTCACGCCTTAACTGTAATGCGAGACGGCGAACTAGCGACCTCGATGTTCTTATCGACGGCCACAGTGTGACCACTCTCGTCGATACTGGAGCCGACTACTCAGTCATCAGTGGGTCATTTGCCGCGAAGTTAAAGAAAGTTAGGCCTTCAGTTAAGTTAGTTAGGCCTTCAGTTAGTCCTGAAAAAAATCACAAGAAAGGACGTGTATTCTCTCCCACGAATAGAGCACGCACTTGATCGGCTCCATAACGCCAAGTACTTTTCATCAATGGACCTCAAGACTGGCTATTGGCAAATCGAAGTCGACGAAAGAGGCCGAGAGAAGACAGCGTTTATAACACCGGACGGCCTCTTCGAGTTTAAGGTGATGTCTTTGGTCTTTGCTCAGCGCTTGCAACTTTTCAACGCGTTATGGATACAGTACTGGCAGGATTGAAGTGGCAGACTTGCCTTGTGTACTTGGACGACGTCGTCGTGTTTTCCTCGAGTTTCCACGAGCATCTTCGGCGCCTTGAAGCTGTACTTCAAGCCATCAAGACGTCCGGACTCGACACTGAAGCCAGAAAAGTGCAGATTTGCGTACGAGGATCTCTTGTTTCTGGGGCACGTTATTAGCAAGTCTGGAGTTCGTCCCGATCCACAAAAAACAGCCGCCATTGCCGACTTCCCGCCGCCCACTGACAAGAAGGCGGTGCGCCGATTTCTGGGCCTGTGTGCCTATTATAGGCGGTTTGTAAAAAACTTCGCCCGCATCGCCGATTGTCTCACTGACATTACCAAGGCCGACGTGGAGTTCAAGTGGGAAAAGCCGCAGAAACACGCTTTCCAGGAGCTTAAACATCGCCTCCAGACGCCCCCGTTACTTGCCCACTTCGACGAATTCGCCGTGACAGAAATACACATTGACGCAAGCAGCGTAGGTCTTGGCGCCGTTTTTGTGCAGAGGGCTGACGGACTTGAAAGGGTTATTAGTTACGCCAGTCGATCGCTATCCAAAGCAGAAGCTTCCACAACAGAAAAGGAGTGCCTTGCCATCATCTGGGCTACGCCGAAATTTCGCCCTTACTTCTACGGCAGGCCCTTCAAAGTTGTGAGCCACCACCACGCCTTGTGTTGGCTAGCCACCTTGAAGGACCCTTCAGGTCGCCTCGCACGATGGAGCCTGAGACTTCAAGAATATGACATTAATGTCATTTACAAGTCCGGCGAGAAACACTCCGACGCCCACTGTCTCTCTCGTGCGCCTGTCGACCAACCACCACCCAACGACCCGGATGACGACTACTGCTTGGGAACGATAACTATTGACGACTTCGCTGAACAACAGCGGGACTACTCGGAACTTAAGGCCCTAATAGAATACCTCCAAGGCAGGACCGCCGAAGTCCCAAAGGTATTCAAGCACGCACTTGCGTCGTTCTTCCTGCGAAACGGTCTTCTACAAAAGAAAAACTTTTCACCGCTTCGAGCTAAGTACCTCCTTGTGGGGCCTTCAGCTTTGCGACCAGAACTCCTGCAGGCCCTGCTCGACGATCCGACGGCAGGGCACCTTGGTGTTTCTCGCACGCTCGCGAGGATACATGAAAGGTACTACTGGCTACGTCTTACCACCGACGTCACTCGTTATGTGAGGACATGCCGGGACTGTCAGCGACGCAAGGCACCGCCGACAAGGCCAGCGGGACTGCTGCAGTCAATTGAACCATCTTGCCGACCTTTCCAGCAGATTGGTATGAACCTATTGGGGCCGTTCCCGACGTCGGCTTTCGGAAACAAGTGGATCGTGGTAGCTACCGACTACCTCACCCGCTACGCCGAGACAAAAGCCTTTTCTAAAGGCAGTGCACTCGAGGTAGCTAAGTTCTCCGTCGAAAATATCGCCCTACGTCACGGCTCCCCAGAGGTCCTTATCACCGACAGAGGAACGGCATTTACTGCCGACTTAACTCAAGCGATCTTGGTATACAGCCAGACAAACCACCGCCGGATGACAGCGTACCACCCACAGACTAACGGCCTCACCGAGCGGCTTAACAAGACGATCGCCGACATGCTGGCAATGTACGTCGACGTCGAACACAAGACGTGGGATGCCATTCTTTCGTACGTGACCTTCGCATACAACACGGCGGTGCAGGAGACGATGGAGATACCTCTATACAAATTGGTCTACGAAAGGAGCCTGGCAACGACTCTCGATGCCATGTAACCCAACGTCACCGACGAAGAAAACCTCGATGTGAGTCAGCACCTTCAACGCGCCAAAGAAGCCCAACAACTCGCGCGTCTCCGTAACAAGAATCAACAGACAACCAACAGCCGCCGTTACAATCTTCGAGGACGCTTCGTGGAATACCAGCCCGGTGAACGTGTTCGGGTGTGGACCCCGATACGCCGACGTGGACTAAGTGAAAAGCTTCTGCGACGATACTTCGGACCGTACAGGGTGGTTCGGCATCTCGGCCCAATTAATTACGAGGTTGTCCCCGACAGCATCACAAACTCTCAATGACGCCGATTGCGACCTGAAGTCGTTCATGTCGCGCGCCTCAAGCCATTTCATGCGCGTTAACAAACTGAAACAGTGTTTTTTTTTGCGTTATTATTGTATCGTAATTTATTCATTGTACTTTCTTGCATTATTGTTGCACCTTCATCTTTAGTTAAAGCATCGGGACGATGCCTTTTTCAGAGGGGGCAATGCCACGTTCCATTTCGAGTTTTCGAGAAGCCTCCGGAGTGTACTAGGTCATTTCGATAAGGTCACGCCTACTCTGCAAACTGTACAGATTATTCTGGAACCTACACCACCGCCAGCGATAACGCTTGAGCATTCGACGGCTAGAGTATAAATGCCAACGCGCTTCGCCGCTTGTGAGTAGTTGATTGACAGCCGACGCTCCGTTCAAGACTATCTGTGCAAGACTGCTACAGTAATCGAACTTTCTGTTTACCGGGCACAGGTTCGCCCAAATAAACAGTTAAATCCCAACATAAAGTCTCCTGTCTTCGGCCACGTCACGACCCCGTGACAATATTGTTTTTCATGCGTAGTACGTGGTTTTTATTATTATTTTATCTTTTTTTTTCGTCTTCTCATGTATGGGAAGAGCACCAATGTAGTATTGTTGTACCCGCTATTGTAAGTGTTTTGCTTTTGTGCTGTGAGGGCTGGGCGGGCTAGGCATGAAGGCTGAGAGGCGTTGTGAACGAGAAGAATGCGCTTTATTCGAACATGAAAACGTGCCGACCGCCCCGGAGGCGGGAGCGAGATTGATAAAAAGTGTCCCCGGCCCTCGCTTGGGCTTGGAGTTTATCTGAGTAAAGGCGCCGCAGGTGGCGCTGCCGATTAGATAGGCCGCTACGCTATAGTGCGCATGCGGGCGCTCACATCCGGCCCCTCCTTGTCTGACCAAGTCCCATTGGTCTAGGAAAGGAGCACTACTTGGTGGCTTCACTGCGAGAGAGAATAGTCCTTCAAGCGCTCGGGTGGGCGCTTTTGGCGGTGAGGTCGCGAGGAGGGTACCGCTGGAGGCAAAACTGCAGGGCCAAGGGAAACTGGTGGTTGAGATAACTCATTGCCAACACTGGGAGAGCCAGATAAGTCACACAAAGGCCACTCTTGGGTTTTCACAATGTAAGGCTCGACATAAGGTGGCACGTAGTGCTTGAGTTGAGAGACGTGCACTATCCTGTCTTGGAGTCGATCACGAGGACCTTGACCAGTTACGCGGCTAACGACAAACGTAACGGGTGTTTTCTGGTTGGTGATTTGGTATATTCCCTTGAATTTGGGTGCCAACTTTCCAGTTCCATCTGCTACAGGCTCTTGGCGGCGCACCCAGACGAACTGGCCGACTTGGAAGGAGTGGTCTCGATGGGACTGATCATATGCTGTCTTCCGTTTCCCTTGTGCTTCCTCGGTATTACTTGCTGCTACGGCCCGGTTCTGAGACAGCATTAGGAGACGGTCTTGTAGGGTCCTGGCTGTGGCGGGACGGTGGCGTTGATATGGGAGCTTGGGGACGTATCCATACAGTAGTTCAAATGGAGAGAAACAGCTGCTGGCGCTATAGCTTGTGTTGATGGCAAAAGCAGCTTCTTCGAGTTTGCTTGCCCAGGAGGTCTGGTCCGTTGGACACAGCTTACGAAGAACGGAGACTAAAGTCCCATTGCTTCTCTCTACAAGACCATTGCTGGCTGCGCGGTATGCCACTGAATAATGAATCTCAGCACCGTGCATGTGCATGAAGTGCTTAAACTGGTGAGATTCAAAGGCTGCTCCATGGTCAGACATGCAGTCATCAGGACAACCAAAGCGGAAGAACACCGACTGTAAATGTGCTATAACTTCCTTAGCTGATGTTGAAGTTACAGCCGCTGGGACAATGAAACGCGTGGCAAAGTCAATGACATTCAAAATGTACTTCTTTCCTGAAGCAGCCGGCATTGTGATGTGATCAATGGCAATTAAGGCAAAAGGAACATCCGACACTGGCATGAGACCCATTTTGCCAACACTTTTAGATATTGGGCGGTTGTTGCTTTGGCAGATCTGGCATGCTGTGACGTAGTGGGTCACTGAAGACGTAAGGTTTGGCCACCAGTAACGTTCTCTCACTTTGGTCAGTGTCCGGGTTACATCCATGTGGCCTCCACCGTCATGAACAACCTCCAGGACAGCCCGGCGCATCTTTGCTGGCACTACAATAGCTTGAGAACCTGAAGTCGCGTCACTATGGTACAGGATGTCATCAATTATGGCAAGGTCATGGTCCCACGATTCTGAAGATGACAGAGAGCGACGAAGGTCCTGGCACTCTTTGTCTTCTGCTTGCATAGCTGCGAGAGACTGTGTCTGATGGAGGACTGCTGCAGATAATCGTGACAGCATGTCAGCAACCACGTTTTGACGGCCTGGATGGTGCTGCACAGTGAAGTCGAACTCTGTAAGATCCATCAACATGGTCGTAAAACGACGTGAAGGCCTGATGTTGGCTGTTAAGCATGCAACGGTCCAGTTGTCAGTCAACAGGCAAAATTTCTTGCCGAGCAAGTAGTGTCGGAACTTGATCGTAACCGCCCAGTGGACACCAATACACTCCCAAACGTTGCTATGCAACTTCTTCTCTGCGGCCGTGAGTGCACGACTCGCATATTCGATCACAGTTTCTTTTCCACACTGTTTCTGAGAGAGCACAGCACCAATTGCGGTTCCTGAGGCATCTGTTGTGACTGTGGTTTGGGCGTCTGGATCAAAATGGCCCAGTACAGGTGCCTCTGTTAATGCTGTGCGAATTCGCTGAAAGGCTTCATTGCAGTCGCTGGTCCAGGCAAACTCCTCAGACCGTATGAGACTCTGCAACGGTGCTGCTATCCGAGAGAAATTCTTCACAAATCGGCGATAGAAGTTTGCTGTCTGGAGCCATGACAAAACTGCTTTGCTGTTTGCAGGCTGTGGGATTTTCATGATGGCTTCGACTTTGGCAGGGTCAGGCTGCTTGCCGTCCCTGCTCAAAATGAATCCGAGAAACCTGATAGACTTCAAAGCAAACTTACACTTGTCAAGTGAAACTTTGAATCCACTGGCAAGGAGTGCACCAAGTACTTCGTCGAGTAACCTTGCAAACTCGTCAAAAGTTGGCGCAAAAACCAGAACATCATCCAAGTACACCCGCACACCGCACTTTGGGCAATGGGGCTGCAGGTTAGCAAAAATTGACTGCATGGCTCGCTGGAAAGTGGCAGGTGCGTTCTTCAGCCCAAATGGCATGCGGGTCCACATAAAGGTGCCATAGTGGGTCACAAAAGCAGTTTTTGCCTGGTCTTCCCTACGAACGCGAACTTGCCAGTAAGCAAACTTTAGGTCAAGGCAGGCGAAGTACTGTGACCCAGCAATGTCATCCATGATGTCATCCGCATGTGGAAGTGGTTGCACGACGTTCACAGTCATCTTGTTTAGGGGCACATAGTTAACACAAAGGCGCTTCTTGCTACCTCGGCTGACAACCACTGCGGGGAATGCCCAAGGTCCTAAGGCTGGTAGAATGATGCCTTGCCGAAGGAGTGTGCTTATTTGAGCCTCAAGAAAACGACGGTCTGCAGCAGAGTAACGGTAAGGGGATCGACTGTATGGCACAGCATCGGGAAGAAGGTCGATTGAGTGTTCAACACCCTCGTACAGACCTAAGTCATCCTCTTCACGAGCGAATACTTCAGCGTGCTTCGAAAGAATGCTCGTGATTTCCCGTTGTTGATGTGCTGGCAAATGGCTACCAACCTGAGCGGCAGGCAAGGATGGGTCAATGCAAACCTCTATTGTTGAAGAAGCACCTCGCCTGCATTCAGAAGACGGGCCGTTGGTGTTTGAAACCTCATATTGACAAGATAGTGCTAACCACGGGGGTTCATCTGGGCCTGGGAGTGGCATTCGCTGGAGGCCTGCTGAGCTGTGGTGTCCAGATACATGGTAATTGAAAGATGACCCCTGGATCATAACAGCGTTCGACATCCTGGGCAACAGTCGCTCATAGCACCGCACACTTGTTCCTGTGGTGGGATGACGAATTTCAGTTGGCATGGGTGGCTGGAACACCAACTGTGCGTGACTGGCAGCAAACCAGTCTTCCCCCAATATAAGTGGCATGGCATTGTTATCGAGGACGGCGGCTTCCACCAAACCGGTGATGGGTCCCACAGAGATCTTCAAGCAGATAGCACCAGCAGGAGCCACTGTCGTTCCTCCAACGACAACTAGAGGGGGTCTGGTCCAGGGCAGGAGGGGCAAAGATCTGACAAGGTGACGAGAAACAAGTGTCACCTTGGAACCACTGTCTGGAAATGCGTCCACTTGGCCGCTTCCAGCAATTGTGGCGTTTACAAGGGCGCATTGGACCAGCGATCCATCAAGGGTCTCGGAAAGTGTGCTGTGAAGAGCTGGCGAAGGATGCGTTGTAGACTGTGTGGCAGTAGCTCTGGATGGGCACTTTGAAGCTAGATGTCCTTTTTGGCGGCATTGAAAACACACGGCTTCGGCCAAGTTCTGGCCAGAACGGTAGGCAGGAGCGCCGTGCCTCGTAGAGATGGTCAGGTACCGAGCCTCTTGTTGGTCTGGTGGTAGGGCTGCGATTCGCTGCGGCTGTCTTGTTTTGTCTGGTACCGCCTGAACATTCGTGCCCTCTTCACTGTGGTGGGGCACCTGTGGGCTTGGCATTACTAGTTTGGTGCTTGAATACCCTGGGCGTGGGAGTCGACGAGACAAGTGGCTCAATGTTTGGTCAAGCTGCGTTACGATGTCCATATAGGCGGCGACGGTTTCTGGCCGTTGTGCTGCTATAGTAGTGGCCAGGTTCTCGTCGGAAATGCCCTGAAGGGCGTACTCTATGCGCTGAGTGTCGGTAAGAGTGACTGGGCATCCCGAAATGAGCTTCAACTTCGCCAAAGAATAGTGGACCAGGTTCTCTCCGTGCGCTTGCACGCGACAAGTAACAGCTTGTTGCCACTGTAGTAAGGTTTGCTTGGCGCTGAATTGATCCAAGAAAGCTTGCCTGAAGGCGTCCCAGGTGGGACACTGACGGCCAATGACTGCTTTCCAATCCGCGGCTGCTCCACGGAGCTTTCCCAGAGCGACGGCGAGTACGGTTGAAGGCTCCCACGAAGCTAGGTTTCGAGTTCGTTCCAACTCTTCAATCCAGTGGGACGCTGAAATGCTGCCGTCTCCATTAAATGTAGGAAGCGATGCGGACAGGTCTGGAAGGGTCGTGACCTGAACTGGCGCTGCAGCGCGTTGTGACACTTGAAGGAGCTGTTGAAGTAAACCCGTCAGCAACTCGGTACTTTGGGCTGCATCGAAGCTCGAAGGAAGCGGCGTAGTGTTCGGGCGCTGGCTGGACGCTGAGGAATCTGGGGAAGGCGACAAAGGCGTCATTGAGCGGTTTTGGGCTATATCGGCGAGGAGACGATTGATCACTTCTTCCTTCGGCCCCGTAGCGTCCAGGTTTCGGCGAACCAACTCTTCACGGAGGAAGTCTGCTGTAAAGCCGGCGAGGTCCTCAGGCGTAGCCTCGTTCCAGTTCACAAGCGGCATGGCGTTCACAAGAAATTAGCAGAAGGAGCACAAGACTCACGAGAGTCGAAAAAGGCGGGCAGGTCAAGTTGGTTCGGCTCTGCAGGCGAGCTACTTCATCGGGCGGGTGGGCGTCAGCACGACGGTCGGCGAAACAAAAGGCAAAGGCACGAAATGACTCGGACGAAGCGGCCGAAAGGCGTATCGGGCGGCGGACGGTAAACACAGGACGGAGCGCCGCGCGGCTAGTCCGGCGGATCACTTCACGCGGCGGGCAAAAGGCGACGTTCCAGGCATGGTTCGGAGTCGACTGCGCCAGTTGTGAGGGCTGGGCGGGCTAGGCATGAAGGCTGAGAGGCGTTGTGAACGAGAAGAATGCGCTTTATTCGAACATGAAAACGTGCCGACCGCCCCGGAGGCGGGAGCGAGATTGATAAAAAGTGTCCCCGGCCCTCGCTTGGGCTTGGAGTTTATCTGAGTAAAGGCGCCGCAGGTGGCGCTGCCGATTAGATAGGCCGCTACGCTATAGTGCGCATGCGGGCGCTCACAGTGCGTATCATCCCTCAAAATATTGTATTTCCTTAACTTTGTATCTACTTGGTTACCTGTGATGATTGATATATGCCCGCTTCCTGTATGGGTCTGAAGAAGGCCTACAGTATTGTTAAATAAATAAATAATAAATAAATAAATTGATCTCGAGGGCACACGTTTGGTGATGAGCCTATGATATGAAAAGGCACCATCGATAAATACACTTTCATATCTGTTTGAAAGGTGACCTTTCAGAAGTGCTAAAAACGAACCTGTAATACCGTAACTTTCTAACTTGGAACGTCATGGTTAATATTGTCAAAGGCATTTTTAAAATCAATGAACACTGAGCCAGCTGATAATATCCAGTCCAAGTTTGTTCAGATTCAGTCCATAAAGCTAATCACAGCGTGTTTTGTCGAAAGACCAGCGCGGAATCGAAACCGCGACGAGGACAGTGTGTTGTGAACTTTGTGAAGTAGTTCGACATACGAATTTCTATTATTTTTCTACTATTTTGCTAAAAAATGTGAGTATAGAAATAGGCCTGTAATTTTCTACTAATGTCAGATCACCCTTTTTATGTATAGGAATAACTTCAGCGGCCTTTACTTGTCTGGGAAAAATCCCTGTGTCAAAGATCAAGTTGACTACATGGCAGATAGCTTCGGCCATAACGTGTTTGACTGATTTAATATGTATTAAGTGTATGTTGTCTAGGCAAGCTCCTGTATTCTTTAACTGTTTAAAGATCGTTAGCACTTCAGCAGTTGTGCAAGGGCATAAGAAGCAAGATTCGGGTTGCCTTTCTAGCTGTGGCACTTGGGGACTTAAGTTCGTTTCTGAAGACGAAGAAAACGTACGAAATAGGTTGCTTATGTCTTCGGGATTTCGTACTATTTTGTTGTCGATAGCGACCGCCTTGATGGCCGCTGTCTTGTTACCATGATTTAGAAAATTGTTAATGATATTCCATTTCTGTTTAATGCTTGTGCATGCACCGATTTTCCGTTCAAAATATCTTTTTCGCTTGCTTTAGGGCACAGTCTAGCTGCGCAGCAACACTATTGTAACGTTATATAAGTCCGGTGTTGAACGGCTTGTTTTTCGTTTCTATATATTTACTATTGCAATGAAGACGAAGTTTTTTACCGCTATATATTTGTTTTAGGTTAGCACTGCCTTTAGCTCCCCTTTTAATTTACACTCTTTTTCAAATTCTCGCAATAAACCTTCATATAACAAATCCTCTTTATAACTAATTTTTCTGATAATTTGCTACTTTTGTTATAATCAGGTTTAACTACATCTAGGAAAGGTTCGCACTGCCACAAAGCCTCACCTCAAAGTTGAATAAAGCCATTATCCTCGTATCTATTCATTTTTTTTTTCTTTAAGGGGGCAGACTGGTCTTAGACATTTTTTGTTTATTTTTTCAGTGATCTTGATAAAACTGCACAGGGTTATACAGTTTTTTCTGCTGATTTCAAATATGTAATTAGTTTTCCTGTAACTCACTTTGTTGCTGAGATAACTTAAGTTCACTCCCTATTGTTTAAGGCCACCATAGAAAAAAAAGTGCTTAATTAAATGTGATATTTAGGATATGCCAACATAGACTAATGACTATAGAGTGAAAGTATGGAAGAGGTTTTTGTTTTTAGACCTTTATCGGTTATTTTGCAGCAAAATGAACTATACATTTTCAAAAGCAGTTGGAATTGTGTTACTATTTTGATTAGTAATTAATTAAAAGGGCATGTGCTCTAAATTTTGCTGCCATACTTGCATTCTACACACATACAGGTTTCCACTGCAAATAGAAATATTGTTGTACCTGCCCTAGCTGCAGAGATATTGAGGCCTCAAAATTGAATAGTCACAAATTTACTTTTTTGAGAAAAATGGAAAAAAACGAAAACACACAGTTTCTTCAAAAAGCAACGATCATGGTGCGCATGTTTAGCAATCCTCACGAAGGCGCTCATAAATTGGTAGTAGAGCTTTAGACAAAGGTGCTGGCAAATTATAAAGAAGCCTCAAAGTCGGTTCTCCATTTTTTTGCAGGTTCTGCATGTTAACAGCACCAAGAATCTGGACAGTTAAAATGACATTACAAAAAAATTACTACTTCTTAGTGCGTGAAAATTTGCAGAGAGATAGAAAAATACTTGCAGAAACCAAATATGGCAATTTTAAAAAATGAATATTTTTGTCACTTTTTGGTCCCAAAGAGCAGTCTGCCCCCTTAAACTCTTGTTATACCTACTTATGTGCCCTAAGTATCGCAAATTTGAAAATGTAACACATTTTACAGCCAATCACTTGCATTGTAGCTAAAGTCAAATTCCCCTACACTTCAAAGTTGCTTCCACTTCCTTTGATGTAAAAACATTACATTTGCACAGACCTTGTTTCAATTTTTTGAAATATTATACAGGCCATGACAAATATGCCCATTTGTTTTTATAATATGCACTGTATGTGCTATTGAACTCAATTCAAAGTTATTCGACCAAAATCACTATTCGCACAAACTTATTGAGCAATTATTTTTTCTTCTTCAAATCCACGGTATTTCAGGGCGATTGTGTGGACACTTCGCGGCCTTAGTAACTCATCATGCTCATATCAGCTAATGGCCTGATACATGGGCTTGGGGCGCAGCAATATTTGAGTATATAGCCTCATTTGTCAAGAAAATAGCAATTTTTACCTGATATTGAGAACTCATTGCAAATTCAAGGCCGCGTGCCGCACTATCGCCTACTGCACTATCATGAAATCTTGTATTTCACTAGCATCCCTACCTTATCATCCCAAAATCGCACGTCTCCCTCACATCATTCAACTCTCAAGAACAAACTAATTTTGCAGCCACACTACATATCTAGAATTTACCATTGTTACAAGGTTAGTCTTAAAACATGCCACACAAAAACCTTCTTTCAGTCATTCACTCCTCGAACATCCATTGAATGAAACCACCTTGATGATGACATGGTATCAATTCATCATAGTCATTTGTTTAGAGGAGCTTGGATTGTATAGCCGCATTCTACTTCCTTGGTTATTTCTCCTTTTTTTTTTGCTTCCACAGCATGTGTGCATTTGATTATTTATGACTACAATTTTAGTTTACCAGGTACAGTACCATCCACTCTTAAAGGGAACGCTAGAATGAGCACCGTTGATACTACCAGCCCTGTTACAGCAAGTGCATGGGTAAACAATGTCCATGGGTGGCATTAGTCTGTCAAAAGAAGTCAACACTGTCAATTAGCGGTAGCCTTCTCCAAATCTAAGCTACTGCGTTTTTGCAAGAGAGTGAAGTCGAAACATACCGTGCGCACAAGTGTTCCCTTTAACAGTGGACCTGTCTGTACATGCCTGTATCTTTAGCACATTTTCTAAATCATTTATTTATCATTAGTCTGTCAACACTACACATGTCCTTGTTATGACTAGCTAAAACTATAGTATAACTAGAACCATGTGTACTAAAATCATTTGATCCATAGAGTTTCCTAAATATACACTAGAGAAAACTCTGGCGCTAGTGTCTATGGGAGCTGCAACGCACGGCTCTACAGCGAGCATGGGAATGATGGGCAGTACACGGATTTGTCTGATTTTCGTACTTCTGGCTCCGTGCGTGTTGGTGTGGCTTGGAGCTGTTTTCTCATGAAACAAAATCAGCAAATGTTCAGAAGTTTCGCTTCAACACCTTATTTCTTTAGGCTTACCATTTCAAATCGAATCCCGAAGTTCAAAAGGGTTCATTCTTTCCTTCGAGACAAAACCGAAACACAGCAATAAATAGAGCCACAAGTGCATTTCTCCGCCCTTAAGTACAAAGACTAGAAATCCGTGTAATAGCCATCATTCCCATGGTCGGTGAACGATCGCAGTGCCAGAGTTCCCTCTAGTTATATTAAATATTAAGAAACTATATGATTTCATCAACTTCTAGGTTGTACAACATTTATTGTAAACACTCCCCCTCTTCAATGTTTTCGTCCCTGTAGTTTTATTAAATCAACAAATAAATAAATATAATATTTGGCCAACGTGTTCTCGGGAAAGTTTGTAATGACTGCTTCACGTACGGCTTCTTCCCTTAGGCGATTCAGCAGTGAAATTTGTTGCCAGGTTCGGTTGCAAAAAGTTAATTCCTTACCGAGTTTTTGGAAAATTGCGTGCTTTGTAATTAAACTATTATATTTATTATGTGTTTTGATAAGTGCTATAATATGTGTTTCAGCAGTGATGCTTTCTTTCTATGATTCACTGATGAGTTTGCAATTACCATTGATTTGCCATATTATTATAATAAGTGCTGTCAAATGACACATGTTGCAGTAGCAACTATTCCTTTGTGTTTTTCTCATGCACATTTCTGCTTAAATATGATTTCATTTCACTCCCGTAATAGCCCTTAAAAAAGGGCTGACAGCATCAATAAATGAAGTGAAATAAATTAAATGAGCCTCAACTACCAATCGGCAGCGTTTTCTGACAATGCTCAAAAAGAGTTGCAAATCCCCTTTAAAATACAGTCAATAATCCCAGATATAATGACTGGTCAGTTATTATGGGCTTTCAGCTTGTACGTATACTTCTTTAGGTTAACCTGTTACCGGATACAGGTTTTGCATTTACCATCTTACTGGAACGCACATTTTTCGGCGTTTTAGCTCCCCATGCGTAAACGTATACCTTTACGTTTTTTCAAACATAATTGGTGTTGCTAAATGCACTTGACCTATATTCAGTGATGCTACTGGCTTAGACTGCTTCAAAGCAGCAAAACTGGCTTTCGGAGCAGATATTGCTATAATCAAATTTAAGAAACACACTGCGTTCATGAAGAAATCTGTAAACAGTAGTTGTGTCAAGCTGACCTTCCGACAAGGGCTGGGCAGAGATACCCGAAAAAGTATTCCGGAATACAGATATCGAAATACACGGTTTGGATGCCTAAAAACAGATAATGAGATACATTTAAACTTGACGTAATGGGATATTTCAGAGATACTTTTGCAAAAAGGTCAGAAAAGTATTCCGCAATGCAGATACAGCAATACAAACACTGAAATACTTTTCTCTATGTCGGGGATAGTCATACTGGATACAGACATTTGTTACGTGCAGCATATTACTGTTTTTACATGCATAACTTGCGCCCTCATATAATTTGCGCACCCCTAATATTTTGCCAGCTTTTCGGGAAAAATATATTTACTCGCATAATTTCCACTCCCCGACCCGCCTGAGCCAGTTTGCCGGCGCACGCACCTTTAGCCTGAGTAGTACTGAAAATTGGGCAAGTTAGTAATGATTGATTTTTTTTTAATTCTACTTCTCTGTCTTAGTTTTTCATGCTGTTTACCCTAAAAAAATGCACCTTTGGACATTTTGCGGCTTTGGTCCGGTGCACGCCTCGCCGACAAGACGAGCGCAGTCAAACAGGCTGCGTGTGCGAAGTCCCTTCTTCGGAGAACTTTCCCCGAATTGGGGTTCTTGGAATACCGCACCTGAACACAAACCAGTTGACGGGTCACCGGAACTGCTCGAGCGTTTGCCTCCTCCTATCTCCCAATCTCTACAGGCGAGATGGAACGCTCACGTCACGGCATGGACAGCTTTCTGCATGGAAAGCGTGCGAGGGACTTTCACGCCAACTTTTCCCCTCGTTCTCTGCGTCCGCGCTGTAACACACACTTGGCTGATTTCATAAGTTAAGGTACACGTTTCGACGGTTCCCTTGCGATGCGCTACAGCAATTATATATATCACAAAATTAAAGGTGGTGGTTGTAAATTTCACCCAAGAAAACAGGAAGCATGCCGCCGCAAAGCACTTCAAGGGGACGTACTTCAACATGATGACGGGCACGATCACAACGCGAGAAAGCAGAAGAGTGTGCGCTTCCTAATGCAAGTTTTCTACCAATAAAGGAGGCCTTTTCAATTATGTGCGGATGCTTAGTTCTTCCGGTATCGCCATGTCTTGAGACCTAGTTTCTCCCAGAGTTGTCGAAAGAGCTTCAAGAAAATCAGGCGTTCGAACGCGCTCAACGGAACCGTGGACAATGCACATCGAGAGGGCAGTGGAAGCGGCCGCAACGATGATTCCCAATCGGACTTTGCGGTCAGTGATTCCTGCTAGACCGTGCGTCCCCGGATGCGACTGGTTAAAGTATGTACTAATTCTTTAAAAATTACCAAGCACACTTCGTTTGGGCTCCAATTTATTTTTTTTAATGTATACTCGCCGTTTTTTCAAACCTGGCAGGGACTGAAATAAAAGTCCGAAAAACGAAACAGTCCAAAAAATTTGTTTTCATTATAAAATACGAACTTTATTGCATCAGGCAGGCTTAAAAAAATTGTCCATGATTCTGCCTGCCTTTTTTATGTGATTCTTAAAGAGAAAAAAAGAGAAAAGTGAGCCTCGTAACTGTCTGCATCAGAGTACGACACTTTAACAGTAGCTCACGAGGGATGGAGGTAAGGAGAGATTAAAAGGATACGAATAAATGTGTAAAGATAGAGAGAAGAAGGAGAGAGCGAGCAGCAGGGACAGCGAACGAAAGAACATGACGGAAGTAAACAGGAGATAGAAAAGATGGACACGGTCGCAGGAGCCCAAGGACAAGGCACCACTCAGCGAGAGCTCTTGACGGCGGCAGGAGATGGCGTAGGGCGATTCAGTCAGCCAGATATGTGCTGTCGTCGGATATCGCGGGTGCACAACCGGTCGGCACGAAATCCAGAGAGAGAGTCCCTGCCTTGCCTCGTGCTACGCTTGGAAGCAATTCGGTTTGCCCGTATTTGTCCCGAGGTGACGTCGTCACCGTAAATGCTCGACAAAAGCATCACCGCGGTGGCGATTTCCGCCGCCTACGGCTGCGGGTAATCATCGTCATCTTCATCTGAACCACTCTCCGGCTGTGGCATAACCTGGCAAAGAATTTCTTCGTTTGTGGGCTCTACCAATAAATTTTCATTGTATGCACGAGCGAAAAATGTCGTCGTGGCAGGCACATTCACTACACCGTTGTGCAGCCAGCGCCTCCCATATTTTTTTGTGCCTGCCGCGTGAGTGCCGCCGCGCCCGCCGTGCCCTCTCCCTTTACTCTCTCGATTCTGCCCCTCTACGCCGCTTGCCGACACTGCGCTATGACCCTCTAGCAGACGACGCTTGCGCGCCGGTTTTTCGCACTTTTTTTTGTTGTCTACTTAAAGTACTCACGAACCTTGCTCTGAGTTGTTGCCATCACACTAAAAGAAGTAGTATTCATGCGTAATAAATATTAAAGTTCAAATAAACTGTCAATAGTCCTCTCACCGGAGTGATAATTCGTGCCCCAGTCACTTTGCAGACGGCAAGTTTAACCCATCATTTGGTCCCAGTGGCAGTTGTAGGTCCGTCTGTTTGCTTCAGCGGTGATGTCATCCTGCTTCCACATTGGTCACCATGAGCTGCTGTTGCGTTCTGTTCTGCACTTCTCGCCAGTGAAAGAAAGAAGCAGATGTGTCCTTTCACGAAATTCCAGCAAACACTGAGCTACGTGAACAATGACTATGAGTTAGCGTGCGAAAGAACTAGGTGCAGAATCCCATTTCGAATTACTCGGCCATGTGCAGCCTACCTTTTGTGAAAACTAACTTTAGAGAAAACACCAAAAGACGCATGCTAAAGCCTGATGCGGTGCCGAGTGTCTTTTTACATTACCAATCCTACATGAGGAAGGAGCCACCAAAGGTAAGAAGCTGCAGCAGCACTCAGAAAAGAAAGCGCGATTCCTCAACAGACACATTGGCAAGTCTGCCAAGTCAGGAAATCGATTCGCACTCTGCATCGGCGCAAGAAGTTAGCGCAAATACGCTTGATGAAGCCACTGAGCCAAGTAGCCGGCAACAACCAGAAAGTGCTGCTCCAAGGGACATCCAAGACTTGCCTTTTGCAGAAGCAGCTAGTCACTACTGTCATTCCGCAATCTTTCTTGAGCCAAATGATGCAAAGCCAGGGGAAGAGGATGCAAGTGCGCATGCCTTGAGGACCTTTGGTGTTCAAGCCGACAGCAGAAGCTCCGCAACAGCCTTCTTGGAGCGGAAAAAATGGCGCGACAAAAAAAAAGGGCGTGGAAGCAACGAAATCAAAGGCTGCCGGCAACAGTAGATGCCTACAAGAAAGAACTGCATAGATTAAACGAAAAGTGCAACGTAAGCAAATTTCTTCAAGTAGCCAGAGACTGTGATCAGGGCTGCACTAAAGCTAAAGTGATAATAGACCAAGTTCTAAACTAAAAAGTGAAAAAACCTAAGTGGTGTGAAACCACTACGCGGCAGTGCGTAATTCTGAGATGCCTCTCAACAAATTCATACGAGTATATCAGGACTGAACTTCTCACACTCCCGTGCAGAACTACGCCACAAGGATACATGGGAACAACTGCCGGAGAAGTAGGCTTCAGTGAGCTAGTGAAGCAAAGGCTCAACACTGAAATCGGGTGCCTCAGGACGGAGCAAGCCAAAATTTGCAGCCTCATCATAGACGAAATAAGAATAAAGCAAAGGCTTGAATACCTCAAACAACGAGACGCTTTCTTGGGAGACATAGACATAAGCGCTTTAAACCAATTGTTGTCAGACTCGGAAAGAAGCGAACTTACGAACTCCCTTTTGTGCTTTTTTATCTGTGGCCTTCACACTAGGTTTCGGATCCCAGTGGGATACATGACCATGTAGGCGTGGTGCGGGCATGTGCGGTAGTCCAAAGATCTCGGGGAAGGGGGTCCAAACACACTTGCTATAATAAAGTTTTTTTGTCTGTCTGTCTGTTGTCTAAACCAGATCATGCACTGGCGAACTACTTGCCGAAACGACTAAGCACGTCATCAAAAAAACTGAAGAAACGTATTCGGGATAGTTCGACTTGTGAAGGACAACCACAAAATAAACGTTGCTGCAATGGAAATATTATCAGGTGGGCAACCGAAAACCCGAGTGCCTCATCCCGCCGACCCAAGCCGCAGTTTGTTTCTGGCGTTCGATCAGAGTCACATCCATAAAAACATCCTATTGCAATTTCTGGCACGAGAATTGGGAAGAAATGGCAAAATTTCTTCAACCTACATAAAGGACCTCTACAACATGCAGTGGGGCTTGATTATAGAGCCGGTCCATTTTCTCACAAGGAAACACATCTGTCCGTCTACTATAGCAAAATGAGAGTCAAGCCTGTTATCCAGTTGTTTTCATCAGCTGTGACAGCGACTTTGTCCTTCATGACAGATCATGCCGGGAACACGTGCGACGCAAAGTTCGCCAGCGTCGGCCGAACTGTTGAGTTCATGAATAATGGAAGCAGATGGTTTGCCCTCATGAACGTCAGCAACTGCCAGCAGCATATTCACCCGAACCATCCGGACACCAGGCAGTTTGATAATCCTGAGGACTCCAGACTTCATTAGCTGGAACTTGTTTTTTTAGAATACATTAAACAGCTCAAGATGGCAAGCACACCAATGAACTTTCTAACAAAAGAAACTCACCATGCACTGGTATTCACTACTATCACCAACGTCCAGTAAATCAGACTTCTGTTAGATAGAGGGTTCAAATTTGTGTTGACTAGAAAGTTTTCAGGCGACCCCATCGAATCCCTATCCAGGGCGCTTCGACGCAGCACTGGCTGCAATGATATGCTTGATGTCAGAAGCACTCTTTCGAGCATTGAGAAGATATGAAAGATGGGCATCGTTGCAGCTTCCCACACAAGCAATGTGCAGAGCTCAGCTTCGTTCGCTTCCTCGGGGAGCATTAGGAGCCGCGAGTCAAGCAGCACATCAACAATAAGCGCAGCCGCAGCAGTGAACTCGGCGCAGCACCCACTGCAGGAACTCTGCACTTCGACGAAGCCGTTTATGCCCACGTCAGATATAGCAGCAGTTTCTCTCATCGCAAGATACATATTTCGCGTCGAGAGTGAAAAGACTGACTGCGAGCGCTGTGTATCGTTAGTCTTGAAGGCAAAAAGGAGCAGTACTAGTGCTATGGACGGCTTGATTTCGCACCAGGACAGAGGTGGCTTGTGCAACTCCACTGCGGAGCTCGTGCGTGTGCTGCATGCCCTCAAAAAAGATTTGGGGACGTGATGCTTCTGCACCACACAGCTCTCTTTAATCCTCTCCAGACGTGCGTCGTGAAGTGTGCGAATGTAATTGTTGGCCTGCCAGTACTGCTGTGTGATTGTTGTGACCAAATCGAGAGGCACAAATTAATAGAAGTTGTGTGCAGAAAGTTCACGAAGCCGCTGTTCACAAACTATGCTGTCGACTTCACTGATAAAAAATTTGTGGCCAGGCTTTATCAAAGAAAGCCGTTGTCACGGAAGTTTTTGAAGCTTTAAAAATCTTGCACGACACGCGCGCACCTTCAACGTTGGACTGGCAAGTGGTTTCAGTTCAATCGGTTGTATCTTAATTTGTACTGACTCATTTCTTTTTATTTTTGTCTTTTGTGCATAGAAAATTGCTGTCTTGTTTCATTACTGCAACCTGTGAATTGCACTTATATTTCGACGATATTCGGCAGAGCACTCCTTCGAGCGCTTGCAAACAAAGAATAAGAGCAATGGGAACAAGCGCGACGCAACTGCCACAGAAAAAATAGAGGAGGCGCTGGTAACGATCTCTGCAACTATCGAGCGCGCCATGTTCAAATCAGCCATTGGCTGATAGATGGGCTTACTACGAGTGATTTTTGGGCTTACTTTATGATTTGTCCTGAGAAGATAAAGCAAGTTCTAGCTGACTTTGATAATGATTTGTGAATTCCACGGCACATTCTGTGCTATAATCTTTGGCTCGCATGTTGTCGGGAGCCTCTACTACCGAACGGCAGCGCTTTCTGACTATGCTCAAAAAGCGTTCTCTTTAAGGCATTACAAAGGAGGTTTACAATGCATATAATCTTTAAAAACGACATATTTACAGATATCAGTTGCCATAAAAAACTACAATGCACTCCCGTTAAGACAAACTCATTTAAGACGTATTCTCGCTTATGCCGAACAATGTGAGTACGTTTGGTTTTCCATAGACCCAGTGCAAAAAAAATCTGCTTAAGACGAACAGCCTTGCACCTGCTCTTCTGTTAAGATGAACACTTTCGCGGAGACCGGGAGACCGAGGCGATTCTACAGAGGAATTATGGCAATCATGGGGGGGGGGGGCATTCCCGCGGCCGGAGGGAAAGAAAATACAAAAGCAGCAACGGCGCGAAGCGAATTCACGCCACGGCGGAGGGAGGGAGGCAGCGACAAAAGAATGGCCCGCGGCATCACCCGCACTTCAACCCGCAGAGCGAGCGGCAAAGCAAACAAGAAAAAAATGAGAGAGCGAGAGAGTTTTGAGATCAACAATCGGCCGCGAAGAAGCAAGCAGGGGAAAAAGTAAAAAAACAAAATGACGACCGACACTCCCTATTAGCGAAGAGAGCAGCTCTCATGACCAATGCCGTTTCTCAGCGGGAACATGTGAGCTCGCGTCGTACAGCCACAGCTCTCTCCACGTAGATGTTCTCCCTCTCCGACCTCGCCGTCGCTGCCGCCGCCATCGCCGAGGAAACGAGTTCTTTCTCTGCGCCGAGCCTGCGATCGCAGGTTTCCTATTCCATGCACTTTGTTTGCTTCGCTTGTCTTGTTGAAAATGGCCAGCAAGCCAACTGTACAACGAAAGCCAATCGAGCTTTCAAGGAAAGCAGAAATTTTGTCCGAAGTGACAGCTGGCAAGCTCACTTGACTGAGATTGCACGCAAGTTCGGGATTGCGAAGAGCACGCTAACGGGCATTGTGAAGGATAGTGCGCGGGTAACCGCTGCATTGAGCGATGGAGACTTCGCGCCGAAACGAAAGAAGATGCGGATGGCTGCGCACAAGGGCTTGGAGGATGTTCTGCTCGCATGTTACTCCCTCAAATACAGTCGAAACCCGCAATAACGAAACCCCGCGAGTATGAAATTCCCGCGGCAGCGAAATATTTCCGGATCCCCGGCGAACGTTCATAGAAGCCCATGTATTACGTATCTCGCGGCAACGAAATGTTTTTGGATAGTGATCCCGCATTAAGGAATTTTCTACCACAGTGCGGGCCTCATTTCACCCTCACGCCAAAGGATAGCTGTCGAAAATATGCTCGTATGCGTGTTATGCGCACTCAAAATTTGTAAACGTCTGCTTTTGCTGTGCTAGCGTGGGTACTGCCATTTTTGTTTACTTAAGGGGAGACGCGGCTCCGGGATCGCGGAAACCGCGCAGAAGTGCTTCGAAAAATTCATTTCACCCACCTAGGTACGAAACTTTTTCTGGAAATCAGGAGAAAACAGCGATTTTCAAAAAATTGTGGCTTCGCGATGGTGGGGCTGGGAGCCGGCGTCTTGGGCTAATCGAAAAGAGCATTTCTCAGTGTTTAACCCTCCCGCTTCAGCTGGCTCCTCCCTTTAAAAACAAGCGCACAAGAACCAAATGTTCTAACGTCTCCTAGATCTACCGTACCTGCCGAATGAGCGCGAAACGCCGGTCATCTATGGCGGCACTGCCTACGTAGGGGTAAGGGTCTGTGTACTTGGCCTTTGAGATCGGCAATTTCGGCGTTTGCCACTAATTTCAGAGGATGCCTTGTATTAAATAGGTTGCTTGTTGAATGACAGCGTCACTTACGTAAGGTTAATTATAATTACGTTTACGCCTTTCTAAAACTTTTTTACGTTATTTTTGTTGCATATAAGCTCCAAAAACGTAAACACCTATTTGAAGACATCCCTAACTGAGTGGCGCCACCACCGTAGTTCCGACGACCGCCGCTTCCCAAGTGATCGCCGATAATCCGGCGATCACTTGGGAAGCGTAATTATGTCTAAAGCGTAATTATGTCTTAAGTGATCATTGAGCCGTGAACACGTCACGAAGTAGCAATTTTCGAGAGCCATGTCTCGCAACGCACAAGCAGAAGACGACGATTTCCCGGAGCGAGCATCGGGCCAATGGTGAGGCGAGCTGAGGCAACATGGCGGCCACAGCAAATCAAGGGCCTCGAAACAACCGTCAAACATTTGCTTTTTGTGCGCTTGTTTTTAAAGGGAGGAGCCAGCTGAGGCGGGAAAGTTAAACACGGAGAAATGCTCTTTTGATGAGCCCAAGAAGCCGGCTTCGCCATCGCGAAGCACCGTGGTAGAAAATTCCTTAATGCGGCATCGCTGTCCAAAAACATTTCGTTGCCGCGATATACGTAATACATGGGCTTCTATGAATGTTCGCCGGGGATCCGGAAATATTTCGTTGCCGCGGGGATTTCTTACTCACGGGGTTTTGTTATTGCGGGTTTCGACTGTACAAGCAATACAGCTACCCCAAAGTATGCTCCAAATACTATCGCAATACTTTTGTATCCTGATACTGCCTAGCCCTGCTTCCGACAAGCGGATTTGTCTGCTTCAGAACAGAAGTGTTCTGTTCTAGCCTTGAGAAAGGCAAGACCGCTTGTCCAAACATCGGCCTGACACAACCCCTGTTTACAGACTTTTTCATCACAAGCTTCCATCTAGCCCTTCCTTCCATTTTTTTTAATACTGCATTCATGACACACAAATGATACAATCACAATGTGCTGCTCACTATAAAAGAATAACAGAGTAAAAAAAAGAAAACTATATCACCGACAAATAACTCGGCCACGTCCGGTGCAACTCTTCGGTGTCCGATTTTTCGGGTTTTCATACAGCATTCCAGGTATGAAACAGCATTACTTAAAAGGAGACACGGGACTTAAAAGGCCGAAATCGCGAAAAAACCCCCGACTTTTTGAAGTTGACGTTTTCAGAATCTGCAACTATTTTTGCACTCATGTGAGAAGTTTCTAGCTTCTCGCGTCATTATTTCTGGCACAAAATCAATTTATAACACCTCTGTGAGATGAATCTGAGCACAAATAGATGCTAAAATCGCGCTTTTTCCACGCCAAACTGCTGCCGTTACACACGAGCTATCGTGGTCATCTTGGTCTCGTTTGAAAGGGTCGTTCTTCATCTTCAATTTCTCACCACTAGTGGCTCACCTTGCTCATTGGTTTTTCAGCAAAAATGCGTCACCGAGAAGCACCACCCCGCGATTCTATTGGCTGCTTCGGGCACGTGACAAAACCTAGGCAACCGATTGGCCAAGTGGCATTTCCCGCGTCTGCTTCTTCGTCGTGACGGGCACGGACATGCACCATTTTGTCATGGTGCTGTCGACTGCCTGCCGCAGTAAAAAAATTCCTCGCCGCACTAATTTGTAAAGCGGGTGTGGCGCTCGTTCATTCGCTGTGAACTTCAGAAAGAGCCCCACTATACTCAAGACAGAGAGGATAGCAAACTCGCGGCATTCAACGGCGGTCGCCGAGTCACTGGTGTAGGCCTAATTTACGTACGAGCCCGTCGGTTGTCGACAACGTCGATGAAAGCTGCAGTGTTTTGGAGCCTCAACAGTTACAGGACGGCAAGTAAAAAAGCAGAAGTGAAGCTACAAGAGATAGCAATCTTTGCAACAATAGAACGAAAGCGCAGTTTTATCACTAAACGCGCCGATGCCACGGGTTCCTCCCGTCCAACGTGAACTGCGTGACGGTGATTTTCTGTTGTTTGACGACGTGCGGCCAACAACAAAAAATCAATTCGTTTACGGTAAATGAGCTCGCCGCCCGCACAATGGAGGCTACTGGCAACAGGTAGAGTGCTAGTAACGACGCGTCCGCAACGATGAGCATATTGCACCGCGGCCTCCATTCGAAAATGAAACTAACACCTCGCAGCTCATGGAGCCTTGAAATTGATGAGCTAGTGCACGAGTTCGGTCTGCGACATCAACAACTCAATCTGGACAAGCTGGAATACCGCTTTTTTATACGACGGACCGTGGATTACGCAAGCACATTCGTCGCACATGGGCATGACCGAACTGAGAAGCGGCCTAGTCGGCAGATGAGCACACGGCGACCAGATCAGCTCGCAAGTGTGCTCTCAAAACATGCAGCGGGCATTGAAAAAACGCCGTTTAGGTGACACAAATTAGAAGGACTACATGCCTGGTGATTACTGAGAAAGCTGAATTTGCAAATCATTGAAAATAAACAGCTTTTCCATGCTACTGTCTGCCCAAAATGAACTTGTGTTTTTGCATGATTTCACCGGATTCAAAATTTCCTGCAGTTGCAAACTTGTCTAAAAGATATCTCTGCCTCCAGAGCAGCTAGGACTGCAATTTTTGTTGTGACATGTAGCTGCATCTTTAGTTTACACAATGGTAGGTTGAAATTTTCTATTGAGATCTTCAAAAATTCAAAAAATTATTTTTTTGCCAGAAATTGGAGCATAAAGTGGGTGTGTCTGCAACACTGAAATGCAAGGTGCGATAAACCTTGGTAAAATTATCAATTCAAAAAAGCCCTCCTACCATTGTGTAGCCTATGTTCATTATTACACAGGCATGTGCCAATAGTAGCTCAGCAATACAAATTTCTTGTGTTAATATACCAGCAAACAATAGGTAATTATTTTGGTATATCTCAAAAACTAATTGGTTTAAATGAACAGTAACTACATTTTTGAAATCAGCATCAAAACCTCAATCACATTGTGAATTTTCTTCATAAACACTAGAAAATATCTGGCATTTTGTCTCAAGTACAGTGTCCCCCCTTAAAGTACCTGCCTCTGCTACGTCTTTGACCTCACTTAAACAAACGCTTTTAGGAGTTGTTTGGCGTCACAGTAATGTCCGAGAGGCGGCTTTGCCTTAATGCATAAATGCTATAAAGTGGAGCACATAAAGAAAAACTGAAGGGGTCGGTGTCACTGCGCAGTTACGTGATGTCTTACGGATAAGCACCAAGAATGCTCGGAGGCGTGACGGCAGAAATGCAGCAAACAGCCAAGTAAGACTTCATTACTTTATGATAAGCATTTTCAGCTAACTGCGTGCTACTGCACATGGCGCAGCCATCGACGTACTACACGCTTTTAATCACTCACACGCACCGCCATCCAAACTGCCATTCTTTGCGAATCGGCCAAGTGTGCCACAATGACGTGGTGCCTGCACGAACGAAAGCAGCTCACCAGTGACACACCCGTGGGCGATCAGGAACCGAGTGGGCACCAAGAACACATTTTTATGACAAACACGTGCGTGCAAAAATGCCCCGGTAGGAACGCTGTCAGCTGCGTTCGCGATGTGCTGCACACAACTAATGCCACATGAGACCGTCCTCATTTCCAGAGGCTCGATGCGATAAATCTGCAACTTATTCAGCGCTTTGCAGTAATTGGTGGCACTCACCACGCAATGCATATTTGCAAATGGACGTCAGCAGGTCATGAATGTATGTATGACAGCATGGGCCTGCATGGAAATGCCTGATAAGTGCACTCTGGGAAGCATTGCAGGTATTTCAGAAAGGGCTGTGGCAATTTGATTACTTGAGTGGAATAGAAGGCATGGATATTTTTTGCACATTTCCCAGTCCCTATAAAATTTGTAAAACCAGGCATTAACGGCATCCTGAGAATAACATTTGGCCCAGTTTGTCTTGGCTTGGCTCTGGTTGCATTTTAGGCAGATGCACCACGATGTCATTATCAACGGAAGAACCTCAAGTATTTTCCTCTCTCAAAGTCGGAGCACGCCTTTTAGTGCATGTTGGGCACAATCGGCACAGCGGTAGCAATACTGTATATTTAACTTAGATAGAGTTGAATCATAGCTGTGGCAAAATAGCGAGATGTTATTTTATCATGTACAGTATCCTCGTATGCACAAACAGGTTACTGCAATGATGATGTCGACAACTTACAACACTTCGTGCAACAAGTTAGAACAAGTTGGCTTGCATATGATGTTTTTCAGGTGGAAATGATTAAATAGGAAGCTCATTCGTGATAACACCGCTGCGAGGTTTTTACACCAACATACAATTGATGATGATTTTACAATAACAATTTTGTGATTTCCTGGTTCCTTTGGACCACGCTAGATGGCGCCACAAATCCAGCCTGCCGGGAACTTACATGTTTATGGCTTCGATGTTCTAGGCCATCCTAGCTATGCTAATCCGGTTGAAACAATGTACTGCACACTCAAACCTTGTTATCAGAAACCCAAATATAACGAAATATTGGTGATATCAAAGTAAATGATAAATAGTTTTGCCATAGATAGAGTGTTTGGAATAACTTTTATAACAAATTTTCAGATATAAAAAACTTATTTTCATGTGAGATGCAACTTTGTTATAAAGAGGCTTGAGTTAATCACTATCGGCGCTCGCACTTCGGCTTACTTTGACTTGACGGCTGCAGCCTCCGCACTGCGGATATCGCAAGTTTCTACGAACGAAGGTATATTTGCGAGATAGAGCCACAAAGGCAAAGCCTATCCAGCGGGTAGTTAACTTGCGTAAAGGTTTGCTTTGCGTAAAGACCCGCGCATGTGCAAATTTTATCCGGTGTCCGGTAGCCGGTAATGTAAAGTATATGTACAACCTAAAATTTCAGATTTTTTATTGATACGAATACAAGAATGTGACATGTGTTTAGTATACAAAAGGAGGTCCCAAAGTCAAAGACTGTATCAGGACCTCCTGTTAAGGGCAAATTGTGGTAAAACAGTGTTAAATCTCTTATTATGACCATATTTCTGTTCACTTTCCTATGTTACCTATTAAAACTGCGTCCATATAAGGAGAACATCCTTAAAAGCCTCCTATTTTTACAACGAATCGTTCTGACATGGTTGTGGAAAAAACATGGCACATCTGAAGCAGATAATTTTTTTATCTTCAAGAAGAAGTTAGAAGAGGCATTCTAAACATTTGCTCAATGCTTGTGCGCTTTGAGGGTGGATATAAATGTGAGCTAACCTGAGCCTGGGCTGCACATGCAGACTGGGAGAACGGGCAAACAGTGACTGCCACAGGTGGACAGCACGGTCATGCACCTGGCCCCGTGAATATCCCAGGGCCACCTCGAGCAGAGGAGTCAGGGCACACAGGAGGGAGTCATCCCTCGGACACGACGTGCACTGGGAGGACAGGGCTGAACACAGGGATGCCCACACTGGCTCCACCTGCAGGGCACAGTTTTTCTTTTTTGTTATTTTTTTCCTTGGCACCGCCACAACATAAGCCCGGACATAAGATACCTATAAGACATCAATACTTCTATGCTATTCCAGAAATTCTCAACCTGAGGAGTGTTACAATGCCTTTGGTAAAACAAGCTAATATATACATGCACACATACATGCAAATGAAAACATATTGCATAGCCAAGCAAAATGCTATGCATCGAAAATTAAGCTTGCCTGTGTGACAAATTATAAAAAATGCATTCTATGACATGGGCTGCGATTGCATGTATCAACGACACATGAAATGTTCTTCCTTAACCCTTCGAGGGATAATTGGACGAATGTATCCCACATTTTCTTATTCAGTAAAAGCTCTTTCTCGTCCCTTTGTGTTGCCATCAGCTCGATGCTTTTCCACTACAGCGTATCAGAAGCATTTAAAAACAGTGTGTGTGTGTGCGTGTGTCGAGAAACAATGGATGAACGTGCGAAAACCCTCTTGCCGAAACGTGGGAAGTAATAAACATTTTTGCACGTTCGTCCATCATTTCTCAACGCATACAAAGCACTGAATCCACAAAAAAATTCGTATATATATATATATATATATATATATATATATATATATATATATATATATATATATATATATATATATATACACACACACAGCACATTTTCTATGCATGGTATCGGTGATACATTCAGTTTAAATTCGCTTTGAGCTCTTCAACGTTTTTTAAATGTGGTGTCACATTGTGTGCAAGATAGCTGAAGTAGTAGAGGTTCGAGGCTGAGGCTAGCCGAAGAATCTTTCAGGGAAGAGGCGGAGACCAACAGAAACCATCTTTACTGGTCGCAGCACGGGCCGCAACTGCCCGCTGCCAGCGGCTGCTGTGTGCCATGAGCATACCCACGATTCAAGTCTTCGTCCTTTATCTTTAACTGGCACGCTCACTGTCTCCGTTCCCATACTCCTCCTCCCGTATGGTGAAAGTGGTAGCTGCTAGCCTTGGCCACGACGGACCGCACCTGGCACACACGACCAGTTGCCGGAACAGTCGATCAACGCAGAGAGGCCAACTTCGCCGCTGCCCGAGGACGGGGGCACACCAGACTTGCTCAAGTTGACGACCATGGTCGTCTGTGAAAGCATGGCATAACAGCGTTGCTCCTGATGCAGCGCCAGTCCCGGCCAGCCATAAGCCGTTGTAATCTGTCATTTCCGTTGTAGCTTTCTGGACTAGTCACGTATCGATCGTGGCCACTCCTCCAAGCGGTAGTTGTGGAAGGCTGGTAACCTTGACAACCATGGAGTCATGACTTCCCTGCTGAAGCACACACTGCATACGCCTCTGGTTCTCATTTCTCCATCCTTACTGATGTGAATACCTGACTTCCCTTTAAATTCTCTCTCGACGCAGCTTTGTTCCTCCAGGACAGCCACGTGGCACGCCAGGCCAGTCGCGCTGATGCAGTTGCTCGCGTTGGCTGCAGCTTCCTCCAACTGCTCCACCTTTTCTCTCAACCTCTCCATGGATTCCTGCAGCTGCGTCACCTCTTCTCTCAGTCCACATTGTTTTTTGTTCGCTTGCTGTTTCCTTGCTTCAAGTTCCACCATCAGTCACTTGTTCTCCATAGCTACCGAGGCCATCTCCTGCTTCAGCTTTACGAACTCGTCTTGCATGATCTCACAGCCTCACTTTTCTTAAGACCAAGCTTCAATGTTTTCTCGGAGTGCGACAAGAGACTGAGCTGCCGCCTCTCTACTTCGAGCACCTTCGCGGACAAAGTCTTCTGGCCAGCCCTGAACCCTTGGGTCCGCTCCTGGTTTTCTTTGTCCTCTGCTTCCTTCATGCTATGTTCCAAAATCAGTGCCTGCTTGACTGGCCTCTCGATCCCGGTAGTGCTGGGCCTGGACGAGCTGAACACGGCGGTCTGCTGCCTGCATTCGTAGCTCGTCCAGCTGTGAGTCTTTGGGTATGCGCTTCCGTTGGAACTCTCCTTCGTGGCTGCGCCGCATGTTTTGACAGTTTGGTGTCCCTCTCCAGCAACTGCCCTTCGAACTTACCACAGTTCTGCTGCTGCTGATCCTTGACAAGCTTTTGTGAATCCTCAAACAGGCCTTACATGCAACTGCACTACTGCCAGTCCTCAGCCAACTTTTTCTCTAGAATACGGACCTTGTCCTCCAGTTCAGAAATGTGGTGGTAACCACATTTCTGAACCACATAACCTGGTAACCACATAACCATCACATGCATTACATGGTTTCTGATAACCACATAACCATCACATGCATCAACCAAGCTTCCCAACTTGGGTTCCAACTGACTGATGCAGGTATTATGCCCCAGTGTGTCTTGCTTCAGAGGATCCAGTTCGGCATCATGGGCAGCCTTGTCCCTCTCAAAGTCACGAGTGTGAACCACCTCGGCACCAGACTCTGATTCATCTGGTGCTATTCTCGTGCCCCTGCGTTCCGTTACTCTCGATTTCTTCCTCTTATTCCCCTTCTTCCTCTTTTTTTTTTCTTGTCTGCTGCTTCATCATCTAAGACTTGGTGACCACATTTATGATCGCTGCCCTTATTCGCTCTGCAGGGCCATCTCACGTCGCGTCAAGGTCCAACATGGCATCAGCAATCGCTCCAACGTTGGCGACATCATATGAACCCTGTCGACAACAATGCATCCCTGCTGCACCTCCATGGAGCTCACCTCCTTTCTCTGCAACTGTGGGTACGGCTGGAGAAGATGGCTCGGCAATATGCTAAAGCAAAGCGAGCAAGTTCCTAGAGAGAAGGAAAAGAGCGACCCAACAGATGCAGCTGGAAACGAGGGTGGCATCACTGCATTACGTGCGAGACCTTAACGGCCTCAGGTGCAGTGGGGTCCACCCGACAGAAGAGCTTCAGCATGGCCCGAACATAATCTGGCAAACACTCCTCTAGGTGTTGCATCCAGGTATCAAGCTCACGATGGATACGGCAGTCGTAGGCAACAGGCAGGAACTTTTCTTGGAGTGCAACGACGAACTGGTTCCAGGACTGGAAGGGAGGTTGAAGACGCCACCATCGTTCTGTGGCACAGCGCAGGGCAAATGGGAAGACCCGCCTAACTACGTCGGACTTCAGAAAGCTACTAACAGTCGAAAAAGTCATCAATGAAGTCGAGGACCGATTCCCTCGCGTCTTCGCCGGCAAAGGTAGGGATGGTCAGCGCCGTCATCAGGGCCATGGTCGTGGACTTCCAGGTACCTCGATGTCCGTGGCCCAACGGCGCTGTCCTTCCTGTTAGGCGCCAAATGCAGGGGTTCGAGGCTGAGGCTAGCCCAAGAACCCGTCAAAAAGAAGTGGAGACCGACAGAAATCATATTTACTGCTAAAAACACGGGTTGCGATTGCCCGCTGCCAGCGGCTGCCGCGTGCCGCGAGTGCACCCGCGATCCTCGTCTTCCTCTTTTATCTACAATCGGCGCGCTCGCGGTCGCGGCTCCCATAAGTTTGAGATTTATGGTATTTTTCTCCTTTCCTGGATCTTTAAAAAAGTAATTTTCTTTCGTAGTTGGAGTAGTATATCGGCAGAAAATCATGTTGTAAGTGCACTTGACGAAAGATGAAGCAATTCCTTATTTAGCCTAACTACACAACATGGACGAACAACTGTTTTTTTTTTTTCAAATTAGAAGGGCGTTGTTGTGTTACAAAACAGCACTTTGTTACAGAGAAGGCCCTCAAGTTCTTGTTTATTCTTTTCTTTTTTACCAGAAGTAGGGTGGCTAGAATGGGGAGGTGCAATGAGCGCGGCACTTTTTGCTTGCCGGAGAAGGCCCTTCGACGCGATGATGCCGCTAGAGGCGCTGATGGTAGCGGCATGGGTAGTGAGCGGCGCACTTTGCAGAGTTTTCCTCGGGTGTGCTGCTTTTTTTTTTTTTTTTTCCAGAGGCGGTAGCTGCTTTACAAGTATTTGGTCAATCGGTGATTGCGCTGGGTTACTCTGAAATGCCTGAAGGCGTCAACGACAAAAAAAAAAAGTGATCCAGCGACGCTGCATTACGCTTGTCTGCAAAACTTAATGCTTCAGTTCAGCCTCTTGAAGAGTCCCAAGGGTGGCAACGTGGATCACTTAGTGAAAGAGTCGCTCTGTCTGTATAAAAAAATGTTGCATGCGATGGAATAAAATGAGGAAGACTACTACGAAAGACTTCCATCTGATGAACTAGCAGTGTCTGTCGCCCATGAATCGTATGCCGCTGAGCGGCGGATGGTCACCCTGTATATTATGTGGCATGCTATGATGCGAGAAATCTGGTACTTCGTAATAAGGGTACCTTATGCATACACCTAAGACAACTAGAAGGCAAGAGCCATGTTTATTTTAATGCGATAGCAATCACAAGGACATTCTCAACCGGTCTTTGCCATTGCCAAGGGCATAGATAAAATTTTTTTAATATTTCTCTGAGGGAGGAGTGGCCCTTGATTTGAGGGGGGTGGGGGGGCACGTTCCGGATGTGAGACAAGCGCATCATGATGAGCGAGGCGCCAAGTGCGGGTCATTTTTTTTTTTCTTGAGTTTTGATATACTAGATATGTATACATATACGGTGAGTGACGACGGCCATGGCAAAAAGAAACAGCTGAGACTGTCCATTTATTTGCTTTGCTATCACAATAAAAGAGCCCCCCTACCTCCCTTGCACGGAGTGCAGATGCGATAGCATCACTCGTGTGCCTGGTTTGCCATCCATTGTTACTAAAGCAGAGAGGAACGTGCCACCCATCTTCAAAAAGCAGGAAGGAACTAGGAACGCAAGGGGAGAAGGGGGTGTTCTGATAAACATTATGTGTGATCATTGGCACTCGCGCTAATTCGGCAGGCATTAAAGACAGCTTGCACTTTCAGTGCGAACAGACTGTTTGTATCGCACCTAAGCTAAACTAACAAATATGTTTTGGACACGACGTTTCATAACTCAAATGAACGCCGACTAAAGAGACAGTGATCACTCCAATCGCCGAAGCGGTTTTTGCACTGTCAGTTATCTAAATGCGAAGCAGACGTTTACGTAGCACAGTAAATTTACGAGCATGTCTCATTCGGCCTCGAGATAGTGCGTTCACGAATACGCCCTTTAAGTGACGCAGCTTTCGCCCCCTTCCCGTCCCACCAAATAAGAAAAAAGAAGCAATGAATGCAATGACGTGATGTTTAATTTTTTTAATCGTCAGCTGAAGCGAGTGGCCGACTTGTAACAAAACGTAGCCGTTTCACCGCGGGCCTTCAGACTCCAGAGCCGCTAGCGATAGCCTCTCTATTAAAAGCCGCGCGTATTAAAACTGGATTCCGACTGCTCTAACCAGGAAACCTGTTTTTATAATGAGATGACATTTAAAAAGCATGTGAAAATTTTTAACACAGACCCTAGCAATCTCGAGTTCAAAATGGCAGGGTATTTTAGGAGCTTTTACCGCAACAGCAATTACAAATGCAGATGTGCTGGTGGAAGGAATTATGAAAATGAACTTCTGAATGAAGATCCATAAATGAAGCATATTAAAAGAAAAGTGTCACGGGTTTCCACCGTGCACGTGTTCTTTTCTAGACGCGAAGCGAGAGAAATTAGACCGTGATATCGAGAAGTCCACCAACGAATGATCGCCACAGTTTTACGCATTGATTAGACAAGACATCACGAGCCCCTGCGGAGAGCGCAATTCACGGTTAAGCAGACTTGCACAACAGAAGTTGTGTTGGCATCAAACATAGCATTGTGGATTACTTAAAACGCACCCGTGACCACTGTTAATTCAGCAGAATTCTAGAAACGTGACTGTGACTTTGGTGGCCCTGAGAACAAGATGCACATGCTTTGACATGCCAACGTGGCTATTATGGCTGGTGATAGACACTCCCAAATCTGACTTTCGTGCAGTTTGGCACAATTTTTAATTATGTTATCAGGATGGCGCAGTAAATCTGATCTGGCGCAGTTGGCACAGGAGTGGGATCACTGCATTCTTTTTAAACTTTTGGTCAAGGACTCGTTGAGCCAGTAATAACGCTGTTGTGTGTCTCCTCTCTGCAAATGCAACAAGCATTTTGCCCCAGTCAACAGCTACCGTACAGCACAGGGAAGACACTTGCCTTTGAGGTGTAGCCA
Source organism: Rhipicephalus microplus (assembly GCF_043290135.1). NCBI lineage: Eukaryota > Metazoa > Arthropoda > Arachnida > Ixodida > Ixodidae > Rhipicephalus > Rhipicephalus microplus. Next base: position 15,371,151 of record NC_134700.1, on the reverse strand, counting down.
CTGCCTCTGACAAGAAGCTTGGACAATGCTGGCCCCAGTAGCGTCACAACTTCGACCAGGGCTGGCATGCTGTGGAGTGAAGAGAGCAAGCCTTGCATTGGCCGGACCAGCTTCCCAACAATGCTGGCCACTGACTGGCGGGACTGCATCAAACAGAGCGAGACAAATTATGCAGGGCAAGTGGCACTGCTGTTTTTCCTTTTCAGAGCCACAATCAACAAGGGCCCCGAGTAGCTGCGAAGAGTGGTATGAGCAAGAAATTGTGAGATACTGTATTTACTCGTAAATTTTGCACACTTTTTTTTCACGATTTTGGGGCCCCGAGAACAGGTGCGCAAATCACGTGGGGATTTTGCGAGAGTATACGAAATATTGTGTCACAATCCTTACATGCGCAGTATATATATTTAAAAAAGAAAGTGAATCGGAGTGTAAACAAAGTATACTCGTTATTTTAAAAGAATGAGCACGTGCTTTAACCAGTCAGATCCAGTCAGGCGCGGTATAGTGGGAATCATTGATCGCAAGTCCGATTGCGAATCATCATCGCTGCCGCTGTCACCGCCTCCCAAATCAAATCCTCTTGTGTTCTGTCAAGCGCGTTCGAACGCCCCATTTTCATGAAGCTCTTTTAGACAATGCTGGGAGAAACTAGGCCCAGCACAGTGAAACAGAAGACCTAAGCATACGCACATAATTGAAAAGACCTTCATTAATAGCAGGAAACTTGCATTAGCAAGCGCGCACATCTGCTTTTTGGCGTACCCATCGCCCCGACCGTCACAAGTTGAAGTACTTGATCTTGAAGTGTTTGGTGGCAGCGCGATTTCCGGTTTCTTTTTCATCGCAAAGGAACAGTAAAAACACGTCGGCCGGATGGCGAAACCTAAACTTCCGAAATCGACCAAGCGTGCGATGCAGCACGGACGCAGAGAACAAGGTGAATAGTTCACGTGACAGGCCATTGTACGCCCCCAATGCTGAAAATATCCGTGCCGAGACGCGAGCATGCATTCTCGCAGTGGTAGAGATAAGGAGAAGCAAACACTTGAGCAGTTCTGGTGACTCGTTCCGGTACGATATTCTAAGTTCAGGCGAAGTTCTCGAAAGAAGGGACTTAGCACGTGCAGCCCGTTTGATTGCGCTTGTCTGCTAAGCAAGGCATGCGCCCGTCTGAAGCATCGAAAAGTCCAAAGCCACTTTGTGCGCGAGCCGGCGAGCTGGCTTGGGCGGGTCGGGGAATGCAAAATATGCGAGCAAATGTTTATTTTTAGCAAAGCAGGCAAAATATTAGGGGTGCGCAAATTATGCGAGTAAGTATGGCACAACTTGGCACGCTACAGTACATTTATGCCACCTTCCATTCCATGAAAAAACAAAGGCTACAGGTACATCACTAGCACAACCTTATTTTTCGATGCCCTTCATAATGAAGACATGGACGTCAAGAGTGATAACATTGTTCAATGCATTGTGGATGCCATCGAACAATCCACGGGCTGCTGTTCACGCCGAAATTATGAGCATGCCATATGTCATTGGATGAATAGAAATACACTTGGGGTTCTGAAGCTGAAGGATTCTTACTACGATAAATGAAAAAACAACAGGAGCAATGAATACTACTGCCATTATTTTAAATTGTAAAAAAATAGGTCAGTAGCAATGATAAGAAAATGTAAAAAAAAACTTTGCTACACCAACTTAGTTAGAAAATAACAGTAACACGACAAATACATGGCAAATTATTAAAGACATCATTGGCGTGGGTATCAAAGAACACATTACACCGGATAGCCCGACATGTGAAATGGCCAACAACTTTAAAAAATACTTAACAAATGTTGGTCTCGGCCTTACGGGTAGTATTGATGGCTAGTAATTCCTACCTGTGTGTTGTGACAGAGAACGATAACCAACAAGTTAAGAAGTAGCCAGAGAACAAGGCAGCTGGCCATGGCGCCATATAATCAATAATTTTAAAGAAAAATATTGATGCCTTGTATGGTCCGTTGTGTCACATACTTGATCATGCATTTTCTTCTAAAACTTACCCCTACATACTTAAGACTGCCAAGGTGATTCCAGTTTACAAATTTGGTGATCGTAACCTTCCGGACAGCTACAGACTAACGTCTGTCCTGAATAGCATTAACACTACGCTTGAAAAATCAATTTTGTCCCAACTAAGGCGCTTTCTGTGATCAGAATGTACTTTGTCTCCAGCAACATGGTTTTTTTGCTAACAGGTTCACATGAAAACAACACAGTAATGGCAGTATTTTTACACTTAAGGCAAGCATTTGATGCTATTAGTCACTCCATTTTATTGGACAAAATGCATTCCAATGAAATTGCAAATAACTCACTTGATTTCAGTTTCCAGCAATTTTGGTTTTGCTTGCATGGTTATAACAGACACAGGGTTGCGTCTAGTGTCACTAGTCGCTCCTATGACGCCGTCGTCATGCGCGCATGTGTGCACACCAGGAGTGCTAAACTCATGCGGTTGTCAAAACTCTCTTGTTACCTCACCTGAATTGAGTGAGGACGAGCTTAGAGTTCAAAGATTACAGCACTTCAGCTTCAAGTTTTACGACGATGATGTTTTGCATCAGGCTGAGACATCGGCAGCAATTCATGGATTTGTTTTGTTTATATCCCCTAGTTGTCTACTCCTTTACAAGTGCGTATAGCTTCCTTCTGACCTTTGTGCACAATCTGATAGCTATTCTGGTTACGTGCATAGTCCACACTTTGCTGGAGCGCGGCATGCTGGCGCTGGCTGCAGAGCTTCTCCTAACTGCAACAGGGGTGGAGTGGAAGGGGGCTTCAGTCTTTTGGAGCAGCCTTGGGAGCAGGAATAGCACGGTTTTGGAGCAGTTTTGGAGCAGTAGAAGGGGCATTTTGGAGCAGCTCTTTAGCACCAAGGGCCGTGTTTTGGAGCATCAAAATTTAGTTTTGGAGTCACACATCACTGTTAATTACCATCTTTGTTTTCTCTTTGCTTTTTCATCAATAGGAAAAATTTCATGGTTTTTACTAAGCATTAAAAGCTGATAAAGTGACCAGAACTACCTCAAATCGATATATATATATGTTGCAAGCGCTGACTGTGTAGTTCAACATCTTCACCTGCGCATACAAATAATAGTGATCATCATCATCGTAGTCTCTCGCCATGTGTTCGGTTGCTGGCTCTCGCGCCTGTGTTGGAAAATACAATGGTCGTTCCTTCATACCTGACGTCGTTTCACAAGTGGTGGAGCGTGCTGTGATGCCCATGTCCTCATGCTCTAACGGTCAACCCCGGAGCTCTAGTTTGGTCGACAGCTGTGCTTGCCAACAGTGATGGCGCAAAACGACGCACCACCCCCTGCCGCCTTTGTCGCACCCGCTCAACCTGCTGGGCCGCACCACACCGTGAGTACCTCGCAGCGAGACCCTCCAGTGTTTTCTAGCTTTCGCGGTGAGGACATAGAAGAATGGCTGGACAGTTAAGACCACACCAGTGCTTACGATTACTGGGATTAGGCACACAAGCTGCGCTATGTTCCCTTCTATCTCAAGGAGGTCGCTAAGGCGTGGTATTATAACCACGAAGGCGACTTTCCTGATTGGTTAGCATTCACGGAGCAGCTGCGTCAGATAATCGGATCTTCTGCAATATGCTCTGAGGTAGCGAAACATAAGCTTGCTACCCGCATACAGGGTCCCGACGAATCGTACACATCGTACACTGAAGACGTTCGGGCCCTCATAACTCGCTTACTTCATAACTCACATCATAACTTGCTCACTTCGTCTCCAAGTTTTAGAAGCCTTTCATGATGACCCAACGGCTGGCCATTTGGGTTTTCATAAAACCTACGATCGCATTAAGACTAGCTGCTTCTGGCCTGGCCTCTCCACTAGTGCTTCCAAGTTTGTCACTTCCTGTTCGTCATGTCAGCACCAAAAACGTCGACATCTCTTCCCGCCGGCCCTCTACAACCTCTCTTCTGCCCGTCCACTCCTTTCGAGTTAATCGGTATAGACTTATACGAACCACTTCCACTGGTCACCGCTGGATTGTTACTGCCGTAGACCATCTTACTCACTACGCTGAGACAGCATCTCTTCCTTTTGGTGCTGCCTCGGAAGTGGTCGACTTAGTTCTGCGTGCTGTTATCTTGCGCTACGGCGCCCCTCATGTTCTCCTGAGTGACGGGAGCCAAATATTTCTTTCTCATGTGCTCGCTGAAGTCCTACAGGCCTCTGACACCGTCCATAAGACCACCTCGGTGTATCATCCGCAAACAAATGGTCTGACTGAGCGTTTTCATAGAACTTTGTCAGACATGATCTCTATGTATGTCCAACTCGATCCCAAGAACTAAGACACAATACTACTTTTCGTCACATTTGCCCATTACACTGCCATTGAAAACACTACAAGTTACAGCCAATTTTTTATTGTGTATGGGTGGGCACCATCTTTTATTCGAGACACTAGCTTCTTGTCCACGCCCTCTGTCCCATCTCCGTCCCTTCCAGAAGAGTTTGCTGCCCATGTCAACCACCACCGCACAATCGCCTGCGCCAACACCTCTACCATTCAGGCCCAGCGAAAAGTTCGTTGTGATACGACACGTTGAGTTGTGTCATTCTACCCAGGCGACAAAGTGCTCCTCTGGACACCTGTTTGCACACCTGACCTCTGTGAAAAATTCGTTCACAGATACCTGGGTCCTTACACCATGCTTGAACGAACATCAGCCATGAAATATCACGCCCTTCCAGTTACTTCGGCTTCTGATCACCGTTGTCGCGGGATTGAGATCGTCCATTTGTTCCGCCTGAAGCCTTATATCCGGCGCTCGTATCCTTACTAAATGGCCGTCTTGCTGACCGCTTTTATGTAGGGGGGAAATAGTGTGAGCGCTGACTGTGCAGTTCATCATCTTCACCTGCGCATACAAATCATCGTGATCATCATCATCGTAATCTCTCGCCACATGTTCGGTGGCTGCCTCTCGCGCCCGAGTTGGAAAATACAACGGTCGCTCCTTCGTACCTGACGTCCTCTCACAAGATATATATGTTATAAACCTTACAATATCAAAACTGAAAGCCCAGCTACTCAAAGAAAAAATATAAACGGCGCTCTCAACAGCTACTCAGACGAATAAAAAATTTCATGTTAAAATGCTGCAATGTTCAAAATATGGTTCAAATGTGGGCTCTTGACAGGTTTTCGCAGTCAACGCCATGTTCCACCAAAATTAAAAGTTGCTAATATTCCCTATCCATCATACGTTCTACCCACGCGCAAAATTGCGCACGCTGGAGAGGTGAGCGCTGCAGTTGATCTTTGTCCCTCAGAAGGCACACGCGATAACATCCCACCGCTTGTTACACCTGTCGTCCATTGCTCAAGCAGAGATGAAGCACGCCGCCTGTCTTGAACGAGCATAAAAAAATATGCAGGGGAAAGGGGGAGAGGGCAAGAAACGGGTCGCTGGAGCAGCAGCAGTGAACTTCGATTCTTAGAGCTAGAGCATCACCGCACGACTCGTAAACAGTTCAACGTGGTGCCCTCTTAACGGAAAGAGATTGTGCGATAAGAGCATCTCTTCCTGGAGCAGCCGTACGTCTTTTCTTACACCAGCATTTTGTAGAAGCAGCAGCCGCTCTTTTCATGAGTGAACCTTCATTGGGTGAACCGATGCCCGAACCTATGCCAATCGATAATCTGCCAAGCAGAAAAGTGTGTCTGCATTTACACATGTGTCATCGAAGATTTTTGCGTTATCGCTAGCGGCTGCTGAAGTTCCAGAACCAACTCTGATGTATGTGTTGTGCGCGTAATCTCATTGGAAGGTTCTAAGATTATCTAGATTGCAGCAAGCAATACACGCAGTAGACTGATAGCAGCAAACCAGAGCGTCGGCCGCTGATAATCTGCCAAGCAGCAAAGCGCTTCGGCATTTATACATGTGCTATTGAAGGTTTCGATGTTATCGCTAGCGGCTGCGTAATTTCTAGAACAAGCTCTAATGTCCACATTGTGCACGTAATCTCATCCGAAGGTTTCAAGATTATCTGATTGTTCACAGTCATTCCAGCCCGGTTTGCGCAAGACACGCTTAATGGTGCGGTAGCAAAAATAGAAAGAAAGGAACGCGTGCATTACCATTACAACATTACAAATTTTTGATATTGCAGTCATCGCTTTGCCGGTGACACTGATTTTAATTTTCACAGTTTATATGATTTGGCAAACAGCTTCGCTGTTAAAACATATATAGAGTCGCAAAATGAGGTATGCACACTAACGCCACCTTGACAATTGCAATTAACAGATACAATTTTTATGGATTTTTCAAAAGCTTTCGACAAGGCTTCGCACAATAAATTATTATACGAATTCGAAAAAATTCTCAGGAATGATCAACTCATTAAATGGATATCGGCCTACTTGAAAAACAAAGAACAGTTTGTAGTTTTTAACAATCATTTTTCTCACAGGGTTTCCGTTTACTCTGACGTCCCCCAAGGGTCAATTGTGGGTCCCCTTCATTTATTTTCATATATTAACGACATAGTAAATGGTATACTTGTAAATATTAGGCTCTTTGCGAACGATTCCATTATCTATTCTGAAATAGAATCCTCAAAGGACCAAGTTTTGTTCAATGAGTCGTTTAACAAGGTTGTTTCCTGGTGCGAGGCTTGGCAAATGTCAATCAATTTTAAAAAAACAATGTACATGTCCATTTCTCATAAGAAAAACAAACTAAATTTTCAATACCTTACAAACAATGCCATTCTTTCCGAGGTTCAATCTTACAAGTATCTTTGGTTATGGATAACAAATAATCTTAACTGGACAAAATACATTGACATAGTACCTTCCAAGGCTAATAAGAAACTGTTCTTTTTACGAAGGACTTTGAAACTCTCCCCTCCATCTGTCCGTGTTCTTGCTTACAAATCAATAGTCCTCCCCATACCTGATTATGCTGCGGTGATCAGGGATCCGTTTACTTAAACTAACAGACATAAAGTAAAAAAAGTACAAAGAAGAATCGTTCACTTCATATATAACAGTTATGGACGAACTTCAGTAAATGAACTGTTAGTAAGAGCTAACTTACCTTCACTTTCAGAAAGAAACCGCATATCCTGATTAAAATATCTATATCAAATAATTAATGGGCATTACAAGATTAATATTGGAAAAATTATTTCATTTTCGTCAGGTTACGCCACTAGACAACGCCATGATCATACAGTAACTCCCTTTAATACCCGCAATAACTGCTTCAAATATTCTTTTCTCCCCAAAACTGCGCAGGATTGGAATAGTTGAAATAACCATCAAGTCACAACACAGTCTTTAACATGCTTTGCCGCTAATCTGGAAAAACAAAGAAAATAATTTTACTTGTGTGCTAGTTTTGTTCTCTTAAAATGAGAGTGACGTGTCATCGGTAAAATTTTGTTACGTTTGTTTACGTTGTAAAATGCAAGTAATAGTTATTTTTTTGCTTTGTGTTACATGGCTGCCTACTATGTGAAATGTGATAGGCTGTTCCATCTGATTGCATGGTGTTATATGCTAATGTTTATGTCTTTTGTACCCACCTGCTAAAATCCCTCCAGGGGATTGCAGTACCAATAAATAAATAAAATAAATAAAAAAAGAGGAATTATGGCCACCACGGGTGTCCATCTATATTGAAACACCTAGAGACTTTTATCACAAAACAAAAGTCACTGGATTTCGTGCCGACCGGTTGTGCCCTTGCGATCTGCGACGACAGCGCAGCTCTGGCCGACTGGCTCGCCCTACGCCATCTCCTGAGACCGACAAGAGCTCTCGCCGAGTGGTGCCCGTCCTAGGAGTCCTGCGACCGTGTCCATCTTTCCTATCTTCTCCTTACGTTCGTATGTGGCTGTCCCTACACCTCCCTCTCTCCTTCCACTCTATCTCTATACTTTTTAATCCTATCGTTTTATTCCCTCCTTACCGCCATCCCCGTGAGCTACTAAGGAGGTGTCTTCTTCCTGAGAGACAGTTATGAAGCTCACTTTTCTTTCCTTTTCATTTAAGAATCATCACCCCCCACCCCCCCCCCCTCCCAAGAGTATGAGTAGACTTTTGTCTCACGAAAAACTATGCAATGCTTCACCACATGACACGAGCAATGAAGCAGCAGCTCAGTTCTGATTTTCTTTGTCTATGTGAAGGGGAACATTTTGTACAACACTCATTATTTGTTACAACGTTCCTGGGTCATTAATCGTGTTGCTACCAATGCTACCTTTAATGCTACCAATGCTACCAATGCTACCTTTAAAACGGGAGCTAACAGCAGTAAATGCGTAGCTGAGGATGTTCTGTCACGTTGCAACAGCTTCCTTAATCCCATAGATTGATTGATATGTGGGGTTTAACATCCCAAAACCAACCTATGATTATGAGAGACGCCGTAGTGGAGAACTCCGGAAATTTCGACCATCTGGGGTTCTTTACCAAGCACCCAAATCTGAGCACACAGGCCTACAACATTTCTGCCTCCATCAGAAATGCAGCCGCCGCAGTCGGGACTCGATCCCACGACGTTTGGGTCAGCAGCCGAGTACCTTGGCCACTAGACAACCATGGCGGGGCGAGCGCAGAGTAGCGAGACCTGAAGTTGTATCGTATACGCTTCATGTATGGGGAGCTAGGACTTCTTTATAGCAAGTGTCCCGGTAACACGGTAGCATTTTAAAAAAATCATACGTGCAAGCTAGAAGCCCCTATTTATTGAGCTATTATGCAGCATTTCTAGCAGGTATTAATTAATGAGGTTTTATTGTACTTGCACAAACCTAGATCAAAAGATTAGCAAACGGTGAAGCAATAAGCCGCAAGATTTATGGTGATTCGCTGTTGATGCACATAAGAAAAGAAACAGAAGTTTCACTTGAACCACCTGCGAGTAACAATCTCACCTCATTTGGGAGCAACTGGTGGCTCGCAACAGCGTCCAGCACCCAAGCCAAGGCTTGACAATATGGCTGTAAATTGCCTAAGGCACTGCCTCGCTGCTGCCGCGAACCCCAACGACGAGGAGAACTGGGGCTGGCAGACAAGTTGCTGGGCGACAAACCACCTGCAGCGCATGCGGGAAACTGTAAAGCGCTTGTTTTGCACAGTTCACTTAGTTCCACTGAAATTCAGTCATTGTTGTACACGTTCCTCTAAAACAGGAATGAAGACTCGTTCCTTGTCAATTTCGCAACGAGTTCCAGGTACAAGTTTTCTAAATGCAAAAGGAACTCGTTAGAGTAACATTTGAAAAATTGGAATGTGTCGTTACATTAAGTTACATTTGAACTTTTGATCCAAATATAGTACTGAATAATTTCGAGGTCAAATAAAGTGAGAAATTTATTGTTCATTAAGTGCTACATATGTTTTACAAATTTAGCATCAGCAGCGGCAGGTCTATGTAGACAGGAGTAAAAGAAAATGATTCTAGATTAAATTTTTTTTGCCATGCTATATGTAGAATGGCGAAAAATACAAATACCGCATGCCTAAATAAAAATACTAGAAATATGTCTAACTGCAACATTAGTGCTCATCTATTACAAGTGCAACGCAAGTGACACTTTTTACATCAGTCTTCAATTGTGCAATCAGAATAGTGCACTTCAGATGTTAACACAATAGGGTTAAAAAGCTTATATTGCCATCTGATATGCTTGGGTGAGATCCAGGAGTGGAAGAAGACAAAGACGATCTGTCTGAGCTGCTGCTTGGCTAGTCGACTCAACGAACCCAATAAACCAAGTTTGTCTTAAGAAACGTAACAAGACTGGTGGAGTTGCTGGGTACAACGTCTCACGATCCATCCGATGCCCAAGACCCCACCCAGCAGGCGGAACACAAGCCCTGAACTCGTGCACATTCCTGTTCACAGAGTAAGCCGCCGCCAACGAGGCCTGCCACCTGAGACACCAACCACTGACGCAGCGACTATGACTTCGACACAAGATCCCGTGCAAGCTCCGACACCTTCCACGCCGATCTACTGCACCGTCCAGAACCCGCTGATGCCTAGCCCCTTTCATGGAGAGCAGCATGAAGATGTTGACGACTAGCTGAGTGAGTTCGAACGTGTCGCAGCGATAAATTACTGGGATGATGCCACGAAGCTCCGGAACATGTACACTTGCTTAAAGGACGGTGCCAAGACGTGGTTTTCGAACAGGAATGATGTTCTGACATCTTGGCGCGAGTTCCAGCGTCGCCTTCTGGAGACCTACAGGAGTCCCGACGGCCGCGAACGGGCGGAGCGTGCACTACAATCACGCATCCAGATGCCAAACGAGACCGTCTCGATGTACGTTGAGGACATGACACGGCTTTTCAAGCGAGCGGATCCTGCTATGGCAGAAGAAAAAAAGTTGCGCCACCTCATGCGTGGTATGAAGGAACAACTTTTTGCTGGTTTGGTGCGTAGTCCCCCTAATAGTGTTGCTGAGTTCCTTACTGAAGCGGTAACAATGGAGCAAGTACTGCACCAACGGTCTGCCCTGTTTGACCGTCAAGTGAATGCTGCCTCAACCCCCGAAAGTTTCGCCACCCCTGGGAGCAAGAGCCCCGAATGGATTCGCGAGATCATCCGATCTGTTGTCCGGGAAGAAATAGAAAAGATGTACGGGACAAGGCCAATCGATGTTGGTTCTATCACCAGTGTCGTCCGTGACGAGGTCCAACAGGTGTTGCACGCCCATCGTTTTCCGCTGGTGTCGGTTGATCCTGAAACGGCTCCTGTGTCTACTGACAGTCACCGTCGTACGTACGCGGAAGCCTTGCGATCTGCCACGCCTCGTTCTGGTCAAGGAGTCCCGACCCAGCCAGTGCCGCACGTCCCGATCCAGACAGTGCCGCACGTACCGATCCAGACAGTGCCGCACGTACCGATCCAGACAGTGCCGCACGTACCGCTTCAGGCAGTGCCATACGTCCCGATCCAGACAATGATGCCGTCAGTCGCGATTCAGTCGGCGCACGCTGGTTTGGACATCGATGGTCGCCGTGCACCGACACGCAAGTCTGATCTCTGGCGTACGCCGGACAGACGACCCCTCTGCTATCGTTGCGGTGAGGCTGGTCACATTTACCGCGAATGCCCATACCGGCAACTTGGCCTGCGTGGATTTTCCGTCAATTCACCTCGTCCCCAAATGGGTCAAAGGCCGAGGGACATCGAAGAGTATCTCACGCAACAGCGTGCACCCTTTACACGACGGCAATCACGGTCGCCATCTCCGAGGAGACCCGCAGCCACTGGGTCACGTTTCGATGTGACGGCACGGGAACGCTCTCCAAGCCCTCGTCGGGAAAACTGAAGGCAGCGGCCTTCGGGGGCAAGGTCGCTGGGACTCAAAGTGCGGAAGACCTCCCATCGACGCTTGCACGCAACACGGAAGACATTCAATCAGAGAGTAATCGCAGTACCGAAGAAACGCCGAAATCCACATCTGAACCCAGTGACCGCGTGTCACTTGACATACCTGTGCTGATTGATGGTTTTCAGGTCAATGCATTGATAGACACTGGTGCAGACTATTCGATTATCAGCGGGAGGCTAGAAAAAGATCTCCGGAAAGTGATTACGCCGTGGAATGAAACGCGAATTCGAACTGCTGGAGGACACGTTGTAACACCACTGGGTCGCTGTACGGCAAGAGTGAAAATTCGTGCGTCAACGTTTGTGCTCAGCTGCCTCGTTCTGCGCGACTGTTCACGTCAGCTGATTATCGGCATGGACTTCCTTTGGGAATACAGCGCCATCATAAATCTCCGTGAACGCATCGTGACCTTCTCGACTCAAGGCGCAACAGATCGAGACGCTGATAACTGCCGTAGACCTGCGTTGCGTGTTGCTGACGGCAGTGTGACGCTGCCGCCTCGAGCGACTATTCCCATCGAAGTCATTTGTGAAGACCTCTGGGACGGTGACGTGGTGGCTGAAAGCAACCTATCACTTCTGCTGCTCCAAGGTGTATGTGCCGCCCTAAGTGTTGTGCGTGTCCGTAACGAACAGTCGCAAATACTAGTTACGAACTTCAACTACGAGCACCGGCATCTTTTCCGCAGAACCACCGTAGCCTATGGAGACCCTGTTGTCGACCTCACGCAGTGCTTCACGTCCGAGGAAACGCATGAGGATGACGAATTTCTAGACCACATCGACATCAATTCGACGCTGTCAGACAAGAGAAAGGCTGCACTTCATGACCTTTTAAGGGAGTTTCGGTCTTGCTTCGCCTCTTCTTCCAAAGTCCATCAAACACACCTCGCCAAGCATCGAATTATTACCGACGATGACGTCCGCCCCATCCGGCAGCAGCCTTATCGCGTTTCTTCCAAAGAACGTGCGGCTATTCAGACACAAGTAAAAGATATGCTCGATGACGGGACTATTCAACCATCCAGCAGCCCTCGGTCCTCGCCAATCGTTCTAGTGAAGAAAAAAGACATAACGCTGCGATTTTGTATTGACTACAGGAAGCTTAATAGTGTCACGAAAAAAGACGTTTACCCGCTTCCACGGGTCGACGACTCTCTCGACAGATTACGACGCGCGAAGTATTTTTCGTCCATCGATCTGAAGAGTGGCTATTGGCAAATTGAAGTGGATGAACGAGACTGAGAAAAAACTGCATTTGTGACTCCAGACGGACTTTACGAATTCCGTGTTCTTCCCTTCGGCCTCTGTCCTGTTCCAGCCACTTTTCAGAGGATGATGGACACAGTTCTCGCTGGCTTGAAGTGGCAAAGCTGCCTTGCCTACCTCGATGATGTGGTCATCTTTTCGAGAGCTTCGAAGAACACCTGAAGCGTCTGAGAAAGGTTCTAGACGCCATTCGCACAGCTAAACTCACGCTAAAACCCCAAAAATGCCATTTCGGCTACGAAGAGCTGAAATTTCTGGGACATGTCATTAGTGCGGATGGAGTGCGACCTGATCCAGACAAAACTACTGCTGTCGCCGCCTTCCCTGTTCCATCAGATAAAAGAGCAGTACGCCGTTTCCTCGGCTTGTGAGCATATTATCGCCGATTTATCGCCAACTTCTCGAAGATAGCTGAACCTCTTACGCGACACACCCGAGATGACGTGCCTTTTACTTGGAGCACAGAACAAGATGCGGCGTTCACAGAGCTACGGCAGAGAATGCAAACAGCCCCTGTTCTTGCCCATTTTGATGAGGACGCTGCTACAGAAATTCATACAGATGCCAGCAACGTCGGACTTGGCGCTGTCCTTGTACAACGACACGGTGGCGTTGAACATGTAATAGCTTACGCCAGTCGTACTCTTTCTCGAGCCGAGACCAACTATTCTACATTGGAAAAAGAATGCCTCGCAGTCGTGTGGGCGACGACCAAGTTTCGGCCTTACCTCTACGGTCGTCCCTTCAAACTGGTGACTGACCACCACTCGCTCTGCTGGCTGGCAAATCTCAGAGATCCATCCGGCCGTCTCGCTCGGTGGAGTTTGCGTTTGCAGGAGTTCGATATTACGATTGTGTACAGGTCAGGGCGCAAACATGAAGATGCCGACGCGCTTTCTCGAGCGCCTGTGGGGCACGCTGTCAGGGGCTCCGAGGATGAAGATGCCTTTCTCGGAGCAGTCAGCGATTCCGAATTTATGTCAAAACAGCGGGCAGACGACGAATTACGCCCAGCTATTGATTCCTTGGAAGGCCGGAACTTTCAGGTCCCTCGACACATTGCTCGCAAACTGTCCTCTTTCTGTCTAAGAACATTCTTTACAAGAAAAATGCCCGTGGTAGCAACAAAGCCTTCCTACTCGTTGTTCCTACCGAAATGCGGGACGAGATCCTCCTTGCGTGCCACGACGAGCCCACGTCAGGACATTTGGGCTATTCGCGAACTCTCGCTAGAGTACGCCAACAGTATTACTGGCCACGACTATCAACTACTGTACATCGATACGTGAAAGGCTGCCGTGAGTGCCAGCGTCGTAAGACTCCGCCTGTGAGACCCGCGGGCCTGCTCCAGCCGATCGCACCACCACAGACACCGTTTGACCTCGTGGGAATGGACCTTCTTGGACCCTTCCCTTTGTCGTCCTCTGGGAACAAATGGATTATAGTTGCGACAGATTATCTTACTCGGTATGCTGAAACAAAAGCGTTACCCCGTGGCCCATCCTCTGAAGTCGCGCAGTTCTTCGTGCACCAAATCGTCCTACGGCATGGTGCCCCGTCATGCGTGATTGCGGACAGAGGGACGTCATTTACAGCACGAATGATGGAGGACATTTTTAAATTGAGCTGCACAAGTCATCGAAAAACGACGGCTTATCACCCGCAATCGAATGGACTGACAGAGAGGCTTAACAAGACCATAGCGGACATGCTGTCAATGTACGTTGACGTACAACACAAAACCTGGGGCGAAATTCTTCCATACATATCGTTTGCATACAATACGGCAACGCAAAAAACAACGCGATTTCCGCCTTTCCGACTTGTTTACGGACGCAACGTGCGAACCATGCTCGATGCTATGCTTCCGTGTGACCAAAGCAATGAAATCGCTCCAGAAGCTGAGCAATACACTCAATACGCCGAAGAACTCTCAGCTAGCTCGCATAAACACCAGTCATCAACAAGATGAAGACGCACGACGTTACAACCTCCGCCATCGAAACGTCACCTACCACCCTGGGGACCGAGTGTGGGTGTGGACCCCTGTCTGGCGACCAGGTTTATTTGAAAAACTCCTAAGCCGTTATTTTGGACCGTACAAGGTTCTTAGACGTGTCACCGATCTTACCTACGAGGTACTTCCGGACGGCGCAGCGTCTTCTCGTCGACAGCTTCGGCCCGAAACCGTGCATGTCGTTAGGCTGAAGCCCTACTTCACACAGTAGCCTTTGTGGTTCACGTGTTGCGACATGCCGTGACATTGTGCTGCTGCTGCTGCTGTTCGTGTTCTCCTGTGTTTTTATGCCTTTTCTTTTTGCGCTTGGCGCAAGCATTGGCGAAATTTCCTCATTTGCGCTGCGAGTACTGGCACTCTCCCTCTTTTGGTTCTCTGTATCTGCGTGTGTATGCCTTCATTTTTTTTCCGTTACGAGCATCGAGTCGATGCTTTCAAAGGGGAAACTAATGCCATCTGATATGCTTGGGTGAGATCCAGGAGTGGAAGAAGACAAAGACGATCTGTCTGAGCTGCTGCTTGGCTAGTCGACTCAACGAACCCAATAAACCAAGTTTGTCTTAAGAAACGTGACAATATCATGGAAATTCCTATGTTGGTATCGGCATTGTTGGTTGTGAGTGAAAAAATAGGGTTGTCTATAAGTACAAAGCAGTTCCAGTGAGAATTGAACCCACGCCTTTTACGTGGCGAACAACTGGCAGTTCTACAAAACAGTCAGGTAATTGCTTGAAAATGCTTCGGAAAAAACGTACAAATATCATGTTATTCAACGAGTCTTCTTAACGCATATCGTGGGGCAGAAGCTTACAATCACGCCAGTAGTCAAAACATAAGCATTGCGCAATGAGTGGGTGTTATAAGTGCCACTCATAACAGAGCAATCAAAGCTGCGTCTGTTCGTGTGTGCCTAAGCAACGCATAGTGGACTCTTCTTTAACTTGCAAAAGGAAGAAATAATGGGCACTTCGCAACTGTACTTGTAGTAGGCATCTTAAACAGTTTGAAAAACCAAATATTGTGCGTGCTAACACTCTTTTCTTTGCGGCATAGTAGAAGCATCGGTGGCGGACCGAAGTCACGCTGGAAGCTGGTGAGACGACACATGCAGACCAATTATGCTATCGTATTCTACTCTTAGAAGACAAAGCTCAAGTGTTATGCAAGTTCTCTTCAAATACAAAATGCCACATGTGCACCAATATAAATGAGGTTCATGAACAGAGAACCACACCGAAGGAAACAATACGTAGGCGTTTAATGAGTGCTTATTCAATATTGCAGTGCAAGTATATCAAACAATGTGGAAAATACAAGTCCCTTGTTCGCACTTGGCAAGGGTTCCATCTCGATTGTGGTATATGACAGACAAGCTTTAATTTTTGTGAGCCTTTTGTTGGCAATGTTGAAGAGCCATTCCATCAAAGGCCTCAGGGTTCTGACATGTTCTAAACAAGTAAGAACAAAGTCATTCGAGGTAGTAGGGGTGCAGGCAGGCTCAGCAGGTGCGACGAGCGTATCGCTGAATGTAAGTCGATTGTTTATTGCATGACAGCCGTTATCGGTCCAGTGGCTTTTAAAATGAATGAAAATAAAAATTGTAGACGAATAGCCACTGAGCTAACAGACATGGTAAATAGATGCCTGGCCAAACGCAACCGTCACAGGCATTAGACAGGCGCCACAGCGACAACTGCTTCTATTACGTTTCAGTCACTTTCAGTGCCATACCCACACCCAGGTGTCAAAAGACCGATTTATTAATAGCTGCTGGCGGCTTGTACGAAATAGTAAAGGGACAATTGAGCCATGAAGCAGCTGAAGTACATGCGACGAGAAAAACCCTCTTATGAACTACGTGGATCTTTTGCAGTCCATGAGCACGTGAACATAAAACATCTATCAATGTCCGAAGCGTACACTGCACGCGGCTAGGAGGTTCACTTCCAAGGGATAAACTCTAAAGTGTAGCTTTACCACCATTACGTTGGGGCCCGTGTCCACACATGCACAGTGGGAAATCACTTCATGGGATTACGGTGGTTGTTTGCACATCGATGCTTCACTCAGTGTGCCTCAAGCATTGTGATCGGTTTCTCTGTCCCTTGGGTGACCAGCCCATTTTGCGACGGTCATTCCCACTTTTCGAAGACACTACGGAGCCGCACGCAGGTGCCTCCACTATGCCAACAAGGTCACATGGATGTGTTACTGAAGCGCCAGAATACGCATGCATGCATGCACGCACACATGCAGAAACGTACACACACACGCAAAAAAGCTACTTATCAGTTGGCCAACCAGAAAAGTCATTGAGGTTAAAACTAGTGCATCCTTTCCTGGTGGCAGCCTTACAGTGGGGTTTGATCATTCTCGAAAGTCAAGTAAAAATTCTCAAAGGTGTGCCAAGAATCCTACACTCTAGAATGGCCCTTTATTGCTGTCAAACTGGATCATATTATTAGGAAAAGTAATCTGATATTCTTCACACGCATGGTCAATCTTGGCAACGCGCACTTTCCTGCACTCCCGGAGGGCACTTAGAGTGAAAACCAGAATGTAGCACAGTCCAATGACAATCGAGTGGCAGACTGTTGATCCTCACGCAGTCATCACGATGCCCTGTTCTGCATAATATGCTGCAAGCCAGCGCCTGCTCAATGGCAAAAAACGTTTATAAAAGAAATGCCGTTCCCTCTGCCATTCTTACGTAACTGTACTGCGTTATTGTTACGGTTCCACAGATTCTCAATGCAACAGTGGAGCTCCTTCATTCCTCCAAAATGGAACTAATTCCTGGAACCTCGTTCCTTCAAACGTCGTTCCATACAACACTGAATTTATGCAAAATGTAGACTCTCAGATATTACAGTCGAAACTCGCAATAACGAAATCGCCGGAGAAACCAAAAATTTTCGTTTTCGCAATAATTTCGTTACGGCGAGTATGAGACATAAAAGCAGTGATACGGCCAGCAGAAGGAAAATTTATTGCCAGAAGTCGGTCAACTTACTTTGCCGACCCTTGCCATGCAACAACTTCGAAGCTCTCCCTTCCCATTGAAAGAAGTGGTCCATTGCTACGTCGTCGACATGTGCACGGGATGAGGAGCAAAAAGTGTCCAGCGCATCTATAACAACCCGCGATTCGGGTTTCTCTGCGTGCGTCTCTTCTTGGTCCTCAGTGTCGTCAGCTTCACACGTTTTCAATAATGGCCTCGTCGGTCACTTCCTCGTACACGACTACGTCGTCATCGGCACGAACGAACGCATCAACGGTGAGTTCATCTGGGATGTTGATGCCGATGGCTCGAAGTTCCCCCCAGGCATTGGTCAAGGATAGAGGCACTGCCACCATTCTCACATTCGTCCAAATCTTCGTCTGGTAAGGTCGAAGCGCAATCCGTGCGTGATGCTTGGACGGTGGTGGTGAAGCCCGCGTGCTTGAAGCAGTTCTCAATCAGCAGCGGGGATGTTGCAACCCATGCAGCAGCCACCATCTCGAAAGCCATGCACAAGTTGACGTCGGTGGGACATTGTGCCGGAAGTTGAGTAGCAGACGCTGGAGTAGCCACGCAAGCGCAACAAAAGCAGACATTTACAAATTTTGAGTGCGCATAACATGCATACGAGCATATTTTCGACAGTTAACCTTTGACGGAAGGGTAAAATAAGACCCGCACCGCGGTAGAAAATTCATTAATGCGGGATCGCTATCCAAAAACATTACGTTGTCATGAGATACGTAATACATGGGCTTTTATGAGCGATCCCCGGGAATCTGGAAATATTTCGTTGCCACGAGGATTTCATACTCACGGGGTATCGTTATTGCGGGTTTCGACTGCATTCTATTTATTACACAGAGTGAGCCACAAAACATGCCAACATTAAAAGATCCCTCCAACACTATTCAACCCCCAAACCTTTACTCGTGGGTTGTGCACTATTGCAGCAAAAACAGCACCGATAACGGCACACAGTCTCAAGTTATTCGACTTACAAAACTTAAAATACACGAAAAAAATGCAACCCTCAACTCGATTTTTGCAGGGTCACTTGACCACATTTCACTTGCCCGTGATGTTGAAGGGCTGCCCCAATGAAATAAGGCAGAAGCGCCTATAAAGGGGAAGCTTGCACCCCACTATTGCTTTTTCTTTTCTTCGAAGTAATGTTGACCTTGTTGCTATTGTAAAAACCGTAGTGCTTGACGTCCAGCTTGCCAGAACGTGAGCAGGAGCCACTGTGTCAAAGCGAGGTATTTTCTGCCGTTTTTTACAACATTTCCCATCACTCTGTCCTCTTATTCTGAGAATAGAACTTGTGGAACGACCAGGACAGTGAAGCATGTTGTCCCTTTGCATGTTGTTCGGTGAGCTGTCCGTTGAACAACAACCGTACACTGCGCCCCTTCAACAGTGCACGTGTGAAAAGAGACAACTCTCAAACTCCCTAACACAAGAAGAGGGAAGAGAAGAAAGGTCGAAAGAGAGAGAAGCCGAAAATCCAGAAGCGAAATGGCAGCCAGCATGTCTATTGTGCTTTGTAGTCGCAGTGATCTTTTTTGTTGTGGCCACATTTAATCAGGGTTCGATGAAAAAGCACAGAGAAGAAAAATGAAAAAGATAAGTAACCTCAGTTTTGATTCTACACCATAATCACTTCTAACGTTACATTTATCCAGTCATATGACGGCAACCTTCCGGCGACATTTTCAGTGTGCTAAGTTTTGGCAAGCGACGTAGGCTCTTTACTGCGTTATTAAAATACTAAATCGTTGCACATCGGGCCTTAGACCTATGATGAAATTATTTTCAGCTATCAGCAAACCACAAATAAAAAATAGGTGCTTTGAAAGTGTCAGAGGGCCTCTTTAAGAGGGCCTCTGACAGTTTCAGATCAGATTGCAAAAACTGCGGCAAAAATCGATTTACGGAAATCACTCATTTCAGCATCTACAGTGCCTGTTCTATGCCATACCAATGCGATTTGGCTGAAATTCTACTCTAACTCAGGATTGCCACTGGTTACTATTTTTTCCCAAATTGGCGAATTTCAGAGGCTTGTGGCGACATAAAATTAGGAATGGCGACATGGCCAATTTTTGGCAATTTCTGGCTCAGGTCTCGACTGAGATGCATTTTATGGTAAGTGTCTTACCAACGAAGCTACAACACATTGCAATCGAGTACGCCTCTCTTTCTCGCGTGTATCTTCTCAATTCATCTAGATCTCGGAGGTATTGGTACGTCCCCCAGCATCTACCAGCAAAATTTAAAGTCAGTCGATTGCTTCGCATGCCACGAAGCGGAGGTTAAACTATAAGTGCTTTAGGTGCTTTAAAAATCTTGTTTCTGATGATGGTCAGGCCATGTGTTCCGAACGCAGTTCCAACTGTTCTGAATAGCTTGTCGAACTCATTGCTGCAGTGCTGCTATTCCCCCCCCCCCTTATGCAGGGTAGCAAACTGGTTACATTACCTGGTAAATCTCCCAGCGTTTTTTTTTTCTTTTACAGCTATTTTTCTCTAACTGTGGTATTAGGATGCTTTTTGGGCAAATTGAGAATGCAGCTTCACAGGGCAGCCTTAAAGTGAGCTGAGGAAAACATGTAGCGTAAGCTTAAAGCCACAAAAAGCGTGCATTGCGAAGGTTACACAGTACTTTCAACGAAGTTCTTTCTGCTATTTTGTAATCAAGTTGTTCGATTATGGAACACAGAATTCCACTGCGATAAAATTCATTATCTGCAGGAAGGCTGTGCATGTCATCCCTGTTTTGTTGTAACAGTTGCTTCACTCTGTATTTTATGTCTCAGATGCATCTGAATGACGCTAGTAGATATAAGTGATGTAAGTATAAATGAACAAGGGTCCCCGATATTGATACTCAGGAGATATTACAATTATTAATAATTGGTTACTTTAAGGCTTTCGTCGTGTTACCTTCAAGACATTTTTTTATTCCTATATGGGGACGCAAACCTGTCTACAAACAACGCTCCCATGCTTTTCACCCAAGGTTTTTCACCCTTTGACTTTATTTACAGCGGACTGCAAAAAAAGATTAATATTGTCACGATGAGTCACAAGTACTGGGGGATTTAATAAAGCACCAGGTAGCTAGCACTAGGACGATGCGTCAGTCGTGGCTGGCTCTCGAGCAAAGAAGAACGCGATCTTCTTTTTTCCTCCAGATTTAGAGCCGCTCTTGCTGTCAACCCACTACGTGCTGGCGGCATTATCCCCCCTTCCGAAAAGAAAAAAAAAAAACAAGTACCAAAAAGAGGAAAGGGAAGTACATAGGAGCACCGTGATGCTACTACATAGGCACGTGAAAAAAAAATGGAAATTCGGATGAAGTGAAAGTAAAAATTGAAGAGCGTGCCAACATAGGAAACGTCAATGAACGAGAAAGTAAGTTCACAAAATAAACAAAAACACAAAGAACGCTGTACGGTAAAGGAAAAGTTACGAACAACGCGCAATAAATGGCTTCATGCGCAACACATGAACGACGTCCGGCCTCAGCCGTGTCCTGCTCCGTGCATGGGGTGTTGAGTCCGGAACCACTTCGTAGTTCACGTCACTGACGCGGCGTAACACTTTATATGGGCCAAAGTACCGGCTCAGCAACTTTTCACTAAGGCCACGGCGGCGGACGGGCGTCCACACCCAAACTTGATCTCCGGGGTTGTAAAACACTTCTCTGTGGCGGGTATTATAGCGTCGTGCGTCTGCCTGCTGTTGCTGGCCGATGTGCAGTCGCGCGAGCTGCCGGGCTTTTTCGGCACGCTCTGCGAATTCTTCGGCGTCTGTTGCCAACTCGTCTTCGTCCTGACATGGTAGCATTGAGTCTAGCATGGTCTGCACTTCGCGGCCGTAGAGAAGCCGAAATGGCGTGAATCGCGTGGTCTCTTGCACGGCGGTATTATACGCGAAGGTCACGTAAGGCAAGATCCGGTCCCATGTTTTGTGCTGTACGTCGATGTACATTGAGATCATGTCTGCGAGGGTCTTCTTCAGTCGTTCAGTAAGTCCGTTGGTTTGCGGGTGGTACGCAGTTGTCCTTCGGTGTCTGGTGTTGCTCAGTTTGAAAACTTCGTCCGTAAGCTGCGCCGTGAATGCCGTCCCTCTGTCCGTTATTACACTGGAAGGAGCACAGTGTCGTAACACGATGTGGCGCATGAAAAATTGTGCTACCTCAGAAGCCGTGGCTCGTGGGATCGCCTGGGTTTCAGCGTAGCGTGTCAAATAGTCGGTCGCGACGATCACCCATTTGTTGCTGTCCGCAGACATAGGAAATGGCCCGAGAATGTCCATGCCGACTTGGTCGAACGGCGTGCAGGGTGCTTCAATGGGCTGAAGCAAACCAGCTGGCTTAACAGCTGGTTGCTTTCGGCGCTGACATTCCCGACAGCTCTTTACGTACTTCTTTACGCTTGCTGAAGGCTCTCGCTCACTCTGGCAAGTGTCCTTGAGTAGCCCAGATGACCGGATGTGGGTTCGTCATGGCAAGCGAAGAGGACGTCGTCTCGCATGTCTCGAGGAACCACCAGGAGGTAAGCACGATTGTTCGAACGAGCGTTCTTCTTGTACAGCACACCGTCTCGTAGGCAGAACGACGTCAACGAGCGGGATAAATGACGTGGTATAATTGCGCCCTGGCCCTCTAAATGATCAATGATTGGACGAATCTCTGCATCATCTCGCTGTCGTTTGCTCAAGTCTGATGCACTAACAGCGCCCAGAAAGCCTTCGTCTTCCTCTGCTTCCTGACTGACGACATGAAGGGGTGCGCGTGACAGTGTGTCAGCGTCCTCATGCTTACGGCCGGACTTATGGACGATGGTGACATCAAATTCCTGCAGCCGCAAACTCCACCGTGCTAGCCGACCTGAAGGGTCACGCAGGCTTGCCAACCAACAGAGCGCGTGATGGTCCGTCACTATCTTGAAGGGACGACCATAAAGGTACGGGCGGAACTTGGTGATTGCCCACACGACTGCGAGGCACTCTTTCTCCGTAGTGGAATAATTCGCTTCGGCACGGGATAGAGAGCGGCTGGCGTAGGCTATCACTCTTTCGATGTCCTCTTGACGCTGAACGAGCACTGCACCGAGCCCAATGTTACTAGCGTCGGTATGGACCTCCGTGTCAGCATCATCGTCGAAATGAGCGAGAACGGGCGCTGATTGCATGCGCTGTCGCAGCTCATCAAAAGCTGCTTGTTGCTCGTTTTCCCAGACAAACGGCGTGTCGTCCCTTGTGAGACGAGTCAGAGGTTCTGCTATCTGTGAAAAGCCATGAATGAATCGGCGATAGTAGGCGCACAAACCAAGGAAGCGCCGGACGGCTTTCTTATCGACAGGAGCTGGTAATTCGGCAACAGCGGCAAGCTTGTCCGTATCGGGGCGGATTCCTTCGGCGCTAACTACATGTCCAAGAAATTTTAGTTCTTTATAGCCGAAGTGGCACTTCTGTGGCTTTAGTGTGAGGTCCGCCGATCGGATAGCCTCCAGCACGCTGCGCAGGCGGTGAAGGTGCTGCTCAAACGTGGTAGAGAAGACCACCACATCATCAAGGTAGACAAGACAAGTCTGCCACTTGAGCCCTGTGAGGACAGTGTCCATCATTCGCTGGAAAGTTGCCGGTGCTGAACACAAGCCAAAAGGGAGCACTCGAAATTGGTATAGGCCGTCTGGAGTCACAAAGGCTGTTTTCTCACGGTCTCGCTGATCTACTTCGATTTGCCAATACCCGCTTTTGAGATCGAGAGAAGTGAAATAATGGGCACGACGAAGTCTATCCAGCGAATCGTCGATACGTGGCAGCGGATACACATCCTTTTTCGTCACGTTGTTAAGCTTTCGGTAGTCGACGCAGAAGCGTAGCGACCCGTCCTTCTTTTTGACAAGTACGACTGGAGATGACCACGGGCTGTTCGATGGTTCAATAACGCCATCGTCAAGCATCTCGGTGACTTGCGTACGTATTGCTTCACGTTCTTTGGCCGACACGCGGTAGGGGTTCTGGTGTATCGGACGTGCGTCTTCGTACGTGATGATCCTGTGTTGAGTGATGGACGTCTGGCGGATCTTTGAGCAAGTTGCGAAGCAAGACCTGAACTCGAACAAAAGCGCTCGTAGTGCAGTCTGGTTAACAGTGGGCAGATCAGGATTGATGTCAATATTACTCATTGACGTGTCGGCGGTATCCACTATTTCGGACGTGAAACAGTTGGTGACGTTTGCTACTTCGTGGGCAAACGCTATCGAAGTGCCACGGAAAAGATGTCGATGCTCGTTGCTAAAGTTGGTTACGAGCAATTCAGATCGACCATCACGAAGGTGTACTACACTTCTAGCTACACAAATGCCTTGCTGCAGGAGGTGTTCTAAATTTGTCTCAGCCACCACATCGCCATCGCCCAAACCACAGCATGTTACGTCGACTAGAACACTTGTTCGTGGAGGAAGCGTCACACTCTGTTCAGAAATACGGAGTACGTCGACACGCCTTCCACCATCTTGCACGTTGATTGCTCGCTGGGCTGAGAACGTGACGCGGCGCTCTTGCAGGTCAATGATAGCTCCATTTTCTTGTAGAAAGTCAATTCCCAGAATGACGTCACGGGAACATTCGCGTAGAACAAGGCAGCTTGCTACGAATGTGTACCCTTGAATCTGTACTCTAGTTGTGCAGGCACCCAGTGGAGTAACGACGTGGCCACCAGCTGTCCGAATCTGCGAGTTATGCCACGGCGTGATGACTTTCTTCAGCTGCGTTGTCAGTTTCCCGCTCAGTATGGAATAGTCGGCGCCGGTGTCCAATAACGCATTAACTGCACAACCATCAATTGTCACTGCTATGTCGAGTGAAAGTCGGCCATCCTTTGCAGCAGTATGTGATGTCGGACCGGTTTCTGTACAGTTCTGCGTCAATGGGAGGTCTTCAGCGCTTCGACGTTCAGCGACCCCGCCCCCAGAGGTCGCTTTGTCTAGTTTTCCCGACGGGGGCTGGGAGACCGTGTGGTAGAATACCGCTGGGGCGTTGATGAAAATCGCCTCGGCGATGGCGAGCGCGACTGGCGCCCGGCAGATGGTGGTGCATGCTGCTGGGAGAGGTAGTTTTCGATGTCGCGCGGTCTCTGGCCGTAACGGGGTGGCGGTGAGTACGCAGAGAAGCCGCGAAGCCCAAGACGGCGATATGGGCACTGGCGGTACAAGTGATCAGCTTCTCCACAGTGAAAGCACAGAGGCCGGCGATCAGGTGTGCGCCAAACGTCAGACTTTCGAGGAGACGTGCGCCGATCATCGATGTACTGAATTGGTTGCACTGAACGATGGCCGACAGAAGCACCAGGGACAAAGGCCAACGGTGGTGGCGTGTACGTGCCTTCGTAGTACGGCATGTGCTGCGCTGACTGTAGTGAAACAGCAGGAACAGGATGGACGAATAATGGCGGCGATGCAGCAGGGCGTTTCAAAGCTTCTGCGTAGGTTGTCTCACGGCGGTATTCAGCAGGAGCTGGCACAGCTGTATCATGAGGCAAGGTGTCCCGGAGGGCCTGGTGCAGCTCATCCTTGATCACAGTTGTAATAGAGTTTACTGTAGGATGAGGTGTTACACCAGCCTTTTGTAACTCTTCACGTATTATACCACGGATGAGTTCACGTAGATAGTCGTTGTTGGTTCTAGTGGCGGTGAAAATGTCGGCAGTAGACATGCCATTGACTTGCCTGTTGTATTGGTTGGATCGCTGCTGCAGCATTTTTTCCATTGTCACGGCCTCGGACAAGAACTCCGCGACCGTCTTCAGAGGGCTGCGCACGAGGCCGGCAAAAAGCTGGTCCTTGACACCGCGCATCAAGTGACGCAACTTCTTGTCCTCCGTCATTCTTGAATCGGCCCGTCGGAAGAGGCGCGTCATGTCTTCGACGAACGTGGTCACAGTTTCGTTTGGCAGCTGGACGCGGGCCAGAATAGCTCGTTCAGCTCGTTCTTGGCGATCAGCACTGGCATACGTCTGCAGAAGTCTACGAGAGAATTCGGGCCACGTCGTCAGCTGTTCCTCTCGGTTTTGATACCACGTACGTGCCCCGTCTTCGAGATAGAAGTAGACACGACCCAGTTTCGCCGCGTCGTCCCACTGATTCAAGGCGGCTACGCGCTCGAAATCCGCCAACCAGTCCTCAACGTCTTCGTGCTCCGAGCCATGGAACGTCGCCGGTGCGCGTGGGCTTTCCAACGTGTAGCGATTCGACGTCGTGCTTCCCGTGCCGGTCGCCGAGGTTTGCACCGAAGCGCTGGTCATGTTTGTCGACGTGGTGGGAGCAGTATCGTCGGCTTCCGGAGGCAATCCCCTGATTCGGCGGCTGGTCCGATGCACGGGAGTATTGACTGGCACTGGACTCGTATCGCGGCTTCCTGGGGGGGTCTGTAGCATCCGTGAGACTACCCAGCACTTCCACCAGTTGTCACGATGAGTCACAAGTACTGGGGGATTTAATAAAGCACCAGGTAGCTAGCACTAGGACGATGCGTCAGTCGTGGCTGGCTCTCGAGCAAAGAAGAACGCGATCTTCTTTTTTCCTCCAGATTTAGAGCCGCTCTTGCTGTCAACCCACTACGTGCTGGCGGCAATATGGTCTTTCCATTCACAATGGGTGATAACCCTTGCGCGACTAAGACCATCTCATGGCTACTCGGGAAACCAGGCACACCAAGCACTACAGTGGTGAAACGAGCGATGCGAATGGCATTAAAAAAAAGTGTCAGTCAATTTAGGCTTTATCAATGGCACCGTATTGCAAGAAGATATGTATATTTGCAAATTTTATAACTAGGCATGACGCACATACTTAGAGTGGCGACATTTTGGCAAAATTGGAAGAAAAATGGTGACTTTTGGCAAATTTTTGCTCGTCGTTCGGCAACATGGACTCTACAGTCAGTGGCAACTCTGCTCTAAATGCCAGGGAAAAAAGTTTGTAAGCATGATTGACGAGAAAGAGGCTCAAAATCACACAAAAACACCGATGTTCACAAAGCGATTGTTCATCTTCCGCGCCGCCAATCGCCGCCATCTTGGTATCTTTCGAAACGTCGATGCTTCACCTTCCTGTTTTTACTCATTCCAAATGCCGCCGGAGAAGAGGAAATGCACAAACAAAAAAAGGATCAGGCGATCATACAGGCAATCCAAGGGTCGTTTTAAGAAAGAGGGCCTTCGACTGCTGGCGCCCTGCAAGGAGGCTCGCTCCCCATGGGCCGCTGTTAAGACAAGAGGCGAGTAGTAGCCACTGGCGTCTGCTCTGCGAACTACATTTGGCGCATGCTTTTTGACACTCATGCAAGCTGTTATGAATCTCACTCGCTCAAGAAGAAGTTTGAGATGACTGACACATTTTGAAAACAAAAGCAGAAGCCTCCAACGGCGCAAAAAAGGCGGCAGTTAGCAGGAGCAGCAGAATATCTAACTACTGCACTGGAATCAATGGTACAATGGATAACATGCCAATTTACCTAGCAATGCGTCACCCCCAAGAACCCAATGGTGAATCCAACAATCGCACTATGACAACATCCATAACCTTGTTGTGTGGTGATTGTGATGAGGTTCTTTAGAATAAATAGACCGACAAGAGCACGTTGTGTCGGTGACCGCAACGCTTTTAATAAATATGGTGAGGCTGTTTTGTGTTTCCGTCACTTTATCAAAACAACACATGAACATTAGAAACACAACCCGTGCTATTGGGAACGAAATGTCTTACAACCTATGTACAGAGTTCTAAGCAGTCCCAAAACAAGCCTAGTCCAACCATAACCGAAACAGTCTCACCGGTGAGTGCTACTACTGCGGTCTTGGGGAAATCTTTGGCGAGTCGATACGACCATAGGGCAGCAGTCGTCGGAGGAACTCGGCGAACAACAAGGCAACGCTCAGATGTAGGCACTGATCGAGCAGGTAGGTGCCAAAGACATGGCTCACGAAGGCGGGCAATCTACTTGGATGCGCAGACCAGGGACCACAGCCAAGCACTCGGGACAAACCACGACCGTGACCTAGTGGTTGTGGTATCTTCCCACTGGCTCCGTGGACCATCGAAGCTTGAGGTCAAGCGAAGCAGACTGCTCCGACTCTCGATCTCTACCAGGCACTCAGAGCAAACCACGACCGTGATGCTGGCGAACTGCCTCCGCCCTGCTCTTCCCCGAATGACCACCACCTTGGTAATTGCAGGGCACTCCTCGGATAGACTCGTCGACTTCTCATTGCCGTGCCAACAAGTGATTCGCCGGGTTGTCGTGCCAACAAGTGATTCGCGTTCAGACCTCTGTGGTAACTGCTGATTGGGCCACTTTGCTCTTCTGTTGTTGGCGAAGCACCTTCATGTCCCTGATCATCCTCGCCTTCTTAGCTGGTTTCTTTTCTTGTCCCCCTTTTCGCCACTCGTCGTGCTCATGGTATTTCGCACCAGCATAACCGACATCATCAACTTCTATTCCACCTACATCGTCGTCTTCTGTTCCACATAACGCCAGAGCTCTGCCCATCTTTCGTGCGCACATCCCATCGCAATGATCGTCACGCAACATGGTCAATGGAAGACACATCTGATGCTTCCCCGAATACCATGACCTCCGATGCTAGACGCGCAGGTGCTCGCTTGCCCCCCAGTAGCTGGCATGAAATCACCGACTGCCGTTAGGAAAGCGCGCCCATTATCTACGACCGATCTTCGACCGTCGACAAGCTTGGACGTGATGACGATTCACCTCGTGCGATCACTTTACGAAGCTAAATGCCACCGACCAAGCGAAGGACGAAATGCCCGACAGCCGTTCAAATCAAAGGCGCCGTTGCCGGCAAAGCTTGTCAAAGCGCACCCATATCAGCGAACAATTCCCACACATTGGCGAGCTTCGACGGGAACTTCGATTCACCGAGTGCCGGTGGTTCCAAAAGTTACAAAACGTCATCAACTGATCATCACACCATTCAGGCGCTACGTGTCAGCTATGTGTTGCTATGTGTCGGCGGGAACGGTGACTCGCTACGTGTCGCTACGAATGAATGTTCCTACCGCGAGATAAGCATGCGGGTTAGTGTTCACCCTGCTAGCTCTCCGCGGGACAAAGTAAGCATGGCAGATAAGAGCGCGCACCGTTGTGTGGTGACAGTGTGGCGGGGCACGCTTATTGCACCATCTTGCTGGTAATGCTGAAAACACGATGCTCCCCCTGAGATGCTCATCACCGGCGGTAAGTGGCAGATATTAGGCTCGTGCGAATATTCGAATGCTTAAAAAATTCAAACGAATAGTTGAGTATTCCAATTCGCTTCGATTCGAATTTATATTATCGAATATTTTCGAAGTATTCGCAATGAACGAATAGGTGTATATTAGTCCATAAGTCACCGCCTGTAAAAATGGTTTCACTGCAATGTAGAAGTGCTAAGCCGTGAAAACACCTATCCAAAGAAAATTTCCTTCGCCGCGAAGCCCCCCTTCAAATATAAAGAGGCTCTGCAACACTTAATGAACATAGTCAGAAAACGCTGCGGATTGGTAGTCAAGGCTATCGAGAATACACGAGGCAAATATTATAGCGCAGCATGCAGCCTGTAATTCACAATTATTTTCAAAGCTAAAAATTGCTCTCTTCCCTCGGCAAATGATACTACAAGCTCAAAAATTACTTGCCAAAGCCATTGGCTGATTTGAGCATTACGCGCTCGTCGTTACCGGGGCCACCGCGGGAGGCCGCTCTTGTTCACGAGCATGTGCGAGATCACACTGAAAAGCCACATATTCGAAGAAAAAAAAAAGAAAAGAGGTGCTCAAGGTCACGAGCTGTGTGTGACCTATTTTCTTTCGTTGTGACATTCCTCCCTGCTTAACTTCCAGCTACTTCGACACCAAGAAGAGAAAATGGAATCGCAATGTGTGACAAATTTTCGGAACTCCGCTCGTACTGGACTACTTCTAGAAATGTTGCGGCGGTAAATTTGTGAGGCAATAAGCATGTTTACTGGCTCCAAGGCTTTTTGAGAAAGTGTTCCAGGGCCCCTTTAAAGGAACATGTTACCCTAAAATCAATTCTTCATTTTATTAATCTTGTTATGATGGTTTATATGATCCAAATATAATCAATTTTAAAAGGTTAGGTATCTTACCAGTTATCACTGGCAATCTTACCGAAACTGCTACTGAGGGTTGTTTCGACTTCCTTTGAACAAAAAAAAAATGGCATTTGCATAGAGCCCCTATTTCAATTCAAAAAAAATATTGTGCAGGTTAGTTACGTCATGATAAATATTCCTTTTTGTTTATTATATGTAATACATACCATTCGAACTCAATTCGAAACTATTCGATCAAAATTACTATTCGCTTTGAACATAAAATTCACTATTCGCACAAGCCTAGTAGGTATAAATAGCTTGCCGTTTGAACGTTCGAGAAGGTGCTTCTTCGTGACTCAGTGGTTAACGCCTCGCACTCACAATTAAGGGGTACCAAGTTCAATACCCCGCACCAGAGTCTTTTTCTGAATTATTTTTCTTTCTTGCGTTTTTTTTATATAGATACGTATACATATACGTTGAGTGACGGCGACGACGACGTCAATTTCCAAAGTGCGTCCATATATTTGCTATCGCAGAAGATGCTATTGGCAAAGATGCTATTGGCAAAGATGCTATCGCAAAGATGCTATTGGCTGCACCTTGTAAGAAAAAAAATAAGAATTATTCTGACGTGTGAAACATTGTTCTGGACGCTACGCAATGCATTCGCATTTTCTCACGATTTCCTTAGGTAAGGTGGGGGCTTTTTTTTTATTGCAATAGCAATGGTATGGACAGTCTCTGCTGGTTTTCTGCCATCGCCGCAGCCAACGTTACTAGAATAAACTCAGTTTGAAAGCTCTTCCGGAGAGGCAGTCCGCGTGGCGGTCAGGAGAACTGGTGGCGCTGTAGCACGATCTTGCTCTAGCGACGTGGGGCGCACGTGATGTGATCGGGGGCAGTGCCGTGCAAGCGGCTACAGTGAATGATGCGCTGTATTCCCACATCACTTCTTGAACTTTTTCTGGTACTGCGTAGTTTCTTGTACAAAAAAGCATTTGCAATGTATGAGGCGAGCGAGGAGGAGCAGGTTTATTTACATTGAGGTACGAGGACAAGCTTTGCGCCAGGCTCCAACAGTGGCAACCGCAATGACGACTCCGCTGCAGACAACTTGTTCGTTTGTTTGTTTGTTTATCATTAATTTATTTTCTGTGTAAACACGGTTACACAGTGGCATGGGCCAACGTAAAAGCTGCTAAAGCAGCTTGAAAACCTCATATATGTAGCCTCCGATCTCTTTCGCACAACGGTGACGGGCTAGTAGACGAACGATTGTAAGCAAATTTGCTGTCCAGCATTGCACATTACCCTAGAGAATTCATATTGTAGTGCATATAAAAATTATATTTCTATTATTATTATTATTATTATTATTATTATTATTATTATTATTACAAGCGGTAGCGCTTGGTGGATATGGCAGACTTGACGCCGTTGAGTATTATGTATACTGTGTGACGACAATTACACAGCAGTTATGAGCACAACAATTACAAAACTTGGAGGATGCTTGAGCTTCGCCTTCAAAAGTAGACAGCAATAGCGTAACCGGGCCCTGCGAAAATAACCTCAATTACTAGCCTACCTTCGGCCTCTCTGTATGCCTCAACCAAGCCATGAGGGAACGAACGACTGTGCGTGCAACACTGGCCATTTCAAAGTATTGTAGAAAGAATCACTTACATGTAAATATTTTGAACTATCATAAGTTTCAGTAATAATTTTCGTTACGTTCATTTTGTTTTATTCGCTTGCTGTTTTTTCCTTAGTTGCCAATCTTTGTTCTATAATTTTATACAGGAATTCACAGGAAGTGCCCCTGACAGTTTTTACTTTGGGACCTCCTTCTGTCTGTATTATATCAACTTTTTACTTGCGCTGTATTGTACTGAATAAATGGCAACAGCTGGCAAAAAAAAATGTCTACTGCAACTACAGTTGCGAAGTGCCCCACTCCCCCATAATTCTTTCTTTTGTGAATCAGCAAAGTGGGCTTTACGCGTGCGTAAAGCAACACACAAACATAAGTGAGCGCCCAACAATTATTGAGCCTTTCTAACACCAACTCATTCCGGATTTCACATGTTTAGGCGCCTATGCTTGTACCACTTATTATTGAGTGGATTGAAGAAATACCTTCTACTACATGAACAAAAGAAGTATAAACATAAGGCCTCGCTTTTTGGGGTGGACACAATATTAATGAGAACTTCTTCTACATTAAATTCATAACGTTTTTTTTTCTTTTCGTATAAGTTTCGACCATTGGCGTGCCTCTCTGGTATGACACCCGATTGCCACGCAGACAACCTGCGATCGATTCTCACTCGTCCTGAAGTTCTTTTTTTTTTTTATTGGCAGGCTTCTTGATATTTTTTTTTCTTTGTCATGGACAATATAATGTCTTCTCACTCACAACCCGAAATGCTGATAGCGACGCCAACACTAGAATTTCTGTGAAACTAGCTCGTTGAAGTTATCACATTCAAATAATATACAACGAAAAAAATTATAAATATAGGTATAGTTGAACAGGCAGTCGTTTATCCTACAACCTAATTTGAGAGCATGATCAAAGCACACACTGAAATATAGTTCTAACCTCCAACAAAAATAACCCGGGAGAGTGGCCAGACGATCGAAACAATTTAAGACCATGTTACTATAATAGAACTTTTAAATCAGGCGTGGTAAAGTGAATCAATTGCATGCCATCATTTAGCCTTGATTGGGGTATAAACCAATTAACATCGACCATGAGACACCTCCAAAGAAATCCGGCGCAATGGGCCATATGCGAAATTGCTTCGTGCTCTGGCAACACTGTGAATTTTGACCCCGCCGCCATTTTAATGTGGGCGAGCGGTCGATGGCAACGCGTTCGCTAGTACGGCTGTACGACTCCTGAACACTTGCTTCATTGGGCTGAGCTATTGCGATGGCCACAGCATGACGTTTCCCAGTGCTCGAACATGTGATGTGGACAAACTGTTCAGGAATCTTGCCACATCTTGCCACTTGTATGTCATTGAAAAAAAAAAAAGCGGTGGAAGGATACCTACAAGATATAAGCAAACAAACATTCAGTGCGACGACATGAGCTAGGTTTCTCTTAGCTGTTTAAACGATTGTTGTTTACAAACACAGGCACTATCACAAATTCATCTCACAGGAAAATAGAGGTCACACTTATATGTGCATTGCAGGACTTATGATGCACATGTAATGTGACCCCCTCCCCCCTCCGTTTTTTCTGTGCACACTCCCGTTTCTTACCAGCCTTTCCTAGATATGGCCCTTCACAGCAAGCCTTAAGAGGCATTAGTCACTTGTGGACACTCGGGGGAATTTAAATCAGTTATTTTTTTATCTAAGTAGCTTCAAATGTTTTTGGGAGCTGCGAGTGTAAGGCAGCCAAAACGCTGCATCCCATACAACTAAGTTATGGCTGTCTCCACAGCTGTATGTTTTATAATGCAACATGAAACATTTTTCATGAGTGGCAACACAAAAAACAGCTGCAACGCAACTGAACCAAAGAGACTAAAATGCAGAGAATGAATCCCGTCTTACGAATAAATACGACTGCCGTGCTCTGAACTCATGCAGAACGTTATTCAGTCAGAACCAAGGTGCCATCCCCCCCCCCCCCTCTCCCTAAATGCATGGTGCCCCTCGAATGCTCAGTGCCCAGTCTAGAGGAGCCGCCAAAAATACAGCAGCAAGACAAAGGTAGCAGGACACAAAAGTATGTGTGGTGGTGTTTTGCCAGTGACCAGGTCTTGTTACATTTCTTTCTTTCTTATTACAGCAATAAATATTTTTCTCATTCACAGTGTTCTCATTTCTGAACCTACAGCAGGCAACGGTAGCACATGTGAGTGTCACTTTTCGGTGCAGCAAACTGCACTAGGAAGTACTCTAAAGTGGCCCGCCATGAGTGAACTGCATCTGTGGGTACCTTCGTAAAAAATTGAATAAGTGACAACGTGCAGAGACGGTTTCTAGCATCTCGCACAAGTACCCTTGTAGCAGGCGAGCCCAAACCAAACGAAAGTGCATTCATTCAGATGAGGTGTTTTCAAGAAGGCTGCTTATATCATCCCTTACGCGGCCTTCTTTCTACATTAAATTAATTGAGAAAACTGTGGAGAGGCTTTTCACGAAAACTCCCTGGTTGATGACCTCTCTTGGGTTGTACTTGAAAAGTTGGAGTGGCTGCCACTGCATCTTTTGAGTTATACTGCTCACCATGAGAATGTGAGGGTAATGTTCGTGAATATCCATTTTTTTTTTTGCAAGGTAACCAATCAGGAGCTTTCCGAAAAGGTGGAAAATGCGAAAAAGAAGATGAAGTTGCTGTAACATTTTGCACTCTGCTATCTATTGGTAGCCGCCGGGAAGGCTTGTTTAATGAACCGTGGAAAGCACGGGTACTGTTTTTTGAAGAAAGTCTTATTTTTTGTAACTAGTCGAAAACAAGAGTACTGTTTTTATAAAGAATTTTAGTATTCCAGTGTGTGAACTTGTTTGAGGCTTTTACAGACGTTTTGGGCAGTTTTTGGTCAAGGCCAGATGACAGTGGTTAAAATGCTAGCGGTTGTCATAAAAATTTTACGCTGAAAATGCTTATTCATGTAGAATTTCCCTTACTTGGATGTGTGTGTAATGAACGCATGCAAGAAATAAAAAATGTTCTGGGGGAAGGTTTACAGCAGCTTAGGTAATTTGAGAGTGGGTAGCACTACGACTTGCATAGAAAACAAGCATATGCCAAAAATACAATGCCCACAAGTAACGCAAAAAATTTCCTAAAACGCTTTCACATGTAAACAAAGATATACTCCATGTTTAGAAAAGCCCGAATATTGATAAGAATTCACACAGGCTACATAATGCTGTACTCACACAAGAGAATTATTTCGTCACGAGCGAATTGATTAGAACAAACTACCATAGTGTCTGTCACCGTCTTTCCAGAGCGTAAGTTTCGGATTTGTGCCGTTAATCGTTGCATGTCGTCCGCATCCTTCGGGAATTGATAGAACAATATGTTGGAATCTTTCCACCGCAATGCCACGCAATGCAGCACGCTTCAACGGCCTTTGGACATCACTTTGTTCTTTTTCGGGCTCACGCCCGCGACATGACGAAAATAAAGGAGCTATGCAACCGCTTCTCAACGCACATGAAGTGAATCACATATCTCCTTTCGAAGTTGACCCTGTTTGCGTCCTTTCCAAGCGCAGCTGCTAGATAGCGAGTGCTGAGTTGGAGTTGTGAATTAGCAGCAGCCCCTTCAGGTTTTCAATATTTTTCGCTCCACCACAATCTCGTATTGTGGCAAAGCTGCCTTTAGGCTCTACAATGGTCGCCAATGTATTCACTCAACAAAACACTGATTCCAACATAAAGATGAAACAGGAGGAAAAGGTGGAATCTCAATCAAAGCAGTTTTAGATATGGAATTTGGGCAAGACGTCCGAAATATTGGCAACTAAAATTTCAGATGTTCTTATATATTGACATCTATGAGGCAGATTTTAAACTACAAACTCGCAGGCAGCACATCCTTGTTCACCACGTCAGTTGGGCATTCGCTGAAGTTGAAAGAGGCGAAGAGGCTGAGAAAATAGCATTTTACAGCGAAAGCTGTTATGAGATCACAACTCGGGTCACGCACAGTTGTCCGCCGCCGCCGGTGTCCATAACCACATCGCACGAAATTAGGGAAAAAAAACCTAACACCAAAAAGACAGTGGAGCTCGACACCCGGGTATGCTAGGTGCCAGCCCAATATGCTACCCCTGAGCTACGCCAGCGCTTGTGACTTGTTGGCAAACCTAGCAGGAAAAACGCAGTGGGGCTCGAACCCGGGTCTGCTTGGTACCAGCCCAGTATTCTACCACTCAGCTACGCTGGTGCTTGTGACTTGTTGGCAAACTTGATGTCGGGAAAGCAATCGGGTTAATACTACGACTTATAAAGCATTTTATAACAGCAAAAGAACAACCAGTCATCGCACAATGCAAATAGCCTAATGAGCAAGCTGTCCAATGCTCCAATCCATCACAAAAGCTTGTTATTGTTCTCCTATTAACTGTGGCACATACCCACTTCAGCCATAATTCCTCATCGTCGTCAGCCACTGTATGAACAAATGGCACAAAATTCCTTGTAAGTGTTTGGCGGATACCACGTTTCTCAAAAGATTGATGAAAAATAGCATAGCAAATGCCGGCCTACTACCCAAAAGTTTGTTATCATAGCCCTAGTGGGTATCAAGCAAGTGTGCCTGCAGTAGTTACCCAATGAGCGTTTTGAAAAGGCTCGGAAAGGCGGCTCTTCTAGTTTTTGCAGTGACTGTGCTGCGCCTTCTGCCCATGCCTGTCGATCTTCCCATGCAAACACTTTTTGGCAACACTACATTTGCACCAAAACATGTACGGCCTCTGCCCTGCCTCATCCTTGACAAAGAAAGACTAGGGAACACCATCCCTCAAGCTTTTCATCAACCTAGCCAAACCAAACACTTTCATGTTCCCATCTGATAAGAATATGCTTGGGAATCCTCTTCAACACTCTTTTGTAATTTGACTTTGAAGTATTCAAGAAATATTTGAGCGAAAAGACAGAGTTTTCAAGCATATTGTCACGGGGTCGTGACGTGGCCGAAGACGGGAGACTTCGTGTTGGGATTTAACTGTTTATTTGGGCGAACCTGTGCCCCGGTAAACGGAAAGTCCAATTACAGCAGTAGTTTTGCACAGATAGCAGTCTCGGACTGATAGCGGCGAACGGAGCGTCGGCCTTCGATGAACAACTGACAAGCGGCGAAGCGCGTCGGCATTTATACTCTTGCTGTCGAATGTTCTAGCGTTATCGCTGGCGGTGGCGTAGGTTCCAGAACAATCTGTACCGTTCGCACAGTGGGCGTGATCTTATCGAAATGATCTACTAGAGTCCAGAACGTTCTCGAAAACTGCAGGCGCGGTTTGCGCTGAGGTTTTGGGACGATAACAAAAACTTAAAAAATGGAACGTGGCAATATAGATAGGCTGAGATAGAGTTTCAGAGATTTGAATTTATATTGAATCCCGCCTAATCGAACATATTTTTATTTGACTTTCAAATTCGCAGCAGTTGTACTGATGAACACAGCGGAACCTTGTCCATACATTTTTCGGCGGACAGGGTAGGAAAAAACGTAACAGCCGAGAAAACTCAAGAGTGAAGAAAGCTCCGAACATGAATGAGAGCACAGGGACTTTGACTACTAACAATTTATTTTGGCATGGTGAGCCTACGACTTCAAACATTCGAAAGCAGTTGACTGCCACTTCTTACGCTCGCTGGTAAGCACCACGCGTTTCGCAATAATCTGAAGGCTGCATTGATTTCAGCATCGCTTTGGTCTGCGACGTACCTGCGAAGGTAGTCCAGGGCCGTGACCAGTGATGTTCCATACAGGGAATTTTAACCTGTAATTTTGAGCCAAACGGAAAAAGGGAATCTTCGTGATATTGCAAGGAATTTCTGGAATGGTGAATTCTTCTATGACGACCGACAATTAGGGATCAGTGTGCCTTCATCTGCTGTAATCAGATCTGGTACGTGCACCACGCAAGCATAGCCTTTGAGATTTATTTGATATTTAGCTTTTCCTATTTTACTATTGATAAACTCGAATCCCACAATGTGCTGTGTACTAACAGTATATGAATTAATAAAGTCATGCTTTTATTTTGCGACAGTGGAGGCGCTAGTCATAATTTCAAAAGTCACCAGTACTTGAGACACGTGTAATTATAGTATGTGTGTGCGTGGATGGGGCAGAAATTAGTACTGTTGTGCAGGAAAATATACTGGGAATTTCTTCAACGTTTGCAGGGAAAAATTCCTGAAATAGGGAATTGTCAAGTCTCTGAATGGAAATTTTCGGCGTAGTACAGAACATCACTGGCCGTGACGGCTTCTCCGAAGTTGAGACCGGCGGACTCCACTGGCAACTTTTCAGAATCGTGTGGCTCATGCTCGTCATCGATGTCCCCGTCTTCAGTAGCAATAGAGTGTGCAACGATTTCTGTGATTGTCTGGCCCTCCGACGTTACAACGGCAGCATCCACAGCGACGTAGTCGTCCTACTTGTGGCACCCAGCGCATTCATTGAGCTCATTGCTCACTCATTGAGCTCTTTCTCACAAGAGGCTGCTTCCGATTGTTGAACTTCTAACACCTCAAGAAGCAGTGCTCTGCAGTTGACACGCTCACTGCCCTCCAGGCTGATACAGACGTAATGCATGGCGTCGAGTGCCGAAATCGTTGAGGCTGCTGTCCACAGTCAATGTGAGCGAGACAGTGCTTGACGATGCTTTTTCTGTACGAATGCTTCACGCATTTTATGGCACTGACATCCAATGGCTGCAAGTGCCTTGTTGTACTTGGTGAAAAAAAAAAAACACAACTCTCAAAAAAAAAAGGAGAACCCTCCTGCACTGTGAACCCATCTCATTATAGAAGAAACTCTTCAAACAAAATGCACGTCACCGCGCATGACTGTTACTTCTGTAGTGGCATGGCAGAAGGCGAATGTTTTTCAAAAACTGTGGGTTCCTAAACTTGCCTATCACCCACAGCTTTAGTTTGTCCGAGCCGCTCATTATGCAGCAAAGGAGCACAGTCAGCCGGTCTTCGCTGCATTTGCCTCTGTGGCACCCTTTAGGATTAACAATTTTTGATGGCTGCACACTAAAAACAGGCCTGTTACGTCCCTGCTGTAAATGTCACGAAGCTCGTACACCTCGTGGACTCCTAGTCATTTGACTGTTTGCACGTTCACACTTGCCACTTCTCCGCTTACCGTTTTGCAAGCGATGCCGTGCCTCTTGCAAAAACGGGTGATCCAGCAATACGACACCACAAAATGAACGAGACCCAGTCTGTCGGTTGTTTCCATTGCCTTCTCGCGTAATATGCTGCCGAACTTGATACCGGCAGCGCGAGCTTGCTTGAACGAGAAGAGCCTCGTCGTGGTTCCAGTGCTTGGCGCTACGAGCTTGTTTGGCTTTCGGGCCCAAGAGAGTGGCACTCCCTTCAACAGGGCACGGCGGCATCGAAAACATGGAGATCACTCAAAACCCGCTTGTCTTGATTGCGCAGATCCTTAGCCTTCAGCAGGATCCAGTGTCATGGTGCTCGGAACCGCTCATGGCTGCTACCAGCATGCTTCACCTTGATGGACAGCCTCGGTGCGTGCTTCACGATCTCAACTGGCCGCCGTGAGAACGACTGAATCATCGCTCTACGTCACCGCGCATGGAGTGCTGCGCAGCACCACCACAGGCGGTGACACCGTGCTGGCCGGCTATAAAAGGGCTGCCAGCTTACTTTACGGCCACAGGGCACGGCGGCATCGAAAACATGCGGATCACTCAAAACCCGCTTGTGTTGATTGCGCAGGTAAGAGGACATTACGGTAAATGCTTTCGTTCCGATAACCGTTTTCTTTTGATGCTGCCGTGCCCTCAACTGTGTGATATGTTAAATGTACTCACTTACTCGGCGAGGAAATTGCTGTTGCTTGGAGGTGACATAGAAGAAAATCCGGGCCCAGACACAGCACAAATTGCTAAACACCTTAAGGAAATTGCATCAGACATTAAAGAAATCAAGGAAACACGTCTTCCAGATATTGAAAGGAAATTACATTCGATTTCCGCTCTCGAACAAAGAGTAGCATTGTTTCAAGAGCAAATTAACTGCATGGAAAACACTATTAAAGTACTTGAATCAAAAATAGACGACACGGAAAACCATAGCAGACGCTCCAACTTGATCGTTTATGGACTTCCAGAAAAAGAAGATGAAACTAACACCGCACTTGAAACTGCAGTAAATAAAGGTATTTTTCAAAATATCCTTGAAATAGAGAGCGTACAAATCGAGCGTATACAACGATTAGGCAAGCAACGACATGACTCGACGAGACCTGTCATTCTTAAACTGTTAGATTCAAGAAGTAAATATGCAATACTAAAAAAGAGGCTTTAAACGGACTATTTCATTGGTGAAGATTTTTTCCAAAGAATTCGCGACGTCCGAAGGAAAGTGTGGGCTAGTGCGAAGCAGAACCGTGACAAAAGAGAAAAGGTTTCATTGGCGTTCGATAAACTATACATAAACAACGTGCCTTACGTCTGGGATTATCATTTGAATGATAAAGTTCCGTTGCGAAAAAACGGCAATGCGGGCATGAACCACCCAAATACCAGAGGTTACACGCAGAAGCAAAGCAAGAATTGAGATTGAGGGGTGATAACGAGGGCCCTTCCACATCCGTTAAACGCATTCATTTATCTCGTCAAGTAGATCAGAATACCCGCAAACTTAAGAAACCGAAGGCAAAGAACTTGCGAATACTAAATATAAACGCACAAAGCATTGTAAATCAAAAAGATTCTATTGAGGCCACACTACTTGAATACGACCCGCACATTACTGTATTCACCGAAACCTGGTTACGAAATGAAATAAGTGATGATTTAGTTTTTCCCCCGAGTTACAGTGTCTTTCGTAAGGACCGGACGAATAAGGGCGGAGGTGTTGCTATCCTTGTCAAGCCTGCAATACAAGCCATTGTTTTAGCGGATGTCATTGACCTCGAGTGTTTGTGTATCAAAATAACTTGTTGGGATCAATGCTTTGTTCTATACGTGTGTTACAGACCACCAGACGCTGCTCCTGAATATTTGCTGAAATAGCAAGAACATATGACACAATTTCAGAGTAAAAAAATTTTTGTTATCGGGGATTTCAACTTACCGAATGTTGATTGGGAACTCCTTCAGACAAGCCGCGAATCGAACAAGAATGCTAGCATAGTCTTTGACATCATGCTTACTCACGACCTCGTTCAAGTGGTTAGGCAGCCTACTCGAGAACAAGGTTCGTCCAGTGCAATATTGGACTTAGCGTTCCTAAGCCGCGATATTTATGAATATACAGTTCTAATTAAAAGTGGCGTGTCTGACCATCATCTTGTAAGTGTTACCATTCCCTTAATCAACTCAGTCGGTCACAAACGCACAACTACATGAAGCTTCAAGGATTACGCAAGATCTGATGATGCGTCTATTGTGCAGTACATGAGAAGTTGTTATGATGACTTTATTGAAAATGAGGGTGATGTTGATGCGCTATGGAACCAATTCACTAGAATGTGCAATCACTGTATAAGCCAATTCGTACCAACCAAATCAAAAAAGATTGCTAAAAGCACCCCATGGATTACGCGCAAAATCATCCATCTAAAACGCAAATTAAAATGGCTAAAAAAAAAGTAATCCCCAATCACCTATTATTCAAGAACTTAAAATAAAATTGGCACGTGCTTTGCATGAATCAAATGATTTTTACTTTAAAACAACACTGCCAAACTTTTTAAAAAACGATCCTACGAAGTTTTGGAACTTTCTGAGCGATAGTAAGAAGCAGGTATCACATATACAGTGCAGTCCACTTATAACGATACCACATATAGCGATATATCGGTTATAACGATGGGTCGACTTAACAGTCTCATTTTATGCATTGGGGCTATGGGGAAAAAAACCATATATAACGATATGTTATCCACCGCATATCGGATACAACGATGAAAAGTTTGCCGTGGACGGCATGTTTCATTCAGAATAATCGTAACATTTAGATTGATAAGTTCCTCTGAAACGAACTATGCCGAGACAAGACGAAAAGTTAGCGTAGGCGAGTACGTATCTGCCGCCACTGCAGCACAGCGCCGGCAGCGCGTCCCGGCCGTTCAAAAAGCCGAGGAGAGCATTGCGAGTTGGCGCGACGCGCTACAGATGGCGCCAGCTGTGTCACGTTTTGCGCCTCGCCGCGCGTCGACCGCGGAGAGGCTGAAAGAATTAAAAAAAAATGCGAAAAGCAAAGCGCCGCGCTCCGCGGCTCCCCGCCTTCTACAACGGCAAGCCGGCAAGCTACTCTAGCTTGCCGAACGAAAGCGGGAAAGAGAGAGAAAATAAAAAAAGCGAAAAGCAAAGCGGCGCGGCGGCATCGGGGCGGGCCTCGTTGGCATTCCGGCTGTGTACCTCTGGCTGTGCTTTCTTCCTCCCACTGCTCCCACCCCGCCGTCGGTCAGTCTCTC
The DNA here is from genome assembly GCF_043290135.1 of Rhipicephalus microplus. Taxonomy (NCBI): domain Eukaryota; kingdom Metazoa; phylum Arthropoda; class Arachnida; order Ixodida; family Ixodidae; genus Rhipicephalus; species Rhipicephalus microplus. The sequence goes on along the minus strand of NC_134700.1, from coordinate 15,329,101 downwards.
TTCCTCAGCGAACCCGTGATGCAATCTTCGGAGTAAGAAATAAAGTCTTGTTTTTGACATCCTACTATCTACAATATTTATTAATTGGTGAAAATAGCGAAATGAAGCCTGGAGCTACAAAAGGTACGTCCGGCGACGATTTTTTGGCGGCAGTCCAGATATAACGATCACCGGTTATAACGATCATATTTTTAGGTTTTCTCGATATCGTTATAAGTGGACTGCACTGTATTAGTCGATGGTAATACAGTTACAGATCTGAAGCTCATTGCGGAACATTTCAACAAATTTTTCCACAGCGTGTTTGCTAAGGCGAGTTCTAATACGCCTCAGCAAAGAGTGTTTCAGCCTAATGAAGTGGACTTTATATCATATTCTGGTGTTGTTGCAATGAAGTTGAACACTAAATCATCTTGTGGTCCAGACCATATCCCTAATGTTTTTCTTCGCCGTTATGCAGAGAGTATTGCTCATTTTGTCACTGTAGTCTTTCGATGTTCGCTGTTGAGTGCAAAACTACCCAGTGATTGGAAGAGGGCTTGTATTGTTCCTGTGTTTAAGAAAAGAAACCATTTACTCGTAGAAAACTACCGTCCCATCTCATTAACATCACCAATATGTAAAATGCTTGAACATGTAATATCTAAGCGCATTGTGGAATTCCTCGAACAATACTCTATACTAACTAGTTTTCAGCATGGCTTTAGAAAAGGCTATTCAATCATAACTCAGTTAGTCTCAGTGGTTCATTAATTTGCAGAAACTCTGGATAAAAATGGACAAATGGACATCATATTCCTTGATTTTAGTAAGGCATTTGATAAAGTTATTCATCACAAACTACTTACAAAACTAAAGGACATCAATCTACCCGACATTTTCATTGCCTGGATCCAACACTATTTAACAGAACGTTCACAGTTTGTTTCAGTAGATGGGAACAATTCGAGCTCTCTTCCTGTAACATCAGGCAGGCCACAGGGTAGCGTTCTGGGGCTGCTATTATTTTTAATTTATGTAAACGACATTGTAAACACAGTACTACCAGGAACTCAAATCAGACTGTTCGCGGATGATTGTGTGCTATTTTGTCTAGTTACCTGTTCTAGTGATCAGCAGAACTTGAACTCGAGTCTTAATAACATACTCAACTGGTGTAATGACAATGATACGGCACTCAACGCACAAAAAACTGTTTATCTTTGTATAACTCGTTCAAAAGCACCTCTATATTTTACTTATAACCTCGGCTCATCATCACTACAACAGGTTAACAACTACAAATATCTAGGCGTAACAATAACTAATGACCTCTGTTGGAACTTACACATAGACAACCTATGTTCTGCTGCCTTCCGTAAGCTGTGTTTTCTAAAACATAAGCTTAGAAATTCTCCTTCTGACATAAAACTACTTAGCTACTTTACGTACATAAAACCAAAACTAGAATATTCTTGTGTTGTATGGGACCCCTTTACTAAATCTAACATAAAAAAACTAGAAGCAGTGCAAAGAAAGGCTGTTAGGTTTGTTTATTCAAAGTTTAAAACTACGGACTCGCCGACTGAACTTATGACTGCTAACAACATTGAAACACTTGAATTACGACGAGAAAGAAACCGCCTTAACCTTCTGTATCTTCTTGTTAATTATAAGTTAGCCCTTGACCCGCCCGCATATGTATCTCCTCTGTCCACTAGGCATACACGTCATCATCACGCCCATTCTTTAACCCCGTATTTTGCTAAAACCAACGCGTTCCGATTTTCCTTTTTTCCGCATACTGTATCAGAGTGGAACTGTCCAACTGATCTTAGCCAATTTTCTGTTGCTTAGAGCTAATCTACGCACTGTTAATTTTATGTTATGTATCCATAAAATGTAACATTTTGCCATGTTATCTTTTATGTGGTCTATTAGTCGGTGTTTCGATTCCATTTCTCGTGATATATTCTTATTTTTTCACATGTGTTTTTGTTTATATCCTGCCTCTTGTACCTGTCCTGCTTGGACCAGTTCTTGGTCTGTAGTATTCAATAAATAAATAAATAAAATAAATGTCAGCACACATGAAGACGATGCAGTGGAGCGTTGACGGTGGCAGTTTAAGGTCTTTGGCAATGTCGACCATTTTCGCCCTGGCTGCTTGTCAATTGCTTTAGGTACGTCCAGCTTTTCCTTAAGAGTAAGCACTTTCCGCTTACGCGATACCATTAAGGCTTGACGAAAATTGTGTTGACAAGTTCAACAGCATTTAACAGGCTTAGCGCACACAACAGCGACTGAAGAAGAGTCATACCGTGCAGCTGTGGGAGGTCATGCGCTTGCGGCATTTTGTAGTGAAACTTCCATTTTAAGCACAGTGGTGATGGTGATAGGATGTTTCAGAAATAGTCGTCTAGAGGCAGCCTATCCAACTCGCCTGCGGCTTCTTGCAGCCTGTTCCGTAGCCAAGGCAGGCCAAAACTGTCAAACTTCCAATCAAAATGGTGGTGCCAGGGCGGCATGCTGGATGAGTTCGGCGGACTATGTTATGACGCATCATGCAAGAAGTTCTCACAACTGCGATGTAACAGCAGGGTTCGCAATACATGGGATTCAATGTATGCCGGGACCAATTAAAGACAACGTAACAGCCAAGAAAACGCAGCAGTGAGGAACCTAACAGCAGGTTTCCACTATAATTCAAAACAAATGAACAACACTGTTTTACTTTGTGCAACCCACCTCAACAGTGGGGCACATCATCATTATTCTATCTAGTATTCTCGCTGTAGTGAAGAAAAGGCAGGACAAGCACTCCAGCTGGCTGATCCCCCACAGTGAGTGTGAACCGCAGTTGAAGGTGAAAAAAAAAAAAAAAAGAAGACATGTTACCGTGAGCGATCAGCATTCATGTTTAACCAGTGGCGTCGTCGACGTGTGCCGTTCTTCGACATCGCGATGTTCTTGCAGACTGGGCAATAAACGTTCTTGCTTACGTCGTGATGTGCTGGTCATTATATATTGTATGTATATTCACCCAATATTGGAGTTTGACAGAGTCTTGTTTCCTGGAGCACCCACCTACAAAATTAGACCACTGGCATACCTGCCAAGTTCAAGGATTGTGAGTCCGGGAGATTTCCGCAGTAGGGGGGGAGGGGGTGGCTGATTCATTTGCTTCTATTTTTTTTTCGTACAGCAAAAAAAAAAACCCAAGGACAAACAAACAAAAAAACATCGCGAAAAACAAGAGGGGGTGAAAGGTGAGGGGTCTCAATCACAAGCACAAACATCGGCGTTGCTGTCGGCTTGGATTGTCCGATCACACGAAGGAAAGGTTTCCCACTAAGGTGAAAGTCTCGTAGGGTCAACGCAACTAGCAGAATTTATTTCCTTCAAAACAGCTCAAGCATGTCTTACTGGGACACACATGAACCGACTGGACGGCGCAGCTGGTTGCCGTGAAAGCGCGAGTCAAAGCGTTGCTCCCTACTAGATTCTTTTGACAGGAACGCCAAAACATGTCTGGCCCTTTTGTTATTGACAGTCCAGGCTGCTTTTTTGCCGTCGCCGCCACCGCCGTCATTCACCGTAGATGTATACTTGTCTATATATATTATCACTTTAAAAAGGAAAAAAGCCGCCCGCGCTCAGTGCCTAGCTCGTCTCAATGCGGCGATGCGCGCTTTACTCTGATGCGTACTTTGCCCTGCGGATAGGGGGGGGGGGGGGGGTGATGCTTGTGCGCGCGTTTATCTTTCGGTGGGGAGAATCGTGTGCCTTCGGCTTTCATAGGAACAATTGCGTAAGTTGTCGGGGCCCACAAAGGTATCTGCGGTCTATGCACAAGCCCCGTTTGCGAAAAGAACGCACTTTTCATACACAGCAAGATATAACTGCGACACTTGTTAGTTTGTACTCATCCGTACCTGTGATTATATATCAAGCATCGCTTTTTTTTTTGTTTAAACAGTGCATTGCGTGTCGAGCGGTAAACGTTGTTGTTAGTTTGCTTTGGTCTTGTGTGTATTGTTTTTGTGCGTCTTTTGTCTGTGAGCAGCGCGCTGCGCGTTTCGATCTGCTTGCCGTTCTCAGTGTGACATTCCAAGTTGTTGCTGTCGCATTTATTGCTTCGCCCTTGCGGCGAAACTAACTTTTGTTTACGTATTTAGTGCTTTTAGTCTACCGCTGCGTGTCCTCAAAGCTCGTAGATCGCTATTGTGCCGCCGCAACCAGGATGCTGTGCACGGCGGTTGCGACAAATGGTAGTTCCTTTTTCAATCCCCATGTGCATGACTGCGCACTTGCCTTCAGAACAAAGTCGTTTTATGCCGTCTTTGATCGCATCTGCCACGGTTTTGTCCGCAGGGTTTGCGGAAAGCAGCGTTGCTTTGACTGGTTGAGTGTTGAACGCACGCACACTTTCGGAACAGTTACGTCATCGCTATACATGATCGCGTCAAAAGCGACCACGGTTTCGTCAACAGCGGCTGTGGCAACGACAATCATGCACACTGTAAAAGACAGCGTGCGCCGGTCACATGCGTACTTCCGAAGCTTCGAGTATGTTGCTCTCGGCCTTGTTTGACGATTTCGGTACTAAAGTTCCTATTACACGTTACGATTAAGAAATGTGTTCGGAACATTCGAATTTAGGCCCAATAGACATAGTGAAATTTTACTGAGAAATTTCACGAATTCGTATCTGCCGCGGTTTCGCATCACTGAGGTTCTACTGTACATTTAGATGGCTGCCTCTTAAACTCATAACAAAATGGGGTAGGTTCAAAAAGCCTGGAGCGGATTGAGCTGCTTTTTTGTCAAGGCGGCCGGATCACGCACAAAACTGTCGATTCTCGGGAGATTTTCATGAAAACCGTACAAACGGAAGAAACGGTCCAAATCCGGGAGTCTCCCGGCCAATCTGGGAGACTTGGCAGGTATGCACTGGTACTACTAAAACGCGTAGCATTACGTTTATGTCTTGGGCTCCCTAAATTTGTCGCAATTAATATTTTGTATAAGGAAGTGCACCTGCCTTCTCTTCATGCTAGGTTCCAAATACTAGCAGTTCATACCTTCCTAAAAATATATGCATCTACAAAGAGGAGGGCGCAATATGTTTTCATTATTGAGCCGAAGTCCTTTTTTTAACCAACAGTGATCTAGATTAAAGCGTCCACAAGTCATCGTCCACAGAAGCTCTAAGAAACATTACAAGCTAACCTTTGTGAGGTACTGGTACCTAGAACACCTATTCAAACAATGAAAATAGAATTTGACAATATATTTCCTAATAATGGCAAATATTTTCCCAGTAGATACCTAAATTCCATTTTAAAAGACCACCTGGAAAGATTAGAAATTAGGATTGTAGCAGCAACTGATGCTTCAGTTTGTGAAGAGAAGGCAGGAGTCGGAATTGCATCTTCAGCGTTGGATTGGTCATTTTCAATTCGTTTACCGATTTTACACCTATTTATCAAGCAGAATTACTTGCGATTCTCTTAGCATTACGGAAATTGCCTCAATCAATAACAGATGCCATTATTCTTTCAGACTGCATGTCTGTGTGTAGTTCATTACCTGCGCCTAATATGTCCCATGCTTTAAAAGTATTTTATGCCCTTGCCCAAAGACATTTACGACTCATTCGCTTGGTGTGAATACCAGGGCATAAAGGTTTAACCCTCAACGAATATGCAGATGCACTCGCAGTTGCCTCACATATTTATCCCATAATTTCTATATTGCTGACGCTAGCATTTATTGCCATAGCAAGCGTTGAAAAATTTGTCATATCAGATCATTTTAAAAAATCTCGCTTGGCAACATCTGATTTTTCTCATCTTAAGTACCCTGGAGAAATCGATGGTGCTCCTCTAGAATGGTGGAGATATCAATTACGAAACAACAATGCCCAGTCCCCCCCTCCCCCCCCCCTCCCCTGAATTTTTATCTACACAGGCCTGGTCTGGCACAGTCTCCCCTATGCCTCCACTGCAACGAGAGTGAATCCCTTCATCATTTACTCTTAACATGCAGGTTATATACAAATCAAAGGAAGAGACTGTTAGAAGAACCTCTCCGTAGGTTGGCTCTAAATTTATCCCTTCCTGTGGTCCTTTCCTTTGAAGCAACTGTAAAGGAATTTAGCCACAGGAACCTTTCTCAGGCCATATGCGATTTTCGAAAAGACAAAACGAATAGAATGTACAGCTGAGGCATGAACACACTTTATTTCAAACCATTTTAGCTTGCTCGTTTTTTTATTACCTCTATTTAATTTATTTCTAATCTATCGTTTACCAAATCTATGTTTAAACATCCCTATCTAAATAACCCGGCTGGTAAAACAATTCGATCTCACAAATGAGGCACCGTTCGTTTCATAGCAAATCACCCGTGGTGGGTTGCGCCAGGACTCTGAGCAACAACCAACCAACCAACCAGTGCTACCTCGATTGGGCAAGTCGTGTTTCCCAATAAATTGCCAAATGACATTTGGCAGAAGTTTCTACATCCCGTAGCCTCAACTTGGAACTTTGCAGCCAAGCACTGCCAAATGATTAAACTGCTGCAATGACCGACATTCCCAACAATCAGCCCAAGACCGCCCTTGCTTCTGACATCTGGATTATGAAAGTAACGACACTTCTTCAGGAAAAATCAGTGTGTGCATGGTCGATGCTCAAGTAATGGTTGGAAGTTTCCCCTGCTTTCAGCATTATGTCTGCGAAATCGACAACATGCAGGCAATCGGTTGCGGTTCCGCGGGGTAATTCAGTGCAAAATCATCGGTGCAATATTCGGTGCTCAGAAAAGTTAGTCGGTGACTTCCTGCTACAGCTTTCTGCGTTTGCTTTGACACCACAGCCAACCCACGAACGTTAACCTTTCAACATAGGCAAATTTAAGGAAATGAGAGTTCACACCCCAGAGGTAGGACACAATTGGCAGAATGGTGCGGCAGCCACTTTTGTCATTTCTTGCTAGTGTGCAGACTGAAGATGGTTTTCTGTCACATATTCGCTCCTATCATGACTCACGTTACATGCTGTTCATGGTGAAATAGAGATGCAGTCTGACCAGCACTGCACAAGTATGCACATTTTCTTTAATTTACACATGCACACACCCACTTTAGCACGGCGTGAACACATGAGTACAGGCACATGCTACAGAGCTGCGACCTTGAGAGATTAGTTAGATTAGCAGGATGAAGCAGGTCTGGTTATTAGGAGCAGTTTGGAACCGTTGACACAACTGTTACATCACTGAGCATCTCATCAGTTTTGTTATAGCAAGGTTTGTGTGTACCACATTGGATAATATAACATTTTTTTATCACTTTTGCACTTTAACAAGACATACCTATCATATGAAATAGCAAATGTGTCTTCCAGACAACACTAATAAACTTCTGTAATGAAATGAACTCGCACACATTTCAATAAAAAAATTTTTACATGTGGAATGTCAAGGTGGATTCAGAAGAGTGTCAATAACTAAATTCATAGAAATTCTGTAGTGAGGGCGAACACATGCTCACTTGTATTAGGCTGGGATGAAGGCAAGCAGCTGCTCACAGATGCCAGAAGTTCCGACACAGCATCCACATAACCTATGTCCTGCAATAAAAAAAAAAAAGTCAGATCAGACGTGACATAGAGCTAGTGTTAGATAGAATAGTCAATCAAATGTGAAAATGCGTTGGAAATTTTCATTACTGTCCAGTGTAGAGTGCCCATGGCTAGGCTTGACGACAAGTGCTGCTCGATTTGCTGAAAGCTAATACAGTAAAACCTTATTATTACGATACAACATCAAGGAAGAGAATGTGAACACACTATCCGACCTTCCGAAGTGAAGGTCCGAAAAACGACAAGATGGTGAAGATGAAAAATCTGCAAACAGAGGTTATGTGCTTGAACCTACACAACATCACTTACAATGACTGCTCGATTTCGTATAAGACAACTGGGGATGTGTCACACACTTGCCAAAGCCCCCTTCTACTAATTGGAAAACAATCACACTCCATGGTTTGAATTGATGTTTGAGGCCATTGCTGGCCATCAGATTATTGCAGCCACTTGATCAACGTGTGCTCTGCATCCACACAGATGGCCTTATATGTTAAGTACCTGCCTCGAATCCCGCTTAACAGCGTGCCAATGACCAATTGTAAACTTGTCTCTTGTGATGAGTGCTGCTGATACTATCAAAATGTAGAAAAAAATTATGGATCCCTCAAAGGGAGCATTTAAAAATTATGATGTAAGACAAAGCACTATGCTCCATGGTGCTCCAGCTATTTTATGACTGACAGCAATTCCTGGAATAGAAAAAAAAGTCTGCTTTGGAGCAAATTTGAAGGAGGAAGGACAAACATATGGTTGGTGTATGTTAGTGCCAATGGCCACTACAAGAAGGATTGTTCTTTTTTGTGCGCTAATTTTGTTGCATTTAATGACATCTTTCATGAATAAACATTCAGTTCTAACTTTAAAACTCGTTTTTCTCCATAGAGAAATTTTGCCATTTTTTAAATGTGCCCATCATTTTTCGGGTTCTGGTGCTTAGATCTGCATAAAATGTTGCCCAAATTTTTTCCAAAGTACGAGAAATGCAGCTGTTTAAATTTCAAAATTCTTACTATATAATTAAAAATTCGTAAACCTTTGCTAGGGTAGAATAAATATGGACTTTCTCCTGTCTTTTATTTTTCATGTCTGTTACATATTCCGTGTGCACTTTCTAATTAGCTTTCTGCATTCTACACTTTATTTGAAACATCATAAACTATCTATGGTAAAAAATTATGAAGGTTCGGTGATGATAAGAGGGGCAGCAAAAGGCTTAAGGTTTCACTTTGCAATGATGCCACCTAGGTCTTCCGATTTGGAACAATTTTTGGAGCAGCAAAATTTTTCATTTGGAGCACTTTGGAGGAGCAAGATTTTCGATTTTGGAGCACTTTGGAGCAGCAAAGATTTCCACTTTGGAGCAATCTGAAGCAGCTAGCTTCAAATCCTTGAGGAGAAGCAAGTTGCATTTACATTCAAGGACATGAAAAATTATTCAGGGGCTCTTGTGAATAGCTAGAAATATTAAGAGCATTTAAAGCACGCTTCTTCATCATCTGTACAAACCATTATCACCTAGTGCTCTTCATCATCATCGTTAGTGGGAATGACCCTTGAGTTGGTTCTGTGCCTCAGAGGTAACGGTTTTGGCCACGTCTTATAGGCCTAATAAAGGCGTGTAAAGGACTACGTCACAAGTGGTGGAGGTTGCTCCTCGATTCCCCCGTGCCTGCTCGCCCGCTTTACCTCCTGGAGCTTCGCTCAGGTCGCAGTTTGGGCTACGTGTCCACCAGCATGGCGCACGACGAACCCTCAAGCACTTCTCCCTTTACCCCTCCGGCTACGACGGCCGCAGCTACTCACTCTTGGATCGTCAGTGAACCCCCTCGCAAGCCTCGGCTATTTGCTGGACTCCAAAATGATGACGTGAACAACTGGCTACACCAATATGATATAGTGAGCGTAGCGAACCGTTGGGACGATCTGCACAAGCTCTGCCACGTCTGCTTCTATCTTACTGGCATGGCGAAGACTTGGTAATTTAACCACCAGATTGACTTCCCCAACTGGAACGTCTTCAAAAAACATCTGCGACAAGTCTTCGCTACTCCGGCACTTCGAGCCAGTCTGGTGAAGAGAACACTTGATGGTCGCAAACAACAAGTAGGCGAGTCTTATACCTCATATATAGAAAATGTTCTTTCTCTCTGTCGACGCGTCAACAACTCCATGTCCGAGACGTTCCTCCGTGTCCGAGACGCTGTCGCCTTCAACGCTTTGGTCGTAAAGGACCCAAGTACCGTTGCTGACATTGTAGCTATGTGCCAGTGCCTGGACGAACTCGAATCCGCACGGCTGCAGCTGGACAACTCTCCTGCAGACATCCCTGACAATCCTACTGCCGACCCCTCGTTATGAGCCGTGATCCGCAGCATGATACGAGAGGAACTGCAGTCGCTTGGTTTTACAGCACGTCAGTTCCCTTCTGACACCCCCAGTAGAAATTCACGGGACGTCGTCAAAGAGGAGTTGGCGGCTATGACTGGTAATGCATACACAGACCGTCACGTCTCTAAAGCCCCACTGACTTACGTGCAAGTCGCCGCAGTTACTCCAGCCTTCGTTCCACCGATACCGACAACGACGATGTCAGCCCATCTGGCGTCCCTGGTGCCAAGCACGCAAAATCTGCCTTACTGTGCTCCACCGGCGCTAGCACACCTGGATGCCATAGTCCCAAGCACGCAATCCAATCCTACTATCAATCATGGCGCCCGACGAGACCTACGTGCTACTACTGCGGATATCGCGGACACATCGCACGTGTCTGTCGCAAGCGTAAGCGAGACGAGCGTGCTGGGTTTGACACGAACGGGATAACTATGCCACAGCAAGCACTTTCCAGCCCCGTCCTTACGCTATGCTTCCGCTTCTGACGTGGCTACATTTATGCTTGAAGCCTTGATCTTGCGTCACGGTGCTCATGTCATACTTAGTGACCGTGGATAAGCTTTCCTTTCACTAATTGTGAAGGAATTGCTAAAGCCTCCGGCACCAGCCACAAGACAACCTCCAGATATCATCCCCAAACGAACGGGCTCACTGAGCGCTTTCATCGCACTCTGTCCGACATGATAGCCATGTACATTGAGCCATACCACACCGACTGGGATGCGATTTTGCCGTTTGTAACATTCGCTTATAATACCGTCCTACAACGCACAGCTGGCTACTCGCCGTTCTACCTTGTCTACAGCCGATCGCCATCTTCCTTTCTGGACATCTTGTTCTTGACAGCCCCGGTTACACAATCTGCATCATCCTGTGATTGATTGATTTGTGGGGTTTAACGTCCCAAAACCACCATATGATTATGAGAGACGCCGTAGTGGAGGGCTCCGGAAATTTTGACTACCTGGGGTTCTTTAACGTGCACCCAAATCTGAGCACACGGGCCTACAACATTTCCGCCTCCATCGGAAATGCAGCCGCCTCAGCCGGGATTTGATCCTGCGACCTGCAAGTCAGTAGCCGAGTACCTTAGCCACTAGACCACCGCGGCGGGGCTGCATCCTCCTGTGAACAATATGTGTCCCGCCTCCATCACTGTCGCCAGCTCGCCAGACTCAACACTGAGGAGAGACAACAAGCCCGTAAAAATCTGCATGACACGTCCCACACCACTGTGACCTTCCCCTCCGGCAACGAGGTGCTACTCCGGACACCAGTTCGCACTCCTGGCTTGTGCGACAAATTTCAGTGTCGGTTCCTCGGCCCATACACCGTCTTAGAGCAGACCTCGCCCGTCAATTATCGCGTTGAACCTGTGACTGCTCCATGTGACCAGCGCTGTCGCGGTAGCGAGATAGTGCATGTCTCGCGTATGAAGCCTTTCGCAAGGTGTTCTCCGCATCTATAAGCTGTGGCCAGGATGGCCGCTCTCGTGCACGGGGAATTAGTGTGGGCATTTAAGGCACGCTTCTTCATCACCTGTATAAACCATCATCACCTAGTGCTCTTCATCATCATCGTTAGTGGGGTGACCCTTGAGTCGGTTATGTGCCTCAGAGGTAACGGTTTTGGCCACGCCTTCCAGGTCTAATAAAGGCGTGTAAAAGACTATGTCGCAATATTCAGATGTATTGCAAATTTCATGGAGCCAATCATCTTATAAGCACTCCGTATTTCAGTTGATGATGCAAAAAATAATGGGCTCATGCTGTTGAGCATTCTAGGAAAACTTGTAGCAAATACACCTTGGTGTAGAAAGAGGAGGTGACTGATTGCCTCGGAGGTGCAGCAGAGCAGCTCCATGAAGAACTTGTTCGGGTTTGCCTTTTCCCTACCAGATGGCGCTAGGAGTACCGGAACCATGCGAGTCGCGAACTGATAGCGGCCACTTCAGTTCGCTCCGGCACAAGGCCGTCTTTCATATCGAACGTCTCTCTTTTTTGTGAACTATCCTCAATCTTTGAAAGTTTTGGTTAACCCTGTGAGCTTATACGACGTGCGTGTGGCCATGTAAAAGCGATGGGGAAGACGTGTTTCGCCCCAGGCTGCAACACAGGGTACAAGTCCTGTACCGAGAAACCTTCGCTGTTTTCTGCGGCGAGAGATGAAGAACGTCTTCGGGTGTGGAGGAATGCCATTCAGTGCAAGGATTGAATCCTACAGTCAACAGACCACCTCTGCGAACGGCACTTCAAGTCTCATTTGGTGAGTGAAACCTGGGAAGCGGTCTACAACAGCAATGTTTTGTGTCGAGCACCCCGGAAAGCGTCCCTCTCCGAAGATGCAGAGCCCAGTATTTCTCCGGACTGCCCAAGCTACCTCTGGAAAGAGGAAAAACAACGCAAGAGGCCAGCCGAGATACTTCACGTTAACGAGACTTTCAAGAAGCACTGAAAGCAAAGCCAGGAACTCGGTGGCTCGCTTTCTCAAGGCTTTTTTGCGGATCCCCCCCGAAAGTGGTGCTACTGCTTCGGACATGCTCTTGCATGATTGTACCTCGGCACCCCTCGCAGCGCTGTCGACTTTTGATGAACTGTTTAGAAGCCCAGCATGCACTGAGCTTTCGTCCACAACTTGGGGTTTTCACCGACTGCAGGCTGAGCTTCGCAATGTTGTGTTCTCAGAATTGCAACGTGTTCGAGAACCGCAGTGCGCTGCTGACACAAGCCACACAGTGCCGTGGAAACTGCTTCACATTAATCAAGACATGCGCAGATGTAGAGTTTCAAAGACATTGCACGCAAAGGAATGCTACGAGCTCACCATTGATCATATATTAGATAACAACTGGCTCTCATTTCCTTGCATCACCCACAGAGATGAAGTACTAATTGCTAAAATCTTGCATTATTATGTGGGCCTTCGGATGAGGCAGTATTGTAAGCAGAGAAAAGAAAAGGAAAACAAGATACACAAGCTCAGAAAACTGTCAAAACTTGTGACTGCACAAGCGTCCTAAACAGAGTATTTGGCTTGGTGTTTGAATGTGTGTGATTTCCTCAACGTTTCTTGTTGTGTACATTTTTCTGTAAAACAGTGCAATAAACATGTATATGTGCGAACAAGCTTATTAGGCATGAATAACTGTAAAAACATGTTTAAAAAGCAACAACGCAAAAAAGCTCAGAAAACTGTCAAAACTTGTGACTGCACAAGCGTCCTAAACAGAGTATTTGGCTTGGTGTTTGAATGTGTGTGATTTCCTCAACGTTTCTTGTGTACATTTTTCTGTAAAACAGTGCAATAAACATGTATATGTGCGAACAAGCTTATTAGGCATGAATAACTGTAAAAACATGTTTAAAAAGTAACAACGCAAAAGTGAAGTAGATATCTGATTCATGTGTGTGCCCCAGTTCAGCGAAATTAAAATTTCCTTCGTATGCCGAAGTCACCGTGACCGTGATGAATAGCACTGGTGCACCGCAACATTTAATTGCCCCTACTTCTGTTTAAATTACTTTCAGAGGAGGTTGCGTCTTCGCGAAGAATTGTTGAAGCTACAGTCGCTGTCGCGTCCCAAATAGCGTGCATGCGCTTCGGCCTTAAAATTCACATACCAACTCGAGACGTCCCAAAGAACCTCAGTTCTTTCGAAACGGTATTTTCGTTTGAAACGACCCTGAATTCATGCCACCGACATCCAAGCACACGCTGTATATGGAACAGTACGAGGTGCGTTTCATGCCCGTGGCAACTGAAGACCCGCAGTACATGGCCCCTGTTCGCGCAGCGCCACCTACGAGCGCACACGTCCGGCCGCAACCAAGGTTCGCCGCGCTCGCCCGCCGCGTTGAGTCACCTCTCTTTCCTACACCGTGAAATAAACAGAATACAAGTTGAATAAAATAGTACTTCGTGAAAGAACAATATAAATAGACCTACTGTATGTGGTTATCAGCAGATATGGTAGACTAATGCTGTGACGTACAACGTTAAAGACTCTCACAGTCCCAACTGTATTTTCCCAAGATGACTTCAAGAATAAGAAAGGTTCCTTTTCTTCAGGACTGACTAGACTGCTGGGCGTAATATGACGTCATTCAGCTAATCTCGGAATGCCAACCTCCTCCGGCACTTATCTGTGTACTGAAACTACACAATTTAAGAAACTTCATTTTTCTTTTGCAGCAATATTATATGTGGCTAGGGCGTTCTGTCTATACTCCAAAAACTCATACAGCGTCCTCTAGAAAGCAGTGCATAAAACAAAATCTCACAGAGTACCTTATGCATACGCCTAAGACAACTCGAAGGCAAGATCGTTCCAGTTTTAATAGGATAGCAATTATATGGACATTCCCGAGTGGTTTTTGCTGTTGCCAGAGGTGTAGCCAGAAATTTTAAAAAATAGGGGGGGGGGGGTACACCTTGATTTGAAGGGGGTGGGCAGGTCACATAAGCTATGGCAAAAAAAATTTTGGAGGTAGGGGAGGAGGACACATACCCAATGTACACCCTCCCCCCTGGCTACGCCACTGGCAGTCATGTTTTGTGTAATGTCCCAATCAATAACACTCCCCCCATTTCCCACCCCCAGACGCATCGTGTTTTACACACGGGTAAAAGCGCGCGAGCGGGCGCGACGAACTCGGCTAGAGCAGAAATAAGAAGAGCCGACCTATCTCCTTTGCACTGGGGGCGAATGCGATGACATCAGCCGGCGTGCCAAGCCTCCTATTAATTGTTACTCAAGCAGAGAGCAACATGCCGCCCGTGTCCCAGGGACAGAAAGGATCGAGCAAGGAACGCAAAGGGGGTGGGGAAGGCGTTGTTATGAACTTTGACTTTAACGGTGCGACCGCTGGTGCATGCACGATTCACGACTGATACAGTAAAACGTCGTTATAACGAAGCAGGATATAGCGAGCTAATGGATATAACGGAGCAATGGTAATTCCCCTTGAAATTGCCATAGACGCCCATGTATTTAAAACCTCATTTAAACGAAGCAAAAATTTCCTCACAATGGATATAACAAACCATTCTTCGTTTGCAATGAGTAGTTACTGATAATTTTGGTATACGTCAATTCAATCTCAAGAGTGCACAACAGTTTACGTCTAATCAGGGCTGCGGTAATTCAAAACTCGCACCTTGCGCTCCCGGGAAGCCGCCTGCAGCCTGCCAACATGCTTGTGGAAGCGAGCCTATCCTCCCATTTTCTCAAGAACTAATGGACTCGCCCGCACAGCAACTTCGCGAGTGTGCACGTCAGCCGGCCTCCCCTCTCCTGTAGAACTCGTTGGCCCGCCCGCGCGTCTGACCTAAAGTCCCTGGATATTTTTAGGAAAGTACCGCCATTCTTTTAACTGAGCCACCGGGCCGAGCATACTCCTCACCCGCCTCTCGGACCGCAACAAGCATCGTGCATGTTATCAGCGTGACATAGCAATCTTGATGGAAAGTGGCACGAGCCGGGTTATAGGGCTGGCGCCAGCGCGGTGGCTGTTTGGGAAAGGATATAGATTACGTATGGACACTTTGGAGGGGAGGGTTGGACACTTCTGGAAAGGATATGGAGGAGAGTGTCGCTACTTTTTCTATATTAAGGGGCTTTTATCTGACCTCCTTCTCCCCTTCAGCACAGCACCGAAACCTCGCACACCGCCGGGGCGGCAGAGATTATGGCATTCGTCCTTGTTGTTGGCAGTCAAAGAGCAACACCACCTCTATCAGTTTCTGCCGCTAGACACGAGATGAGCAACGGCAGCGACAAACGTAAGCGCGAAAACAATCGAGCAGAAGTCGGAAGTTGAAAGCCGTTGAGTCTGGTGTCAAGAAAAAGAAAAGTGGCCAAAGATTTCGGCGATGTCGTTGGGTGCCGCGGGCGACCAGGCCCAGAGGTCGTGGAACGCTCTCCTTGACGCCAGTGTTGTGCCTGACTGCGACACTTCCTGCGTGTACGTCGGTGCCGATGCTAATGCGGTAACAACCAAACAGTTGTCAGATGCGGAAATTGTGCCGAGTGAAAACAAAACAGTGACGAATGTGTCGACACCCTGGAGCATAATGTTGGCGAACCCGATGCCCGCGCAAGCGCTGAATGCGACAGACCTGCTGTGCTGCTTCTTTGGGGCTTACTATGATGGCGAACAGGCACTCAAAAAAGCTGCTGCAGCTGAAAAAGCAGTCATCCGCGTGAGGAAGAGTCAGCAAAGTCAATAATATTAGGGACTATTTTTCTTCGAAGTTATCTGCCAGCTGGAGTGCTGAATTTAGAAGAAATAAAGTGCATTGTTCCTTGTTATTTTGCTATTTTTTGTCTTCCGACGACCGTTTGTCTCTGTGCGGCGGGCTGCTGTGATATTCATTGATGTCGACATTCTTTCTTGCTGGCTAATTGCTGGTAAATATGAATATTGGCTATAACGAACTAATAAATATAATGAAGTAATTGTTACTCCCCCTTCAACTTCGTTATAACGAGGTTTGACTGTTTATTCATCTGCCTTGTACTCTCAACGTAAACTGACTGTGCAAAAAGTGCTTCGCTTTCTAGAGCGACCATATAAGGGTATGCACTAAGCCTTGATCACAAGGCGGCCACACCATCATCGGGTCATTTCGAGGTCCATTCATACGTGCCGCTCATGCTGTACAGATAGAATCACAGAGGTCTAGAGCAGCGGAGCGCATGTCTGTCGACACTGTTGTTGGCCGCAGCTTCTATCTCACGTTAGCTGCAAGCTTTCATTAATGCTTACATTACAGCAAAAGGGCCTCACACGCAGTACAACCATGTTTGGTAGCACTACGGTGTCTCTCTTTACATCTTTCTGAAGGAAATGCCCGCAGGAGAGGCCGGCTGGGCACTCTAAACAAGTCTGAAACAAACTTTACATGTATCGGCATGCAAGAGATGTTGCGGAGATCTCTAGTCACCCAAGTAGCGGATATCGAACATCGATTGTGCAGCAAGTTGTTGCGAGTGTGCGGATCTAGAAAATGGCAACTTTGTTGCTAGCGCTTCTCATGGATGACACCACACCTTATTATTTGGTATAACAATACAATTTGTCGGTATCGCATTCACTCCGAACAGCGTACTAATAAATTGTATCTTTTTTTAGAAACAATATAGCGCAACTCAAAATAAGGCTGGCTAAAAGGACAAAGATCACTCTAGTTGCTTCATGCTATCAGTCACCTAAACGCGAAGCAGATGTTAGTAGAACAGAAAGTTAACGAGCAGTCTCATTATACCTTGAGATAGCACGCGCCAGCTAGTTCAAGCGACATAGCAGTCTCCCTTCACCCCTCCCTTCAAAACGAGGCAACAAATGCGATGCCTCACTATCGCTGCGAGTATTGAAACTGAATTGAAGCTGCTCCTATCAGGAGACATGCTTTTATAAATACGATGACATTTGAAAAGAAGGCACGCGAGAATTTTCGATTCCAACACTAGCAACCTCGAGTCCGAAAGGGCAGGGTTTTTGGGGGCTTTTCCTGCAACAGCAATTATAAACAGGGATCTGCTAGTGGAAGGAATTACAAAGGTGAACTTAGGAATTACAGGAAAGTATGTTGGAGAGAAAATGTCAACGCATTCCCATGTCCAGACATAGACGTGACTGACATTCTCGTGGCACGTGTGCAGTTAACGAAAATTGCTTTATTACATGCTGCACAGCTCTTCAAGCAAACTATCAGCAGCGTTCTGGAACAAACGATGTCCGCCGATGAATCACCGTCACAGTTTCACGCTACTGATTGGACTAGACGTCACGAGCCCCTGCGAAGAGCGTGCTTCATCATAAAGCAGACTTGCACAACAGAGTTGTGCAAGTCTGCTTAACGGTAAAACGCACGCGCGACTGCAGTTTATTCAGCAAAATTAAATACGTATGTATGTGATTGTGACTGGTGGCCCAGAGAACAAGGTGCACTTGTATTGGCATGCCCGCGTGGTTATTCCTGGTGTTAGATGCTCCCAAATTCGACTTTGGCACAGTTCGGCACAATTTCCGTAGTACTTAGCCCGTGACAATATTATCAGGATGGCGCAGTAAATATGACTTGGCGAACTTTGGCGTAGTTTGCACATGAGTGTGATCACTGACTTTATTAGGTTACAGAACTAAAGGTATGCAACTTGCAAGAAAATTAATTATATATCGTAAATCAGCGTAGAAAGTTCTATAAACAGCTGAAGTTTCATTTGTTTATGATTAATATAAAAAAGAAAGTGTCCTTAGGTAGCATCTCCGCTTTGCAGCTTAGTCAAGCTGCAGTTGTCAGCAAAAGATTGCACTCTTCCTCAAATGAATGAGCACTCACAGTACAATATTTAGTTTCTCTTTTTTTTTTTTTCCACGATTATTAGATAGTAACGTGACCGTAGATGTATACTCAGCACAGGTAGGCAACTCATGAGTTGGATTCACGATTTTTGCCCAAATTTTTTTTATTTTTCACTGCAATGATTTTTGTTATATTACCCACCCCCTCTGTAACGCCTTTATGGACCCTGAGGGTAATGTAAATAAATAAATAAGCGACTTTTCAAAATAACCAATGATATTTAGTGGTCTTCTGAGATTTATTATATTGAGATTTCATTATGTACATATACGAGAGATGTTCAAAAAGTAACCAAGCTTTTCCAATGAAGTGCCAACCATGAGAGGAAGTGCACTGCGACTACAAACCGCATGTAGCGGCAAGAAACAAGAAAGTGTCATTTACTGCTATTCACCCTGATTGTTAGTTTGCGAGCTAGAGCCGCTAAAATGAGCACATGGACAAGCTGTTCTTCAGATTAGCACCAATTTGACAAGGAGAGCTGGAAGAACAACATTCATGTGTGAAGTTCTGATACAAACTTGGAAGAACTTTCCAAGGAACATTCCAGTTGTTGAATGAGAATACTAAATGAACTGCACGCACTGCTGTGAGTAATTCAAGCATTAAACATGGTAGAATGTCTGTGGGCGATGGTCTAAAGCCCGGGCGACCTTTCAGAACAACAGATAATGACCAAGTCAAACTTCGTGCTGTGAATTCGAAGAAATCTTCATTAAACTTTTCTAGATGTTGCTGACGAAGAGGGCATTATAGCCTAGAATAATGCCATGAAGTTTCTTGTTATTTGCTCTATCCTGATCATGAAATCACATTGAAACGACGGCGTTTCCAAACCACAGAGGAGATCCAGCACCGTGCGCGAAGAAACCTGCGGGCCATTCCAAAAAGTGCGTTCCAGGAGACTTTCCAAAAATGGAAGAAACGATGATGGGGATAGTGTATTGCAAGCAGAGGGGGGATAGTTTAAGGGGGAAAATGTCAAAAAGAGTTGCACTACAAATAGCAAAGATGTTGTAGAAAAAAGTTCGGTTTCTTTTTGAAAACACCTCGTATATGTCATCATGTGCAATAAACACCTCATTTACTAGTTAACGCTTTGTCCAGTCTTACTTTTTCACAGTGCACGTGAATTTTCGCACTGCTGCCTGGATGCAGGCAATTGAGCTTGTTTCATTGTTGCTACGACAGTGCATGCCTAGGCTGAGCAGAGAGTAGCCCTTAATGGATATTTATGTGACGGTGCAACAGACGGCAATCAAGACCAGACAGAGAGGCCTACCTGCTTGAGCTGGTCGTTGAGGCCTGCATATAGGCGGCGACAGACCTCGTGGCAGACTCCCTGTGGGGAAACGTTCGGCACCAGCACTGCTGAACATGAGAATGCCTGGTACAACTGCAGCCACCTGCGTGACATGGCCTTGCGCACCTGCACAGTGAAGCAACCTTCTAGTCGTTGATGACTGCCAGATGGCTGTACACTGATGGCTAAATAACACAAAGTAATAAAACTAAACCCTACCATTACAAAATCGCTGGGAAAAGTGAGAAACACTGCTACTGTGAAAACTTGGTTATTGTAAAATCAGAGAAAACAAATAGAAAAATGCATGCCAAAATAGACATTTAAAGTGAAGACCTTCCCAGTCCCTGTCATATTAACGAAGAAATCTTTCTTTGCATAACAGCAAGACTTGCATTGCATCATTTTAATCGAGTGCTCCCAAGAACGTTTTCAAGATGTCCAAGAGATCTGGCTGGTTGCTTGGGCAAGCCAGTAATTACAGACACCACCAAACCACAGGCTCTGGCACAGTTTGCCACAATTTACATTAATTTTATCACCATGGTGCAGCAAATTTAGTATTGGTGCACTCTGGTGCAGTTGGCACAAGAGTGAAACTACTGTACACTACTCTCACAAAAAATAAGAACAGGATTTACATATCCATACCAAAAAAATTCACAGCATATCGACGGAGTGTATGATGACGAGTGGTGCGAAGCGTCAATCTGTCTGCCCATCTGTCCGTTCCATCTGTCCTGTAGAGCACGCATCGGATCGATGGACGGACGAAGGCTTTGCCGCACTCATCATCACTCACTCTGTGGATATGCTGTGTATTTCTTATTACAACAGCACCATCTATCTTTAATAGTCAACTTTACGAAAACCACTAATGCCATCCAGTGATATTATTTCCAAGGATACAACACACAACACCATCTAGTAATTCATAAACTAGAGGCGGCTACATACATACTCCATAGAAACGATTAGTGGAGTTTATTGGCGCAAGGGCCAGATGTGGCCAAAGAGCGCCAGAACGATGATAATGAATTGTACGATGTGCAGTGTAGATAAAACAGATATGATGTGGCTGTAAATGGGCCTAAAAAACAGTCGCTGTAGGTGCGTAAAAATATATATATAGTAAGATTATGGCAATGACAAATGATGTGTGCTATGGAGACATAAAATGGTTTAAAAGTGATATGTATGTGAAATAAAAACTTGGCATGGAGCACCAGTGCCTCGACAGAACCCTTAAAACAAGAGCATGGAGGCCTGGGCTCATTAAAAGCTGCTATCACAGCAGTATCCTCTGAACAGAGGATGCGCTATGAACCTGTTTGGCTAAAAACATTCAATGTTGGGCTAAAAACATTCAATACTACATCCTTTAAAAAGCTTAAAACAGATTTTGCATCGAAAAGCGGCTCTTCGCCAAGGAACATAATCGGATGTAAAGGAAGATTATAGCGGTATGCTAAAGCAAAATATTTTTTTCTCTCACTTTCAGCTTCCGGACACTCCAGGAGGACGTGGAGGACGGTTAGCCTCTCACCACATCTACCACAAGTAGGAGGTTCATCGCCAGTCAGCAGGAAGCTATGGGTATCATAAGTGTGTCCTATTCTGAGGCGACAGAATAGGACATCAGTTCGCCGTGTTCTTGTAGCGGAGGGCCAGTAACCCAACCTCGGCTTAATCAAGTGAAGCTTATTATTTATTTCTGTGTCCCACAAGCGTTGCCAGTGGTTTCGCAGTTTCTTACGTAGGAAGGGTTTTAGATCTGTTGCAAGGACAGTAGCGGTGGGGTTAATAGAACGCAATATAATTGACGTGGCCATTTGGTCAGCTAACACGTTGCCCTCGATGCTTCTATGGCCAGGAACCCAGAAAATAGTAACATGCTGGTTGGACATGTACGCAGTACATAGGACGGAATACAACTCAATTATAACCGGATTTCTGATTCTGAAAAGGGATCTTAATGCATTTACGATGCTTAATGAGTCTGTGAATATAATAGATTTTTGTATATTTGACTTCCGTATATGCTTCACAGCCGACAATAGTGCATATCCCTCAGCCGTAAATATACTTGTTTCCGGGTGCAGCACACCGGATTCCGAGACGGATGGTCCGACGGCTGCATAAGCCACCCCTGCATGCGACTTAGAAGCATCAGTATAAAACTCTACGCATGAGTAGTTGGACTGAAGTTGTCAGAAATGCATTTTAATATGTGCTTCTGGTGCATGTTTAGTGATCTCGACAAAGGAAGTGTCACAATCTAACAGGTTCTTTAAGGCGTCGGTCAAACAATTGGAAAACAATAACAGACTACTCACGCGGCGATTATGACTCAATCAACAGTGAACTCGAATCGAATTTTGAGAGCTTTGCTAATGGCTTCTTTGATCGCAGCGTTCAACAAAACTGGAACTTGTTCAAAATGAAAGTTGAATCTTTAATCACGCGATACATTCCCACATACGTTATCAAGGGTCGCCAACGCCCCCCTTGGTTCTCAACTGACTTAAAAAAATTGCGGAATAAAAAGAAACGGTTGTTCCGTCAGGCGAAGCAGACTAATTCGTTAGCCCATTGGCACGTGTACAAATCTGTCCTTTCCGAATACAGAGCAGCTATCAAGGAAGCCAAGCGCGTTTTTCTTAATAATACCCTTCCCTCAATTCTTGTAACCAACCCTTCTAAGTTTTGGAAAACTGTTAAACCTAGGGAAAAGAAAAACATTTCGCTTACAAACTCAGACGGGCAGCCAGTTCGCTGTGAAGAGTGTTGCATTGCATTAAATGATTTTTTTGTTACTTCTTTTTCAAGTTGTTCTGCTTCTGCGTTGCCGCAAATGCCTAGTCGTGATTTTTTACCCATGTATCCTGTTACCGTTGATGCCATTGGAGTGCAAAATTTAATTCACAAGCTTAAGTTATCCTCTTCTTGTGGCGTAGATGAAATCAACTCAAAGTTTCTAAAAAACACTGCATTGTATTCATCAATTTACTTGTCCTTAATCTTTTCGCAATCTATTCAGACCTCCACTTTGCCGCTTGACTGGAAGGTGGGGAAGGTGGTCCCTCTGCACAAATCTGGTAACACACAGTCTCCTCTCAATTACAGACCAATTTCCCTAACCAGTGTTCCTTGTAAAATGTTAGAACATATAATTTACTCCAACCTTGTCTCATTCCTAGAATCAAATTCTTTTTTTACTCCCTACCAGCACGGATTCCGAAAAAGTTACTCATGTGAAACCCAACTTCTCTATTTTACTAATGACATAGCATCGGCTTTAGATCGCGGCTCACTTGTGCATTGCATTTTTCTTGACTTTCAAAAAGCTTTCGATAAAGTACCTCACCAATTACTCCTCCTGAAAATTAGTGCCTTAAACATTGACCCGAACATTCTTAAATGGATTGAATGCTTTTTGACTAATCGCACTCAGTTTGTAACAACTAATGGCTATAACTCACCTCTTTCTAAAGTAACATCCGGCGTACCCCAAGGTTCCGTATTAGGCCCTTTACTCTTTCTTATATATATTAATGATCTCCCAGACAGCATTAACTCCGCTATAAGGTTATTTGCAGATGATTGTGTAATTTACCGCGAAATAAACAATGAATATGATAACCAATTTCTACAGTCAGACCTTGACACTGTCTCAACCTGGTGCAATAAATGGCTTATGACTCTCAACTCTAACAAATCTAAATGCATGTCAATAACCCGGCGATCTATTTCTCCCCCCTGTACCTACAGAATTAACGCCGTTCCCCTCCAGCATGTCTCTTCATATAAGTACCTCGGCGTTTACATTACCAACAATCTATCTTGGCACACGCATGTTACCTACACCTGTAATAACGCTAACCGAGCGCTAGGATACTTACGCCGCAACTTTTCTCGCACTCCGCTGTCCCTCAAAATTCTATTATACCGATCACTAATTCGTCCAAAGCTTGAGTACGCGTCCGCTATATGGGATCCCGTGCAGCAAAATTTAATTAACGCGTTAGAATCTGTTCAGAACCGCTCAGTTCGGTTCATTTGTTCTAATTATTCCCGTACTGCTAGCATATCAGAAATGAAATCTAACCTTGACCTACCCAATTTAACTGTCCGGAGGAAACTGGCGCGACTGCATTTTTTTCATAAGATATTTTTTCACAATCCATCAATGAAGCGAGACCTCATTTCACAACCGTCATACCACTCATCGCGCATTGATCATCAGCATAAGGTTGCCATTCCGTTTTGCCGCACCAAATTCTTTTCAGCAGCCTTCTTACCGAAAACAGCCGCCGATTGGAACCACCTTCCCTCTTCCGTTGTATCAATAACAGACCCTTTGTTATTCAAGACTGCAATTTCTCAGCAATGCTCGTAACTATACGCAGTTTCCATTATCTATCTTTGTCTTGTATGTGCTTGAATTCTTATACATTTTTAGTTGACTTCTGTTGCCTTCCTGATTTGCGCATCTGATACTTGTTTCTTTATTTTGTCTTTTTTTCTTGTGTGTTATATATGTTGTACCCACCCCCTCTGTAATGCCCTACGGGCCCTGAGGGTATTCTAATAAATAAATAAATAAATAAATGTATGAGCTGCCACTGCCACGGCGGTAAATGTTTTGTTGTGGACATAGGACAAAGTTCTAGCAGCGGAACACCCATTTCCTCACTTAAGCTTCTCACACGCAAAGAGAACGGCTTTCTCGCTGCGGGTCGATTATGGTAGAGGGTGGCAGCGGTCGTATCGTTTATAGCTGAATAAGAAGGATGCTTTATGTTTGCGCGTACCTTTATAAAATAAGTAAAACTGCTATATGATCGTTGTAGGTGAAGTGACCACTGATTCGACTCTACATAGAGACTCTGGATCGGACTTATCCTGAAAGCACCGGTTGCCAGTCGGATACCCAGATGGTGAATGGGGTCTAGGATTTTCAGAGCACTTGGCGTTGCGGAGTGATAAATTATAGAGGCATAATCAAGGCGCGACCAAACAAGGCTTTTGTACAAGTTCAAGAGACACTTCCGATCACTACCCCATGTTGTACGTGATAGGAGCTTTAGGAGGTTCATCGCTTTCAGACATTTCATTTTTACATGTTTAATATGGGGAATAAACGTGAACTTATAATCTAAAGTGGTTCCTAGGAATTTATGCTCGCTTCTCACAGAGAGTTGGTCTCCCTTGATCGTAATATTTGGAAGTGGCATTACCCCTCGTTTGTTGGAGAAGAGTACGCAAGTACTTTTCTCGGTGTTTATTTTAAAACCATTCTCATCCGCCCATTTAGAGAATTTATTCATTCCAAGCTGCACTTGTCGTTCGCAGATAGACATATTGCATGATTTGAAACTCACCTGCACATCATCAACATACACCGAATACAACATCGTACTTGGAATGACTGACTGCAGGGAGTTCATTTTTACGAGAAAGAGTGTGCAACTAAGCACGCCCCCTTGCGGAACACCAGTCTCTTGGGTAAATGATCTAGAGAGAGCATTTCCCACTTTTACGCGAAAGGTTCTGTTAAACAGATAACTTTTAATTGTGTTTAGCATGTTCCCATGGATTCCCATGGCGGCAAGATCGCGTAGAATCCCGAATCGCCATGTGGTATCGTACGCTTTCTCCAGGTCTAAGAATACCGAAAGTACAAACTGCCTATGAATAAATGCATCTCTGATGTATGTCTCTATGCGAACAAGGTGGTCTGTTGTCGACCTCCCCTCTCTGAAACCACACTGAAGGGGGTCTAGTATACTGTTACTTTCTAGGAAGTGGGTTAAGCGCCGGTTTAACATTTTCTCATATAGTTTACACTAACAGCTTGTTAACGCTATTGGCCTGTAGCTGGCGGCCAAGGATGAGTCTTTGCCTTGTTTAAGTACCGGGATGACTATCGCTTCTTTCCACGACAATGGAATATATCCAGCTTCCCACATGGTATTGAAGAGGGTTAGGAGCGTTTTTAGTGCTTCTGGGTGAAGATACTTTATCATTTCGTACGTTATACGATCGCCACCTGGCGCCGAGTTGTTGCAGTACGCAAGAGATGCCTTAAGTTCGGCTAATGAAAATGGGCAGTTGTAAGCCTCCCTGGAGGTACGTTTAGATTTAAGGGGTTGCCGCTCTTCGCGTTCTTTGAATCTTAAGAACGTTTCTGTGTAGTGCGATGCACTCGAGGCGCATTCAAAGTGTTCGCCTAGGCAGTCCGCTTGCTCCTCCAGGCTCTCCCCTCGGCTACTTACCAAGGGTAGGGGGTGTGACTCCCGACCCATTAACTTCTTTACCCTATTCCAAACCTTCGTTTCATCGGTGTAAGAATTTATACCCGAGATGTACCTATTCCAACTTTCTTTCTTTGCAAGACGACGCGCTCTTCTGGCTTGGGACTTAACCTGTTTGAAATTGTTGAGGTTTTCAGCCGTCGGGTAATTTCGGGGTAGTCTCCAAGCTTTATTTTGTCTATTGCGTGCTTTCCGACAATCGTCGTTCCACCATAGAATGCGGCGTTTATGGGTCATTCCGTTGGTTTGCTTGATACATTTCACTGCAGCGTCAATAATAAAACTTGTTAGGTATGCTACAGCATCGTCTATATTAAAATCAGCAATCTCATCTCCGTCTAAAAATGTAATTTCTCGAAATAATTCCCAGTTGGCTGACTTGGTGTTCCAGCGAGAAAAGTCAGGCGAGCGTGTATCTTCTTTTGTTAACTTTAACATAATCGGGAAATGGTCACTCCCAAAAGGGTTCTTGAGAACGAACCACTCCAGGTATGGAATTATAGCACTCGAGACAATACTCAGGTCAATAGAAGAGTATGTGTTATGTGCAGTGCTATAATACGTTGGTTCTTTTTTGTTTAGTAGACATGCACCTGACGAAAACAGAAAGTGTTCTATTAGGCGTCCTCGCGCATCTAAACGGGAGTCGCCCCATAGGGGATTATGTGCATTTAGATCACCAACGACTATATATGGCGAAGGAAGTTCATCAATGAAGCTTTGAAATTGTGTCTTTGAAAGTTGATAGCACGGGGGAAAGTAAATAGGGGTAATTGTTAGTAGCTTCCCGAACAGCACTGCTCGGACAGCAACTGCCTCAAGAGAAGTTCGGAGGTTTAATTGCTTACAGGCAACACCTTTATCAACTATTATAGCGACACCGCCCGACGAAGCGGCAGCGTCGTCACGGTCTTTGCGGAAGATGGCATAATGCTTTAGAAAGTTTGTTTGTGTGGACTTGAGATGTGTCTCCTGAACACACAGCACCTTTGGAGTATGTTTATTAAGAAGTTCTCTAATATCATCGAGGTTATAGAGAAGTCCTCTCACATTCCACTGTAAGATCTGTGTATCCATTTTAGATGTGTTTTGTGCTGTGTGTTCAAGAATGGAAAGTTAGCTCACGGACCCTTTCCAGGGGCCATGACACGAGATTTTTCTTTTTTGGATCGGTCGACGGAGTCGCGCCGATCCTTAGGCGCTGGCTGCGCCCTCACGCTCGGTGTTGTGTCCATTGCCTCTTGCCAGGCGCTGGACAGGCGCTCTTGCGAGCGCTGCATTTGTTTTGAGGGCCTCGCGTCAAAAGACGAGACCTTCGGGGCCCCCAACCCAGAGGTTGGTGGGTCTTTCTTGGATGGCGGAGCAGCACTGGCTGCAACCGCCGAGGGGGCGAATGGCGTCACCGCTGGCTCACTACGCGTGTGCCAGACAGGCGCCAGGGGCCGTCGTGGCACTGCCCCCTGACGCGCCACTTCGGCAAAGCTAGTTTCTGGTAGGCAGGACACCTGCCTTCGTGCCTCCTTAAATGAAATATTTTGTTTTACCTTAATTGTGACAATTTCCTTTTCCTTTTTCCAGCACGGGCATGACCGCGAGTACGCGGCATGTTCCCCATTACAGTTCGCACAGTGAAGAGAGTTTTCACAGGCATCTGATGTGTGCTCTTCAGCACTGCATTTCGTGCAAGTTAGGCGGCCTCGGCATTTCTGTGAACTGTGGCCGAACCGTTGGCATTTGAAACATCGGAGGGGGTTTGGTATATACGGCCTAACTCGAAGCTTGATATACCCAGCCTCAACGGAGTCGGGCAGTACACTTGAATTGAAGGTAAGTATCAGGTGTTTAGTGTGGACTTCTTTGCCGTCACGCCTCGTGCTGATTCGTTTTACGTTTATGACATTCTGTTCACTGAAACCCTCCAGGAGTTCAGCCTCCGACAGCCCTAACAGGTCATCATTTGAGACAACGCCACGGGTGGTGTTCATGGTTCTTTGTGGGGTTACTATTAATTTGGTATCTCCAAATTTCACAAGGTTAGGCAATTTTTCGTATTGTTTCTGGTCGCGGAGCTCCAACAGGAGGTCACCACTTGCCATTCTCGAAGCTTTATATCCTGTACCAAAGATTTCCGTCAAAGACTTTGATACTAGAAAAGGTGAAAGTGTTCGCACTTATTTGCCGGGTGTGTCAGCGTGAATAACATGAAATCGGGGAAAAGATACTTTCTGGTTACCAAAAAACTGGAAAACTTCATCGGTGCGCCCTCTTTTCTGAGGGCGATCAGGGAGTGGGGGGAAGGAACAAGCCATATGTATCCATATAAACGAAAAATTGTGAAAGTGCACACTTGTCTGGCATCTGCAGGAGCTACGTGCGACAAACATGTGACCTTTCCTCGCAGAATTGATGCAAGCACCAACAGAAACAACTCGCAGTCGGGGAGTAGACTAGGGAAATCTGTGCAGCAGATGGAGAACTCTCGTTTGTCTGCCACCTCCATTGGACCTCCACAGAAAATGGAACAGAAAACAGCGCTTTTTCCATTCACGTGTTAAAGTGTTGCTGACACCACTTTGATGCATACGTGCCAACCTAGCAGCATGAAAATTTTGAAAACTGCGGCAAGGGGCGGGTGTTTGCATATCTGAAATTACTGAGACACTTGTGACCCTCTGTCATTGCTTCCATACACTGCGACTGCAATAGCACAGCGTTTCAGAGCCTCCACCACTGTTTTTTTTTTTTTTTTGGCAGTCACTTCCCCAATGATGGCAGTCGTTTTCGCACGTCTGGACAACTACAGCTTCACATTCTGGCACTTCGGGAACATTTTTGACACAACGGCCCTGCGTGATCACCAACACTTAGCGACAAGCTGTGTTCCACAAGAAATAATGTGAACAGGCATTCTGAGTGGATTGCACTATCTTTGCAGATCTTTTAAAAACATCTTCTTCTCTTGCCCTGCCCTTCCTTAGCATGAACGTAGTTTTGATGCTGCTATGAAGCAACATGCACTTTTACGTTGACCTCACAGCTGTGTGGAACACTTAGAACACAGGTGCATGTAATACAGAATTCGTATATGACATGAAAACTCGGCTTTGCATGTGTCCATAAATGCTTGCAACTGCTTCTTTGCTTTTGACATTGCAATCAACCTCCCAACCGAACTCACGAAAACATCCAACACCCCCAATTACATAAACAACAACTAATGCCTAAGTAGGTCTTGTAGGCCTAGCGTACTGCTGATGCCTAAGCAGGCGGTGTAGGCCTAACGTACAAAATGCGAAGGCCAAGACAAACAGGCACAAAAGTTGTGATATCCTTTTTCTCGCCTTCTTTTGTTAAGGTGGCCAGCACGTCTTGCGGTCGCCAGCCTTTACCGGTGGGCACTGCAGTGACCTGCGTTGTCTTGTCGCTGGCGGATTTGCAAGCTTGCGAGCTGCCTGGCTTCTTCAGCACATTTCGTAAATACATCAGAGTCCGTGTAATTGTAGTCCCATTCATGTGGGAACATCACATCTAGCATCGTCTGTACCTCCTATCCGTAAATGTAGCTGATTGAGTCATGCGAGATGTTTCTTGTTCAGCTGTATTGTAAGCAAATGTCACATAGGCAAGATTTAGTCCTAACTTTTATGTTGGACATCCACTCACATCGACAGCATATTTTGATTCCCATTGTTTAGGCGCTCTGTCAGTCTGTTCATTTGAGGGTGGTAGGCGATGGTCTTATAATGACTTGTTCCACTAGACGTCATGATGTATTTTAAAAGAGATGCTGCGAATGTGCTTCTGCGATCTGTTATCCAGTCAGTTTGTGCACCATGTCGCAGTAAAACATTTTCTATGAAAAATCTCGCAGCTTCCTCTGCTGTGCTTATTTGGATAGCCTTCGTTTCAACATATCAGGTCAAGTAATCTATTGCCTTCCATTGATAACCCAGCAGTTGCCTGCTGTGGAGATAGGATGTCGACCTAAGATATCCACTCTGATCTTGTCGAATGATGTGCATAAGGCCTGAAGACCTGAACAAGTCCTACGTAATTTTTTTTTAGAACTAATAGCACGAAAAAAACTGCTTCAGTCTCTGTAGTGACCGTATTCCTTTGAACCAGCGTTTCATAGGGTTAAGCGAAATCGGGTGTGAAGCTATCAGCTGCTAGCCTTATTTCATATACCAATTAAAATTCATTGTTTTGCCTTTAAGCAATACTAATTTTCTTGTAACCCCAGAAATCAAGAGACAGACATGTAACATAGCCTAGTCATTTTGCATTGAGCCTTCTCACCCCAGGGCCGTCAGTGACCAGCCCGACAATAAAAATGTGCATATTAAAACAGAATTGCAGCTACTATGACCAGGAGGCATACTTTTATTAATGAGATGACATTAAAGAAAAGACAAGTAAAATGTTCAAACTGGGGCCCTAACATTCTTGAGTTCGTAAAGGCAAGAATCCAAATGTACTGGTGGAAAAACATTGTGATCGAGCACTCACTTCTAGATGAATACCCATGGATAAAGTACACTAGAGGAAACACGTTCCCACCAATCATGTGTTCCTCATAAACGTGACGGATGGAAAATTCAATAATTTTTTGTATATCTTTCACTATATTTTTCCCAGATTTCATTTCGTGATCTCCAGAAACAGTGGTGGAGGACATGTCAGCATAAAGGAGTAATTACTGAACATTGCTTTCATTGCATGCCTTTTAACACTTGAAGTGAGCTATCAGCAGTGTTTCTGCACCAAATTACATGCGAGGATAAATCACCAAAACACTTTCTTCCTTCCAAATGGCCTAGGCGTCACGAGTCTTGGCTATACCTCGGCGGAGGATTCGTTTTGCTGCTGAGACGCTGTGTGGACACTGAGCATGGGGCCATAGCTTAATCAGGATGCACGCACGATTGCCGTTCATTTCGCTGAATAATTCTTGTCACATTGGTGGCCCCAAGATCAAGCTGCAGCTTGATCTTGGGGTCAGGACATGTGCATGCCATAACATATGCATGCACAAGTTTTGATGTGCTGGCAGTGCAACTGCCCACAGCCAGTGATGAACGCCCTCAATGCGAGACTGGTGAAGTATGGCCCAATTTAAGTTAATTTCGTCAGGATCCTCATTACGATCAGCGCACAGAAAAGACAAAAAACGCAAAGAAAGTGGACAACACCAGCACTGTTTTTTTTTGTCCTTTCTGTGCACTGATCGTGATGAGTATATTCCAAGTAGCCCACCTTGCTACTTTTCAGCTTATCAGGATGGCACAAAAAGTTCGATTTGATGTGCTTTGGCGTCCTTGGCGCAGGAGTGGAACCACTCATGATGACATCAGCCACCAAAATTTCCAAAATGGCTGTTTGCGTATCAATAAAACATTCAAAATGACCACCTGTGCATCACTGTTGAAGCCACATTGCCGAGCGACCATGGAAACATCATGATATCTTGCAAGATCACATGACGAGAAGCTCGCATACTGTTTTGACGTCGAGGTACAGTAGAAACCGAAACAAGCAATTCAAAACACTGTCAATACTTTTTACAGCAAATTCTGCTATGAGATCAAAACTATGGTCAAGCGTTGCCGTAGTCTGCGCTGTTCCACAACGACAATACACGAAATTAGAAAGGAAACCTAGTACCAATGACACAGTGGGGCTCGAACACGGGTCTGCTGGGTGCCAGCCCAGTATTCTACCACTGAGCCACGCCGGACTTGTGACTTGTTGGCAAACCTGCCTTAGGCAGGCTTGATGTCGGGAAAACAATCGCGTTATTTCGACTTATAAAGCGTTTTAAAACAGCTGAAGAACAACCCGTCATTGCACAATGCCAGTAGCATAATGAGTGGGTCATCCAATGCTCCAACCCATTACAAAAGCTTGTTCTTGTTCAGCAATTAACTGTGGTGCATAATCCCTTCAAGCATAATTCCTCATTGTCGTCAGCCACCACATGAACAATTGGCGCAAAATTCCTCGCAATGGTTTAGCGAATATCATGCTTCTCAGAAGAATGACGAAAAATAGCATAGCGAATGCTGGCCTACTGCCCTAAAATTTTTATTAATGCCTAAGTGGGCATAAAGCAAGTGTGCTTGCACCAGTTACCCAATGAGTGTTTAAAAAAAGCTCTGAAAGGTCGCTCTCCTAACTTTTGCTGTAACTGTGCTGCACATTCCGTGGCAGGCCTGGCATTTTTTTTCGAAGTGCACTTAGAGTTAGCAGTACATTTTTTATGTTCTTGAGCAGGCTTGGCCTTTCACTTGATTTAAAAATACGGCAACTGAAAATTTTTGAGTCTGTACCCCTTAAGTCAACTAAACGGCCATTAGAGCAACAAGGCAACTGTGTTGAGTTGGCTCACCATACTAATAAAACTTCGAGTGGCCCCATACAGCAAGGAATAACAAAGAGGCACTGCACGCACCACAGTGTTTTAACTGAATTAGAGTTATTATATAGTGTGTTTACTAGGCTCATGCAAAGAGTAAATACACTTAGAGTGTACTTGAAGTGTTGAGTGGCGTGACCACGCCTCCCAGCTTGATTCCTTTCGCATTGCTCGCAGCGGCGGCGCTGCAGTCGAGTAGTACTGAAAGAGCCGCGCGCCGCGTGCAAGAACTGCTATACGCTTCGGCTCCTCCGTCGTGCTTTCTTGATGAAGATTTCTTTGTACCAGCCCATCATTCATTCTAGCACATGATGCCATAGCCACTAAAGTATGACACACCAATCTACTGAATTTGAGCTCCATAAAAGAACTTGTCAGAGATCGAAAATAATTCAGAAAGGGTGTGTCTTATACTTACTTCTTCTCTCTTAACTCTTTCTTCGTTCGTTAGGCGTCTACAATATTCAGAGTAACTGAGCCGATTCATTGGAAGTTAGCTGCGCTCAAAAAGCTGTGCGATTAAAAAACGAGTACTGTGTCACACGCACGCAGAACCAGAAAGCCATAAGAGGGGTGAGGAAGGGAATCTTAACCTGCTACACCACGAAATGTTTTCGTAATTTAACTTTTCCAGGTATACTAAAATATCTGCATGCATTCACAGCGACCACCAATGCCAAAGTTAGGCGTCCTGCTGCACACCCAACCCCCTTAAAAAAAAAAAAAAAAAAATCCTGGGTAGCCCTGCGCCAATAGTTTACAATTGGCGAAGCCGAATATAGCGTGTATCTGTACAAATGCGCACTGTAAATTTCTCCTTTTTGACCATGTGACGTCTTAAAACTAGTTCAAGTGTAACATAGTGTGACTAGAAATGCACTGCCTAAAATAGTAGGTGTGCTAAGGGGCAATGCATGGGTATTGTTAATGGGGCGGTGACGAGTGACTCAAATGCGTGTGCTTGTGAATATATACGGTTTATATGCAGAAGAATAACATCGGTTGCCGCAAGGTTATAAGTATAAAAGTGGATGCGCTTTCACATAACAAGTTGAAAAGGATGGGGTTCCCGTCGAAACCTCGGCTGAATAAATAACTTGTTATGTGAAAGCGCATCTTCTTTTATACTTATATACATGTGTGTTTGTGTGTGTGAATGAGTGTGTGTGCGTGTGTGTGCACGTGCGTGCGTTTACTCTGTACGTACACAATGGAGGTAAATTTCTCAAAACAAGATGCACCACTGCCTGCCTACATTTTTGACACTTAATAATAAAACTACGCTTATAATACACAACATCGTCATAAAGTTGCTCGTCATAAATTTTCAATGGCCTTACGCCAATAGAATATTTGGAAAACAGCACAATTTAAGCTGTCGATACAAAATGAGAACTGATCACAATGAATTTAGGCACATTAACAGACGGGCTATACATACAATTGGCACTTTTTAAAATGTTTGTGCAAGGCAAATAAATTTATTACGTAATAAGCCTTTCGGAAAGCAATATTTATTATCTTCTGCAAAGCTGGCATGATAAAACAGAGTCGTCATCGATTAATGTTGTAACCACGTTACTTATACTCTGGTTTCTCGTGAAACAATCGAACACATGTAGGCTTATATGAAGAACACTGTGCTCTGGATATCATAGAGACTGCCGACAAAACAAGCATATGATTTATTCATGGTTTTGATACTTCTCCTCTTTTTGTAGTTCGCCAGTAGCCACTTATGATGTAACGCAGCTCGAAGCACTGATTGAGTGACAAGCTAGGCGGATCCATGCAAATTCCGATTGACACTTTTTTTTCTGGGTCGGCAGGCTTTTGAAACAGTGAATGTATCATTGCGATTTCGGCGTACCTGCATATTCACTCATGCACCATGGCGCGTGGCAGGTGCGTCCACTGATAAAGGCTCAGAAACGCATTAAAGCCGCTAAAAACGAGCAATTACACGTTTTCGCAGGCTCGGGTGCGTGCGCTCCCAATGCAGACGCACCCGAGAGCTTCAGTACCCTGGGACTACAAAACCGCCGCTACTGTCACTCGCTGGAGAATCAGCCAAGATGCGGCGCGGCTGCCTCATTCACTCCACTGCCCCCTTTTAGTACACTGTAATACAGTCCAATCCCACTACAACGAAGCTGACGAGGCACGGAAAAAATTCATTGAAGCGAAAAGTTCATTGTATAAATGCGAAAAATTATAGCTGACCTGAGCTAGCCAAAGAAACCTTTATTCCCATAATTTAAAAAGTGCTAACTGCTTCCTATTCTTTCCCAAGAGCGTCACGATGCGATTCTCACCCATGCAGTGCGATGCCATGGTGATAAGCATGTGGAAAAATGGCCACAATGGCTTTCGTGAACCACCCTAACAGTTTAATTAACACGTTAACACCAGCAGCTGTCCGCCATCAAAGTGTATCCGACAACGCCGACATGGAAGCGGAGTATTGTGCAGCGGTGACTTTTGCTTTATTTTATGCTCTTCTTATCATCTATCACTCGTGACAGGCTAATTTTGTTGATAATGCGGATGAACAGCCACTATAATTAGTTACAAAACTGACTGAGCGCAAACATAATGATAATCGTTGGCATCGGAAAAGGCATCGTTCCGCGATTGCACCCAGCAGCTGCGTGAAGGAAACCATGAACTGAGCGACTGAGCGTCAGCTTCGAATCCCCTACGGCATCCCCTGAGCATGCGGTGCAAGAGAGTGTAGAAGAGGGTAGGTGCAGTGCTTCGCCGCTTCTTCTCTCACCATTCGCTCTCTCTCCTCCCTGCGCCCCGCTTTCCCGTCTGCATGCGTCTCACTTTGAACCGTTCGCTGGCTGGGCGCGTCTCCAGAACATACGAAATGTGGGCTCAAGACGCCGCTGTGAAACACCAAGGACGAGCCTATTTTTTAACCGTGCATGCCAGCTACTAGAGCTGGAAATGCAAACCTTGTTTCTCGTGACAGAAGAGGTCACAGCTTTGAAAAGGCAAAGCAATGAACGCGATAGAGTTGAACACGGATACATCGCACCCACACATATCGAATTTTCGGGTATATCGAGCTTAACAGTCATCCCCTTGAAATTCCTTTGTGAAAGTATAGAAATTCGCAGCTTTATATCTTACGGTATTTTTACACGCCTTCGAATATATCGAACACCACGCGAGTTGGAAGTGCACTTTGGCACTCTCGGCGCCTGGCGACGTCCGCATGGCCCCGCGCATCGTTTGAACCCAGAACGCTCGAAAAAAGGTAAAGGTGAGAGCGCTTGAACTCCATGGTCTCCAACTTACAGACCTTTTTTTTTTTCGTTTTTCTCTTTCTCAAGCTTTCTTCGCGCACTCGGCAGCTCAGAGAGCAGGAACAAAGGAGCCAACAACCTCCTTCTTTCACCTTTCCTTTTATTTTTCGTTGCTGTTTTGCAAGTTTAGATCAGCCAACCACAGCTTACGCCTTTTGCTGTTGCCCTCGCCAGTAACCATCGCCTACCGAGCGCTTTGTTGGTGGAGTCCGCTTCGGTTGTCGGGTCATCTATGTACCACCGCATGTGCGCCATTCTTCTTTTGCATGCATGATGTGCAAAGCTGCTGCCGACTCCTTGAATTGTTGACCTCGCATGTAGCTATGGCCAGCATCAAGAAGCGCAAGACCCTTGACTTCGTGATGAAGTTGAAGGCTGATCAACCTGTTGAGGCAAGTGAGAAATGTTCAACCGTCGCAGACGACTTTGGGATACCACGGAGCCCTCAGAGTACATGACAAGTCAGATATCAAGGCAAAGGTGGCGGAGCAGCAAACGTCGGGAGACGGTCATGTGACGGAGGAATTTGCGAAACCCGGTGAAGACGGTGATGACCAGCGCTTAGACAATGCGTTTCGCGATTTGTTGTCTTTCTACCTGATAGCTGTTCCACACGAAGTGGCTGCACGATTTCGTGGAAGCGGACTGCAATGTTCAGGCAATTGCAAGCCTCGCTGAAGAGGACATAGTAGCTGCGGTCGCAGGGAACTGAGATGCCCAGGCCGAACGTTCACGTGCTGAGGAGGCGGATACTCTGGATGAGGAGCTGGCTACACGCGCAAACTCCACTGTTGAATTGGCGGCAGCGTTCAGCGTCCATTCGCCATCGTATCGGCGGTATGGAAGGAACCAGGATGTCGCAACTGAACAGTCTTGATAAGATCGAAACTAACGTCTTCAACTTCTTTCGAAAACAAAGAAGCAGGCCAAGATAAACGATATTGTTTCCACGCAAATAAAACATTTTGTTCCGGCATGTGTGCGGAATTAGTCGTCATTCTTGAATGCGCCTATTGTAGGACAGGTAAGCTCTCAGAGCTTGTATTTTTTTATATTGCTACACGCATATTGATATTTTGTGCGACGATGCGCGTGTGTGCCTGACGAAGAGGAAGAAAGGTGCTCTCCGCTCGTTCGCTGATGAACCAATCACGCCATTACTGCTATTTTAAGTAAATCTCTTCCACAGCCTCGTCAATACGGCGCCGTGTCTTATTCGTAACATATTTGGTGGAGATGGAACGTTCCCCGTCCTCACCACGAAGCTTCGCAGTGGCCGCACCGTTCCGTCTCCGGCCATGGCTACCAATGACAACCCGCCAGTGTCTCCATCTGTAGCTCCAGCCACTACATACCTGACGATGCCTTACCCGCGTGATCCCGGTACATTCTCCGCATAACCTGGGCTTGACGTTGACTACTGGCTCCACATGTATGACCGTGTTAGCCAGACACACCGATGGGATCCTACCATGATGCTCGCAAACGTAATCTTTTACTTGGACGGCACCCCATGTGTTTGGTTCGACGCCCATGAGATCGAGATCACCAGCTGGGATATCTTCAAGGAGCGACTACGCGACATCTTTGGATCCCTTCTAGTCCCAAAATGGAAGCGCAAAAAGAACTCGCCACTAGGGTGCAGTCCTCAACTGAGTCGTATGTCTCGTACATACAGGACGTGCTCGCGTTGTGCCGGAAAGTAGACGAGCAAATGCCAGAGAGTGACAAGGTGGGCCGCATACTCAAGGGCATCGCGGACGATGCCTTCAACTTGCTCGTGTACACTAACGTT
Organism: Rhipicephalus microplus; assembly: GCF_043290135.1. NCBI lineage: Eukaryota > Metazoa > Arthropoda > Arachnida > Ixodida > Ixodidae > Rhipicephalus > Rhipicephalus microplus. The sequence continues at coordinate 15,291,565 of NC_134700.1, read as the reverse complement.
ACGACCGTCGATGTGATTAATAAAGAATGCCGCCGCTTCTAAAGGGCCAAAAGCCGCCGTGTCCTGCCTCAATTTACACGACTACCAAACACGGCTGCCACATCTACCTGCGCCAATCTCACTGCCACGCCACCCATACAGGAGAACGTGACACATATAGTTCAACAGGAGCTTGAGGCGTCAAGTCCGGCGCCATTTCCTTCACTTCCACTCAACCATGGCGCCGCACAAACGCCTGCGGCAGTCTCCGTTATTCAAGCCGCCGTGAGGCAAGAAATTGCAAAGCTCGGATTTCTTGTGGCCTGCTCTGTCTCCCGACCCGCCTCCACACCGATGACAATAAATGCACCGTGCCACGACTCATATTTTCTTCCGCGATCCCGCAATCCGACGGAATGGAGAACAGCAGACGACAAGCCAATTTGCTTCCGCTGTCACAGGGTTGGCCATGTCTCCCGCGACTGTCGCAGTACTTGGACGCCTCACCCTTGGAGCCAATCTTCTTCTTCTCCTCAGCCCTATGCGGACACCCGTCGGTATTCACCCAGCTGTGAGTATCCTGCTTCCGACGCACCTTACAGCCGCTCTACCACTCGTTCCCCTTCACCGCAACGCCGCCGTTCGCCGTCACCCCAACCCCTCCGCTATCCATCGCCGACTAACTATGGATCTTCCCGGACGAAAAACTAGATTATGCAGCTCCTGGAGGTAGTGCTGCATCAAGTGCGAGTGACCCAAATCCTCTGTTGACGCTCCCTACTAGTAAGAACTTGCTGGAAGAGCATGTGGACGGTCTTTCTTTGAAGGCCTTAGTTGACACTGGAGCTCAGGTGTCGATCATGAGTGCTCGTCTCCGTCGCCGCCTCAAAAAAGTACTCACGCCTGCCGCAACACAAGCCGTCCTCGTCGCCGATGGTGAAACTGTGGCCGTCATTGAAATGTGTATCGCACGTATTAGCCTTACAGGCCGCCATGCTCCTGTTTTATTTACCGTGATCGACAATTGCCCTCATGATCTCATCTTCGGGATGGACTTCTTATCGACGCATTCGGCGCTGATCGACTGTCTGCCGGCACTCTCTGTTTAGAACTTCCTCTTCTTCCAGATTCTCGCCCCGAGATGCCGAAAAACCTTTGTACCCCAGACTTCAGTCGGATACCGCCAAAAGCCCTCATATTCATTGAATTGGCAACAAGTTCACCTGTTGTTGACGGTGAATATGTCGTCACGCCCATTCCTGAGGTTCTCCTGGCGCGCTACATCACTGTGCCACACTCCGTCCTAACTATGGCCTCTAAGCGAACATGTCTGCCCATTATCAATTTTGATTTCACGCAGCAAGTACTACCAAACGAAATTTCAGTAGCCACGCTTCGACCCTAATAGAGGCCCACGTCACCGCTTTTGCGGCAGACGCATGCTCTGATCGTCTATGTCGCCCACAGGATGCCACATCCCTTGATTCGGCCTTGTGCCCCATGATCGACCTGAAATTCAAACGTGAGCAATCCGATGCCCTATTCCGCCTTCTGGCTTTCTTCCGCAACATATTTCACAACGACGGCAGTCCACTCGGTCAGACTTCTGTCGTGAAGCACCGCATTAATACTGCTGATTCTCCTCCCATTCATCGCCGACCATACCGGGTGTCTGCCACAGAGCGTAAAGTAATTCAAGAAGTTATCAAGATGCTAGCCAAAGGAATTACTGCACCCTCCTCGAGCCCCTGGGCATCTCCCGTTGTGCTCGTTAAAAGGAAAGATGACACGTGGCGATTCTGCGTTGATTACCGCCATGCTAATGGAATCACGAAAAGAGGACGTTTATCCTTTGCCCCGAATTGATGACGCCCTCGATTGTCTTCATGGCACGCGATACTTTTCTTCAATTGACCTACGTTCTGGCTATAGGCAGATTACGGTGGACGAGAAAGACCAAGAAAAGACTGCGTTTGTAACTCCTGACGGCCTATACCAATTCAAGGTGATGCCGTTTGGGCTATGCAACGACCCAGCAACGTTTGAGCGTATGATGAACTCGCTATTGCAAGGGTTCAAGTGGTCAACATGCCTGTGCTATCCGGATGATGTCCTTGTATATTCGCCTACGTTTGAAACGCACCTCCAGCGTTTGTCAACGGTTCTAAACATCTTCCGCACTGCTGGCCTTCAACTAAACTTGTCGAAATGTCACTTCGGCCGCCAGCAGATTACGGTGCTGGGCCACTTTGTCGACGCATCAGTTGTGCAGCCTGACCCAGAGAAAATTCGTGCCGTCACGAGCTTTCCTGTACCTCAGTCTGTCAAGGATGTCCGGAGCTTTATGGAACTTTGTTCCTATTTTAGAAGGTTCGTGAAAGATTTTGCAACAATCGCTTGACCACTCACCGACCTTCTGAAGAAAGACGTGACTTTTACGTGCGGTTCCGCTCAAGCTGCCGCTTTTTCTCAACTCATCACCCCCCTCAAGACTCCACCTATATTGGCGCACTTTGACCCGTCCGCTCCGACAGAAGTCAGAACCGATACGAGTCGTCACGGGATTCGAGCCGTCCTAGCCCAACGCCAGCGGGGACACGACCGAGTCATCGCATACGCTAGCCACCTTCTCACAGCTGCCGAGCGCAACTATTCAATAACAGAGCGTGAATGTCCTGCTCTTGTTTGGACCGTCACGAAGTTCCGTCCATATTTATATGGCACGAGCTTCTCTGTAATAACGGACCACCATGTGCTATGTTGGCTTTCGTCACCGAAGGATCCTACTGGCCGGCTCAGGGGCTGGGCTCTGCGACTGCAAGAGTATACCTACACGGTAATGTACAAGTCCTGACGCCTACATCAGGACGCAGACTGCCTGTCCCGCTACCCGGTTGCTGAGTCGAGCTCTATGCCTGACACCGACACCGAACCTTGCGTCTTTTTTTTTCGCAAATGACGTGCATCGGAATGAACAGCGCCATGATGCGTCCTTGCGTGCTATCATTGAGTGCCTCGAGTCACAATCTTCTGATAAGTCCTATCCTTCATTTGTGCTCCACGATGGTGTATTATACCGCCAAAGTTTTGAGCCGGGTGGACCGGCCCTGCTGCTTGTCATTCCGAAACACCTTCGCTCGGAGGTTCTACATGAACTTCATGACATTCCGACTGCTGGTCACTTAGGTGTGTCACACACTTACGACCGAATATGCCGACGCTTCTTTTGGCCAGGCCTTGCAAGCTCAGTCAAAAAATACGTTGCGGCTTGTGAGAAATGTCAGCGCCGCAAAACGCCATCGACACTTCCCGCCGGATGCATTCAACCACTTGACATTCCATCAGACCCGTTCTTCGGCGTTGGCTTGAACCTACTTGGCCCTTTCCCCTTGTGTTCTTCGGGTAACAAGTGGATCGCTGTGGCCACCGACTACGCTACGCGTTATGCCATCACACGAGCTCTTCCAACAAGCTGCGCCACAGACGTCGCCAACTTCCTCCTCAAGGACGTGATTTTGCAACACGGAGCCTCACGGCAGCTGCTTACAAACCAAGGCATCTTGCAGTTCTGTCAAACGAGACACAAGCTGACTACGTCATACCACCCGCAAACCAATGGACTCACGGAGCGTCTAAATCGAACTCACACAGGCATGCTCCCTAAGTATGTTTCTACCAACCATACCGACTGGGATCTCGCGTTGCCGTACGTCACATTTGCCTACAATTCTTCTCGTCATGACACTGCCGCCTACTCCCCATTTTTTCTGTTATTCGGCAGAGAACCTACATTACCCCTAGTAACAGTCATTCAGTCTACCGCGACACCGACCAGCGAATATGCCCTTGACGCTATCACTCGGGCTGCCAACGCACGCGAAATTGCCCGCACTCGCTTCCTGGCCTCTCAAAAGAACCAGTGGCGTTTCTACGATCAACGGCACAGCGACGTACACTTCTTACCCGGTTCATTGGTGCTGCTGTGGTCCCCGACCCGTCAAGTCGGCTTGTCGGAAAAACTTCTTTCCTGCTACACAGGTCCATATCGAGTCCTTCGTGAGATTACTTCTGTGACATACGAAATTACCCCTGCTGCCCCATCGCCTTCAACTGCCTCACAGACCACCGATATCGTACATGTGGCACCCTTGAAGCCTTACCACTCGGCCGCTGACGTTGACATCTAGATGCACCGAGACGGCGCTTCTGCCGCCGGGGATTATGCTACATGCATGTTGATATTTTGTCCGACGATGCGCGTGTGTGCCTAACAAAGAGGAAGAAAGGTGCTCTCCACTCGTTCACTGGTGAACCGGTCACGCCATTACTGCTGGTTTTAAGTAAATCTCTTTCACAGCCTCGTCGATACTGCGTCGTGTCTTATTCGTAACAATATCAATATATATCGAACTAATTCACGATCCCCTTCGAGTTCGATATATCCTTGTTCATCTGTATCGACAATCTGGAAGGTCACGCGCAGAACGACACGCAGATCGAAACGTGCCCGGCGTTTTGCACGCACAAATTACGCATGAAACGTACTCACAGGTACAGATTAACACGAATAAGCGTCTCTGTTGTTACTTTGCAGTGTCTGAAAAGCATGGCCTTTTCGCAAACGGCGACTGCACAAGAATTGGAGTGACCTTTGTGCGCTCGGCAACTACAACAGAATCGTTCCGGTGAAAGCCCAAGGCCAGCCAAGACGTACGACTGACCCCATCGGTAGATAAGCACGTGGGTTAGTGTCCTCCCTGCTCCCTCTACACGAGGCAAAATACATGTGGCAGATAAGAGCAAGCACTGTCGTGTTGCGACGATGTGACAGGCACACTTATTGCACCATCTTGCTCGTAACGCTGAAAACACTATGGCTCCCCTCGAGATGCCCGTCACCAGCGGTAAGTGGTATATATATATATATAGCTTGCCGCTTGAACATTGGAGGAGGTGCTCCTTCGTGGCTCAGTGGTTTACGCTTCACACTCACAATTCAGAGGTACCAAGTTTAATATCACGTGCCGGAGTCTTTTTCTAAATTATTTTTCTTTCTAGGGTTATATATATATCTACATATATATATATACATATATATATATTTATTTATTTATTTATATATATATATAGGTCGAGTGACGGTTACGACGACACTAATGTCGAAGCCGACGCCGATGCCTGCGGCAAAATTTAGTCGAGAGTGTCCATATAATTGCTATCGCAATAAAAACGCTACATGCAGCGAACGGCGCTATTGGCTACACGGTGCAAAAAATAATTACTCTCAAGTGACAAATGGCGTTAAGGGGAGGCATGAATCTTAAAAGGCCAAAAATCGCGAAAAAACAGATTTTTTGAAGTTGACATTTTCGCAATCTGTAACTATTTTTGCACTTATCTGAGAAGTTTCAAGTTTCTCGCGTCATTATTTCTGGTACAAAATCAATTTGTAACACCACTGTGAAATGAATTTGAGCACAAGTAGACGCTAAAGTCGCACTTTTTCCATGCCGAACCGTTGCCGTTACACACGAGTCATCGTGGTCATCTTGGTCTCGTTTGGAAAGGTCGTTCTTCATCTTCAATTTCCCGCCACCAGTGGCTCGCCTTGCTCATTAGTTTTTCAGCAAAAATGCGTCATCGAGAAGCACCACCGCGAGATTCTATTGGCTGTTTGGGGCACGTGACAAAACCTAGGCACTCGATTGGCCAAGTGGCGTTTCCAGCATCTGCTTTTTGATCGTGACGCACACGGACATATGCTATTTTGTCATGGTGCTGTCGACCGCCTGCTGCAGTAAAGAATTTTCTCGCTGCACTAATTTGTGAAGCGGGTGTGACAATCCTTCGTTTGCTGTGAACTTCAGAAAGAGCCCGGCTATCACTCAGGACAGAGAAGATAGCAAACTCGCGGCGTTCATCGGCGGTCGCCGAGTCACCAGTGTAGGCCTAACTCCCGTACGAGCCTGTCGGTTGTCGACAACGTCGCTCAAAGCGGCACTGTTTTGGAGCTTCAACAGTTACATGATGGCAAGTAAAAAGCAGAAGTGAAGCTGCGAGAGATAGCAATCTTTGCAATGATAGAACGGAAGCGCAGTCTTATCGCTAAACGCATTGATGCCGCGGGTTCCCCCTGTCCAACGTGAACTGTGTAATGGGTCGCCAAAGTGAAGTTCGCTGCAAGCCGGCAAACAGTAGAAAATCGATCCGTTTGCGATGAACATGCTTGCCGCCCGTGCAATGAAGGCTACTGGCAACAGGTAGAGTGCTTGTAACGACGCATCCGCGACGATGAACATATTGCGCCACGGCCTCCACTCAAAAATGTGGCAATCTTAGGTGAAAAGGAAACTAACACCTCGCTGCTCTTGGAGCCTTGAAATTGATAAGCGAGTGCACGAGCTCGGTCTGCGACATCAACAACTCAATCTGGACAAGCCGGAAAACCGCTTTATTATAGGACGGATCGCGGATTACGCGCGCACATTCGTCCCACATAGGCGTCAACGAACTAGTAAGCGGCCTAGTTGGCACACGAGCCCAAGGCGACCGCATCAGCTCGCAAGTGTGCCTCTGCGAAAAACATGCAGCAGGCATTGAAAAAACGCCATTTAGGTGACGCAAAACAGAAGGACTACATGCCTGATGCCTACTGAGAAAGCTGAATTTGTAAATCATTGTAAATAAACCACTTTTCCATGCTACTGTCTGCCCAAAATGGACTTGTGTTTTTGCATGATTTCTCGGGATTCAAATTCTGCTGCAGTTGCAAACTTGTCTAAAAGATATCTCTGCCTCCAGAGCAGCTAGGACTGCCATTTGTATTGTGACATGTAGCTGTATCTTTAGTTCACACAATGGTAGGTGTGAATTTTTTATTAAGATCTTCAAAAAATTTAATTTTTGCCAGAAATCTGAGTGTCTGCAACACTGAAGTGCAAGGTGCGACAAACCTTGCTAAAATTATCGAATAAAAAAAGCGCTCCTACCATTGTGTAGCTTATGTTCATTATTATACAAGCATGTGGCAATAGTAGCGCTGCAATACAAATTTCCTGTCTCATTATACCGGCAAAATATGGGTAATTAATTTTAGGATATCCCAAAAACTAATTGGTTTAGACGAACAGTAGTTGCATTTTAGAAATCAGCATCAAAAACTCAATCACGCTGTGAATTTTGTTTATAAACGCATGAAAATATCTGACATTTTGTCTCAATTACAGTGTCCCCCCTTAAGGACGCTATGCAATGCGTTCGCATTTTCTCACGATTTCCTTCAGGAAGGTGGGAGCTTTTTTTTAGTGCAATAGCCAGTCTCGGCAATATAAACAGTCTTAGCTGGCTTTCTGCTGTCGCCGCAGCCGTCATTCACCATATACCTATATGTGTCTATAGATATGAAAACTCAAGAAAGAAAACAACAAGCCACCCGCGCAAAGAGCGCCGACGCGCGCTTATCTCCCACGCCTACATTGTCTCGCGAATGGGTGAGGGGTAGATGCTTGTGCACGCGTACTTATCCTTTAGTGAGGAGAATCGCGCGCCTTCGACCTTTACCGGAATGATTGCGTTTAGTTGCCAGACGCACAAAGATCACTTCGCTCATTGGGCAGGCGCAGTTTTGGAAAAGAGTGCGCTTTTCAAACACAGCGAAGTAACAACTGGTGCACATGTTAGTCCGCACTCATATTCGTACCTGTGATTACGTTTCGCAGCTCGCTTTTGTTTAAACAGCGCGTTAAGTGTCAAGCGGTAAATGTTGCTAGTTCACTCTGATCCTGTGTATGTTGTTTTCGTGCGTCATTTGTACGTGAGCAGCGCGCTGCACGTTTCGATCTGCTTGCCGTTCTTAGCGTTACATTCCAAGTTGTAGCTATCGCATTAATTGTTCCGCCCTTGGGGTGAGACGGTGACTTTTCTTAATTTCGGACAACCATGTTATCCCCACCGAGGGGATGTCAAATTAGGTGCTGATGAAAACTCTCAGAGATAACGGTGATGACGAATCTTCAGAGGTCGACTCGTCACGTGCTTCAGCCTTGCGCCACGCCTTGAGTTCACAGGCTGGTAGCTTTAACGATTAGTCGATTAGTTCTGGCAACAACACAACGGCGCATTGAATGCACTGCAATGAACACGATAGCAAGAAATTGTTATGTTACAAAAATTAAAGCTGGCACTGTTTTGAATCCGATGTCACAGAACTCCTACAAAACGCCGGTGTGAGCAAATACTTCGAATTTTTCGATATTGCTATATCCAGGTTTAACTGTATTACAATGATAAATGAGCCTGTCATAACTAGGGGTGTGCAAATATTCCAAGTTTCAAATATTTTTCCAATTGTGTTTGATATTCGATTCGATTTGCACCAAAATTTTACTATTCGAGCTTCCCAAAGACAAATACAGTCTATGTCTTATTCGAAACTGCATGTTTATGTGTGTGTATATAAATGCATGCACAAAATAAAAAATGTTCAAGGGGAAGGATTACAGCAGCTTAATTTGAGAATGAGTAGCACTACGACTTGCACAGAAAACAAGCATATGCCAAGAATACGATGCTCACAAGTAACGCAACAACTTTCCTAAAGCGCTTTCACATGTAAACGAAAATATACTCCATGTTTAGAGAAGCCCGAATATTGATAAGAATTCGCACAGGCTACATAATGCTGTACTCACAGAAGAGAATTATTTCGTCGCGAGCGAATTCACTATAACAAACTACCACAGTGTCCGTCACCTTCTTTTCAGTGCATAAGTTTCCGATTTGCGCCGCTCTTCGTCGCATGCCGTCTGCTTCCTTCTGGAATTGATAGAAAGATACGTTGGAATCTTTACACCGCAATGCCACGTATTGCAGCACACTTCAATCGCCTTTGGACATCCCTTTGTTCTTCATAGGGCTCGCTTGTGCGGCATTACGAAAATAAAGGAGCTATGCGGCCGCTTCTCAACAGGCGTAACATGGATCACATATCTCCTTTCAACGCTGACCCTGTTAACGTCCTTTCCAAGCGCAGCCGCTAGGTGGCGAGTGCTCAGTTGGAATCGTGAATCAGCAGTGGCCCCGCCAGGTTTTCAATGTTTTTTTCAATCCACCACAATCTCGTATTGTGGCAAAGCTGCCTTAGGGCTCTATTAGGGTCGCCAATGTATTCACTCAAAAAACACTGATTCCAACATGGAGATGATAGAGGAGAAAAAGGTGGAATCTCAATTAAAGCTGCTCTAGATCTGAAATTTGGGCAAGTCCAAAATATTGGCAACCGAAATTTCAGGTGTTTTTATATATTGGTATCGATGAGGCAGATTTGAAACTATAAACTCGTAAGCAGCATACCCTTGTTCACCACATCAGTTGGGCATTCGCAGAAGTTGAAAGAGGCATAGAGGCTGAGAAAATAGCATGCTTAGGTAATTTTACCATGCAAACAGTGTTCGGCAACACTTCAATTGCACCAAAACTTCTACAGCTTCTGCATTGCCTCATCCTTGATAAAGAAAAACTGGGGAATACCATCCTTCCAGCTTTTCATCAAACTAGCCAAAAGACACTTTCATGTTCCCTTCTAATAAGAATATGCTCGAAATTCTCTTCAACTTTCTTCTGCGATTTCATTTGACATATTTCCTAAATACTTTAGAAATATTCAAACACTATTTCAGAAATATTGCATTCAATTCGCATTGAAACCTAAATATTCGAACTTGCTTCACACAAAAAATTGCACTCTTCACACAGCTCTAGTCATAAACCAGCTAACTTGCACAATAGTTCTTGTTTTTTAAGTGAAACAAAGCACAGTGCAAATGTCTTTTTTGTTGTTGTTGTTGTTGTTAGAAAAAAGTGGAATCAAGTTTGAATGGTGGCAGCATTTGACTTTTTGTGGAAAGTTTTAAACTGCACTAAGAGCATATAAGCCGCATAACAAACTTCTAAATAAAAAAAATGGTGAATCAATGTGTGAGTAATTTGTTCATTCAACTTTGGAGTGAGAGACCTTGCGGCAGCGCGAACTTCTCCAAGGTACGAGATGTATTCATGACATAGCACCCCTCCACTGCAGCGTAAGCACCTTTACAGGGGGGGGCAAGTTACACAAGGACTAATACACACATACTTGTTTATTTTGAATATTTGCGCAAGCTTGGTGTCTGTTTTGTGGGGGTGCCGACATCCCCTGTAAAGTTGTTTGTGCTGCGTGGCACACGTGTCTCACCCGAAAGTCGCATTTTAGGTTACAACCACCGGGAAATAGGTCGCATTGGTTCTCGAGCAGAGATCACCGCTACTATAATCATCATTATGGTATAGCGCCAGTAATGACCCCTGGCGGAAGGCAAGCCTTAGTGGTGGGCGAGACTGAGCGAGTCTCTTCTGCGCGTGGCTGTTGCCGCAAACAGTTGTCTTCTCTAGCATGGGTCCCCGGTGCCTCGATTGTAACGCACACCCGGTTTCCACGACGAAAAAAAAAGTAAGACATTGATTTCAACCCGCACCCATTTTTCTCGTTGGCCCACACGATCACACCACTCGGGAAAAAGACTCCTTTCGGGAGCGTCTTCCGTTTAAATATGAGGTACGGGGGAAGCTTGTGCCTATCTGACGTGCAACGGAGCATTGCCGTCACTCTAGTTTTTCCGTGGCCCGATGTCAGCACGCGAACTTGCTTCGCCCCCTTCTTCTCGACGGTTGTGGTGCCAGGCATGCCGAAGTAAAGAGGCGTCTGATCGGCATTCCCGATTTGCCCAAGCAGGGAGCCGTTGTTGTGGCGCAAGTTTAGGACGAACCTCTGAAAACTGAAGCTTTTCTTCGTACTCCTCCGGCAACTTTTGGCATATGCCCCTTCGCCTTCAGAGGGAAAAGCCTTTCGTCTTCATAAAGTTAGTTAGCCAGCACCTGCTCGCTTAAAACTGGCTCCGCATTAGCCCTTTTTTATAGCCTGCACTTGGAGCAGTTCTGTCATCACGGGCCGCTGTGCCGCTCACTGCTCAATCACAAACTCGCCGAGCAGCTCTTCAATTTGCGGAAACCGACCCTGCTGTGGTCCACTGAAGCCTTTGCGTGAATCTTTGCTGTCGACAATATTCTGCTTTTGTTTCCGCCAGTCCCGCACGCACGTTTCGGGAACTCCGAATGACCACGATTCAGCCCGATTTCCGCCGTTTCGGCACACGCGATGACTTTTCTTATAAAAGCGGCATCGTGGTGCACTCGTCGAGTTTTTGGAGTCGGCCCTTCTATGCAGTCGATGCTAATACACACCAAGATGACGAACTCCTCAGCACACATACGAAGTGCCGCACATGGGAAACACATAGGCAGAAATGGCCAACGCGCCATGCCGACACACCTAGGGGGCGGCCATTTCGAAATGCCGATGGCAATAGAATGACCATATTCATTTTTTTTTCGTACTCGATTCTAATGCTCATGCGTTTTATGAACTCGCTTAACCAAAAAAAAGGTGCGCATTAGATTCGAGTAATCACGGTAGCTAGAAGTGCTGGCCATCATACCACGTGGCCGAAAAGCCCGAAGCTCCCTTTCCTAGGCCCTACTTCATTGTTTCTGTCGATTGTTTTGGAATGTACGCAGCGGGAGTATTGTAATCCAAAGCAGGCTGTTTTCTGCACATCGTCAGCGCTGCTGGCCAGAAATGCGGTTGTAAGGTCGGGCGATGCAGAAGCCTGGGACCTGCGCAACTGCCTGCAGTCTGGCGCCCTCGTGAGTGCTGGTCGCAACCGGAAGACATGTCGACACGAGGGACAGATCATCGCGCCGACGGCAACGTTGCTGCTGCGGGACCGGTACTGAGGTGAATTAGAGCCGGACAGTACAGCAGTGTCGACTAGTGGCGATGCCGTGGTGCTCGGGCATTATGAAGGGTCGTGGGTTGACTTCTTTTTTGTTAGAGCTTGTGTGGCGGTTTTCTTTTTCAGAATATGGTTTGAATTAAGGTTGAGGGGATGTGGAGGTGCCAACACACCCTGTAAAGTTGTTTGCGCTGCGTGGTTCACGTGTCCCGCCCAAAAGCCGCATTTTAGGCTACAACCACCGGGAGGTAGGTAGCGTTGGTTCGCGAGCAGTAATCACTGCTACTACCATCATCATCATGGTGTAGCGCCGGCGGTGACCCCTGCCGGAAGTCAAGCTTTGGTGGCGGGCGAGAGTAGAGCAAGTCTCTTCTGCGCGTGGCAGTTGCCGCGAAGGGTTGTCTCTAGCGTAAGTCCCTGGTGCGCGGCATCGCGTGCTGCACGTCGGGGGCCCTGGTGGTAAGTCAAGCGTTGGCGACGCCGCCTTGGGTGTGTAATTGTGTTTGTCATGTTATTGTATGTCGTGTTGTTGTGTTTGTCATGGAGTGTAAGGAATATTGTGTACGGATGTCCTAGCATGTTGATCGTAACGATTGATGTATCGATTCGGAGGACGATATCATCGTTATAAATTAGTTAAATAAATGTGTGTTGTTGTTTGGTTTGTACCGACCACATCTGCTGAGTCCGTTCACTCCAAGAGCGTGGCACTCGCTCGCCAAATCGACACCTCACAGTTTATAATTACCCTAATATTGGCCCTGTTCTCAATGTCTTCAGGTTAGATGTGTGACAACTCTACCTTATTCAGGAACCTCAATGAATGTGATTTCTTATGTGTGTTCGATGCAAACACTACACACTCACAAAGTACAGGAAGCAAACTAAACCAACCACAGTGCTATTTCGCATTTTCTTCCTTTACATCTACATAATGACTGAAAACATTCATACACAGCATCTGTTAGCTTCACTTTTGAATTTCACTGGAAAGTCCGTGGAACAGAAGACTCACTGTACGACATCTGTTTCGAATTTGGATGACTTCGTGACAGTCGTGCTTTACGTAGCCTTCACGCAAGCGGGTTATTGCTTATCCTACCTTCAGGCACAAAGGTTGCAAATCACGGTCAATGATACTGCTACATCTATGCACATGAATGGTCAGTGGAAAGTTCGTAGCGCTCGACCCAAGCAAGAGATGGCATAGCCCTGTGGAGCACCAAATGAAGAAGGTCGCAAAAAGCAGCAGGTGCCCGGGTCTGTAGTAGAACCTCATAATAACGAAGTGGGATATAACAAAGTAATAGATATAATGAAGCAATTAGAATTCCCCTTAGATTTCACATAGAGGCTCATGTATTTAAAACCTGGTTTTAATGAAGCAAACATTTTTTCACACTGGATATAATGAAGCATTCTTCGCCCAAAATGAGCATTTACTGATCGTTTTGATATACATCAATTAAATATCTTATAGCGCACACGATTTACGCCTCATCACGGCTGCAGTAATTCAAAATTCGCGCCTTGCACTTCAGGGGAGCCACCTGCCAACACCCACGACCGTGTGTGTCAGCCGGCCTCCCCTTTCCTGTAGAATTCGATGACCCACCCGCCCATTTGACCTCCTTGTTCTCTACAGCTCCGTGCCGGGACGGCGGAGATTGTGGTTTTGTTCCCTGCAATTCGCTGTGGAAGAGCAACACTACCTTTATCAGTTTCCCCCGCTATACACGAGATGGACAGCATTAACGGCAAACGTAAGCGCAAAAATTTAACAATTGAGCAGAAGTACACAATGTTGAAAGCCGTTGAGCCTGGCATCAAGGAAAAAAAAAGTGGCTGAAGATTTTGTCAATGTTGCCAGTGGCTGCTGCAGGTGACCAGGCCCAGATTTCGTGAGACGTTCTCCTTGACGCCGGCGTTGTGCCTGACTGTGACACTTTCTGCACATACATCGGTGCCAATGCGGAAATCGTGCCCGCATTGACGGGGGTGCATGACGACAGTGACGTATGTGTCGACACCCCGGAACGTAATTTTGCTAAACCTGGCGTACCGACGGCCGCGCAAGCACTGGATGCGACAAACCTGCTGCGCCACTTCTTTGATGGTTACGATGACGGCAAGGAAGAACTCTAAATAGCTGCTGCAGCTGAAAGAGCAGTAATCCACATGACGAAGGGTCGGCAAAAGTCTATTAGGACTATTTTTCTTCGAAGTGATCTGCCAGCTGGTGTGCCGAATTTAGCAGAAATAAAGTGCATTGTTTTTCATTATTTTGCTAGTTTTTTTGCCTTCTAACGGCTGTTTTTCTCTGCGCCGCGAGTTGCTGTGATAATTGGTAGTGAGTACATTCTCTCTCGCTGGCTAACTGTCTGTAAAAATTAATATTATCTATAACAACCTAATGGTTATAGCAAAGTATTTACGGCTCCCCCTACAATTTCGTTATAACGTAGTCTGACTATAGCAGCATGAGGGATCCGGGAAGCAGCCGCTGACCTTGGTGGATGCCCAGCGACCTGTGGGGCCTTGTCACAGAAGTTACCAGTGCACCTGCCACTCTGCACTTTCTTCACGGGATGGCAGCGCCCCACAAGGCAGACTCCAGAGAGCCATGTTGTCAGTTGGCTTCTGTGTTATTGGCTTCTTTTATGGCCTGACGGCTCATAAAAGAAGCCAATAACACAGGTAGGGCTAACCTACCATGTCCTACAACGACTGGGTTACGAGGAATCAAACCAAGCAGCTTACTCAACAAAGACTAACCAATGGAAACCGTGTGACTGCTGCAAGAGCTTCAATGACAACACACATCATTGTAGTTACAGGTTGGCATCACGAACAGTAAGGACTTTCATTTAGAAAATGACTTGCATAAAGTAAGAGAGGCCACAGTGGCTATAAACTGGCCTAGGACTTGTGTTGAACCTAACTTAAAATAATGTTAGTTTTGGGTTCCACGTTCAATAAATTATTGTGTACACGTTTGATTTACGCGAATTTTGAGTAGGTTGATAATGGTTTGAAGTGTTTTGAGGTAAAGAATGTTTGTCATGCCACTTCAGTCTCCTCTCTCTCCCAATTCCATCCAACTTAAAGTGCTTGGATATATGCAAGCACTCCCGAGATAATCATGACAGTGTCATTAGTAAATTTAGGTTCGAAACGCATTTGAAGCACACAGTGACTGGCTCAAATTTTTTTGGATGAAATTCAAATAGTATACATCCTATATTATAAAGACAAATGAAGGTACTTGTCACGACTCAACTAACCTGTACACTATTTTTTTAATGAAGAGAAGGCATGTGCAAATATCATTGTATATGGTTGAAAGGAAGTGGAGGCAACTTTGAACAATGGTGAGATTAAACTTTCACTAGAATACAAGTGGTAGCCTATAAAATGTCACATTTTAAAATTTACTGTACTCAAAGCATTTAAGCTGGCATAACAAGCTTTAAACTTAAAAATGAAAGAATCAATGTGGGGGTACCATGTTCCTTTAACTTTAAGGTAAAGCTTCACAGCAGTGCTGATTTTTTTGGAAGGTTGTACTCACGGTACATCATCCCTGAACTGTGGTTAAACCACCTTTACAGGAGGTAACACGTGGACTAATATACATTTATTTGTTCATTTTGCAGTGATGGAAAAGACATTTTGCTTTTTGGAGCACATTATGGAGCAGAAAAAAATTGCTATAGCTTTGAGTTGCTATTGGTGTTTTTGGAGCAGTTGCATGTTCCTAACGACTCCTAAAGTCTAAAACATCACTTAAGCATGTAATATTTATATTTATCATTAATTAAACATGCCATATGCTAGTATGCAGCTAGTATACAAGCAGTATAGTTGGCATAAATCATTGGGGGGGAGGGGGGTCTAGAAAGTCTAGACTTTTCTAGTGTTCGGGCACGGGGGGACACCGCTTGCAAGTGTCCCACTTGAGATTTAGCTTTAGCATGTGACATAATTGAGTATAGTTCAGTATAGCACAATCAACTTTCTAAAAGGCTTTTTATCTTTTACAGCATACCTGTGTTGAATGCCCCTCAGCTGTGTGAACTATGGAAATAAAAAAAAAGGTGAAAAAGAGACTGAATATAACAATGCAATTGCTCGAGCTTAGACCACATAATGTTTTTTAAAACTTTATTTGAAAGCATAATTTAATTCTTACATAAATAAAAATACAAACCATATAAAAAATACGAACTGGACATCATGGCCTGATATGTGTCACCCTTTGAAATGTTTCTGGATTTACGCCACTGAGTAGCATACTAGAATGATAGTGTAATAGCCTGCTTTTGGTTTCGCATAGGCTCACGCAATGGTCCCATTGCTCAACTTAATTCTTTTTAGTTTGCCAACATCCTTTCGGAGCAAGTTCGGAGCAGTTACAAGCAAATATTGCACTTTAGAGCAGAATGAAGCAGCATTTCTCTTTTGGAGCAGTTTGGAGCAATTGGAGCAGCACTTCCAATACTTAGAAATTTCTAACAAGTTGAACCAGAATCAAAGTGAATTGAAGTACGTTAATATTTGCTTGAACATTTGCACGAGCAAATAAATCAAACATGTCCAGCTCAGTGAACGAGTGATCCCCACCTTGGCCCCCACATGGGGAAGTGCATGGTGGATGGGAAAGGCGAGGGCCGCCACCAAGGCTGAGAAGTCGGGTTCCAGGTCACTGCCCTGGTTGACCTCGTGGCCCGACTGCAGAAAAGTGAGCAGGGAGGAGGCCAGCACTGTCCAGAGGGACGAGGCAAGAGATGGAGCCGGTGGACACCGTTCGAGGCAACTCAGCACCGACTGTGCCAGGTGCAGCCGGGAAGGGTTTTGGAGACCTAAGGTCAGCAGGCGCTGGAACAGCTGCATCACCCTGCAGGGGGTGCGGACACAAAAGACGAGGATGCCAAATGACACTTCACTGTCTCATATGCAAACTGCAACAAGGAACACCTACTTGACGTTGCGACATTGTCTAGAAATGACAACTTCTTTTTTAGATGAAGATGGCTTCTTTATGCACAAGCATGTTTCACGCACTGTACTAGCTGCTTCTACAATGATGCCCTTGTGATTTTAGAAAGACAGGTATCTGAACTAGTTGGTAAGTGTTTATTCTAAAAGACAGGGCAACAAAATACAGACAAAAGAGTCAACAAACCACTAACGCTGAGTACAGTGGTGGAAATGCCTTCTGGCATCTTGGAGCAGCCATTGGGACAAGCAAAGATTTGCTTTTGGAGTAGCTACCTGTGTTTGGAGCATGCACGGGCTTTCTATGACACACAAAAGGGGAAAAAAATTTAAATTTTACTTATTGTTTCCTCATTTCACATAATCATTTATATAGAAGCCGCAAGCCCACCAAATCAGCACAAAAATATACAATAGTAAAATTTTGTTCAGGGGCAGTGACCTAAAACAGTGAAGTATTTTGCACTGAGCTGCAGCATAGAGTTCATAGCTGCACATACACGTGCACACACACACACACACACACACATATTCAAAGCTCGTTACAATAAAACCTCGTCAATACGTACATACATGCCGAGAACCTGCTAGGAACATGGCTAACTAAGTACTAAACCTATTGTACTGAGGGTTGCTGTGCAAGCACGAAAGTGCCCAGAGAAAGGCGAACGGATTGATCGATTGATTTATTTGTAGGGTTTAACGTCCCAAAACCACCTTATGATTATGAGAGACGCCGTAGTAAAGGGTTCCGGAAATTTCGACCACTTGGGGTTCTCTAACCTGCACCCAAATACCTGTACATGGGCCTACAACATTTCTGCCTCCATTGGAAATGCAGCCGCCCCAGCTGGGATTTGATCCCGCGACCTGCGGGCCAGCAGCCGAGTACCTTAGCCACTAGACCACCGTGGCGCGGCAGAAAGGCGAATGGAAGGCGAGGAACGGAAGGCAAAGAAGACAACACCAACTAGCCCGAATAGCCGTTCTTCTTCAATGTACAAAACCTAGCATGCATTAACCACCAAGTGCATATTTGCATTTTTTTACGCATGCCATCACTGCTAGAAAAAGAATACAGTGCCACAGCAAATATGCCTAAAGTGCCCACCACGAAGCGTTTTTTTTTTTTTTTTGCCAATGTTCAGAAATGACAAACAGACAAACAGAAAAATCTTATTAGCAAGGGTGTTTGAACTGCCCCGGGGTCTCTGAACCACTGCGCAGTCCCATGCCACATCTGCACGGTCATGCCTCTCGCCGCGATGACATCGGTTGGCCGAGTCACCGCAGCAAGCTGCAACACCGGGTCCCCAGACGAGAGCAGGACCTCCCAGTCCTTGCAGCTTGAGATGGCAGGCTGTCCCTGTGGATCAGCAGGGCAGCCAAAAAGACATGGGAAAGGGTGGCGTGGGGTTCACTGCAGAGGGAACATTCAAGGGAAGTGCCACACTAGTGGGACAGCAGCTGAGGGGAAGAGACAGTGCAAGTCTCCTTAAGATTTGTTGGGAGGGCGTAAAAAAGGGATTTGGAGGAGGGCAAGTGCGACGGTTCAAACGAAGTATTTGTGTAAGCTCTACAAAAGTATGCTACTGCTCCTTCGAGAAGTTCGAATCAAGGCTGTTCTGAACCCGTGAAATGAATCCTCTGGCCTATTTATCGGCGCACTTGTTTTCGGGGTTCCCTGAATAAGAAGGCACCCACTGGAGCTCCACCATGCACAGTAAATTTTGCATGGGGGGGTGTTAAACAAGTGCCAGGCAAGGGGGGCGTATTCGCTAATAGCATAGCTGTACAGAGCAGTTTTTAAATCAGTGAAGACGTACTGTGCATCAAGTTGGGCAAAGGCAATGGCGGTCTCCTCTGCCTCCTCAGCTGTAGAGCCTGGGGTGAGGCAGTTAATGAAAGGATGGGTCAGAGTAGAGTTGTGAGAAACTGCTACAACTTTCTGCTCTGTACAAGCAGCATCTACCGACATGGCATCCTGAGCTTGTCCATGACTCCTGTCAAAGGCATTTGCGCAAGCTATGTGATGCCGAGGATGCACATTCGCGAGGAAAGGGTTTGACTATTTGAGGCATGAATGCGTCGAGGAATAGCAACACAAGTTGGCTGATTAGCGGGTATGTTTATGAAATAGAGGTGAGAATATAGCACCAGTGGCGCTAGCAAAACGTTTTAAATACTGTGCCTGAAGGGGTGCCACAACTAGCTGAAAAAGAGCGTTGTGCATGCCTGGTTCAAAGAGTTAGGCTGTGCTTATGCTACAGGGAACGTTCAGGGCTGCCTCAGTCGCTTGAAATTCTCGCACAACTGCCCGATAGCACACCAAAGAGCATTTTGAAACTACTGCAGAGTCCAGGGATCGCAGCCAACAAAGCAACTGACATAGTGATGAAACAGACAAAATCAGCTGTTCATGATAAATGTGTACTAAGATTTGCCACTTAGCGAGCACTAACACAGTTATTTAGGATGCAGTACAGTCGCAAGGAGCCGATCGTCTACTGGCTAGTTGGTGCAGCCCTTCACCTACTTGGCATACACACCGTGCTGAGCCACTTGCACTCATGCCGCTTCACATCATAAGAGATGCGGTGAGAAGCCTGCTTCGTTAACGTGACGATGCGAGCTTTCAGCAGGTGATGCTCTCTGCAGGCAATACGCTTGCTGTCTCGGTGCCCGTGACCTACAACACTCAACTTCACAACAAGTTGCTTTCCTTTCTGCAAAGCGATGCATGCTGAACACAGTCCCGCACTACAATTGAGGTGGCAACGGCTAGCGCCTCAGCACTCTCACGTAGTCGCCAGCTATTAAAAGCAGGAGAAAGATCCATCTATTCAAGCATGCGAGGGTTGGAAAGGTTATGAAAAGAAAAAAAGAATAGAACGGTAGCACATTTTGTGACGCAGAATAGCCTGGTGTGTAGATGTGTTTTCAGCTCAGGAGGAGAAGTCATGCAGCTGATGGTACCAGAGGAGTTAAAGGACACGGTGCTGAAGTTGGGACACGATGGTATTATGGCTGGTCACCAGAGCATAGAAAATACGTTAGAGAGGATTGCAGAAGAATTCTTCTGGAAAGGAGTGCAGAGCGATGTGAAGTGATATAGACAGTTTCTAAAGGAAGAGTAGGTAAGGTTCTGCTGAGTGAAATGCCGACTGTAGAGCTACCTTTTTGTAGAGTGGCTATAGATATTGTGGGGCCCATCAACCCAGTGTCTGATTAAAGAAATTTATATGTTCTGACGTTGATAGACGAGACTACCAGGTACCCTGATGCGGTATCTTTCAAAACCATAGACACTATTCAGGTAGCAGAGGCTCTGTTGAACATGTTCACAAGATATGGTACACCAAAAGAGGTACTCAGGGGTAGAGGATCGAATTTTACCTCAGAAACCATGAGAGAGGAACACAGACTGATGTCCATTGACCAGAAATTAACTACACCATATCACCCGATGGCCAACATGTTGGTGGAGCGGTTCAATGGAACACTAAAAAGTATGTATGTTAAAAAGGATGTGTAAAGAAAGGCTTGAGGACTGGGATAGATATCTGCCTGCATTGTCATTTGCATATCGAGAAGAACCACAGGCCAGTTTACGATTCTCGCACTTTGAGATGCTGTATATAAGGACGGTCAGAGGCCCAGTAACAATCTTGAAAGAATTGTGAACCAGGGAAAAGTTGGGTGGGAACTGGCTAGAAGAAACTTGCAAAATAGCCCACCAAGAATTAGAACGAGCCAAACAAAAACAAAAAACTACTATCATCATAAAACAATGTGGAGGACACTAAAAAGAGGAGATAAGTCAATGAGGGTGGCGATTTGGGCTTGTTGGTATGGTAGCATGATAACATTTGGGAACGCAGACAAAGGACACGGACAAGAGAATGCACATTCAAGACAACACAGCGCTGTGTTGTCTTGAATGTGCTTTCTCTTATCCGTGTCCTTTTTCTGCGCACCATATATTATCAAGTAGGTGATAAGGTTCTAGTACTACTACTCACGAAAAACAAGAAAATTTTATGGCAGTGAAAGGGGCTATTTCTGTAAGGCAAGCAAAAAGTGAAATGGACTACGAAATTTCAGTACTTGATCAAAAAAAGGTGTTTTCCACCAACATGCTAAAATATGAAGAGAGAATGGAGGACAAAAAGGGAGAATAGAAAGAACATGCTACTGCATTTATGATGATTTCAGAGAAGAACCGGGTAGAGGTACCTACGTATATTAGGAAAAAATATTATACAAAATTTGAGCAGTGGAGAGATCGAAAACGAAGAAACAAGTCCAATCTTTTCTAGGCTTGACAGGGTTCTATCCGAATACACACCCCATTATGCAGAAGTAGCAGAGACACTCATCGAATTGACCGGGAAGGGTGTGCACAATGTTGTGAAATGGGAGGAGGTGCATGAAATTGCATTTGAAAGGTTAAAGCGTGAAATTTTCCACTCTCCCTTCCTGTTGGTGCCGAACACGCAGAAAAAGTTTGTGCTATGCACTGATGCATTGAGTAAGGCACTAAGAGCAGTACTCCTGCAAGTGAAAGAGGGAGTTCTTCACCCTGTGTTCTTTGCAAGTAAGAAGCTGAATAGTGCGAAGCAGAATTTTTCCACTATTCAAAAAGAATGTTTGGCTTTCGTATGGGCAGTAAAAAAATATCACATACATTTATTTGGAAAGCCTTTCAAAGTGAAAACAGATCACCAATCATTAAAATATTTTAGCAAAGCAAGACAAACGAACCGAAGGGTGATAAGGTGGAGCCTGATCTTGCAGGAATATTGTGAGTATATTGCCACGTTCTATTTCTCAACTTTTGTTTTGTTATCACCCCAAAACACTACACAATTCTTAGCGCAAACCGCGCCTGCAGTTTTCGAGAAGCTTCCGGACTTTAGTAGATCATTTCGATAAGATCACGCCCACTCTGCGAACTGTACAGATTATTCTGGAACCTACGCCACCGCCAACGATAACGCTAGAACATTCGATGGCAAGAGTATAAATGCCGACGCACTTCGCCGATTGTGAGTAGTTGATCGACGGCCGACGCTCCATTCGCCGCTATCAGTCCAAGACTGCTACCGTAATCGGATTTTCCGTTCACCGGGCACAGGTTCGCCCAAATAAACACTTAAATTCAAACACAAAGTTTCCTGTCTTCGGCCACGTCACGACCCCGTGACAATATTAAGGGTTGAAAAACGGGGGAGCAGATTTTATGAGAAGAGCCATGTGAATTATGTGATAGTGTGTTAGGAGGTGCAGATTATGTGGACCTTATGTACGACCATGTGAACATTAGGTGCGACCATGAGCGAACAATGTGCGAACAATAGCAGTGATGACGCATGAACAAAAAAGTGCAGCGAGTGGTGAATAAGAGCGCGATGAAGTCAGCAGAATGTGGAAAGAAAGAAACCAACAAAAAAGAACAAGGTGCAGCCTTGCACACATCATATGGAGAACAGTAATGAGCAGTTTCTTGAGCAAAAACTCTTTGAAAAAGGGCCCAATTTTATGAGTAAAGGAGGGGCCCGAGGCGTGTACCGAACGTGGAAGTGTGGCGACGATGCACGGGGCGCAGTCACCCGAGAGCACAGGCACCAGCCCCGTAAATGCAAGAAATCGGTCGGAAAAAAGCTCGTGACACGCGACCCGAGCCTGGAGGCAAAATCCCAGAGGATGACCTGGCACTGTGCGTTGAGACGCCGAGCTGCAAAGACGTGAGAAACGAGCGTCGCTAGGGCAACAGAAGCTGTATAGCCACCCGGTTCTGAGGGGAATCAGCATGAGAGACCCAGGCGGTGGCTGTCGGCTTCGGAGGTACCAGGTGAGGCTGCCTGGAGTTGCCTCACCCTTGCACAGCACTTCCTGGTCGACTTGCAGCTCTCCCACTTCGCGGCAAGACGCAACAGCCCACACCAGTCAGCAGAGCAAACTTGCCATCAAGAGAGTCCATTATGAGGCTAAGCCTAGCCCAGCGAGGCCAAAGAAGATGATGAAGTCCGGGAAACCAGCGACAACCACGAGCGGCTCGCTAGGCGGGACCTACTGACAGCGATATTAGGAAGTTGAAGAGAAAGTCAACGGCATACTTGACAAACTTCGACACAGCAACAGAGAGAAGCCAACTTCAACTGTAAGATTGTTCGATTGTTGAGACACCATATTAGATTAAGAGCAGTGGCTAGAGCTAAGAATAGATTTCGACTGGTTTGCAGACTGTTTTGCTTGTGCTGTTATTGGGGTAATTGTGTGTCAGTGAGTGTTGGTTTCGTTTTCTATTTATTTTATTTATTTGTTCACCCACAGCCCCTTCATAGGCATTACAGTGGGGTGATACATAAAGCACATATACAAAGCAGGGAATACATAGAGAAAACACCGAAATATAATCATAACTATACTATTACATCACAACATGGTTACGCTTATACAATAACATCATGTAGGACCTGCACAAATGTAGTATTTGGACTTATGTCCACACTGTGTGCTGGTAACAGATTCCAGACTCTTATGGTATTGGGGGAAAAAGAATCGCTGTACATGGTACATTTACATGATACTTCTTTTACCTTTAAAATGTGGGTTGTGGTCCACTCTCTTGGAAACGTAGTCAGGGTCATGTAAATATTTTGTGCTGTCGATCCCAGTTCGTGAATGGTAAATGTCATGAAATAATTTTAATTGATTCATTTTGCCTTTTGATTTTTCGCCTTTTATCTTTTGGGTTGTAAAGTGTTTGTTTTTGCCACACCCGCCTTTCCCATTTCTCTCTCCCCCAATTCCATGTGATGCAAGCGCTCTTGAGTAAGTTTGTGACAATCGATGATACGTTGAATCGGCTTCGGCACCTTCTTTATTAGATCTAAAAAGCAGTTATTGGCAGATTGAAGTGGACGAAAGGGACAGTGAAAAGGCTGCTTTAATAACGCCAGAAGGTCTGTGTGAATTTAAAGCACTATCATTCGGCCTCTGCTGTGCGCCTGCAACATTCCAGCGCATGATGAACAGCGTCATCTCAGGCCTCAAATGGCAGCCGTGCTTAGTCTACCTGGACGACACTGTGGCGTTTTCAGCAACGTTTGAACAGCCCACAGTGCAACTAAGTTTGGTACTTCAGGCTATCCAGTCAGCCAGCTTGACAATTAAACCGGAAGAGTGCCAGTTTGAATTCGAGAAGCTTCATTTCCTGGGTCATGTATTCGGTGCTGAAGGTGTTGGCCTGGACCCTGACAAGATTTTGGCAATGGGGCTGTTTCCCAAGCCGAACGACAAGGAGGAGGTACGCCGATTTTGGGGTTTATGCGCTTACTACAGGCAGTTTGTGGACAATTTTTCCTAAATTGCCGAACCTCTAACAAGACTCATGAAAAAGGACGTGCCATTTATTTGGCACACGGAACAAGAGAGTGCTGTCCACGAACTAAAGAAACGTTCACAAGCCCCACCTATCCTGGCCCACTTCGACAAAACCGCTGATCAAGAGTCCATACAGATCCAAGATATCTTGGCCTAGGTGCGGTCGTGGTCCGATGGCAAAATGGAGATAAGAAAGTGATAGCATATGCTAGGTGCACCCTCTCCAAAGCTGAAGGAAATTATTCTGCGACTGAAAAAGAGTGCCTGGCAGTCACATAGGTGATCAGCAAGCTCAGCCCATACCACTACGGCAGGCCATTCCATGCCATCAGGGACCACCACTACCTCTGTCGGCTGGCGAGCTTAAAATACTCGTCGGGACGGCTTGCAAGATGAAGTCTGCAACTTCAAGAAGTGGTAGAAGAAGATAGATATTACGGTCGTATATAGGTCTGGCAGAAAACATGATCATGATGACTGCTGACCATGTTCACCAGTCAACTAGAGACATTTAGAAGAAAAGGACTTCCCACTACTTTGTGTGATAGAAATTTTAGAAATCGCTGAGCATCAATGGGCTGACACAGAACTGCTCCCGCTGATAAAGTATCTCGAAGGGCATGATGAACAAGTTCCTCGCGTATTTAAAAGATTATCCTCATTCAAGAGAAAGTCATCTTCATTCTGCCTCTGAACTAATGCACTCCACAAGAGGAATTTCGAACACAACAAGGAAAAGTTCGTGCTCGTACCATCAGCCATGAAGCCAGAAATCTTAGAAACCAGTTATGAACCGTCTGCGGGTCATTTGGGCGTCAGCCGAACATTCCCCAGAATCCGTCGGAAATATGATTGGCCCAAGTTGCTAGCGTCCATGAGGCCATACGTGAAAACATGTCGCGAGTGTCAAAGGCGCAAAAAGTCACCCCTCAAGACGGCCAGGCCTTCTCCAGCCTACAAAACCTCCTATGACTCCATTTCAACAGGTTGAAATGAACCTCCTCAAACAATATCCTATGTCGTCATCAGGAAAAAGGTGGATAATAGTTGCTACTGACTAACACGATATGCTGAAACCGGCTGCCCTGAGCAAGGATAGGCAACGGAAGTCGCGAAGTTTTTCGTTCGAACCATTGTTCTTCAACATGGAGCCCCAATCGTCATGATTACCGACGAAGAGCAGCGTTCACGTCTGAATTGATGCAGTCCTTATAACAATGACTAACATTAGTCAGAGGAAGACCACCGCATACCATTTCCAAATAAACAGATTGACCGAATGACTAAACTGCACCATTGCTGACATGCTGTCGATGTACGTTGACATTGAGCATAAAATGTAGGACGAAATCTTGCCATACACAAGCTTCGCATACAATACGGCCATGCAGAAGGCCACCCACGTCCCACCATTTCAGCTGGCCTACAGCCGCACTGTTACTACGACACTCGCCACCATATTGCCAGTAGACAACGACAATTACAAGCCATCTGAAGTTGACGACTTTCTGCAAACGGTCGAAAAAGTAGGCGAGTTGGCACGACACTGTATACAACAAAGCAATGATGCAAGCTGCGCCACAGGACAGTTGAGTACCACCAAGGCGAGCGAGTGTGGATATGGACACCAATACGACGACACGGGCTATCAGAAAAGCCCCTTTGTCAATACTTTGGTCCATATATACACTCCATGCGGGACCTGTAGGGGGCACCTTAAAAGGCACAGGCTGCGCGACTTGTGGTGTGGCGGGCGTGCAATGTTGAGAGTCGTAGCAGACAACAGCGCCTAATTGCTTTGATGGCTATGGTGGCACAAGCGCCCGTGGCCGGCGGGTTAGTGGTGCTTCAAGCAGAATTTAAAGATATCGCAGGGGGACAATTTTCCGCGATGCCATCATGAATAAATTTCATGATGGAAAAACTTTCACGAAAACGGCCAGGATTTTTTTTTTTTTGCGTTAGTGAGCGTTTTGCTGCTCTTCGCCAGGAATGGCTGCTAAACGCGTGTGTCAGGTGTGCGTAATGCATGAGGGCAGCTGCGTAACTATCACACCAAGCTGTCATTCTTTCAAAGTTAAATTATTATCGGTGCTTGCCCACTGCCCGCGTACTTGGAAAATACTCAGAGCGTTTAGAAATATCGATGGCTCCACCGCCACTCGCCGTGGAAACTGGCGTGCTCGTTTGTTGCCGCGTCGTGCCATGGCAATTTTCAGCCACCAAGTCTCGCGAAGTGTTTTGCTTGAAATTGTCATGGCATCATTGTCGCTCATCATAATCATAGTCTTTACCTCGGCGCTCACGCAGCTCATGCTAAGAGCTTGAAGTGCGGGTGAGAAAAAGAACGCAAAAAGATTTAATCCAGAGAGGACAGCGCATGCCCCGTTCTGTCTTTCACTTCACCTTGTAGAGTGCTGACGACGACAGCACGGTCACTTCGGCCACCGTCACGTGTCTCTTATTTTTTATAACCTCTTGTGTGGTTTATGTTGGTTTCTGAAACAAACACCGACATGCACATCCGTCGCTACAGCGTTCGCAAAGCATCGTTTCTTACCATGTATAGTTCTGCTATACTCTACGCCCTGCATCATTTCTTTCTAACATGCAGATTGTTTAACAGTCAAAGAAAAAGGCTTTTGAATGAATCAAATCCAAAAGATGTGATTCAATTCATTACATCCGGCGGTTATTTCCTTTGGAGCAACAGCACTTGGTTTTAGACACAGGAGTGTTCGGGATGCCATATGCGATTTGCTACGCGAGACGAAACGAAGTGAATTGTAAGGTTATGTAAGTGAAAGTTATTCTTCAGCAACATTACGCTTTTCTTGTGAATCAAGC
Organism: Rhipicephalus microplus; assembly: GCF_043290135.1. Classification (NCBI taxonomy): domain Eukaryota; kingdom Metazoa; phylum Arthropoda; class Arachnida; order Ixodida; family Ixodidae; genus Rhipicephalus; species Rhipicephalus microplus. The sequence continues at coordinate 15,264,524 of NC_134700.1, read as the reverse complement.
TAATTAGTTATTTAGAAAAAGATCTATTGCTAAAGGTTTTGAGATTTATAAACAAAATCATTCATATAACAAGGCACTGCCCATTTCATGGCCGATCTCCCATGGTGCCTTGCGCCAGTCTAATAAAGACCAACCAACCAACCGACATACTAGCTTGATCCTATTGAGTACGCATACGCTGCTGGGTGGCTATTTGTGTTTACGGTAAAATGCTACGCAATTCAGTTCGCCCCTCCACTGATGGACTCATCAACTCAGGAAAGCACTAATTGACCTCGCATTGCATTCTTCAAAACTGCGAACGGTACACGGCGAGGTAGTAACTATTAAGGTCCATTAAAACGTCCCATCAGTCTTGATCTGAAATGAAATTTCTTGCATGTGTTTCTTTTCTCACCAGCTCTATGGCAGGAAGAACATCGCGCAAGATCATCGCACAAGCAGAGGGTGTCTCAGACCAATTTAAGCGCGCATCAGCAGAATGCGAGACGGCAGAAGAAATGGGAACTAAACACCTTTTACGCTTCGCAGCTTTTATCCACTTATTTCACTGCCCAATAAAGCAGGAACAAGTCAAGAAACTCTAAAGCTTCATTCCCGCAGGACACAGCGTGTACTTATTAGTACAATCGAGTACGCAGCAGTTCATGAGTCAGATAAACCACGTACTAGCGAACGTTGGGGGAGTGTTTCATTCTGCCCGGGCTCTGAACGTTTGTCTTCTCTGACGGCCGTGCGGCGGCACGCCAGTCTCAGTGCACTGAGTCTGTAAGAATATCTGTATCATATCTTGCGCAGCATGTGCCTCGTGTCAAACCCGCCCCCTTTGATACGATAGTGCGGTGAGGGTACGCACCCTTTCTTGTCTCGCTCGGTATATAAGCACTGCTACAATAAAGATAGGGGCTTTCTTCCCATCGCACCCCTTCGTCATGCCTTGCTCAATCGCGCTAACGATACATGGTGTCAGAAGTGGCTAGTCAAACTCACGACTTCACTGGAGGACAGCGACGACGGGAACAGCCATGGACTTCCTCAAGCCACCGGACCCGCTGCGCATGTCAGGAGACGCAGGCAAGAATTAGAAGCTGTTCATCCAAAGGTTTGAACTTTTCGTCACCGCATCAGACCCACCGAAAAAACCTCGATCGGCGAAGACGAAGGCAGCTTTACTCCTGAGTATCGCCGGTGAAAAAGCGCTCGAAGTTTTCAACACCTTCACGTTCGCCGACAGCGAGAGCAGAGAAGACTACGCAACGGTTGTGGCGAAGTTCGAGCAATCCTGCGCCACCCAGTACAGCGAAGTACACGAGCGCTACGTCTTTCGGAACATGAGTCAAGCCCCAGGTGAGAGCCTGGAACACTTCCTGCGAGACTTGAAAAAACAGGCTCGTGAGTGCAACTTTGGCGCACTAACAGATTCCATGATCCGGGATCAGCTCGTTTTTGGAATAGGCGATGATAAAACCCGGGAGACTTGAAAAAACAGGCTCGTGAGTGCAACTTTGGCGCACTAACAAATTCCATGATCCGGGATCAGCTCGTTTTTGGAATAGGCAATGATAAAACTCGGGAAAAGCTGCTCAGTGACAACAATTTGACCTTAGATAAGGCAGAGCAAGTTTGCAAGGCAGCTGAGGCAACAGCGGCTCACCGAGGCGTGTGGGACAGCCAGCAAAAGCAAGTAAATGCTGTGCGCAATTCGAAGCAGAGCCAAGGTGAAAATCGACAAGGCAACCGCAAATGCCCGAAGTGCGCACGCACGCACGCTGTAGGAAACTGCCCTGCATACGGACGGACATGCCGAAGACGCCACCGAAAAAACCACTTCGCCGTATGTTGCAGAAACGCATCGCAAGTTGACGAGGTGGGGAGGCATGAAGACGACTTTGAAGTGCTCGATGTGTCTGTAAGAAGAGTGACAAGTCAATGTGATTGGGTCGTTCAGGCACAAGTTCAAAGCATCAAAGTCACGCTGAAGATTGACACAGGATCACAGGCGAATTTAATGCCCTTCGGAGTGTTCCGCAGGATGCATCCGAGGCCAGCACTGAAGCCCAGCTGTGGCGTGCTTCGCTCATACGGCGGCGGTGTAATCAAACATGCAGGGATGACGCGACTGGAAGTGACACTGGATGACCACACCGCTGCACTCGACTTCTTCGTGGTACACAAGGGTCAGGCCATCTTAGGCTTGAGGGCGAGTGAGCAACTTGGATTGATCCCGCACGTACACGCCGTGTCTCGTACAAGCTCTGAAGAAATCGTCGATGAATTTCGCCACTTGTTCACCGGTACGGGCTGTGTCAAACGCGTCTACAAGATGGTCCTCAACAAGGGAACGGTGCCGGTGGTCCAACCAACTCGGCGCATACCCCCGACTCTCCAGAAGCCCCTCAAAGAAGAACTCGAGCGCATGGAACGGGGCCACATCATCAGAAAAGTCAACGAACCAACAGACTGGGTGAGTCCACTTGCAATTGCCCGAAAAAAAGATGGGAAGCTGCGCATTTGCATAAATCCTAGAAAAATAAATCAATGCCTGAAACGAGAACACTACGAGATGCCCAGACGAGAGGATATAGAAGCCGAGTTGCCTGGCGCGACGCTCTTCTCTCGACCGACTCGATACAAATTCAGGGTTCCATCAAATACCGCTCGATGAAGAAACTTCTAAAATTTGCACGTTCTCCACGCCCTTCGGCCGGTACCATTTTTTGCGATTACCGTTTGGTATATTATCGGCATCTGAGGTTTTTCAGAAAACCTTAACAGAAATTTTGGATGGCCTTCCCGGTGTCAGGGTGTACGTTGATGATGTCCTTATCTGGGGCACAACTCGGCAAGAGCATGACGCGCGCTTGAGGTCGGCACTACAAGCAGCCCAACAAGCTGGCTTAACGTTTAACCCGGCGAAATGCACAATCGGCGTACAGGAGATAGAGTATCTCAGTGACGTCATCAGCAAGGATGGCATCAGGCCGAGCCCCTCCTTGATAAAATGTATGCTCCAGACGCCTGCGCCGGACGAAAAATCGGCCGTCCAAAGAATGCTAGGAGTCGCCAATTATTTCGGCAAATACCTCCCATCATTAGCCGAAAGGACTAGCCTCTTGCGAAGCCTGCTGGAGCGATATACAATGTTTGAATGGAGTGCCAACCACGCGCTCGAGTGGGAGCAACTTTGCGCTGACCTCAGCAGGCAGCCCGTGCTTTCAGTGTTCGACGCCACGAAAGCCACGAAAGTATCATGCGATGCATCGCAGAACGGTATCGGAGCGGCGCTACTTCAGTGCAACAATGACGTATGGAAGCCGGTCGCCTATGCCTCCCGCGTGCTAACTCACGCAGAGCAGCATTATTCCCAAATTGAGAAGGAAGCGATGGCTTGTGTTTACGGCTGCGAACGCTTTCACCACTTCGTGTATGGCCGAAACCTTATCTTAGAGACCGACCATCACCCTTTGCTCGCTATCGCCCAAAAACCCATTGGTGATATGCCGCCCCGCCTGCAACGATTCTTCCTGCGATTGATGCGCTATGACACAGAAATGCGATTCGTTCAAGGAAAGCAGCTTCTAGTGGCCGACATGCTGTCGCGGGCGCCCACCTCAAGTTATGCCAGTGATGTCGGGAGCGATGATGTGGAAGTGCACGCCGTAAGTGTCGTTTCATCTCTTGTCAGTGATGACACGTGGAAACAACTAGCAGCAGAAACGAGTCGGGACTCGTATCTTAAAGCTGTGCTGCACAGTTTAGAACACGGGTTATGCATAGCGGGACAGCTGAAGCCATTTTCTACTGAGCTGACGCAGGTGAAAGGTGTCCTCTTGAAAGGATGTAAAGTGGTGATTCCGAACAGTTTGAGGAAAGACACTTTAAAAAGAATTCACCAAGGACACATGGGCATCAACAAATGCAAGGAAAGGGCAAGGCGACTTGTATTTTAACCCGACATTAACGCTGACATTGGTGCATTCGTGCAGAAATGTGCAGTGTGCAAAAAGTACGCGTATACTCAGCCGCAAGAACCTCTAATGATGCGCCCGGTGCCCGAGATGCCGTGGCAGAAAGTTGGCATTGATATCTTTGAGTACGGTGGACGGTCGTATCTCAGCGTATACGACGCGCTGTCAAATTTTCCGGAAGTGGAGCAGTTGCGTGACACATCGGCGAGCTCTGTCATTCAGGCAACTAGCGCCATATTTTCTAGGTACGGCATTCCACTGGAAGTTCTGACAGATAATGGCCCGCAATTTTCGTGTCACGAGTTCAGGTCCTTTTCGAGGGCATACGACTTCAGACACATCACATCCAGTCCAGGATATCCACAATCAAATGGTTTGGCTGAGAAAGGCGTCCAGGTCATCAAGAGAATCCTGAAAAAAACCATGAAGCAAAGCAAGATTTCTGGCTGGGCCTTCTTGCTTACAGGACAACCCCACTAGAGTGCGGCATGGCCCCAGCGGAGATATTGCAAGGCAGAAGACTGCGCAACACCCTGCCGGACATGGAGACCGGACCTGAACACTCCATCGTGAAGCGCTCCCACACCAACCGCCATGGAAGACTGCTGGCGCCGCTCGAAATAGGGGCCACGGTTCATCTGCGTTCCAAAGGAGCATGGGCGAAGAGAGCTAAAGTCCTAAGGCCTTCCGGGCATCCAAGGTCCTACGACGTCACGACAGAAGAAGGGCGGCAGCTGCGACGGAATCGTCGACATTTGCTGTTAATCAGCGAGGACTTCAGCCCAGACCTTCCCGACAGCGGTGAAAACGTAACGCCATCTGCAACAGCGCATGAGGTTCCAGTCGCGTTGCCGGGGTACATGCCCGCAGCCCCGATCCCGGGCACAACAGCTACACAAGTTCCAAGAAGATCACCGCGACAACGCAAAGCGCCCAGACGGCTGGCTTACAACGAGAACTTTGTTCAAGTGCCGTGAATGAGTGCTTAACATTTTGTGAGCGTTCCAGTCGTGTTCACCTGTCAATTGTTTTATACACCAAGAAGGATGTATCATATCTTGCGCAGCATGTGCCTCGTGTCAAACCCGCCCCCTTTGATACGATAGTGCGGTGAGGGTACGCACCCTTTCTTGTCTCGCTCGGTATATAAGCACTGCTACAATAAAGATAGGGGCTTTCTTCTCATCGCACCCCTTCGTCATGCCTTGCTCAATCGCGCTAAGGATACAATATCCAACGAATTAGTGACCTAAACTACAAAGTCATCGCCGATGGACACGAGTGTTCAAAACGACAATAGAGCGAAGAAGTCGCACACGTCCGTATGAAACAATATTATGAGAAAAAGCTCCTTTGTTTGCCTCCCTCCATCACGCATCAGGACGATGCACATTTTGAAGGGGGACTAATGCCAAAGAGACAAACTACAAGTCGATATAATGAAGGCCAGCGAGCTGCTGAGTGCCGTCCTCAGTTTCGCACACGCTCGCAAGCGCGAATGATGCCTCTCGTACACAAGCACGAGTCAATGTGGGTTTGACCTGCCAGGAAGAAGACGCGTTGGGTAATGAACAATTTTGTTTAGAATGCTATGGACTCATCCATTTTTTAACACAAAAGTGTTTCATGCCGGGATCCACCACGGTTCCGCTGATGTGCTTCCGTTACCGAAGTGACGATGAAAAATATATGCTAAAAGCCTGCAAAAAAAATATCAGAAGGCAAACATCTGTCACGCGCAAATCGAACCAGAAACTTTTCGATTCTCAGTGCGCGGCACCAACCACTACTCCACAAAGTGTGCGTTGTGTGGAGTGCTAACGGCAAGCTATTTATATACAGCATACGGCATTTGGCAGTCCTCAGAACTTCAAAACTTCCCCGCGTTTTTGTTATCGGTTTGCGAGGTGGCGCGTCAGTCTCGCGTTTGACGTGCTCCCAAGGCGCTGCCCCCTCTGTCCCTCGAAGCGTGGTTTCTCCTGCGCGCGCACTTATCATACTCGTATTTCGGGTGACGACAAAGGTCACTTCGCAAGCTGCATCAGCCGCGTTTACAAAATGAGCATGCTGCTGACACACGACGCAGGAAGAATTGTGACAGTTGTTAGGCAGTGCTCGGTCTATGTGTGCTCGTCTCGTGCGTGCTGCTTTCTGTTTGAGGTGTGCGCTGCAAGTTTCAAGCTGCTTGCCATTCCTAACCTGATTTCGCAATTTGTTGTTGAAACAATGCAAAATAAACACTGAACTACCTTTGTAAAAGCAAGTTTAACTTTCGTGTTAGTAGACCCATTTCTATATAGGAGGATCAGCCACGTTTTTCGCATCTAGTTTTTATGGCACATGTTCGCCCATAATAAACAAGTTTTTGGAGTTTCCTTTTTGGAATCTGTTACAATATTAAAGCCCGAGTGTGAATAGAATATCTTTGACTGTTTTTCTAATTGTTCGGAGCGAAGTTGCAGAAAAATAAAGGTGGAGAATTCTTGTGCATATTCTTATGCGATAGCGAGGTTGATGAAGCACTGGCATAGTAGTATTTTATAGTTGTCTTATCAGGTCAATGGAGAGACCGTGCTGAATTCATGTACACGATTTGGTGCAACCAAAGTGTTGCCGACCACACTCTACGCATGAAAAGCAAAGATGCTGTTTCCTCAGCCTCTGCTCCTCTTTCAACTGATGAGGTATACAAGATTGTGCTCTCTTGGAGTTAGAAGTCCCAAATATGCCTCGTAGGCGTCAACTTACATGCACATTTGAAACTGTGGAAGTCAAAAATCTTCGGTGTCCAATTTTTCCAACTACCTGCCCAGATTTCAGGTCCGAAACAGCATTAATAGACCACCCAGCTCTGCCACATCAATAACGTTGGAACGAGCATTTGCTGGACTTCATACAATTGCAGCCTGGTTGCAAATGTATCACAAAAGGTTCCAAAAATGTTCCGAACAGTCGCGGAGGGTTCCAAACCTGAAGGGAGCAGGAAAGTGTGTTCTATTTAACAGGAGTTCCAATTCCTGAGAGATAAACAAGGGTGCCGAGTACAAGTATGAGACGAGTTATATTAGACATAGTTGTTCCATGTACACAGCAGCTCTGTTTAAGAGATTTCCATTTACTGAGAGTTCACTGTACATGCCATCTAGTTCTACTGATGCAGGAATGCAAACATTCTTTAGATTTCTGAAATTCATGCAAGAAGGGTTCAGACTTTTCAGCAATAGAGAGGTCAGCCAGCTTTACTGACATGATGGTATGCAGATTTCTCAAGAAAAACACATTGCGTGCGTGCGAAAGCTCATACTAGAGCTTTTCTGCTTTTTCCCTGGCATTCTATGCATTGAAAACACAGTCTCAGCCGAGCTTGTTGCACAGCGACTGCTCGAAGGACCATTGAAATTGGCCAGATTTTCACATGTCGGTTCTTCAGAAGGCATGCTGCACACCAATTTGTCATCGTGATATTTATTATCCATTATTATAAATTATCACATTCATTTTCCAGAAGCTTGAATACTTCGAAGAGTGAAATTATAGTGTGAATCAGAGAGCAAAAAAAATCTGAAAAATATTCAAAAGTTCAAATATTCACACAGATTTACTTATAATTTACACAAAAATCGAGTTTTCAGAGCAATTTTTTTTTAAATGGAAGTACAGCGTTCATCAGAGTGTCACGGGGTCGTGACGTGGCCGAAGACAGGAGACATCGTGTTGGGATTTAACTCGTTTATTTGGGCGAACCTGTGCTCGGTAAACGGAAAGTCCAATTACAGTAGTAGTCTTGCACAGATAGCAGTCTCGGACTGATAGCGGCGAACGGAGCGTCGGCCTTCGATCAACAACTGACAAGCGGCGAAGCGCGTCGGCATTTATACTCTTGCTGTCAAACGTTCTAGCGTTATCGCTGGCGGTGGCGTAGGTTCCAAAACAATCTGTACCGTTCGCACAGTGGGCCTGACCTTATCGAAATGATCTACTACAGTCCAGAACCTTCTCGAAAACTGCAGGCGCGGTTTGCGCTGAGATCGTGTGGTGTTTTGGGACGATAACAAAAACTTGAAAAATGGAACGTGGCATTGCCCCACTGTGAAAAAAGGCATCGTCCCGATGCTTTAACTAAAGATGAAGGTACAGTAATAATGCAAGAAAGTACAATGAATAAATTACGATACAACAATAATACAAAAAAAACACTGTTTCAGTTTGTTAACGTGCATGAAACGGCTTGAGGCGCGCGACATGTACGACTTCAGGTCGCGATCGGCATCGTTGAGAGTTCGTGATGTCGTCGGGGACAACCTCGTAATCAAGTGGGCCGAGACGTCGAACCACCCTGTACGGTCCGAAGTGTCGTCGCAGAAGCTTTTCACTTAGTCCACGTCGGCGCATCGGCGTCCACACCCAAACACGTTCACCGGGCTGGTATTCCACGAAGCGTCGTCGAAGATTGTAATGGCGGCAGTCGGTCGTCTGTTGATTCTTGATACGGAGACGCACGAGTTGTCGGACTTCTTCGGCGCGTTGAAGGTACTCACTCACATCGAGGTTTTCTTCGTCGGTGACGTTGGGAAACATGGCATCGAGCGTCGTTGCCGGGCTCCTTCCGTAAACCAATTTGTATGGAGATATCTGCGCCGTCTCCTGCACCGCCGTGTTGTATACGAAGGTCACATACGGAAGAATGGCGTCCCACGTCTTGTGTTCGACATCGACGTACATTGTGACAGCATGTCGGCGATCGTCTTGTTAAGCCGCTCGGTGAGGCCGTTGGTCTGTGGGTGGTACGCTGTCGTCCGGCGGTGGTTTGTTTGGCTGTATGCCAAGATTGCTTGAGTTAAGTCGGCAGTGAATGCCGTTCCTCTGTCGGTGATAAGGACCTCCGGGGCGCCGTGACGTAGGACGATATTTTCGACGAAGAACTTGGCTACCTCGGATGCACTGCCTTTTGGCAGCGCTTTTGTCTCGGCGTAGCGGGTGAGGTAGTCGGTAGCTACCACGATCCCCTTGTTTCCGAAAGCCGACGTCGGGAGCGGCCCCAGTAGGTCCATACCAATCTGCTGGAAAGGTCGGCAAGGTGGATCAATTGGCTGCAGAAGTCCCGCTGGCCTTGTCGGCGGTGTCTTGCGTCGCTGACAGTCCCGGCATGTCCTCACATAACAAGTGACGTCGGCGGTAAGACGTGGCCAATAGAACCTTTCTTGTATCCTCGCGAGCGTGCGAGAAACACCGAGGTGCCCTGCCGTCGGATCGTCGTGCAGGGCCTGCAGGAGTTCCGGTCGCAGAGCTGAAGGCACCACAAGGAGGTACTTGGCTCGAAGCGGTGAAAAGTTTTTCTTTTGTAGAAGACCGTTTCGTAGAAAGAACGACGCAAGTGCGCGCTTGAATACCTTCGGGACTTCAGCGGTCCTGCCTTCGAGGTATTCTATTAGGGCATTAAGTTCCCTGTCGGCCCCCTGTCGTTCAGCGAAGTCGTCGGTAGTTATCGTTCCCAAGAAGTACTCGTCATCCGGGTCGTCGGGTTGGTCGACAGGCGCACGAGAGAGACAGTCGGCGTCGGAGTGTTTTTTGCCGGACATGTAAATAACAGTAATGTCATACTCTTGAAGTCTCAGGCTCCATCGTGTGAGGCGACCTGAAGGGTCCTTCAAGGTGGCTAGCCAACACAAGGCGTGGTGGTCGCTCACAACTTTGAAGGGCCTGCCGTAGAGGTAGGGGGGAAATTTCGACGTAGCCCAGATGATCGCGAGGCACTCCTTTTCTGTTGTGGAATATTTTGCTTCTACATTGGACAGCGCTCGGCTGGCGTAACTAATAACCCTTTCAAGTCCGTCAGCCCTCTGCACAAGAACGGCGCCAAGACCTACGCTGCTTGCGTCAGTATGTATTTCTGTCTCGGCGAATTCGTCGAAATGGGCAAGTAACGGAGGCGTCTGGAGGCGATGTTTAAGCTCCTGGAAAGCGTGTTCCTGTGGCGTTTCCCACTTGAACTCCACGTCGGCCTTGGTAAGGTTAGTGAGAGGATCAACGATGCGGGCGAAGTTTTTCACGAACCGCCTATAATAGGCGCACAGGCCGAGAAATCGGCGCACGGCCTTCTTGTCAGTGTGCGGCGGGAAGTCGGCGATGGCGGCTGTTTTCCGTGGATCGGGACGAACTCCAGACTTGCTGATAACGTGTCCCAGAAACAAGAGCTCCTCATACGCAAATCTGCACTTTTCTGGCTTCAGTGTGAGTCCGGACGTCTTGATGGCTTGAAGTACAGCTTCAAGGCGCCGAAGATGCTCGTCGAAACTCGAGGAAAACACGACGACGTCGTCCAAGTACACAAGGCAAGTCTGCCACTTCAATCCTGCCAGTACTGTATCCATAACGCGTTGAAAAATTGCAAGCGCTGAGCAAAGGCCGAAGGGAATCACCTGAAACTCGAAGAGGCCATCCGGTGTTATAAACGCCGTCTTCTCTCGGTCTCTTTCGTCGACTTCGATTTGCCAATAGCCGGTCTTGCGGTCCATTGACGAAAAGTACTTGGCGTTATGAAGCCGATCAAGTGCGTCGTCTATTCGTGAGAGAGGATACACGTCCTTTCTTGTGATTTTGTTAAGGCGGCGATAATCGACGCAGAAACGTAGGGTTCCCTCCTTTATCTTCACTAACGCCACGGGGGATGCCCATAAACTCTTGGACGGCTGGATAATGTCATCCCGCAGCATTTCATCAACTTGTCTCTTCATGGCCTCACGTTCTCGCGTCGAAACCCTGTACGGACTCTTGACGGAGTGGTCTGGCATTTTCTTCGGTTATGATGCGATGTTTCGTGATTGGGGTCTGCCGAATTTTCGATGACGACGAAAAGCAATCTTTGTATTGCAGGAGCAGGACCTTGAGCAGTTCTTGCTTATCGTTCGGAAGTCTGGGATCGACGTCGAAAGCTATGGGAGGGGCTTGGTTCCTCTGAGCAGGTTCCGCAGAATCGGCGAGGGCGAAAGCACTGGTGGCTTCGACGATTTCTTCGATGTATGCGACCGTTGTTCCTTTGTTCACATGTTTGTACTCATTGCTCAAATTCGTGAGCACAACCGTTGCTTTGCCTCCCCGCAGCTATGCAATTCCTCTCGCGACGCAAACATTTCGGGTGACCAACAGATGCTGACTGCCTTCAACGACGCCTTCCAAGTCAGGTGATTTAGGAGCGCCGACTGAAATAATGACGCTGAGCGAGGCGGAATGGTGACTTGTTCTTCCAGCACATTCAAGGCATGGTGTCCTGACGGCGTGCGCGGTGGTAGTGCTTCTTCTGTGGATAACGTTATCGACTTTGTTTTTAGGTTGATGACAGCACCATGGAGGCATAAGAAGTCCATGCCAAGGATGACATCTCTCGAGCAACGCTGTAGGACTACGAAGTCTGTAGGATAAATACGGCCATTAATGATGACTCTCGCTGTGCAGATTCCTGCAGGCGTTACGAGATGACCTCCGGCTGTGCGGATTTCAGGGCCTTTCCAAGCTGTCCTAACTTTCTTTAACTTCGCGGCGAACGACCCACTGATGACAGAATAGTCGGCTCCAGTATCGACGAGAGCGGTCACACTGTGGCCGTCGATAAGAACGTCGATGTCGCTAGTTCGCCGTCTCGCATTACAGTTAGGGCGTGGCGTCGGGTCACGGCTGCGTCGGCTTGTTCCGCTGCTTCCGTGTTGCGTCGTCAGGCCACCTCCAATAAGTGAGCTTTCGCCGCCAGGGCTTTGCCTGGTTGGCATTGTGTTCGGAAAGCTCCGTCGCGGCGTCATCGTGGTCGGAGGATCTTCGGTAGTTCGTCGCACAGCAACCGCACCTCCACCGGTTGCTGCCCTTAGTTTCCCGGATACGGGCTAGGAGACCGGCCCCGCGGTGGGCCGGAGTACTGCCGGGGGTGCGGTGACATGCGGCGGCTGGGCGACGGCGAACGGGTAGACTTCGGGGTGTCCATTGAGTTCCTGTCAGCTAGTGGGTGATGCCACGTGGCCGTTCCCCTGGCTGCGGACGTGGTGCATCGACGGCGAAGCCACGCAGTCCCATCTGTCGGTACTGGCAACCGAGGTAAGTGTGCCCGGCCTCGCCGCAGTCGTAGCACAGTGGGCGGTGGTCAGGGGTGCGCCAAACGTCGGTTTTCCTCGGCGCACTGCGCTGGCCCGCTGGTGAACAGTAGGTCGTCGGTGGTGTCTGGCGACGGAAGTGCGACGAGGCGGCGTTTTGGCGTGGACGGGAAGGAGCATTGTGGCGCACTGCAGCGGCGTAGCTCATAGTTTCTGGCTCGGGAAGCGGTGTTTGGGGAATTCGAAGTGATTGCCGAACTTCTTCTCGCACAATGTCGGCGATCGAATCCACTTGAAGGTGCGCCGAAGGCAACAGTTTGCGCAGCTCGTCCCGCACGACCGCTCGGATCGTTTCACGCAGGTTTTCGGAGTCACTGGTTTGAGCAGCAGCGCATTCTGGAGTCAGGCGACGATTATACTGTCTGGTGCGCATGTCAAGGGTTTTTTCGATGGTGGTCGCCTCGGATACAAGTTCTTGGACGGTGTTCGGTGAATTCCTCATTGGTCCCGCGAAGAGCTCCTGTTTGACCCCTCGCATGAGGAAACGAATTTTCTTCTTCTCAGGCATGTCTGGGTCAACGTGACGAAATAGGCGGGTCTTCTCCTCTGTGAAAATTCCAGCCTTCTCATTTGGTAGCTGAACCCGGGTCTCTAGTAGAGTAGCGGCCCTCTCTTTGCGAGCGACGCTCGCGAACGTTTGCAGAAATGCGCCGCAGAAGACATCCCACGTTCGGAGCGTGGACTCACGATTCTCTAGCCAAGTCCTTGCGGTGTCTTCCAGGTAGAAATAAACACGACGGAGCTTTTTTTCGTTGTCCCAGTGGTTGAGGGCGGCCACACGGTCGTATGTTTCTAGCCAGGTTTCCGGGTCTTCAAATGATGACCCATGAAACGTTGGTGGTTCCCTGGGTTGATGAATGACGATCGCGGGCTGGGACGCTCTTGTTGTCATTGTCGCTGCAGTAGAGGTCATGGCCTTGGCCTTCCGCGCCTTGTCTTGTAGAAGCCCGTACTCCGGTGGGAGACCTTGCTGTCGGCGGCTTGTTCGCTGCTCTTGGTTGGCGTCGGTGTCTTCTCCCCGACGTGGGCTGGGTTCACGGCTTGACGGGGACGTCCGGTACATGAACGAAGCAGCACCTCTACCAGATGTCACGGGGTCGTGACGTGGCCGAAGACAGGAGACTTCGTGTTGGGATTTAACTGTTTATTTGGGCAAACCTGTGCCCGGTAAACGGAAAGTCCAATTACAGCAGTAGTCTTGCACAAATAGCAGTCTTGGACTGATAGCGGTGAACGGAGCGTCGGCCTTCGATCAACAACTGACAAGCGGCGAAGCGCGTCGGCATTTATACTCTTGCTGTCGAATATTCTAGCGTTATCGCTGGCGGTGGCGTAGGTTCCAGAACAATCTGTACCGTTCACACAGTGGGCGTGATTTTATCGAAATGATCTACTACAGTCCGGAACCTTCTCGAAAACTGCAGGCGCGGTTTGCGCTGAGAATCGTGTGGTGTTTTGGGACGATAACAAAAACTTGGGAAATGGAACGTGGCAAGAGTTTATTTCTCATAAATACACAATTCCCCAAATTTTGAGGTTTGATTTTGCATTCTAAGTTGTGGCGGAACGTCCACACGACACTTTATCTTTAATGACAATGCATTCCAGCCTTGCCGATAATCTTGTCTCTCAACCTTTCTTTTTTTTTAATTTGCTGTTTATGCTGTTTATATATGCTGCTAATATAAAGGCTGTTTATGTTGGCTGTTGTAAACTAGCCAAGGTGTACCTTGGGGGGCAGCCACTAAGCTAGCAGTGTGGCGGCCACTCCTCCAGGAAGGAGTCGTTGAACACCAGTAGCCTTGGAAGCCACGGAAATCCCCAACGAAGCTACGACTGCATATACCTCTCCCCGATATCACACTGTGGGTCATCATCATCATCAGCCTGACTACGTCCACTGTAGGACAAAGGCCTCTCCCATGTTCCGCCAGTTAACCCGGTCCTGTGCTTGCTGCTGCCAATTTATACCCGCAAACTTCTTAATCTCATCTGCCCACCTAACCTTCTGTCTCCCCCTAACCCGCTTCCCTTCTTTGGGAATCCAGTTAGTTACCCTTAATGACCAGCGGTTATCCTGTCTACGCGCTACATGCCCGGCCCATGTCCATTTCCTCTTCTTTATTTCAACTATGATATCCTTAACCCCCGTTTGTCCCCTAATCCACTCTGCCCTCTTCTTGTCTCTTAAGGTTACGCCTACCATTTTTCTTTCCGTTGCTCGCTGCGTCGTCCTCAATTTAAGATGAAACCTCTTTGTAAGTTAGAAGTGTGGCAGCTTGGGCTAGTTGGTATGGCATGACGATAGTTATAGCGCGAGAACAAAACGACGACACAGAGACACGCTCGTGTCTTTCGTGTCCTTCTTGTCTCTGTGTCGTCGTTTTGTTCTCGCGCTATAACTATCGTCAAACCTCTTTGTAAGTCTTCAGGTTTCTGCTCCGTAGCTAAGTACCGGCAAGATACAGGTGTTATATACCTTCCTCTTGAGGGATAGTGGCAATCTACCTGTCATAATTTGAGAGAGCTTGCCGAATGTGCTCCACCCCATTCTTAGTCTTCTAGTTACTTCAATCTCGTGGATCGGCTCCGCGGTTATTACCTGCCCTAAGTGGACATAGTCTTTTACAACTTCAAGTGCACTATTACCTATCTCGAAGCGCTGCTTCTTTCTGAGATTGTTGTACATTACGTTCGTTTTCTGCAGATTAATTTCAAGACCCACCTTTCTGCTCTCCTTGTCTAACTCCGTAATCATGAGTTGCAATTCGTCCCCTGAGTTACTCAGCAATGCAATGTCATCGGCGAAGCGCAGGTTACTAAGGTATTCTTCATTAACTCTTATCCCTAACTGTGGGATAGCTCTTATCTTATCCCTAACTGTGGATAACTCTTATCCCTAACTGTAGCATTGGGGGACACAGTCTCCCCAATGCTATTTACTGCGTGCTTACAGGAAGTTTTCAGAAGCCTAGAATGGGAACACTGTGGGTGAGACACGTTAATGCAACTGCTCACGTGGACGGCAGGTTCCTTCTTGAAAGGGGCTGTAAGTTCTGCTGCCTTCTCAAGGAGATCCTGCAGCTGTGTCATCTCTTCTAGCCTGGATTGTTTATTCACTTGCTACTGCCTTAGCTTAAGCTTCTTTGTCAACAGCTTGTTCTGTCTTTCAGCCGAGGCAAGCATTTTGTTCAGCTTTGCAAGTTCGGCCTGCAATGTTTCTCTCTCAACGTCTCTCTTCTGCAAACTGTGCTTGAGGATGGTCTCAGAGAGCGACACCAGACGGAGCTGCTTTTCTAGCTCGGGGACAGTTGCCGACAAAGCCTTCTGGCTAGCCTCGAGCCCTTGGATTTTCCCGCTCATGCTTCGCCTTGCACTCTGTTTCCTTCTTGCTAAGTTCCAAAGTTAGAGCCTGCACTTCACTGGTCTCTCGATCGTGGTCCTGCTCGGTTTGGGCCAGCTGCGCACGGTGTCTGTATTCGTCCAGCTGCGAGTCTTGGAGTAGGTGCTGCCGTTGGAGCTCTCCTTCGTGACTGCACCGCAGGTTTGACAGTTTATTGTCTCTTCCAAGCAACTGCCCCTCAAACCTGGCACACTGCTGCTGCTAATCCTCGAGGTGTTGCTGACCATCTGCAAGCAGCCCCTCCATGCAACTGCGCTCCTGTGAGTCTTCATCCTATTTTACCTCATGAGTACAGATCTTGTCCTCCAGTTCAGAAATGTTGTGTTCCTTCTTGTTAATCTTCTGTAGTAGTCCTTCTCGTGCCTTGGACTTGTAGACATCGTGCACATGCTTTAGATCATCTCGTTCATCAGTAAAGCTCTCAACTCATACTCCAGCTGACAAATGGGGATAGCCTGCTGCAATGTATCCCACTTGAAGCGATCCAGTTCAGCTTCAAGGGCAGCTGTGTCCTCCTCAAGATTGTGGGCGCAAGCTTGTTCTCCACTCTGCTTGTACTCGACGGCCTTCGCATCCTCGTTTTCGCCGTCTGCACCGTAGCATGCTTCCTCCCAGCCTGGAGCGCCCTCTCTCTCTGCGCAATAGTCACCTCCCATTTGCTCCTGGTCTTCCGTCTCTACAGCAATGCACTGCACGTCGTGATCTCATTTCCCAATTCTTTTCTTCCTTTTTCTCTCTCTTCTTGGGCCGCAGGGCCGTCGTGTCGTGCGGCATCCCTACACACAGCTTCCACCTCCACGCCGATCTCAGCGACGTCTCACCCGCCGGTCCGACACTCACTGGTGTCCTTGCTGCATCGGATGTCATCAAGGTCGTTCAGAGGTCACGTCAAGCGCCCCCGTGAATTGTGCAGCGTGCACGTTTTTGGGGCCTTTGCCGGCGCACTCTGCGTCGTCCTCCGGAGCCACCCCGTCTCCCCGTTCTTCTCTATCTTGTGACTTTCTGACCTCATTCGAGGTATGACCACGTCGCTTGTCATCGCGAGGGGCCGCCCGTCTGAACGAGCTCGCCGCATCCTCCAATGCCTGTATGGGTAGCTGAATGCCAATGAAAGGATGGGTGTACCAACACGTGACGACGACGCGCCGCATCTTGTTGGGCATCATCGTCCCGGAGTAATAAAGGTCGTGGAGTATCTGAACTAGCCTGTGCAGCCGAAACTGGTTGCAAGTGCCAAAGCAAGATATATCCAGACAGGCCCGCTTTAGTTGCCAGAGCTGCTTGTAGCCAATATCACCACCGAAGGATGGCGAGGTGCACATCTTGGAGCAGTGTCTTAATCGTTGGGCTCGATCTTTCTGTTAGGTGCCAAATGTGGGGAATTCGAGGCTGCTCAACCCAGAATCCTGCAGGGAAGAGGCGGAACCAGACTAGGAACCTTGTTTCTTCCTCTAAGCCTCAGCCACAACAGTACTGAAAGTTGGGCGAGTTGGTACTCATTCATGACTTCTTTGCGCAAACACGTACACGGACACAAGGATAAGAGGCAAACAACACGGGCGCATGTATCCCACTTGAAGCGATCCAGTTCAGCTTCAAGGGCAGCTGTGTCCTCCTCAAGGTTGCGCGCGCAAGCTGGGCGAGTTGGTACTCATTCATGACTTCTTTGCGCAAACACGTACACGGACACAAGGATAAGAGGCAAACAACACGGGCGCATGTATATCCACAACTGCTCGCTGCCAGCCACAACTGCTCGCTGCCAGCGGCTGCTGCATACCCAAGGGCACCCGCAATCGTCATTGCCCTCTTTTTTCTGTAGTCAGCAAGCTCGTGGCCGCTGCTCTCATAAACTTTAGACAAAATGATATCTGAACATAATTACATGCAAACATCCCAAGTGTACTTTAGACATCTGCAAGGCGTGAACGTAGACACATACACTCGCAAAGACATATACTGGAATACAAAACACTGATGTTTGTTCATATTAAAAATTTATAACATGATACCTTGTAATATTACATACTTTACAAGGTTGCTGGGGTGCCGCATGCTAGACTGATAATTCTGAGATTTAACAATACCCTTCAAACCTTAAAAATGTGCTTTTAAAATCAGAGTGTATCAAATAAATCCAAACTATTGAAAAGTTTACAGGTGGGTGTTGATAAAGGTCTGTCAGATCTATCTAAAAACATGGAGCCTTTTTTAAGGGAGACAGTCGGGCAACACAGGTAGCAAAAAAGAAAAGGCAATGGCATAATGCTAAGTCGCACAATGATGTTGGGGAATGGTAGAACTGTACATGGCATAAGTAGCACTTACTCATCAGTGCTGCAAAAGACAGCCAGCAGTGAAGGCTGCAGCAGAAGTCTCAGCAAAGAGAGGACTGGTGTGCCCTGCAGTGGAAAAAGCACAGAAAATCAGAGGCCTCACATTAAAAAAAGGTATTTCTGTCAGATGGATAGTAAAAAATAGCAAATATTTTCAGTTTCTGAAGCCCCTTTTCTGTTGATTCCAAAATATGTTCCCTGAAAACCACGTAGATGCAACTTTAAAAAATTCGCCACCAAGGGGGCAAAGGTTATTTGAAAAATCTCAAAGAACTGGGTTTTTTAAACAAACCATAGTTCTGCAATGTTGTGCACAAACCAGGCACCACCATTCTGTGCTCTTCGGAAAAAGCATTTCTGGGTCTTAAATTTCCTTGCTTCAGAAACAGAAAGACCGCGCGGCACATGATGAATAAAAGTGGCACAAGAACGGGCGCTCCCTGCAAAGTGACAATTTTGAGGGCAGATCCCTTTAGGGTGCCAAGCTACATATCAGCAGTCATGCAGGCACTGCACAATCAGGGTATCAACGAACCCTAAATGAAAATACTAGAAGAAATTTACAGCCGATCTTTAGCCATCATGAAAGTGACAGAACACCAATAAAGAAGAAGGGTGTAAGGCAGGTAGACACAATCTCTCCAATGCTATTCACCACGTGTTTACAGGAGGTTCTCAGGGCTCTAAATTAGAAAAAGTTAGAGATAAGAGTTAATGGAGAGTATCTTGGTAATCTGCGTTTCGCTGATCCCACTGCATTGATGAATCCCTCAGGAGACGAATTACAGCTCATGATTATTGAATTGGACACGGAAAGCAGAAGAGTGGGCTGGAAAATTAATATGAATGAAACTGAAGTAATGTGCAACAGTGTCAACAGAAAACAGCGCTTTGCGATAGGTGGAAAAAAGCTGGAATTTGTCATGAAATATGTCTACTTAAAGACAGGTAGTAACGTGATGCTGAATCATGAGGGTGAAATAACTAGAATAAGGATGGGGTGGAACAGATTTGGCAAGCATTTTCAAATCATGAATGCTAGTCTACCACTATCTCTCAAGATGAAAGTATACAGTCGAACCCCTTCATAAGAGACACTAATATAAGAGACAAATGGGTATAAGAAACCCCAGTGTGCCTACAGTAAGGTATGGGTTGGTAGGAAAATGCATACATGGTACCCTGCTAATAAGAGACATCTCGTATAAAATACAAGAATTGCTGTCCGGAGCATGCCTCTTATAAAGGGGTTCAACTGCATAACAGCTGGATTATACTGGTACTTACCTGCAAAGCAGAAACCTCGAGAATTACCAAGAGGGTTTGACTTAGGTTGAGGACAACGCAGAAAAAAAGGGATGAAAAAACAGCTTGATGTGACCAGAGCCCGAACCTGCGACCTTCGAATATTGCTCCCTATGACCTACCATGTCAAACAAAGAAAACGACCCCGTAAATGTAAACTCCCTTCCATTAGTCACAGCGAGGGTCTCGCTCTGGCAGACCTCATACCTTTAGATAGTATACGAGAGATTATAGGTCAGCTGCCTGTTCTTAAGTTCACAAGCTACTTGACTCCAAACAATATTATTGAGAACCAACAGATAATGATGCTAGGCACTGACTGACGCTCCCACGGTTAAATGCACGTATACACTCTATACAGCCTTTTTCATAAAGAACCTGTTTCAAGGGCCACACCAGCGCACGTGTTGAGCATGCATCCTCGCTATCCAAGAATCAAAGCATGCGATGCATGGTGCTTACAACATTTACAATTACTGAACATTAAAAAAATTGAACGTCCAAAGACATTTGCTGTCAACAAAATAAACACAAAAAAAAGGAGGCTGGTCTAACTAAAGAAGACCATATAGTGGCAATCTGCTGCCTACCTCTCATGCCGCCTCGATTATGCGCATTACACAAAAACTGAGTACAGTAATGTCCGAAATTTCACATGCTGAAAAATGCCAATCATTGAATTTCACGGGTGCGCACCAGATTTCAAGATGTCGCATTTGAATCGCAATTGACCAGGAAGTCTCGCTTACGGTTTGTAACCTTATGATCTCCCCCTACATATTTACTTGTAATTGATTGATATATGGGGTTCAACGTCCACAAACCACCGTATGATTACGAGAGATGCTGTATGGAGGGCTCCGCAAATTTCAACCACCTGGGGTTCTTTAACGTGCACCCAAATCTGATTTCACTGGCCTACATCATTTTCGTCTTCATCGAAAATGCAGCCACTACAGCCGGGATTCGATCCCGCAACCTACGGGTCAACAGCCGAGTGCCTTAGCCACTAAACCACTGCGGCCGGGTATTTACTTGCAATGTACTACATTTATGATGCCAATGCAGAAAGATTGAGAGACCCACCATTAGATTGTTACACGTGACACTTTCATTTTTATTCATTAGCGATATGTATCCCTTCCCTTCAGGTGCAGCCACCACACAAAGTTTCGTTGATTCCGTGTCTGTTGTAACCATCGTGTAACCCATATCAGTTCTTGGCTCAGCTGTAGCCAAAGCTTCGATCTCATGTTGCGCTTACCTTGTTTCCCTTTCCCTCTTTCTTTACTGTCTTTATATTTGCAACCTACAGTGAAAATAGATGCCCATTCCACCAGCTTGTCCGCTTTCATCTACTTCGCTTGCACCAAGGCGCAGGGATCAACTAGCGATATACAGTGAACTCTTCGTTAACGGAAATCTGTTAAACGGAACTACAGCTTACACGGAACTATTGCCTCTGTGATACTTGGTTACGGGCTTGTATTCTGCACCCATGTTCTCCTCTCAGTAAACGGAACTCCTGTTAAATGGAAGATATTTTCCTGGTCACTTCAGGTTCCGTTTACTAAGAGTCAGCAGAGTGACTTGTTGGGCGAGTTGGTTCCTTCTTAACGAGTTTATGGCGCAAAAAAAAACACGAAAAAAGAACAAGCGCAAACACTGAAAAGAGCTCGAGGTATAGCGCATCCAGGACGGGACAGAGAAGAAGACAGAACACATACATGGCGCCAACTTTCAACAATGCGGTTTAATCCGAGAAACAGCAATACTTATACCCAAACATGGCGCGTCACAACCACGTGCTAGAACCAGAAAATTGTGATCTACTGCAACTCATGCGACATCCAAATAATGTAATTCTTTCAATGATAATGATATCGATGGCTTGTTTATACAAGTGTCCCCAAACTTAGCAATGAATTTCGCTTCTATAATAAGCCTTGTCATTTGGTTAGTGCTTCTTCCGATTATGCCAGTGCGATTAAAGAGGGGTTGGCACCCGCATTCTTTGCAGTGAATTGCAAGAAAACCCTCAGGCTGTGCCTTGGCCACGTTATTCTTGTGTTCGTTCAGCCTATCATTGATGCATCTACCAGTTTGGCCTATATAGCATGCATCACACCGTAATGGGATCCGGTAGATGACTCCCGTGATGCATGCCACAAACCTAATACGGTGATTCTTTTCGCACAGACCTTTCTCTGAGCGCTCCGGTTTCGTCTTTCGGCAAAGCCTGTTTGGCTTGATGGATGCCAGTGTTATTGATAGAGAAGTGTTGTAACTTAAGTGTAGCCCATATCAG